>NC_140959.1:56675823-57388323 GCF_014529385.1 Adiantum capillus-veneris | reverse complement strand
ATGGTAAAATGCTTCGGGGATTCATTGTGTGTGTGCGTGCGTGCATGTGTGTGTGTGTGTGTTTGTGTGTGTGTGTGTGTGTGTGTGTGTGTGTGTGTGTGTGTGTGTGTGTGTGTGTGTGTGTGTGTAGGTAGGTAACCTTCAATGAAAAGAGCCAAGGACGTCAACTTAACATAAGTACACAACACAGATTCTTCACAAAAAAAAAGATACTTCCATTAGGTTGAGTAGTTACAACAGAGTGTTTTTTAGAAGAACTAGTGTGTAGAATATAGAAAGCTCAACAAATGATACCTGCATCCATTATGAGAAAAAGAACAAGTTAGTATTTTACTCATAGACTGGAGGTGTCTTGTAAGTGGGACACTTGTTATCAATGTCCACTATATGCTAAACGCAAATAAGAGAAAAAAGTGCTCGTGTTTTTCCTTAAACCTGAGTAGAGAGATCCATGTAAAATTGGTTGGTGTTGTAAGGCCCAATGAGGAAGTCTTGCAAGCAGAGATCCTTAGGATCAAATACCACCACCTTCATATATAGTTGAAGGTGCTCCATGCATGAGAATATTGGCGGGGTTTGAAGGCAATTAGAATTGTAGAATGTGGCAGTGAAGGAGTGGGAGTAGTGGGAGGGGTGGTGGACCCATAGGTGGTTTGTCTTCTCACACCCACCATGCAAGGCTAAGTCCATATAGTCGGATACTCGTTTAGGGTGATACTTTGATTTAACCCCTCACATAATAGATTCCCACATCACATGGTACCCTTATAGATTTGGCCAAAGATCCTTAATGATAGGAATTGTAAAACTATGGGGAGGTTCCTACATAAATCTCAGGTGGAGCAAATTTTTGGTGTGTGTGTGTGTGTGTGTGTGTGTGTGTGTGTGTGTGTGTGTGTGTGTGTGTGTGTGTGTGTGTGTGTGTGTGTGTGTGTGTGTGTAAAGATGCAAGTGTCTATCATATAGGGTTCTAAAATTTTGGGATGTCGGTAGGTATGTGAATAATATTCAAGGCATGAATGGGATTTATGTTTTGTGTCGCAAGGGAGGTGCAAGCAGGGTTATGAGCATCAAACTACTACATATTAGAATTGAAGATTTGAAGCAAGAAGAAGATTCCAAGTCTATGCCAAAGTCTGAGCTATGTGATGATGAGGATACTTATGTCTTCGATTCATGTGTGTGTGACTTGATCACTAAAGGCAATTTGAATGATGAAAGTGCCCATTTAAAGGGTGTACATAAAAATTTGCAACCTTTTATTGCCACCAATGAGTTGAATGGTTATGATGATGATATGGATAGTGAGTAAGAAAATTTGGTAATTCTCAACTGGATCAGTTGATCTAATGTAGGTTTAGAGAGGAAAACATTGATGTTCTCACAAAGACCTGTTGCATTGGATGACAAATCTCCTTCAAGGGGGGATTAATATCTTGACAGCGTAGGACCAAGGGGGGCCATGGCTCTAAGCAAGGCCAGCTATAGGCCTGTAGTCAAGGAGTCTTCTAAAGAAAGAGTCAAGGGTTTATAAGAGAATTTTTTTGTGTGAAGATGAGCATGCCTTAGTCCTGAAGGAGTACGAGCGAAAGTGCGATGCGAGAGAGAGTGCGAGAAGAAGAGCACGACGATATGGTGAACTCGCTCTACTGTAATGTGTAGAGCATAGTGAGTTCTTATTAGATTTTAACAAAAGAATATGTGTACATACCTGGCGGCCCATCCACTTACCTAGGCGACCACATTGGGCTTTATACCCCAACAACCTCCCACTTAAAGCTTAATGTGGCACTTTAAGTGTGAGAGAAGCTACTATACAAGCTAATATACAAGAGATGTAGAGAAGTGATGTACTACCCTACACCTAACTACTTGCGAAAATGCGCAAAGCTCTTTGAGGGAAGTCCTTTTGTAAGTAAATCAACAGGATTTTCTGTGGTGTAAACTTTGACAAGCTGAATTTGCTTGTCCTCGATCATTTCCCTGATGAAATGATATTACACATCCACATGCTTTGTATTTGATTGATAAACTGGATTGTGAGCTAATTGTATAGCACTCTGACTATCACAATATAACACATGCATCTCTTCCTTGATTCCCAAATCTGTTACTAGTCGATTAAGCCAAATTGATTCTTTGCATGCCTCTGATGTTGCAACATATTCAGCCTCTGTAGTAGACTAAGTAACTCAATCTTGTAATTTAGAATGCCATAATACTGCTCCACCAGCCAATGTAAAGACATACCCTGACGTAGACCTTCGGTTGTCTAAGTCACCTGCATAATCTGAGTCTGTAAAACCCTTTACACTTAGCTCCTGACTCCCATAGCATATACGCATACTCTTTGTAGCTTTCAAGTATCTCAATATTCCTTTCACTGCCTCCCAATGTTTCCTGACTGGGTTTGACATGTATCGACTTACTACTCCCACTGCAAATGCAATGTCAGGGCGAGTAGCAATCATTGCATACATCAAACTACCCACTGCAGACGCATATGGAATCTTATCCATTTCAGCCTGTTCTTCCTCAGACATATGACAATCTTGTTTGCTAAGTTTCACATATGGTGGCAGTGGAACACTCAATGCCTTTCCCTTCTCCATATTGGAACGTTGCAAAACCTTGTCAATATACTCTGTTTGAGATAACCAAATCAACTTTTTTGATCTGTCTCTCTTAATGCGCATACCAAGAATATGACTTGCCTCACCCATGTCTTTCATGTCAAACGATTTTGCCATCTTTGACTTCAAAGCTGAAATTTCTTCCAAGTGCTTGCCAGCAATCAACATGTCATCAACATACAGAATAAGGATCAGCCAACTGCCATCCTTAGCCTTCTTTGTATATAGACAGTGATCGAACTCACGACGTTTGTAGCCTTGAGAAAGCATAAACTTGTGGAACTTATGGTACCATGCCCTTGGTGATTGTTTTAAGCCATAAAGACTCTTTAAGAATTGGCATACCAAATCTTCCTTGCCTTTCTCAACAAACCCTTCTGGCTGCTGCATGTAAATTTCCACATCTAAATCACCATGCAAGAACGTTGTCTTGACATCCATTTGGTGCAACACCAAATCTAATATGGCAACCAATGCAAGAAAGCATCTCAATGTAGTCATCTTGACCACGGGAGAGAAGACTTCATCAAAGTCAATTCCTTGTTCCTTCTTAAAGCCCTTGGCAACAAGCCTTGCTTTGTACTTTGGGTGACTATCATGAGCGGTGATCTTATACCTGTAAACCCATTTACAAGGTAGAGCCTTTTTGCCCTGTGGTAATTTAACTAGCTTCCATGTCTTGTTTTTATGCAGAGCTGTCATCTTTGACTGCATGGCCAATTGCCAATTCCCGGAGTCCTTCATTTGCATTGCTTCCTTGTAACATGAAGGCTCATTGCAATCAGTCAACATGACATAGTTCATAGATGGAACAAACCTATCACGAGGTCGCGTGATATGTCCAAATCTACGCACAATAGGTGGCTGAGGCTCAGCCACAACCTGTGGTTCCACTCTATCCTGTCCTTGCTCCTCTTGAGCCCTGACATTTTGTCTTGCACGTGCAGGTCCATCTTCTTCGAAGACAACTCTTCTAATCTCCTCAACCCTCTCTGGTTTAGAATGATATTTGGCTTCATTAAAGTGAACATCATTGCTGCAGATAACCTTTCTGGATTCGGGATTGCAAAGTCTGTACCCCATCTCACCAGAATTACCATAGCTTAGAAAGATGCACTTTCTACTCTTTGGCTCAAGTTTGTTCCTAAATTCCTTTGGAACATGAGTATATGCCTCACAGCCAAAGACTATGAGATGCTTGTATGAGGGCATTTGGCCTGACCATACCATCTCTGCCACTGAATCCTTCTGCAAAACCTTGCTAGGAGATCTATTTATAAGATGAGCAGCTGTTGATACAGCTTCAGCCCAAAACCCATTTGGCAATTGTGCATTAGACAACATACTTCTGACCTTCTCTTGTATGGTCCTATTCATCCTCTCAGCAACACCATTTTGAGGAGGATTGTAAGGAGCAGTAAGTTCACGTTTTATACCTTTTGACTCACAAAAGTCCTGAAAGGCCTTTGAAACATACTCTCCACCATTGTCAGTGCGTAAGCATTTAAGTTGCTTGCCACTCTGATTCTCCACAAGTGTCACAAACATTTTGAAAACAGTAAACGCTTCATCCTTGTGCTTGAGAAAGTAAAACCATACTTTCCTCGAGTAATCATCTATAAATGTCATAAAGTAAGAAGCTCCCGCTAGAGATAGGTTAGGCGTAGGTCCACACAAATCACTATAAGGAGTACGAGCGGAAGTGCGACGCGAGAGAGAGTGCGAGAAGAAGAGCACGACGATATGGTGAACTCGCTCTACTATAATGTGTAGAGCATAGTGAGTTCTTATTAGGTTTTAACAAAAGAATATGTGTACATACCTGGCGGCCCGCCCACTTACATGGGCGACCACATTGGGCTTTATACCCCAACAAGTCCTTGGTCCTCATGGGAGACTTCTTGGTAGAAGTATGCATTGTGTTATTATACAAGGGGTATGAATTTGTTCTATTGATTTCTTTAGTCTACTTCACGTGATTCTTAAGTAGATCCAAAATAGTGGAATTAACAATAGCCCATCCATTTGTGGGTGATAAGCAAAGAAAAAATCAAAATTTGACCTAAATTTTCAAATGATCCTCTCCAAAAGAGATTTGTCATATGTAGGTCTCTATCTAAGACAATTGACTTTGGAGAGGAATTCCAAAGACCGAGAAAAATTTGTCGAGCGAGCCAAAATCGAGCAAAATTAGCCAATTAAAGAGGATAAGGCACATAGCATTGTCAACTTTTCGTACATTTTGACAAATCCTAATGACATGTGAGATTTCATAAATTTAGGAAGCAGTAGAAAAATTTTCTCATTATATTTCTCTACATCTAGAGGCATCTATACATATGCAAGAAAAACCAAATTCTTATAGGTGTGAACATTCCATATACATATCTCTCCCCTCCCCCCCCTTTCTCTCTCACACACACATAGAAGCAATGAGATTCACTAATAATTAGTAATGCACTCCGACCTTTGAGAACGATAAAGGAACCTCTCTCTCTCTCTCTCTCTCTCTCTCTCTCTCTCACACACACACACACACACACACACACACACACACACACACACACACACCAACTATTGGCAAGACAAGAGCACAAAGGGAAGGTGGTGGAAGGATCAGGGGATGGTCTGTGGAAGGTATTTGCAGACCTGGAGGACATACGCAACATCTGCGTAGGGCATTTGATGATAGAGCATTGGTGACATTTGAATTCAGCTAATAGGCATGGAGGAGGAGGAGGTGATAATTGTTGGGGGGAGGAGGAAGAGCTCTAACACCCATTAGGAAATATGTACACCATCTAGTAGTAGTGGAGGTGAGCATGATGTAAATGTGTCGCATCTCTTAACATTCTATAATGTGCTCAATATCAATAGTGAGCGAGAGTGGTGCAAGACCTCTTGCTTTCTTTGCCAGGATTGAATGGTAGCCTTTCATAATGTATCTTGATCTCCTCTAAGAGAGGCATGCCTGATGCTTTGTAAACATGCCAATATTGACATAAATGTAAAACTAACCTTTTAGGAGCATTCAATGATTGAAAAAAAAGTTCAAAAATTAAAAATAGCTGCCCACCAAAAAGACAGAGCCAATCATGCCTCCCATTGCATGATGATACACCCCCCCACCCCCTCCCCTCGTAGTTAGCAATCTACTCCCTTCCAAGTTCAACAACTTACTGCTGTCGATTTTCAATATCCATCCCCACTCATAGCAACCCTCCAGTTGTCAGTCGTCAATATCCATCCCCACTCATAGTGAACCTCTAGCTGCAAGTCCTCACCATTAATAATGCCCCACATGAACACATAAAGGACTTTCGCTACCCGCCATTAATGAGGAAAGGTTTAGTAATGCATAGTTATCCCAATGGACAATTATGCCTAGCATGACCATAGCCTTATATATATAATATTTTGAGAAGCCAAAATCTTGTCTGGGAGCATTTAACTCTCAAGACAATGTGGTATCTTTGTTAAATACTCAATTACATTCGACTAACCTCTCTCTCTCTCTCTCTCTCTCTCTCTCTCTCTCTCTCTCTCTCTCTCTCTCTCTCAAAAACAATGCCATAGCATACCAAATGGGAACTACAAAAGGAAAAATCATGGACAACCGACGAGGCTAGATAGATACATTTGAATAAAGATGGAAATGGAGGCTGGTGATGAGATATAATCACAAACCTATAGCACATTATAAGAAAGGCGGGAGACGGATGGAGGGAGGGGGCCGAGAGCAAACCTAGTTTAGGGTCTGTATTGAGGTCCGCCAAGTCAACGGTTTCTCGCAAATCCTTTTGAAAATATGAAAAACCCCCAAATCAAAATGCGATGCCCCATCTTGATTTGGAGGGGTTTCTATTATTGCTTCCTACAATGGCCTTGGCAGATGGTGCGCACACCATGGAGAAAAGGGCAAGAGCATGAGTTTAAGAACCACCTTCTTGGAGACTTCCATCCTCAGATTCTTTGCAGGCAATGTAGTTAGGCTATGGTCATGCAAGGCTTAGTTCGCATAAGCAATGGCCTTGGCAGATGGTGCGCACACCATGGAGAAAAGGGTAAGAGCATGAGTTTAAGAACCACCTTCTTGGAGACTTCCATCCTCAGATTCTTTGCAGGCAATGTAGTTAGGCTATGGTCATGCAAGGCTTAGTTCGCATAAGCAAGGCCAACTATTTCTGACAACACTCAGCTTTTGCGCATCTTAGTGTTGCAACTATGCATAAAAAGATATTCTGGGAAAATTATGCCCGTTTCTTGCCGGTTAGTGCTCCTTTTCTCTCTCCTGCTACACCTCACTCTCTAAAAACACTGCCCTCTTACTTAGGAGACAACGAAGATGAGTCCATAGTGTGGGCCTGGCATAGCCATAGCCACAAAAGTAATACTGAACAAAGTTGGAGAATACTACGAGGGGGAAGAAGGAAACACAACCCTTCCGTTGAGATATAACGATGTAAAAACCATGGCAATACTTGACAGTGGGGCTGGCATAGCCATAGCCATAAAAGTAGTATGGGAATCATGAGAAAAACCACCATTAGACAAACTTGAATGAAATTACAATTGGCGGATGGCCACATAGAAAAACCCCTAGGACTGCTTGAAAAAGTGATAGTTAGTTCTTGTGGAATTGATTATCAACATACTTTTGCAATAGTGGACTTTGGAGAGAAACTTAATTATGAAATCATCTTGGGAAGGCCATTCATGCAGCAAGTACAACTCATTCAAGATTGGGGAAACAATTACCTGTACTTGAAGCAAGTAAGATCAATCACAAGGGTTAATTTGAAACATCACACTTATAGAGATGTAATGAAAACACCCATTCAAGAATTTGACTTGGTCTCTTCAGCTGAATCAAAGCTTCCATCTTGGTTAAACATATTTGGATGTGTGGAGCCTGAGAAAACGGGAGTTTAAAACGAGAAGAATGTATCTTAGAAAGGGATTACACAGATGAAGCATACATACCTGAACCCTTTCCTGAGCATTTGTTTGAGCCATTTAAATGGACTCAAATTTTGACAACAATGGATGTGTGTGTGAATACGTCTATGCCTACTCAATTCTGCAATGAGGATGGTTATGACATAATTCCCATACAAATAATCCCAACCCTTCACATTGAAGATGAAGTTCGGGAACCCAAGGACTTATTGAAAGCTCAACAAGTCTTTTCATACCTCTATTATGCTTCTACTGATGAGTTGGAAGAACATTCAGCTACATCCGATGATTTTGGATCAGAAAAAGAACATGTGAGAGCCCAACTACTCCTAAAAGGAGGAGAGGAAAAGTTTTCTTGACTCTCTAAACCAAAAACCAAGAAGACGGAAATGGTATACAAGGAAAAGTGAAACAAAAAACTTGAAATCTAGACCTATGCCATTAGTTTCTAGCAGAACATAGTTTTTGATGCAGATAGATGCACATGATTGTGTCAAAGACAAAATCACGGGTAGATATCCTTCAGACAAGAAGTAAGGAACATCAAAAACATCAAGGAAAATGAGAAAAAGGAAACTCAATCAAAACCTAAGCACCAGGATGATGAATCATTCATGACACGCGTTGAACGAAAGAAAAAATATCAAGAGTTGAAGAAAACTCTAAATGAGGTGTATACCACTGAAATGGAAACAACCGAGGAAGAGAATAAAGATGTAATGATTGTTCCATCCCATTTCAAGAAATATACTCTCCAAGACCGAAAGATCATAGTGGAACAACTTGTAAGGGAACTAAGAAAGCAGGATGAGTCATATGAAGGACACGAAAATACAAAAAAAAAGATTTAGTTGAACCAAGAAAAGAGCTCAGATCTGTCTACATTGCGAACGACTTGACTGAAGAAGCACAAGAGCTATGCTAAGCTTACTGAAAGAATACCAAAATATCTTTGCTTGATCTTATAAAGATCTCAAGGGTGTTGATCCAGAAATTTGTCAACATACCATATCTATGAGAGATGATGCAAAACCAAGTACACAATGGCCATATACTTAAAATGAAACATTTTTCGAAAAGATCAAAGAAGAGATAGAGAAGCTCAAGGAAGCCGAATTCATTTATGAAATTGAACACACGGATTGGATGTCTCCAATTGTGGTGGTACCCAAGCAAAATGGAATGGTATGTTCAATCTCAAAAAAGTGAATGCAACCACCATTAGAGATAAATATCAATCACTGAGCATGTTTTAGAACGAGTTGCAGGAAAAAAAGTTTACAAATTTTTAGATGGCTTTTTGGGGTACAATCAACTTTTGGTTGATCCAAAAGATCATCATAAAATTGCCTTTGCAATTGAATGGGGTAGTTTTGCCTATAAGGTTATGCCTTTTGGGCTAACTAATGCTCCTGCCACCTTTCAAAGATTGATGAGCCTTGCTTTCAAAGAATATCTTAGGAATTTCTTGGAAGTATATATAGATGATTTATGTGTACATTCATCGATCCGTGCTTATTATTTTGTACATCTCAAATAGGTCTTCAAAAAATGTAGACTTTATAGGATTTGCTTAAATCATGAAAAGTGCACATTTATGGGTAGACAAGGAAAGATTATTGGACATATAGTGTCTAAAAACGGCATAGCGATCGATATGGATAAAATTCATGTTATTGTTGAATTGCCTAAACCGATAACAGTCAAAGGGTGTTCAGGCTTTCATGGGACATTGTGGATATTATAGACGGTTCATTTATATGTATGATATAATCGCAAAACCCATGTATGGCTTGATTACACTCTTTGTATGGACTGATAAGTGTGAAGAATCCTTCATGAAGCTTAAACAAGCTCTCACTATAGCCCCAATATTGAAAGCACTTGTCATAATAACTAATATCTAATTCTCCTAAATGATTTTCTCATGTTGAACTGATAATTTAATATGGGAAAGTGCCAGGGGAGAAAAGGCTAGAATATTGGTTAAGTTGGTAGACTGGCCACAGTAGGGATCCAAAGGAGGGAAAATAGGGATCCAAAGGGGGCGGCATCTGCAAAAGAGCAACGTGCAACAATGGGCTTAAAAGACCCTAAGGTTCAGCCCATTAAGACTTCCAAAATGCTAAGGTTCCAAAATTCAAAGGTTGTGTCCAATAGTCAAGCTTAGTAAAATTGGATGCTTTGTGTATGTACAAAAAAGTCTTCATGACTCCTAAAGAGGAGGGGGCGAGCCCTAAAGGTAGGGGAAGAGAGAGAAACTTGTGAGAGAACACATACACACACTCAAAGGCTTCCCTTTACACAAAGGGCATAATGGATACATGTCAGCTCCGTAGGCCAATTGCCCACAAAGCGCACTCAAATCCTATTGGATGGCCATGGGGGTGGACCAATGAGAATTAGGCTAGAGTAAGTCTAGTTCAATTCATTTAAAAACACTTAATAAAAGAACCAATAAGAATTAAGCTCTCTAGAAGACTATTGGACAGTCTCCCAAGGGGTCCAATGAGCATTCAACAGCCCAATGGCTTGCCTGATTCCTATTGGCCAGAAGACAAAGGGGTTCAATGAGCGTTTACTTGCATTATTTAATTACCTAAAGCTCTCACAAAAGGGGGACACACGTCGCACAACTATCACTTATGCTTCTCAATTGTCATTGGCTAAGCTTGGAGAGTTCCAATGAGGTGCCAGCAAGAGGATTTAGTAAGAGGAGTCGACCAAGAGAGAGAGGGGGCTGATTTTTCAAAGGCATTATTCCACACACACTCACACTAGCTCATGTGTGAAGCAAGAAGACTCTCTCTCTCCTTCTCAAGCTTTAACGAAAAGCTTATCACCTACTCCAAGCTTGTGAGAAGGGAGGCCTACACCAACAACTCTTGGCTTTGTGATGCAAATCCAACCAAGAGCCAAGCTTCAATGCATGCTCATCTCCTCTACCATGCTAATTACTAAGCTATGCTATGCTAATATGAGTGATTATGTAAGGAGATATACATCTTTCTCGTAAGAGTACTCCTTCTTCCTCTCAATCTACTCTCAGACCCCGCTAGCTCTCACCATCTCCGAAGGTGTGTGAGGTCTTGGGTCTGAGACCGTGAGGGAATCGATGTTGTGTTTTATAAGTTTTTGCTTAGTTCTTGAAGCTTCCATGTTCATTGCACTAGCTAGTTATTGAAGGAACACAAAGAATTGTATTGTAAAATGTCTCCCTTGATGGGGGAAACCTATAATACAAAGCCTTTTGGAGGGGGGACCGGCTCCATGTAAATCCAGTCCTCAACTGTTGTCAATAGCTTAATTTCTCTCTCTTTTGAAGTATTGGAGGGGGGACCGGCTCCATGAAAATCCAGTCCTCAACTGTTGTCGATAGCTTAATTTCTCTCTCTTTTGAAGTATTGTTCATGCCTACCTAACTAGGTGTTATGCTTTTTGTTGCTCTCTCCACCCAAGAACTCTTGTTATGATCATTAGGAATCTATTCTAATGAAATGCTCACTATGCTCATGCTATTTTCCGCCGCTACACACAAGTTAGTAGGCCATTAAATGTTACACACCATATTGGAATAAGATATTCCATATACATGTTGATGCTTCCAATTTTGCCATTGGGTGTATATTAGCTCAACCAAGAGACGAAAAAATTGATTTTCCCATTTCCTATGCTAGTAGACAACTGAATGTTGTAGAGAAAAACTATACAACCACCAAAAGATAAGGATTAGGGATGATCTATGCCATAAATAAGTATAGACATTACCTTATAGCCAACAAATTTATGTTCTTTGTGGACCACCAAGCTTTATTGTACTTGGTCAACAAGCCATGCAACACGGGGAGATTAGTGAGATGGTTCATCATTCTTTTGGAATTTGATTTTACTGTGGTTGTAAAAAAGGGCACCACACACCAACGAGCAGATCCTTTATGAAGGATTATTTTAGGAGAACCACCAAAAGGGGTAGACATTGATCTACCAGATGCATATTTGTTCTCCATGGACGTGTTCACCCCGTTTGTCAGAAAATATGGTTTCGTTGATGACTATAGCTCAAGTAGATTCTCAAATATCACTTCCTATTACACCAAGATTAATTGGGCAATCGGCTATGTATCAATTACTAGCTGGAAGGCTATACAAAAGAAATCAAGATGGAATATTGCTTTTGTGTATTAATCCTGAGGAGAAAACCCAATACCTAAATCAGGCATACATTACCATAGTAGGGATTTACTTTGCGGAAGACCAAACTAAGCAATGCATCCTAAGACTTGGGAGTATTTTGGCCAACCATGAGGAGTGATGTTCACTCATTTGTGAAAAATTGTCTTCAATGCCAAAAACAAACACCCATACCTCATGTGACATTATTTCAAATCTCACTAGTTCCTAAGTGGAGTAACTATATAGTTACTTACTTATCAAGCACAACATTTCCGGAAGATATGAGTAAACGTCACCAAAGAGCTATTGAAACTGAAGCAAGAGATTATGCTCTTGTTGGAAACCAATTGTATCGGAGAGGAAAGGATCAACATTTGCGTCTTTGTGCAAACTAAGGCAACCAGAAATAATGATGCTAGAACCACAGCCGCATTCTTGTATGAGAATGTATTCACAAGATATGTACTTCCAATGGAAATTGTCAGAGAGAGGAACTCATTTCCTCAATGAGGTAATCGAGTTTCTACTGAATGAATTTATGGTCATCTATAACAAATCCACTCCATATCATCCACAAGCGAATGGACAAGTTGAGCACACGAATAAAATTCTTAGCTCGGTATTGACTTAAGTGGTTAGTTCAGGACAAACTGATTGGGAAATGAATCTACATGGCTTATAGAGTTTCATTCAAGAGAGCTTTAAATACTACACCATTTAATCTTGTTTATGGTCTTGATGCCATACTACCGATGGAATTTCTAAAGTGGTTAGTTCAGGACGAATTGATTGGGAAATGAATCTACATGTCTTATAGAGTTTCATTCCTTTAAATACTACACCATTTAATCTTGTTTATGGTCTTAATGCCATACTACCGATGGAATTTTTATTGCCAACACTAAGGGTATCTAAAGGTCTTGAGTGGACTGGACATGAATTTTCAGAGAGGCTTGAAGATTTAGAAAAGCTTGATGAACAAAGGCTAGTAGTTGTATCTCACATCTATGCACAAAAACGAAAGCAAAAAAAGTGATTCACATTAGTCACAAAAATCTTCAAAAAAGGGGACCTAGTTTAGGTTTATTCCCTTAAGCAACACATTTCCAAATTCAAGAAAAAAGGAAATGGACCGTTTGTCACTGAAGATGTATCTTCAAGTGGAGCAGTTAAATTATCAATTATAGATGGTGAACCAATGGCTAACTGGATTAGTTGGTGCCGCTTAAAAAAGTACCATTTGCCACTAACCAAGGATTTGCTAGAAAAATTGCATGCAGCAAAGTAGAGAAAGATTAAACAACAGCAGGTTGTCAATGAAGCTCAAGAGGAAGCTCGACTTTGAGTACTCAAGAGGAAAGATGCTTTTAGAAATCAACAAAAACCTATTCCCATCAACACTTTGGAACCACATGAAAGACATTGGGAATTACAAAATGATGCAGTATCAACGGATGATGAATGGTTAGATGGAATTCACCTTCGCATCATAGTACAATTGAACAATCATAGCACAAATGCATTAGTAGATATGGGTGCTTGAATGAATGCAGTCTGTTATTCCACTTACAAGAAAGCTACGAATCAGTCTTTAGCATCGGGAATATCTGCTATCAAATGATGCAACAAAAACCCAACATCGGCATTGGAAGTGGTTAACTTGAATGTGATAGTAAATGGATTTTCATGCCCTCATCAATTTATATGCATACCAGATGAACATATGAATGAAACGATGATTCTTGGAATCTCATGGATGCGGACATACAAGGTAGTACCAGATTGGGACACCAATCAACTCAAGCTATCATCAGTTAAAGGAGAACAACTCTTAGTTCCAAATCCACCGAGCAAAGAGGGAGGGAAAAGAGGTCGACCACAAAGAAACCAGGGAATAATTAATCTACGTCAACCTCTAGACAAGCAAATGCTACAAGCAGCATGCAAGGAGTCAGGCAGATTTGGGTACCAAAAGCACAAATTAAGGACAATCCGTCTCAAATTTTGGTGCCCAAAAACTCATCTACCATATAGAAGAAAGTTTCACATCTAGCAACTAAGATAAAAACATCTTTCAGAAGAGAAACTAGCACTAGATGGGTTTGGAAACCAAAGGAGCATTTATCTTCTCCACAAACTGTAAAGACGATAAATTAGTGGAAAGATAAATCTCAAAAAACTCCACCACAACATTTCATCAACTGAAAACTGAAATACCAATGGAGAATTAAATCTCAGCAACTGTCATCATTGTTATCGACAGCTCTGGAAATCAATTTGCCAAAGCATTTAGACGGTACAATCAAGCAAAGAGCACATAAATTACAGGATCTACTATTTAGAAAACATCAATAAGAAACCTCGACCACGAAAACCCTTGAGTTAACTACTCAAGATCCAACTCTTGCACCGCATACTAATTTGAATTGCATTGACCTATGATAGAGCCAACCACATCTATGCATAGACACGATTGTTCAACCCATGCACATAGTCATCCCGGAGTACTTCATCTAGTTGGGGTGTGAGGAAACTTCATTAATTAAGGGCAATGCTTGAAGAGGGAGAAAAAAGTTGGATGTTAACGTGTGGTTTTTTCCAAAATTACACAATAATGCCCTTTAAAAAAATCATCGACAAGGGAATTTTAGTGATAAAATCTCCCCGATGAGTGTAAATAGTGTATGTACTATCAGAAATTACATTAAAAAATAGTCTTTTTTTATTTTCATTAATTTTTACTTGATATTGGAGTTTAAAAATAGAGAAATCTACCAAAAAGTAATAAATTAGTATTTTTAATGGATTTTCTTAATTGTTGATCTTTCAATTTGTTTTTTTAGTGTATTTTATTATTTTCTTTGATTTTTTCTAAAAACAAGTCAAAATTTAATAATAAATAGCAAATCAGGAACTAAAAATGTGTTGATGATCAGGAGGACGAGTCGGACAAGCACAAAAATTTTCAATCAAACCGACAAACAAAAGCGGGAGGCCTAAATTAGGTCGTCAGAGCCTGTTTTTGCAAATTCTTGCAGAATGAGCTAACAGAGTTGGATTGAGGAAATTTTTGTGTCTAACGCAGAGTTCCCGGAATATTAGGACTAACTGGGGAATCTAGGAAAAAGTAGTTTGGGAAGTCCGAGTATCACCTCATTTCTACTAGTTACTCTTGTTGGAATTAGGGTTGCAAGGAAACACACACAGCTTGGAGAAGATGAAGGAAGCTCAAGGCACACAATAGAGAGTGTATGCCTTAGTGTGCAATGGAAAGATAGATAGCCCTGGTGCAATGGGCGTTTATACAATGCTCGGGGGAAAAAACCTCCTAAAGAGGGAAAAAATGCCCCGACGGTCCTAGTGTGTTCACACACATCACTACCACATGTATATGGTAACAAATCCCCCCTGGAGTGATGCAGTGAACGAGAGCTGGTACATGAGTAAAGGGAAGTGCCATGACCTGAGGACATGATCAGTCCACAAAGGGGAGTAAGCCCAAAGCTTTGCGGAAAGCTTCAAACTTCTCACAAAACAATGCCTTCCTGAAAAGATCTACAAGGTTGTTCTTTGTTGGCACATAAGCCAAGCTGATCTCTCCTGCTGAGAGCCTCTCCCTGACATAGTGGTAATGCACCTCAATGTGCTTTGTGCGAGCATGAAAAACTGGGCTCCTCGCAACTGCCAATGGGCTCTGACTGTTAGTGTAGATAGTGTTGGAAGTGTCCTGTCCAACACCCAAATCAGCCACCATAAGGCGTCTAAGCCATACACACTCAATTGTAGCTGTGAAGACTGCCCTATACTCAGCCTCACAACTTGAAGTGGCCGCAGTAGGTTGCTTCTTGCTCCATTTTAGCTTGTTCTTCCTCAAACACCGGACAATCTTGTTTGCTAAGTTTCACATATGGTGGCAATGGAACACTCAATGCCTTTCCCTTCTCCATATTGAAACGTTGCAAAACCTTGTCAATATACTCTGTTTGAGATAACCAAATCAACTTCTTTGATCTGTCTCTCTCAATACGCATACCAAGTATATGACTTGCCTCACCCATGTCTTTCATGTCAAACGATTTTGCCATCTTTGACTTCAAAGCTGAAATTTCTTCCAAGTGCTTGCTAGCAATCAACATGTCATCCACATACAAAATAAGGATCAGCCAACTGCCATCCTTAGCTCTCTTTGTATATAGACAGTGATCGAACTCACTACGTTTGTAGCCTTGAGAAAGCATAAACTTGTGGAACTTATGCTACCATGCCCTCGGTGATTGTTTTAAGCCATAAAGACTCTTTAACAACTGGCATACCCAATCTTCCTTGCCTTTCTCAGCAAACCTTTCTGGCTGCTGCATGTAAATTTCCACATCTAAATCACCATGCAAGAACGTTGTCTTGACATCCGTTTGGTGCAACACCAAATCTAATATGGCAACCAATGCAAGAAAGCATCTCAATGTAGTCATCTTGACCACTGGAGAGAAGACTTCATCAAAGTCAATGCCTTGTTCTTGCTTAAAGCCCTTGGCAACAAGCCTTGCTTTGTACTTTGGGTGACTATCATGAGCGGTGATCTTATACCTGTAAACCCATTTACAAGGTAGAGCCTTTTTGCCCTGTGGTAATTTAACTAGCTTCCATGTCTTGTTTTTATGCAGAGCTGTCATCTTTGACTGCATGGCCAATTGCCAATTCCCGGAGTCCTTCATTTGCATTGCTTCCTTGTAACATGAAGGCTCATTGCAATCAGTCAACATGACATAGTTCATAGATGGAACAAACCTATCACGAGGTCGCGTGATATGTCCAAATCTACGCACAATAGGTGGCTGAGGCTCAGCCACAACCTGTGGTTCCACTCTATCCTGTCCTTGCTCCTCTTGAGCCCTGACATTTTGTCTTGCACGTGCAGGTCCATCTTCTTCGAAGACAACTCTTCTAATCTCCTCAACCCTCTCTGGTTTAGAATGATATTTGGCTTCATTAAAGTGAACATCATTGCTGCAGATAACCTTTCTGGATTCGGGATTGCAAAGTCTGTACCCCATCTCACCAGAATTACCATAGCCTAGAAAGATGCACTTTCTACTCTTTGGCTCAAGTTTATTCCTAAATTCCTTTGCAACGTGAGTATATGCCTCACAGCCAAAGACTTTGAGATGCTTGTATGAGGGCACCTTGCCTGACCATACCATCTCTGCCACTAAATCCTTCTGCAAAACCTTGCTAGGAGATCTATTTATAAGATGAACAGCTGTTGATACAGCTTCAGCCCAAAACCCATTTGGCAGCTGTGCATTAGACAACATACTTGTGACCTTCTCTTGTATGGTCCTATTCATCCTCTCAGCAACACCATTTTGAGGAGGATTGTAAGGAGCAGTAAGTTCACGTTTTATACCTTTTGACTCACAAAAGTCCTGAAAGGCCTTTGAAACATACTCTCCACCATTGTCAGTGCGTAAGCATTTAAGCTTCTTGCCACTCTGATTCTCCACAAGTGTCACAAACGTTTTGAAAACACTAAACGCTTCATCCTTGTTCTTGAGAAAGTAAACCCATACTTTCCTCGAGTAATCATCTATAAATGTCATAAAGTAAGAAGCTCCCCCTAGAGATAGGTTAGGCATAGGTCCACACAAATCACTATGAACAAGTGCCAACTATGTATCTCTTCTACTCCTTCTATGCTTATGTGGCTGCTGTGTTTGCTTACCATACAGACTATGTTCACAGAATTCAAAATCATTAAATGAAAAGCCAGGCAAATAACCAGAACGAGACAAGATTTCCATTCCCTTCTAGGACATATGTCCTAACCGGCTATGCCACAAAAAAACGTTCGGCTGCTCGGTTACATTGATTACATTTTTAGAGACATTTGATACATAAATCATGTAAAGTCCGCCAGACTTTACTCCATGTGCTAATGTCATAGAACCCTTGGATATCTTCCACATGTTCTGTCCAAAAGTGGTGACGTAGCCAGCATCATCAAGTAAACCTGTGCTGATCAAGCTCTTTGTAATTGCGGGAACATGTCTCATATTCTTCAGCGTGAAAGAAGAGCCATTCTGAATCTTCAATTGAACATCTCCAACACCTAATATCTCACATGTCTGCCCATTGCCTAACCGAACATGATCTTTAGTGGTCACATAAGAGGTAAACCACTCCTTGTTTGGAGACACATGAAGTGATGCCCCTGAGTCTATAATCCAGTCACTCAGTGCATTTCCATCAGATGCTGTAAGAAGAGCTGAGTCCATTGTATTCTTCAAAAAATAGATGTCTCCTGACACTAGACTGTCATCCTCTGCAACAGTGTTTGTCACATTTATTTCTTGCATCTTCACTAAGGACTTGTTGTTCTCAGCATGGTCTTCAGCTTTCTCTTTGCCTTTTTCTGCTTTCCATTCTCTGCAGTCTCTTTTCATGTGACCCTTCTCGCCACAATGGTAGCATTCTATGTCACTCTTGCCTTTAGCACTGCGGGACTTGCTACGAGACCGATTCTTCTTTCCACCTTTGTACTTTTCTTTGGTCCTTCCCTTGACAACTAAGGCTGTTCCTTTGCCTTTGTCCATTGTCTTTCTATTGGTTTCTTCAGTAAGCAGACTTCCTTCTACACCTGCTATGTTCAAACCATCTGGAGGTGCAGAATTACTCAAGGCTGTGCGAAAAGTGTCCCAACTTGCTGGCAATGTGATCAACAGGAACATAGCTCTAACAGGTTCATCAAACTTGACACCTTGAGCTGACAACGGACTATAGATTGTGTTGAATTCATTCAGATGATTGGACATAGGTGTCCCTTCTTTCATCTTCAAATCAACAAGCTTCTTAAGCCAGTATACCTGTGAATCTGCACTCTGCTTCTCATAAAGATCACTTAGCTTTAACCATGCTTGATAAGCCGACATCTCATCTGCTACATTGAAGTAAACGCTTTCTGCCAAAGTCAGCATAATGGTAGAAAGTTTCAATTCATCCATTTCGCTCCATTCATCTTCGTTCATATCTTCTAGTTTTATCCCCTTGAGCTTTATAGGTTTTATCTGCTTCTTTTGTACCAACACGTGCCAAATCTGCTTCTTCCACAATGGGAAATTGGTTCCATCCAGCTTCTTGATATTATAAAGAGCAGTGTCCTGTGATCCAGCCATAGCTACGCTTCACAGCAGTTTACTTTCCTGGGAAAAATCCGGCAGAGTTTCCCCTGTAAACTGATCTGTGAACCAATATCAACCTGTCAAATGAACCAAGAAAGCTTCAGATTGTGCAGAAATTTTGGCAGAGTCTCCTTTGTAAAATGGCTCTGGTGTACTCAGAAACAGACCAAAAACAACTCAAAAAACCACTGTCTCTCTAACACTGTAAGCTGTGGGTAAACCTGTCCTACACTTGTACTATCTCTCACTGTTTTGTCACTGTCCTATAAGCATAGACTGTGACAATGTCTCAACGGCAGTAAAGCAAAGATGCAATCCCAACTGTCTAACTCACAGTCAATACATCCTAGCTGTCTATCTAAGGGTACTCGAGGGATCGCTCCAAGACCTGTATCACCGAAAGGATCTCAACATTCGAGAATCCCCCAGCTCAATAAAACCTCACTCAACTCTCAACAAAGGGTGCAGTAAATCTGACAGTACATAGACTTCCCACAAAGTCATACATCCATAAATTTCCCACTGTATGCTGTAACCGCTGCAGCAGTTGTTTGTTGCGTGACTCACAGCCAGCAAACCCTCAACAGACATACATCATCTCTGACAATACATCCCATGTCGAAGTACCTGCAATGTCAGGATGAAATCTGGAATATCAAGCAGCAAACGTGATGAACTAGTGGATGTCGCCTACAGTTTGTGTGTAGATGTGCCCGTGTCGTATGTGACACGCCTCCAAGAACTGTGAGCCGTCCTTTGATGTGTAGACAGCCACAAATCAACACTCTGGAAGTGTAGATATCCTCAGCACTTGCAGTCGTAGGCCGAAAACCCCAAATTTGCAGAGTCGGATCTGCACCCGCTGAGACCACGTAGTCAAAAATGGCCTGCGCAGAACTTTGTCGAAGCCGAACGGTGGCCGAGATGACCTCAGAATGAAATTCTGAGAACACCAAGCCCTCCGGGCGGTCCCACAGGATTTGGGGCCGTGTCTTTGCCTGTCGAATTTCACTCCAATCTGAGCTGGTGACTCTAGCCTCCTGCAGTGCTGCCCCGAGCCTCGATCTGAGCTCTGCTACCAGTTAAAGGAGTACGAGCGGAAGTGCGACGCGAGAGAGAGTGCGAGAAGAAGAGCACGACGATATGGTGAACTCGCTCTACTGTAATGTGTAGAGCATAGTGAGTTCTTATTAGGTTTTCACAAAAGAATATGTGTACATACCTGGCTGCCCGCCCACTTACCTGGGCGACCACATTGGGCTTTATACCCCAACATCATCTTGAAAGTAGCATTCAAATTAGCCTTAAATTCAGCAATATGTCTCTCATTTGGTCTAGTGATCAGCAAATCATCTACATAAAGAACCACAATGAGAAGTACATGACCCTCACGCTTTACATACAATGTGCTTTCTGTTGGACTGTACGAAAGCCTTGTTTGACCAAATGAGTGTCAGCTTTCTCATACCAAGCACAAGGAGATTGCTTCAACCCATACAAATCCTTGTTTGATTTGCACACTTTGTCCTCTTGTCCTTTCTTGACAAAACCGCGAGGCTGCGTTACATAAACTTCCTCAAATATGTCACCGTTCAAGAAAGCAGTAACAATGTTTGATAGATGTACATCCCAACCAAAATGAGCTGCCAATGCACATAGAAAACACATAGTAGTCATACGACAAGTGGGAGCAAAATTCTCTTCATAATATATGCCTTTTTGCTATGCATAACCCTTTGCAACAAGTCGAGCCTTATGGCAATCGATCTCACCATCCGGCTTGCATTTCAACTTGTAAACCCACTTCATACCAATGGCCTTTTTGCCAGGAGGCAAAGCACATAAATTCCATGTGTCATTTTCTATAAGTGCATCATATTCTGATTGCATGGCAGCCATCCAATTTTTTAAATTTTGTGCTTCATCAAAAGAGAGAGGTTCCTCAACATCATGTAAGCTAGACACAGCCAAAGCATAACAATCTGATGCATAAGATGCATAACGAGAGCCTGAACGAGTACGATAGACAAAGGTGCATCCAATTTACTGTCACGCAATGTATGCACCAACCATCTTGGCATAGCTCTAGCGTGCTCATTTTCAGCCCTTTCCTCATCAAGTACATCATGTACATCTGCATCAGTAACAAGCTGATTTGTAACATTTTTAGAAACCCCCATAGGTTGTACATTTTCCTCATTGGAAATTACATTCGTATTTCCACCAGTGAAAAGAGGCAACAAAGTGTCATCAATGTCATGTGACCTTACATTACTGTCTCTAGTACATGACAGCAAGGGTTGAACAAAATCTTCCACAAACACTACATCTAGTGAAACCAAAATACGCTTTGTTTGCGGATGATACAACCTAAAACCTTTGCTTTCAACACTATAACAAACAAAAATACATTTGACAGCCTTATCATCCAATTTTGTGTGTTGCACTTGAGGCACTAAACCATAAGCCAAACAGCCAAAAACACGCATGTGCTCAATAGATGGCTTTCTATCATGCCATGCTTCATATGGAGTCATAGACTGCAAAGCTTTCGTAGGACACCTGTTAAGTACATAAGTGGCACACATGATGGCCTCAAGCCAAAAAGAATGCGGCAAAGCTTGACTTTTGACCATACATCGTGCCATTTCCGTTAGTGACCTGTTTTTCCTCTCAGCAACACCATTTTGCTGAGGTGTATAAGGCACTGTACATTGGTGTTTTATCCCACGACTAGCCAGAAATGCATTAAATTCATGAGACATATACTCCCCCCCTCGATCGGAACGGAGGGTGCCCATAGTACATTTTGAGACATTTTCAGCCATAGCCAAAAATTGTTTGAAGCACATAAAAACTTCGGACTTCGATTTAAGCGGAAATACCCATGCATGCATGGAGTAATCATCAATGAAAGTCACGAAGTAAAGGTAATTGCCCAAGGACCGAGTTTGCATGGGCCCACAAACATCACTATGCACAAGCTGCAACCTACATGTGGCCGGAACTGAACCATCCTTTGGAAACTTAGAACGTTGTAGCTTACCCAAAATACAGCCTTCACAAACATGTTTGTGACAGGTGCTTCAAGAGTGGCAAAGAAGCAACCATATCAAATTTCTACAAACGCAGCAAACTGGCAAAATTCAAATGATCAAAACGTGCATGCCAAAGTTTTGCATCTGAAATAGCCCTTGAATCTACAACTACATTTGCAAAATTTTGTCCACACTTGTCATACAAAGTGAGCTTATACAGCCCACGGCACAAAATCCCAGATGCAACAATTTCATCACCAAAACTGAGATCTTGAATTGTACAACTGTCATCCACAAATTTGACTACAAGTCCAAGTCTCGCAAGTGCATATACAGACAAAAGATTCTTCTTGATCCCAGGTACAAAAAGTGTATCAACAAGTATGAAAGAACTGCCATTTGCAGCAGTAAGCACAATCTTTCCAACTCCCTAAACCGGATAAGAGGCATTGTTGGCACAACTGACTGAATTCCCATGAGGGACAGACCCAAGAGAGGTGAACAATTCACGATGTGAGGTAATGTGCTTTGTAGCACCGCTGTCGAAATACCACATATGTGAATCTGCAGCAACTGACAAGCATGCATCATGGACAACAGGATTGTAAGTGCACTCTGCACTAAAATCCCATTCTGCATCAACATCAGAATCACAATATCCTTTTACAGAAGACTCAACAATGGTTGCATTTGTAGTGGAACCAGCATTTGCAGTGGAAACACCCTCTTTCTTCTTAGCCTCTTTGGCCTTTAACTTAGGACATTGCTTGATCAAGTGACCATTAGCTTTACAATAATGGCAACGCGTCTTGTTTTTGTCCTTATTACCAGAATTGCCAGACGTAGTGCTGCCGACAGAAGCATTCAGAATAGAAGTTTTGCCATTCGCGAGGACAAAACCATAAGAAGTGGCTGCATTGTTGTTACCACCCTTTCTTTGAATAGCAATAAAAGCCTGTTCAATTGTACGCTATCTAGTCCTGCTTTTTCTGGAAAGTGACTCTTGCAACAACAATGTGCATAAAGCATCAAACTTGACAACTTCAGGATTTCCTTGGGTCATAAGTCTCCAAGTACTAGCAAAAGTCTAGTATGAATCTGGTAAGGCACCAAGAACAGTCTGCACAAGGGAACTGTCTGAAATGACTTCACTTGCAGAAATAAGTTGCTCATTGATATCCTTGACACCAGCAAGAAAAGTGGCCATATCATCTTCCTCATGCATAATCTTTGATTCCAGCTCTTTACGTAGTAAAGCAATTTTAGCCTAATTGCGGCTTGCATAAAGCCTGCTAGAATATCCCAAGCCTGTTTTGCAGATTCTGCTGAACGGATGTGAGGAACAATGGTGCGCTTCATAGACAACGCAATCAATGCATGAGCTTGCGCATCCTTTACATCCCAACGAGCTTGTTTTGTTGTAGGCAAACCAACTCTAATAGCAGCAATCCTTGCAACATCCTCAATATCGCCTATATCCTCAGAACAAGGATGTACATCAATGCCTTGCACAATATTCCAAAGGCCCTTTGACACAAGAACATGTTGCATCATGTAAGCCCACATAGGGTAATTGTCCCCATCCAACCTGTCCTCATCAACAAGCATCCGAGCACATCTGTGTTGTTGTCAGCCATGGTAAATGTTGCACTTGATGTGAAAACTGCCCAAAAAGAGGAGAAACAAAGCAGGAACAACACGTGCTATATAGCACAAACCATAGAATACTGTAAGGCACCTGTTATGCAGGAAACGGCACTGACAGAAATTTTGCAAAAAATGACAAAATTGCCTATGCAAACCTGCTTGTAATGGAAAGGGAGGCCGAAATGAGCCCAAATAAGATATCTGAGCAGACTTTGCTCTTTGAGCTTTCCCAAAAATTTTGTCGACCTACGAACGCTCGCCAAAGCTCACAGAATTCGGAGAAAGTGAGCACGCGTGTGCTCGAGATGCTAGCGACTAAACCCCCGAGAGGACGCAACCTGCTCTGATACCAATTATTGGAATTAGGGTTGCAAGGAAACACAAATAGCTTGGAGAAGATGAAGGAAGCTCAAGGCACACAATAGAGAGTATATTCCTTAGTGTGCAATGGAAAGATAGATAGCCCTAGAGTAATGGGCGTATATATAATGCTCGGGGGGGAAAACCTCCTAAAGAGGGAAAAAATTCCCTGGCTGCCTAGTGTGTTCACACACATTACTACCACATGTATATGGTAACAACTCTTGGAGAAGAGAGCTCTCTACCTTCTTCACGCGTGATTTTCGGAGCCCACAGTCACCCATTTTCAGCACTGTTTCACACGAGACATGAGGGGTAAGTTCTAAACTCATCAAAGAATATTTTTATGCAGTCGGGTAGTAGGTTTAGGTCCCAAAATAAACCCTAGAATCCTAGTTGTGTACAGATTCCTAGAACACAAAAACGACCATAACGGCCTGTCAACTCAATCGAATCGAACAATATTTGAAATGTAGCATACCCCTAGATAGTAGAACACTTCCACTATCATTAGATGACCATTTGGCCGGGGTTGAGGGGTCCCAAGACCTATACACAATGTACCTAGATGGTTTCAAGGAAACAGTCAAAGGAAAGCCTTCTAACAGCAAGGAAAGGACTACAAAGTGTCGATTTTGACATATGGAGTCAAATTGACTCCAAATGAGCCTAAATTGGATGAGCAGCATCAGGACTATGTAGCGGACAAGTCCATGGCTTCAACAATGACCAAACATCTCTACACACCAAGTGGTAACAAAAACCGGTGATTTCAGAGTTGACAAAATCACAAAGTGATATCGACATGACCAAATCTTACCAAACTCATTTTAGGACTTGTTTTTGTTTTGAAATAAGACGTAGCTAAATAGATATTTGAGTAGATTACTTAATGGAGAGAGATAGATTTCACACACACGAGATTATAGAGTAGAGAGAGAGAGAGAGAGTACACACGATATACGTGGTTCACCCAATGTGGGCTACGTCCACGGGAAAGCAGCCACTCAATGGCTTTAGTACTTCAAAACAAGAAGTAGTTTACAATGGGATTATATCCTTAATAGAGCTCCCACCTTGCTTCACTCTCACCACCTCACACTCACCTTGTTGCATCAACTTCACACTATGAAATGTGTGTAGAAATGGCCTCCTTTTATAGGCCAAAAGGGATGCTCTCTCTCATGAGAGGCAACCATGTGTAGCCGCCCTTGTGTAGATAAGTCCAAATCGGACCCTCCAATCCGCCCATGTGTGTCCGCCCTTGAGAAGACAAGTCCACTTTTGAATTCGGCCACCTGCCACACCGGCCATTGACTTTCGATCACCGGCCAACCGGCCAACTGACTGGTTGTTTTCGACCACTTTCTGGCCGCCGTCCGGCCATAATATTCCGGCGAAAAGGAATATTTCGGCGAAGTGAAAATTTTGGTTTCCAGTGAGTGATTTTATTTTCCTGTGAGTTATTTTTCTTCACGCACGATGGCTTCTCCTCATAATGGTGGCCTTACAAATGTGCATTTTTAACACAAAAAATTACAAGGGGTAAATCGGGCTCCATACTTAACAGTTTTAAATGTAATAAAGATGTGTAGGTCATAAAATTGTCATTTTAAGCATAAAATTCAACTACTGTAAATAATCGTGATTATTTATTTCTTTATCAAATTGACTTGAAAATCATCATTGTGCTTCACCTTTCACTTGTTCACATCTATCTCATGTCACATATCAAATATGAGCCTCAAACGTCCAGTAAATCTAAGATTTTGTCAAAAAAACGCACTAAAAGCTCTTCGGTCCAAATTTTGAGTTATTTGTCACATTTTGTATCCAAAACCTTCCATACCTCACACAGAGGGTCTATAGCATGCCTAATTTAAATTTCCGAGAAAAAATGTTCAAATTGATGCAGATGTAAATAATCGCGATTATTTACATTTTTGCTAGAATGAGCCCAAATCTTATTTTTGACCTCATGGGACCAAAGTAAACGATGTGACAAGTCCACCAATCAAGTTTGATCACACTTGGATCTCAAAAACCCAAAATCCCTTCATATCTATTGTTTCACAGTCTGAAGACTAAATCTGGCACCATTTCCATCGTGTACACTCAAATGAGCTCACACTTCACTCAGAGTATCTAAATCACATGTTCTTTGAGCCTATGAAGTCAAAAGTGCAAAAATATGGAAAAAATCATTTGCTGTAAATAATTGCGATTATTTACTTTGCTTGCAACTTTTGCCTGGATTGAATGGTTTTGATCTTTACATGTTTTTATGCATCTATGCATGCTCCAAAATTGGTTTGAATCAAAACGGACATCATTTGCCAGCAATTCAGACACAGGGCATGTTAGAGCGGAATTTGTAGAAATTTCTAACTTTGAACCTATATTTTCCTAATAGGTGCAATTGAAGCTGCTAAGAAAGCAAAGAAGAGAAAGACCCAAAAAGAAAAGCTGCAAGAGTTGCCACCATATCATTTGGAGCCCAATTCTGTGAAAACAGCCATAGTAACCTAGCTGTCAGAAGAACAGCTTGAGGAGCACAACACCACAGTCTTCACTGGCAGATTCAAAATTGAAGATGGAAGTCAGGTAGAGTTGCAAATGCTACTTAAATAAGTATATGATGTAGCAGTTAAGCCAGCTACGAAAGAAGCCAACAAGAGGTTGGGACTTCAAGAATTTTATGATCAAGAACCATGTGGAGTAGACTTCCAAAGGGCTTACGATCGAACTACTATCAACGATTAAAGAGGATGGATCTGCCCAGATCACAGATCAACAAGGACAGAAAGTAGTAGTCATCAACAAAGACATAGTGACTAAAGCACTAAAGCTGCCCAGTGAAGGTATGACAATGAGATCTAGAGATAGGAAAATAGCTGGAACATTCACAAAGAGTACAGCTGCAGCCACCTTCTCCAATCTTGTGCTAAAGCAAGTAGAGGACCGCGCCCCGCCTATACCACCAACACTTCCACTTCCTCGGCAAGAAACCACCAAGGTACACTACCCCAAATCATGTTGTTGCAGCCACCTTTACACACGTGTTGAAGTCATCAACTAGACAATCAATAGATCATGCTTAGTATGTGCTTATAGCACTCAAGAGCACAAAGAAAGAAGGAAAAGTCACATACTTGGGAGCTCCAAAAGTCTTAACCCGAATTGCAGACCAAGCCATTGGATGTTGCGGGAGCGAATCACAACACCTATAAAGTGCATGCAACACAACCTAGATCAACATAATGTCAATTGAGAACACAGATGACACGATAGATGCACGGAGGAAATCTCTGTAGCTTGTCAGACTGAGACCATCCCACGCATACAACACCATGGAAGGCTAACTAAACCACAATCTAGAATTTCATTGCTCTCAACTACACCACCCAACCCGCATATACACAAACGGAAGGAAACTCACCAAACCATACCAAAATCGTATGGAACTTAAGGAACACCATCCCCTCACTAGGATACACCTATCCCAAAGCCTCTACACTTAAAACCTTCACTCTATACCCATCTACAAAAAACGCATATGAAGACAAATCCGGATTTTGAAAGTGCCCGAAACTGAAATCTATGAGTACCTATGCATAGCTTATGTTGCACAATTATAATGACTACTTGCAAGTAGAAAATAGACATCGTTTGATATACTTACATACGCAAATAGCTCGTAGATGCACGAGCACGTTCGCTCCGTTCCACAAGGAATGCTTGGCGTTGTCGAGTAGCTCTTGCCGAGCCTAGCACGATGGTGTTGTCGGATCTCCAATGTGATGAACAAGGGGGGAGTTGCCTTAGGAAGAAGCTCATGCTCTCTCTCTTTCTCTCTCATACACAGTCAACGACAGCTTACAAATTGATTATGAGAAAAAGTTTTTTACAAAATGACCTAGGTACCTTATATACTAAGGCTACCATAGGTTAAACCTAAAATAGAGTTCAAGGGTTCAAATGGCTTTGTATTTACAATCTGGAAGTGTCATTGCACCTGGGCTTCTGCAACTAGAGTAGCTATTTATTACAAATGATGTTTATAACCATAATCCGTAGCATTTCATAACTCTCAAAAAATAAGGCTTTGTTGAGTTATGTCGTGTTGTTGACCCACGAAGTGACACTCGGCATCAGAACGGAGTGCACAAATTTCTCTCTACGACACAGTTTAAGTCTTTGACTTCTTTGGCAGCTACTCGACTAGCGCATTTTTGTCTAGCGGCAGAAATCGGACCGACGTTCCCATTCTACACCGACACTAGGTACACAAGGGGGGGTTTTGAGCCCACCTACACCAGTTTCTTCAGGTTTCCAAACACTTACAGGGATAGTGCATTTTATGCCATTATGGCAGTCATTCTAACAGAAGTTTCTCTGCAGACAGATGCATGTTCTTTTAAGCACATCTCGTTCTATTGAGCTCTTTTGAGAGTAAATATTCCCGTAGGGATATTTTTTATTGCACGTAGCAGTTCTTGGCACATGTTTGTGCATAGTCACTCATGTACGTTGAGTTGTTGTCACTACCTATGTACGTTGTTTGTGGCATCGATTTGGCGTGATGCTTTGGCAAATTTTTCGGCCGTTTTTGAGACTCGATTCCGGAAGAGCCATTTCTAAGACTATGGCTAGTGTCTTTGAGTGTGCATAGCCTTTGGAGAGTTGACAGTATGAGGTTTTCTTTGAGCTGAGGTGTTCTTGAATGTTGAGACACCTTCGGTGATACAGGTGGCTAGAGTTTTCCACTACGTATCCTTGTCATAGGAGATGTATCTTATGGTATTTTATGCTTGATGTCATGTATGGTAGTCTATTGGCAATAATAGTGTCAATTTTTTGATATCCAATGAGCACAGTTGGCACATTCTATGCATTTTTTAGTTGAGTTTTGACTCCTTACACAAAGGAGACTCTACAGGAATTTTCCCGCGAGTCGTGACTTTCATTGTTGGCACTTTTGAGCCTATTTTGGTTGAGACGTTGCTCTTGATTACAAAGGTTATTTTGCCCAAATTTTTGCAGGTTCTCAGTATAGTTTGGCACCTCTTGTCAGGGATGGCTTCTTCTTCAAAAAAGGAGAAGTATTTCATCCACAAGTTCAATGGCAGCAACTTTACCATGTAAAAAGAGTGTATGAAGGATGTTTTGTAACAAAGGTCTATTAGAACCACTGAAAGAGTGTGCAAGGGGTGATGGCTACCACATAGGCTTAGTGGGAGCTTTTGGATGCGAAATCCATGGCTACGATACGTCTACACCTATGCGAGTCAGTGTTCTTCACTATCATAGGGAAGACAACAGCCAAGGCTCTATGGGATAGCTTATGTTCAGCATGGGAGAGCAAAAGTGTATCCAAAAAAGTTTTTCTCATGAAAAAGCTTATGAAGCTCAACATGAAAGAAGGTAGCACAATTTGGGCACTTAAATGAGTTTAACTCCTTGTTCAATCAGTTGACATCTCAGGGCTTTAGTGAGTTTGATGACGAACTCGAGTCTATATTCTTGTTATGATCTCTACCCAGTTCATGGAACATTTTTTGCACAGCCATTAGCAATTCAACTCCCAATGGCAAGTTAGTGTTCAATGATGTCACAAATGCATTGCTCACTGAAGAAATTTGGCATAAATCTCTTGAAGATGCTAGTCATGGAGATGCATATATGGCTGGCAGTTCAATGAAGCAAAGATTCCATGACAATAACATTAATATAAGAAAAAATAGAGAGTGAAATCCTCGTAGTCCAAGCAAAAATAGGAACTCTAGTAGAGAGCGTAGTGCCAAAAATGTCAAGTGTTACTATCGCCATAAAAAGGGTCATTACAAAAAGGATTGTCATAGTTTTCTAAGAGACCAAAAAAACATGCAAAAAGACAAGTCTAACAAAGGCAAAAGTATGGTAAAGATTGAGGAGATCAACGTGGTTGAGTCTCCAATGCCTACCACTGTAGTATAGGATGCTCCTCCTCCAGTGATGAATGTTATGCCATCAGTGATTCATGCATAGGTGATAGCAGATCACTCAATGTTCTCATTTTCACTTTGGATCTCGCTCCAGGTGCTTTGGTTACATATGATGAGGGTTATGCGTAGAATTGGATTCTCGATTCTAGCACAAATTTTCATGTCACACCACATAGAGATTGGTTTTCCTCTTATGTGTCCATGCAGGGCATAGTCAAGCTTGGTGATTCCTATGAGCTTGACATTATTGGCATTGGTGATGTGAAGCTTTAGATGCATAATGGTACTACTTTTGTGTTGTAGAATGTCAGACATGTGCCCAAACTTACAAAGAGTTTGCTTTCTATAGGGCAATTGGATGACCTTGGTTACACTATAGTATTTGGTGATAGTTCTTGGCTAATCCACAAGAACAACGACAAACAACCTTGTCATGATGAAAGGTCGCAAAAATGGATCCTTGTACTCTATGTTTGTATCGAGTGTCGACAAACACTCTATCTATGTTGCCGAGCTGTCGCATAGTCGGCTATGCATATTATCCAAAAGGGAATGAAGACACATCAACGCTTTGGCTTCTTACCTGTGTTAGATTACACGGATTTTCCATTGTGTGAATATTGTCTATACGGCAAACAGATTAGGTTGACATCTTCGCCATTGAACAAGAAACTAGGCGAACCCCTAGACTTACTGCACAATGATTTGTGTCTCTAGGGGGGGCAAACTATTTTCTCACATTCATAGATGATTCTATCAGAAAGGTGTGGGTGTATCTCCTTAAGCGTAAGGAAACATTCTTTTCTACATTTCAAAAACTCCTCTCCATGGTTGAGAATCAGTCAGGGAAAAAGCTCAAAGCTTTTCGCACGGACAATGGTGGAGAATATGTTAGAGAATATGATGTTAAAGAATACGGCCATTGTGCTATGGAGGGCCGGACACTGACTATACTATGCTATAAATATACTTTGGATAATAGTTCAAAAATGAAGATGAGTGAGAGCAGCGCGTTAAATGGTTGTTGCAAGGTAACGATTGTGTGTGTGTGTCTCGATGTGTGTTAGTGTGTGTGCGTAGTCTTCTTTCCTACCTTCTCCATCACCTGCACACTCTACAAAGCGGTATCAAAGCTCAGTTCAAGGAGCTACAGCCCAATACACAGATTTCCGCAACTCTGAAAAACAGCAAAAAAAGAGAGGTTTTTTTGTCATAACTCCCTCACCCGAACTCGGAATACAGTGATCCAAAAGTCTATCTTTACGTTTTTGGGCATTCCGGACGCATTGGCATACTCGGATTTGCCAAAATTCACAACAATTTTTTTTTGCAGCAAACAGCCAGCTCACACAGGCATATGAGATTTCCAGTTTTGCACTCGGCAGTAGATTTACAGGTTACAGGTGAAGAATTTAGCATTTACACAGGTTTTGGAGAGCGACATAGAGCTTTTGTATCGGATATTGTGCTAAAAAAGATTTTGTTTGGATGTTGTGGGTCCACTATGGACACGCCTATGTAAGAAAGGTTGTGGGAAGAAGTTGAGGCGGTTATATTGTCAAATTGAGTACTTTGTGATTATGTATGGATATGCGGTTAATGTATTTTGGAAACTGCAGCTTTTGTGAGGGTCGAGTAAGGGTTTTTGAAGCCTTGCCTTGGGAGATTTGGGACCTTGGCAAGGTGGAGTAGGTGCTGGAGCGAACCCCCGACTGGCCCCGCTAAAGACCTCATATGTCTTTTACGAGTATGGGATGAAGGTGGATGTATGGATATGTGGTACAGAACAACGTATGGATTGCATTTGCATACAGGTCCATGTGGACATTGTTTTAGAGTATTTATGCATAGTATTGAGTCAGTCTGTGGCAAAAGTGAGTCAGTGGATTTTCCCTTGGCAGTGAGAGATTTTCTGTCAGTGTTTATGAGCACTTTGGTTGAGATTGTCACTTGAGATATTGTCCAAATACAAACGAAACTCTGTCGAAATTTTGTCAAAATCCTTTGGAAGCAAGTGAGAGAGTGAAGATGGCAGAAAGTTCAACTCAAGTCACATAGATTGTTGGAGAGAAGCTAACCAGAGAGAACTACAGCATAAGGTCTTACAGGATGGAGAACTTTATCATGGGCAAAGGTTTATGGGACTACATTACAGGTGAACAAGAGTGTCCCGAGGTTGGTTTGGAACCAAGCAGAGAGAATGTTGAAGCATATAAAACATGGCAAGCAGGAGTAGAAGCTTACAAGAAGTGGATCAAGAATTCAAGGAAAGTGATGCAATGGATTTCACTATGCATTAGTGACTTCTTTATACCACATGCGAAGAAGGCTCAATCTCCAAAGGAAGCATGGGAGGTACTAGCAAGGATGAACAGCCCCAATACAGAACCACGAAAAGTTCACTTGAAGCAAAGGTTACATTGTGTATGGCGAGGAAATAGATCCATATCAGATTATGTGACAGAGATAAAGCAAATAACAGGAAGATCTTGTGAGCATTAATGTTGAAGTTCCAGATGATGACTTAGTTTCACTGACATTGAATGGTTTGGGACCGGAATGCAAGTCATTGGATACATCTATATCTGTTTGAGGACACATGCCTAATTTTTAAGAGTTAGTAAACCTTTTTTTGCAAGAAGAGGTGAAATTAGGCAAGTCAGGTCCTTCTACATCAAAAAACAATTCCAGAGATCGGGTTTTTTACTCTAGAGGTCGTGGAAACAATAGAGGTGGAAGAGGAAACTATGGTCGTGGAAACAATGCTGGAAGAGGTCAATGGAAAAACCAACAAAGTCAAAGTTACAATGATTAGAGCCATATAGGCAGGGGGAGAGCCCAACCTCGTGGCATGGAGGTGGATGATTTGTACATCCTCAAAGAGATGGATATTATAACAGATGTGGCATTTATGGTCACTTTGAAAGAGAATGTTACACAAGGCTAAATCAAAATCGTGATCGTGGTGGAAGAGGCCGAGGTTATGGCAGACATGGAGGAAACTTTGATGGATACAATCCTCATGATCAAAATATATATGACAATAGATTGAGTGGACATTTATTTCCTATGGAGCATGTTGTTGGAAGCATGGTGGAGCCACATCATACAGATGATTGGTATTTAGATAGTGGTGCCACAAATCATATGACATATCATGGTGAATGGTTTGACAGAAAAGAGAAGTTAGAAGAGGATGAGTTTGTCGCTACAGGTGATGATACTATGCATAGGATTATGCATATTGGTTCAGTTCCATTGCTAGAAAAAGACGGGACATACAACACATTGGGAGATGTTCTATATGTGCCTTCAATCACAAAGAATTTAGCATCAATTGGACAAATGACAGTTCAAGGGTTGCAAGTCCGATTTAATCGTTATGGCTGCTTCATAGAGGAGTTTCACAAAGGCAAACCAGGCAAGATATTGGCACGTGGAAGAAAGAAAGGTCGCTTGTTCTCATTGGAAGCTGGAGATCCATGTTTACGCAGCGGTATGTATGCCACTCAAGATGATTGGGCAGAGTTATGGCATAAGAGGATTGATCATGTCAATTTTCAAAGACTAAAGAATATGCAATCAAATCAAATAGTACCTGGATTACCAAAGTTTGGCAGATTGAATTTTGATCATGTTTGTTAAGCTTGTCAATTTGGAAAGCAATCTCGTTTACCATTTCCAAAGAGGGGGAGAATTAGCCAAAATCCTTTGGAAATTGTTCATTCAGATATTTGGGGACCTTGTGATCATGCTACGCTTAATGGTTGTCGATATTTTATCACATTCACAGATGTTACAGCAGAATGACATGGGTTTACTTTCTAAAGGCAAAGTCAGAGGCATTTGAGGTATTCTTGGAGTTCAAAGTTATGGTTGACAAAGAGAATGGTTGTCAAATTAAATTCCTACGTACAGATGGAGGGGGAGAGTACATGTCACACAGTTTTGTTGATTACTTACGTGAACAAGGCATAAGAAGACAAATTACTTGCAGATACACACCACAACAAAATGGAGTTGCTGAGAGAAAGAATAGAGTCATAGCAGAGATTGCAAGAGCCATGATGAATGAAATGAATATGCCATTATCATATTGGGCTGAAGCAGTTCATACAGCAGTACACATTATGAATCAAACACCAACATTTGCCATTCATGAAATTTCACCTTATGAGAGACTTTATGGGATCAAGCCAACAGTTTTCTACATGAAAGTTTTTGGATGTGTTTGCTATGTTCATGTGCCAAATGAATCAAGAAAGAAGATGGAGCCAAAGGCAGTGAAGTGTATATTCTTGGGCTATCGGGCGGCTATCCAGTTGAAAAGAAAGGTTACAAGTGCTATGATCCTACGGCAAGACAAGTTTATGTCAGTAGAGATGTCAGATTTTGTGAGCATGAACCATGGTATAAACCAAATCTAGTGATGATAGAAGATGAGTATGAAGACCAAGAGAATGTGCGTCATGTTGTTGATAAGCCAGGACCATCAAAAAGAACTATTTCAGGACCACATATGGGAGAGGAGAGTACAGGAAGTGTCAACCCATGGAGCAGTCGTTTGCGAGATAAGAAGCAAGACGAGAAAGGCAAGAAGAAAGTGGTTGAGGAGAGTTTTGGAGATGAAAGCTTTGATGAAGAGCATGGTTTACCACATTTGAGGACACCTGGCAGTAAGAATGCTGAGAACTATGTACCCCCATATGCAAGAGAAGAGTGCACCACAGTTGAGAAGATCAGAGAGGGTGTGTTATCCAGTTGATAGATTGACATACAACGGTTACATGCGTACACATTATGCATACATGGTTTCACGTGTGCAACATAAAGAGCCTACATGTTTTCATGAGGCAATTGGAAAATCAGAATGGGAGTCAGCTATGGATGATGAGATGGATGCTCTTGTGAAGAATGACACTTGGGATTTGGTTTGCTTGCCAAGTGGAAAGAAAGCAATTGGTTCAAAATGGGTATACAAAGTCAAGTGCAAGTCAGATGGTAGTGTGGAAAGATACAAAGTGAGGCTTGTTGCTAAATGTTATGCACAAACAAAAGGTCTTGATTATGATGAGACATTTAGTCCAGTTGTAAAGATGACAACACTCAAATTGGTGATAGCAATGGCAAGTATGTTCGGTTGGAAGTTACGAAAAATGGATGTCAATAATGCATTCTTGAATGGTGACTTGGAAGAAGCAGTTTATATGATATAGCCATAGGGTTATCAACATCCAGAGTTTCCATATTATGTGTGTAAGCTGAAGAAAGCATTGTATGGTTTGAAGCAAGCATCTAGAGCTTGGTGTGAAAAGATAACCAGATTCTTGAAGAAGATTGGATTTAAACAGTCTACTGTTAATCACTCATTGTTTTTGAAGCATGTTGATGGAGAGATCGTCGTTATTGTTATCTATGTTGATGTTCTCACTGGAAGTCATCATGAGCAAATTTTGCATGTCAAGAAGAGTTTGTTGAGAGAATTCAACATGAAGGACCTTGGTGAGTTGAGATATTTTTTGGGAATTGAAATTGTCGACACTTTATCAGGAATTTGGATGATACAAAGACAATACACATTGGATATGCTTGAGAAGTATGGAATGGCAGCGTGCAAACGGGTTGATACACCTTTTGATCAAAATGTGAAGTTGATTGATGATGGACATTACATTGAGGATGTCACTATGTACCGCAAGATGGTTGAAAGTCTTATTTACTTGACAATAACAAGACCAGATTTGAGTTATGCAGTGGGTGTTGTGAGTCAATTCATGCAAAAGCCATGTAAAAGTCGTCTTGATGCAGTGAGACGGATTATGAGATATGTGAAAGCCACTGTCGGTTATGGAATGTTTTATGAAAAGAATGGGAAGCTTTATCTTTATGGTTACACATATGTAGATTGGGCAGGAGATTTTATGGATAGAAGATCTACAAGTGGTTATGCATTTTCCATTGGAAATGGTATGATAAGTTGGAGTAGCAAGAAGCAATTAACTGTAGCATTATCAAGTACAGAAGCTGAATATCGTGGAGCAGCTTTGGCAGCATGTGAAGAGTCATGGTTGAGAGTACTTATGGTAGACTTTGGTTTTGACTATCTTGACAGTGTCATTATATATTGTGACAATATTAGCAGCATCATGTTGACAAAGAATCCAGTTTACCATGCTCGCACCAAACACATTGAAGTACATTATCACTTCATTAGAGAAAAAGTATTGGCAGGTGAGATTGATTTGGTGTATGTGAAGACAAATGATCAAGTTGCGGATATATTTACAAAAGCTCTTGGAAAGGAGAAGTTTTGCTACTTTCGTGAAGCATTGGGAATCCATCATGTGCAAGCTCAATCTGATCTTGAGGGGGAGTGTTAAAGAATATGATGTTAAAGAATATGGCCGTTGTGCTATGGGCGGGCGGACACTGACTATACTATGTTGTAAATATACTTTGGATAATAGTTCAAAAATGAAGATGAGTGAGAGCAGCACGTTGAATGGTTGTTGCAGGGTAACGATTGTGTGTGTGTGTGTGTGTGTGTGTGTGTGTCTCGATGTGTGTTAGTGTGTGTGCATAGTCTTCTTTCCTACCTTCTCCATCACATGCACACTCTACAAAATATGTCTCCACGGAGTTCAAGGATTTTTGCAATTGAAGAGGCATTCGTAGGTAGTTTATTGCTCCGTACACACCTGCTCAGAATAAGATATCTAAAAGAATGAATCACACGATTCAAGAGCGAGTTATCTCTATGATTTCTATGGAAAAACTTACTCCAAAGTTTTGGGGGAAAGTTGTTATGATAGTAGTTCACATTATCAATAGGTCACCTATCTCTCCTTTGAATTTCAAGATTCCATAGGAGTTATGGACTAGGAAAATGCCAAACTATGAGCATTTACGTGTGTTTGGATGTGAGGCATATGCACATGTGCCCAAAGAACTTCGTCGCAAGTTAGATCCTAGGTCACACAAATGCAATTCGTTGAGTACCCCAGTGCAAGAATACTTAAAGCTCAGCAAGGAAGATTCTCCCAAGACAGATGTTGAGAAAGAGAAAATGGAAAAAGTGTCATATTCTTCAGCAGTTGGCAGTTTGATGTACGCTATGATAGCCACAAGACCAAACATTGCACATGCAGTGGGAGTGGTTAGTAGGTATAGGTCAAACCCTGGCAAGAAGCATTGGGAAGTAGTGAAGAAAATCCTCAGATACCTAAAGAGTAGCTAGCAAGTGTTTATGGTTCAAAAACAACGATGCATCTATTATGGGTTACACGGATGCGGATTATGCCGGTTGTGTGGATAATAGAAGATCCACATCTGGCTATGTGTTCATGTTTGCTACCTCTTGGAGATCGTGTTTCCAAGACTACACGTCTTCATCTACCACTGAGGCAGAGTATGTTGTTGTGTTTGACGCCTGCAAGGAATCCATATGGTTAGCTCATATAGTGGGAGATTTAGGCATTCACGAGGTTCTAGTACTGCATTGTGATAGTCATAGTGCCATTGCTTTAGCAAAGAAGTCGGTGTCTCACTCAAAGTCGAAACACATAGAGGTCAGATACCATGTCATACGAGATGTATTGGCTGGCAAGTGCATTGAGATTTTCAAGGTTCACACTGACGACAACCCCGCAGATGCTCTCATAAAGAGCCTAGCCTCGGAGCGGTTTACACACTGTATAGAGCTTATGGGTGTCGAATAAAGCGTGACAATGCTTCATCGACTTTGTATAGGCTAACTATATTGACGCCACTATTGTCCACCCTGACCTTCAAGTGGGAGGTTGTAGGGGTGTAGGCCAGGTGGCTATGGGAATCACCCCTTACATTACTTTCTCAATAATGAATATAGGAAGAGAAAGTGAGAGTTGACTACAATTCTCACTTTCTACTCCACTAATCCTGAGCTCTGTGTGATGTGTCTGCTTCATCCCCTTCCCCCTTCTCTCCTTCCCTCTCTTGCACTCATCGCATGGGATAATCGATCTTCCCTACATTGTAATGTCATTGTCTTTTGGGTTTTGATTTAGAAACTTAAATAATTTTTCAGGTTTTGTTTCAAGATCACTCTCATGAACTTTTTATTTCATCATCTGCACTAAGCTCTAGGTATCTATGTATGTCAAGGGTATCAAAGTATTCGTCACTTTACTCCCTGTTTTGCTCCAAGGTGCGGTTTGAATCACTTTTCAAGGTAAGATCTCTAATAAAAATCTCATCCCAAATACACAGACATTGCATATTGGTGTCAACTCCTTGTACTTTACCAATTTCTATCGTTTCTTGATGATTTTTTGGTTGGATTCACTCTAATCATGCATAAGGGAAGTAAGTCTAAGCCATTTTTTCCACAAAACTTGGTGGGTGTGATCTCATTGACACGCACATCCAATGTGGCCAAGATTTGAGTCCACTCCAAGGGATCCATTCTCTCTTCAGATAAAGGCTCAGGTACATAGTTGAGATCTTCAAATGGTCTCGCTTTCATGTTCTTGTCTTTGACAAAATTGTCACATTCAGAGGCTCCACACATCCTTAGGTGAGCTCTAGTGTTCAACATGCAGGTACTTTAGACTCTATTGCAGTTGGAGAATCAAATTCCTCTACAGGTGTTCTTCATACATCTCTGCGATTGTGATCATTTAAGTTGATGCGTGTAATGATGGTCTCCAGTGCACCTAAAACAAGGTCTCAAAGGTCTTTGTTGTCTACGTTGTTGTGCATATAGTCTCTGAGGATATGACTTTGGTTAGGTTTCACCTTGGTTAAATATGAACATTAGAGTCCCCTGACTTAGGGTAAATCCTTTGTCTTGATTTGAGTTTCCCTTCATTGACTCTAGTAAGGCTCTAGAAGATGAAACAACACTTTCTTGGTCATATGATTCCATGAATCTTGATGGATAAGGATCACTATGATGGCAGCGTCCATGGTGTTTCTCTTTGTGAAACATCTGTACTGGTACTAAAGCACTTTCTTCAGGATAGTGATATGGATATACATACCTCATGACTACTTGTTGATCATCTCCTTGTAGTGGTGATTGATGTCCCAACACTATTCTTGGCCTTTCTACTCATGGTTGCGGATTCACTAGTCCTGAGGCATATCTCAACGGTGGTGGTGGTGGTCTATTGGCTGGATAAAGAGGATTTGTGGGCATGTTTTGATGATATTGAGGGTTGGGTAGATAAGACCTCTCCCTAACTTGTCCCCGATTATAATAGCATTCCTTAGTGGCATGATTCATCCACTATTTTTCAGTGCCACACCACTTTTGCTTAGGATATGGTAGAGGCAACATAGTGCATTGCGGTGTCGGATGATCTCCTCCATATGGGTTAAGCATCACCTTAAAGATGGCAATTTTTGGTTTTGAATCCCCAACTTTTTCCCCGTTCTCCTCAAAATTTCTTCCGCTAGTTCTTTGGTGTTCATGGGTGTTTGTTGTTGCAGTGTTGTTTTTGTAGTGCTTGGTCCACTAGCTGCAGATTGAGAATCTATTGAACTTGCAGCTGCATCTCTTGACACTTCTCCGTAGATCTGGCAGTTGTCCACTAAGTAGATAGATTCCTTTGTAACCTCGTCTAGAGTCATACACTTTTTCAAATGTAAATCCTTTTTGAGGTGCTCATTCTTGAGCCCCTCTATGAATAATACTACCTGACCATCCTCTTGCAACTTCTTAGACACCTCTCAATGTATTGCTTAAATCGTAGAGTGTCTTCTCAAACTTTCTCACCCTCTTTCTGCTTGAAAAAATGAATTTGTGACACGGTATTGTGCTTGATTCCTCTCAAGGGAAAACTCCTCTACGAAATCCTATAGCAACACTTCTATATTCCCATAGTCTTCCTTTTTTAAAGCTTGGAACCAAGTGAAGGCAGTGCCTTCCAAGGTCAATCCGAAACCTTCAAACTGGATGTGGAAATTCATGACATATTTAGCTCTCAATACTCTTGAAAGATGCAAAATATGCTTGGGGATCCCTTGATCCATTGTATCTTGAAGCCATGCATTTCGCAACTTGGGATGGACATTGGGTCTTGGCTTAGTGACATATCTCATCATTCCAGAAGCTCCTGTGAAAGCTTCCTCATACAAAGAGGTTGTCATTCTAGGCGTGGCTCTTGGTTCTTCCCTCATATATACATTTGATGGCCTCACCATTTTAGTACGGTGTGGCTTGGATGACCATGTAATGGTCGTATAACAACTTCTAATTGGCTCTGGTTCTAACAAGCTACTTCTTCTCATCCATGGATCTGGGACTTTAGGTTTGCTTGACCTTACTCTACAAACACTTTCTACATGGGGTGGGATCTCAGTGACTCAATCCATAAACTCACCTTCTTTTCCATCAACCTTTTATGAGCCATCTATTTTAAGTAGATGACAGAAAAAAGTTATCCCCAACACAAAAGATTTTCCATGTCTTCCATGTATGCATAACTATACTCATGTCCCGTTCTATCCACCGGCATAGGTCATTTTCATGTTTCAAACCTATAGACATACACGTATATATGTTTTATATCCGTAAGTTTTGTAGGCCTCATGTCTTCCCTTATGTAATAGTTCTCCCCTTCCTTGGTCGTAAACTTGTATAGTCCCACCGTAGGATCATCTACAAGCACTCTTTCCAGCTCTTTCACGGATATGAATCTAGCTCTTTGATCATTCTCCAGTGGAGGTTCCAGTCATCCCCATAGCATCAACAAGGTCAAGATTGTCCGTCCTAAGATAGGCAAGCCTTGTCTCATCGATACATTGGTCTTCATAGTCAATAGCATCAACTTGCTCCCTGAACTCAAGATTCCCCAATTCCTCTCAAACATAGCACTTATGTTGGATGTCAACATAGGTTTTGGCTCCATAGCCATTGGTGTAATGGTAGTACAATTGTTTAGTGAGGGGAAGTTCCAGCTTTCCTAAGAAGCCTTCCCCATTTCTCTCACTATGGTAGCTCATTTCAGGTACCTTTTTTACCATAATCACAGTGAGGACTGGGTTAGAAGAAGTGTTTGAGACCATTTCCTCTTGCATAGTTGCTAAGGGTTCTAGGCTTACTTGGTTGACACTCTCTTCCATGGATCCCTTACTTTCTTGGTCTCTGGATAATCTAAAGCATGACAGGTACCAAGCTCCTAATCTCAAGAACATGAACAATCAACTGATTTCAAACTTGACTTGTTACTTGGAAGTGTTTAGAGATCCTCTATGGTTTCTTCCGTACTCCAACCTCTCTTTTGCATCAATCTCCCTTCATGTACAAGGCTCAGTAAAAACATAAACACATATGGATTTGAGACAAATTGGCAATTGATTGACACACAAAATTAGTCAATTACAGGACTTCTTGCACAATTTCAATGATCTTTAGACCTAGTAATGCCCTACAAGTCTTGCTTCAGAAGGTGGAACCAAATTTTGTTGAAAAATGTTGATCCTAACACTCTGTGTGGCAGAAATTCGTGATTTTTTTCCTACCTATGGTCTTTTGAGCTGTTTTTTCATTCTAGTTGTCTCAATGACTTTTTACCCAATCAAAAAAATTCATCCTTGTAAAAAATTAATTTTTTTGTCTCAAGAATCCTTTTACCTCCTTTTGGCTTGCCTCTAAGTGGGTTTTGGCTTAATCTCATGCACAAGGGAGTTATTCCCGATTTGGCTATGTGAGTGTGCTCCTTACTCTAGGGACTTCCTCTGGTGCAAGCATGGGATCTTCAAACCTAGTGTGGTTAGGGTCAAGGGTAAAAATCGTGATTTTCCCCTTCCCCAAGTGAAAAAATGCAAATTTTCACTTTTAACCTTATGAGTGTATTCTACACCTCAACACAAACCCCTTGTGAATTTTAGCCCAAAAATCTCCTTCTAGCAGAAGTTAGGGTGAAAATTGCAATTCTTTCCTTGTCTCCTGCTTTTGGCCATTTTTTCAAGTTTTGGCCAGTTCCCAAGTGTTCTTTCCTTCTTCAAGATTACTTGTGCCAATTTTCACCTCAATTGGGTAAGTGAAGTGATCTCAAGCTCTATTCCAACACTTTTTCTGACCTAAATGGTCAAGCCTTGGCCCCAAACTCACTTTTTGATCTTCAGTCTGTACCAAAATTCACACAAGAGCTTAAACACATTAGTCAAAGATATTGATAAAGTCTCGTGTACAATGTTGATGAAGTGTCGTGCTTAAACACATAAGTCAAAGATATTGATGAAGTCTCGTGCAGAAAGTTGTCCTCTAGACTCACCTACAAGAGAAAATTGCAATTTTCTCTCACAGATGTTAAATAATAGTTTTTTGAGAATTTTGGTAATGATTGAGAAATCACACACTATTTTTCATGCAAACCATGCCCAGAATCATTCACTTCCTTCGATGCATTATCATTCTTCGAGATTTCCTTACCCTTGGCAAAAAGGTCCCTTCCGTGATATGTAGATCCAATGAGATGTTGGGAGTTCTTGTCAAACTTGCTTACTTACCCTACTCCTAAAACAAAAGAAATCAACCAAAAATAGATTCAAAATGCTTGAGCTACAATTCCTAGCTGAACTCTGAAATATTTTCCATTTTCTATCGTTTTTCTCTTCTTAATTTGTTAATAACTCAGATTTTATAGATCCAAATTGCATTTTATGCGTAGGAGGTGCATTAGGATAACATTGCTAAGCTATAGAGTGCAATCTGGACCGAAAAAACTTAGGTCAAATCTGCCATGTAGATAATAAGTCTAATTTTGGCAAGTGGCAAAAAGGGGGATTTGAGTCCACATTAAGGAAAATTTGGACTCTCAAATGGGCCCTATAAGGACGTTGACTTTCTCCCTCTTGTCCAAAACGGGTGCACGGTAAAACTTTTATAAAAGAAACCAAAAGTCGGACCTTTTGGATTTAGAATGTACTCATCGAGATCTATCCATTGATATATAGCATGCCGTCATAATTCTTATATTACAAAAGATTCCATTTTTAGATGTGACGACTCCGTCTTATAAATGGAATCTCTCCCCACATTTTAGCTTCAGTGGGGAGGCCATAACTTCTACAAATCAGCTCCAAATTTTTTGGAGTTTGGGGATTTAGAAGCTACGTTCTAAGATCTTTCCAATGATATGTTGGTTGATAGGGTTTTGACAAAGAGTTTATGTACTTCACTGGGTTGCCCACTTTGGACAAGAGAGGCAAAGTCAAACCCTTTTATAGGGTTCCTTTGAGAGTCCAAATTTTCCCTGATGTAGGCATGTTTCTTTAGTCATTGTCTGACCGTCCTATAAGTTTGGTCATGTTTGTACTTCATATGCTGTTGGTGGATCGTCAAGATCTGCTTGCTGATGTTTCAGTTAGTTTTTGTTGCCTGACATGCAGTTGAGTGTAGCTTGGAGTAGATAAGGTTTGAGTGTGTTTTCTAAGAGCCTAACAACCTCTTGCAGCCTTTACGCACTAGTCAAGCCAACTACGTCCCATGGTATGACATTTATGTATGTGGTTCTTGTTATCATTACAATAAGATACAGAGGCTTGGCAACCAATGAGCTTACATAAACCTAAGCTGGCACCGCATCTCTTTTGTTCTCAATTGGTACTTCCATATTTTTCCCTAGTAGCCATTAAAAATATATGGTAGTCAATTACAAGCAACAAAGAAACACATCCCTCTATTTGGAACCTCGTCAGTAGCCACCTACATCCATGGAAATCTACTTTCTCACATCTATGCCCCTCCATATCTTGATTGATGCACTCCCAAAAAACAATATGGGCCTGCATGTCCTCCTCTTTCATCTCACAAGCTACAACAGTGAGGAGATCTTGTGTGTTGGCTGAGAGAAATGCACATTAGCATATATTAAGAGTATATATATATACATGATATGCCAATCTTGAAGAATATATTGGTGAAAAAAAAACCTAGGATCATATTCATGGCATGCCATGCTCACCCAGTCTACCACTGGTGAGTGTGATCAAATTGCACCCATGCATGTCAAAGATACCTAGATCCACTACGTCTCAATCCCCGGTGCCAATCGTAGACATTTTGAACACAAATCATTGCTCTCCTTGTGCTCCTTGCCCTGAAAATTTCCTCCTCTCATATGTAGAATCCCTTTTCAACCACAATATGGAATCTATACCAAAGCTTTCCTTTGTTGAGCCATTTCTGTTGCTGCCATGGATCTACAAAACTTACAATATAGGGATAAGTACCTTTGAAAGAATATGTACATGCAAATGTGACAATCAATCATCCTCACCAGTTGTCCTCCACAGGGACCCATTTCTTTGGCAATATTTAGAATTTCTTACTCGCCAAGGACATGGCAACAGTCACCTACTTGCAGCAAGTTGTCATTACAATTTTATTTTCCACACACATTTGTACCTTTTGTGTATCTGCTTTCATGTCTACACTAAGGACTTGTGCAACCATTTCTTTGGTTTCATGTGTGATTTTTTCGACGTACCATTCCTCATGTCATGTTGGTGACTTCCTTGATGCACCATCAACTTAGTCATGCTTTCATTCCTCGGCATGACATAATATACAAGCAATCACATGTACACAAAAAAATGGTTGATTATCCACAATAGTTGACAAGTAAGCTTGCCACCAACTCCATCACATAGCTTACCCATAGATGGTAATCTAAGCATGCAATCATTGTGAAGTGCATGGTGTTCAATTTACCAAAATTAGCTAATTTCAAACAAAACTCATGAGACACTTAAGGGCATCTACGTAGTGGTTTTTCTTCCTCGCTACACTTTCTTGCTTGTTGCAGTATGTCGAGCCTTTGCAAACACACCTATGGATGTGGGGTCTGACTCGAGGATGGAGGAAGAAGAGCCCTTTGTCACGCTGCGACCTCTGTGCAAAACTCTTCTTTTCTTGCTTCTTCTTTTTCTTCTTCTTTTCTGACCGATCTTCATCATCAGTGTCAGTTTCCCCCTCAGTATCCTGATCTGAATCTTCCTCTTCTGACTCTGACTCTGACTCTTCTGACTTTAGGTGAATCCTCAGTCTTCTTCTTTTCCTTTAGTTTTGCCTTACCTCCATATCTTCTTTCAGCTCTTGCAGCTGCTTCCACCAAATCAGTAAAATCCTGTGCATTTGCTAATGGGGGTCTCCCTACTACTGCACTTCTGAATTCCTTTTTGAGTCCTTACAAAAGTAGTCTCCCAGTTGCTCCATAGAATACTATTGTGTTGCCTCCAATCTGTTATTCAAATTTCTAAATTTCTGTCCATAATCTTCAACCAACAAATCTTTCTGCTTCAATTTCCTCAACTTCTTCAAAATGTCTTCAGGTGTTTTATCTTCGCTGAACCTTAATAAAAATATCTGCTTCAGATCATTATAATCATCAAAAACTACCATGCCATACTGCAAGAACCAATACATGGCCTTACTCTGCAGTGTTGCTGCAAAATGCTCTTTTTTCACTACATCCGGATGTAACGTCTCATATCCACTTGCAGACCACCTTGTTTGAAACTGACCAACGTGGCTGTCAGCATCTTGGGACTTTTTCCCAATGAACTTTGCCGCGCCCACTTTGGAATTTGGTGCAGCCATTGGAGGTATCGAAAGTGTTCTGAGTACTCTTATTGGGAGTGGATTGAAAGGGTAAAGTACATGTCCCTGATGGTACAAACTTCAATTGTTTTTTTAACCTTAAGATTGTCTTAGTTAGCAGTACATTAACCAATTGTCCCAAAAGTGGGTATGCTATGGGAGGAGTTGTTTGTTTGCCTCCTTGGTTTGCAAGTGGTGTCTCCTGCAGCCTGTGTTTAGGTTCTTGCAGTTCAATCCCCGCCCCAACAGTTTCTACTCTTACAGCAAGCCCCCTTACAGGTTCTTCTTGGTCATCACTACTCGACTCTTCTTCCTGTCTTCCCCTTGCAAAGAACTCTCTTCTCAATCTAAACCTTGTGCCATATGAGTGTTCTGGTAAATTGGACCCTTGCCCTGACCCAATCATGCATTGTTTCTTCTCTTTTGTCTTAAATACAGTACTAACACTTTCCTTTCATACAGACTGTAACATGAAGGTAGAATGCATGCCTCGGAAGGTAAAAAGATGTAACTACCTTGTCAACAATTGCAATTTTGATTTCCCTTGGCAAATTCGGGAAGAACTCCTCTAAGAACTTTGTTGCATATTCCTCAGACTCTTCCAAAAATTTGAAACATGGAGCTCCACAAGCTCACTTAAAGGTTATGTCACCTTATGAACTCTCATCAAATATTACCTTGACTTGAGAAAGTGAGCCAAAAGGGTGTGTGTGATGCTGCCAACAAAAGAAGGAGAAGACACAGTATAGGAAGTAACATTACTGAGTGAGATGATACAAATATAAACGTTTGCAAAGGAATATGCACATGTATTCAAGCCATGAGAGAGAAAACCTCCTAGTGAGAAGAAAAGGTGGCTACTAGAAGGTCCTAAAATGTGATTACACACTTCACAATGACTTCATGGTAACACATATTACCACGTGTTTCATATTGATATTTCAATCGAAATGCTTGAAAAACTAATTACCTTTATGGATAGTAGGCTTCTGGTTTGGGCTTCAGAATTGTGATTGTTTTATCTTATTGTATGAATATCAATGAATTCAATTAGCCATTTAATTGTTCTTCCAATTGAAGATTTTCTTGAAACAATGATTTTGTTGGGAAAAGCGCAAGGCATGAGTGGACTTTTTTTAAAAAAAGAATCTTTTGCTCGGCTACAACCTTGTTTTTTGTGGAAAAAAAATACACAAATAGGCTTTGTAATCCCATCTACACAAAAAGGAGAAGATAGTTGTTTCAAGAACCTCTTAGCATTCTCCCCATGAAATTTGAATACTTTCTAGTCGCGTGTTGCAAGGGGGGCATTCTAAAATTCAATCTCACCCTTCTTGATTACCCTTGACATGACAAGTCAAGGCACAACGGCGAAGCTACATGACAAGGACAAATTCGTGAAGTCATACCAAATTCGTTGGCTTCAACTAAATGATACAAGTTATGTATAGACAAGGATCTTGGAGATAGAGTTTGTAAATTTGGTTTTCCATGAGTTTACCTCGTGATATTTGCAAGAATCACACAAAGGTCACCTTCATGACATAATTCACATCCCCAAAGGATCTCTCTTTCTAGAAGTGAGCCATATAGCCTTTACATGTAAAGAATGGTGCCATAACAAAGTACATTTGATACATCTAAAAATCAGCAGAGGCATAAGAGGTCTATGTATTCCATAGACCTGTTCCCAAAAGTGTGGTAAAAATAAATATCATATATAGCGTTAGTGGTAGCTGTAAAGATGTCAATTGCGACACTGATGGAGTATTAGGACATGGAGAAAGCATTAAAATATATCTACAATACCAAGCCTAGCCACCAACAATTTCTCTCCTAGAGGGAACCTAGAAAGTATAACCCCTTACCTAAATGCAAACAATTAAAGAGAACAAATTCAACCATCATCCCCTAGGCAATCGTAAGCAAATGGTATACAAGCCTTCAAGCATGAGTGAAAAGGGCAAAATAGGTAGTACATTAATTTTAAGTACTATACATGATGACTTACAGAAACAGTCTTTATACTAGCTCTAGCTTGGTATGTATTTCGTGAAAGCATCAGACTCTACAAAGCGCACACAAACAAATCACTTTCACAGTAAGATTAACAACAGTTAGCTGTCATCTTGGTATTAAATACTTTCCATAGACATTCATGATCTAATAAATTTAGTATTAAATTTTGTCCACCCCCACTTGAGCACCTCATCCAAATCCATTGTCATACACGAGCCCTTCAATAAATCCACAAAGTATGGGTGTCAATGCAGGTGTAATACGAGGATATCGTGCGAGTGTGTCGAGACCCACGCATGCATATAGGAAGTAAAAATAAAAGCAAGCTAAGGAACGAAGGCCAATCACTTTTAAGATTTGGGCCACTAAACAATGCCTAAAGGACCATGTCATACACGCTCCAATGGACGAGCTTGAGGTTGGCGTGGGCCGTCATACACATCAGATATGTTGGGATGGGCAAGCTTGAGGCTGTCAATCACAGAACGTGCCTTTCACCCAGTCACCTCAGCCAGAGCCCAGCCCCTTCCCTGCCTCGATGACACGCCAAATCATAGCCAGCGGACTTTAGAGAAGGGGCAACCACCCCCCCCCCCCCCCCCCCCCCCCTCCGGCTCACCCGGTCCAGCAGGCATTCCTCGGCACAGATTGGTCTGCAGTGCACTCTCTTTCGCGAAGTCGTCAACCCATCTGTCCAACTCTGACTCAGCAAGCAGATGCTCGTTTCGTATGGAAAAGGGCCCTGATCATGTGGGTGCTGGTCATGTGTGACACTGGCCTAAATATTCATTATGCACCATAAAAAATACCGGGCAAAAATCAATTTGCACCAGATATAAGTCTTGCTCAGTAAGTACCACAATGAAATGTCAGACGGAAACAGTGGAACGCTTAGTAAATATTAGGCTTGGTGAATACAAGTGGCACACTCAGTAAATACCACAATGAAATATAGGATAGAAAAAGAATCTCTTTGCCTCAACTGACGTATTTACGAGCAACAAACAGGTTATCAAGGAATAATATTCATTGGGAGCATTGTAATATGACATTGTTACGGTACGGCAGCTAACAGCCTCGTTTTCTCCTTATTGGGGGGAAGATTGACTCACCTACCTGTTAAACATTGAGTGGAAAACAACACCATGATATTTATCATGCATGCTGTGAGCAGATTAAGCATCTGACGATATGATACATTAAAATTCAAGAGTCTACAAATGCCACACAGATAATCTTTCAAAAGTGACTATGTCTGGCAATTGTCTTAAAGGGAGTATAAGCCACAATAAGCTCTTCCAAATGCTCGTAGAGAACCACCTACAGTGTCAATGACCATTCAATAAACCAACAGAGAGGAGCTACATGCAATGTCACCAGATTCAGAGAACATAGTCCACTCCAGACTCGGATAAGTCCAACGCCTGCTACTAGGTAAGCACAACCCCCATCTCAAGTACCAGCCTTCCTCTTCTCAACACGTGCAACAAAACCAGCCTTAATTGGTGCCACAGAGCGAGAGCAACCACACTGCAAAAAATAAAATTCTTGAGCCCTCACAATACAAGAAGCCACGTATGATAATGAAGGCCTTACAAGCATGAATAAACCTGTTCACATCGCAGAAAGAAAAGGCGATTCTCTTTTGTAAGAACAGTATCTGGACTTTTGCAGCCATTGCACATAACATACTCCGCTGCATTAAAAGAAAAAGGTAAAAAGGCAAGATCACAACCGATACCCAATTCATTAGCTCGAGATCCAATGACTGCACTTAGAAGGTAAAAGAACTTACTGACATATCTTCTTAAAATACCCTCAAAGTATTTTGGTGCAAACCGCCCCTTTACTACCAATCGTTGCTGGCCATCAAGATTACCATTCGTCCCCAATTCAGCAAGAAGGTATGTCATCACATGTTCTGGTTGGCGATGCATTCTGTCACGAGAAGAATAACAAAGTGAGCAGCGTTATAAAGAATCTACTTGCTGCAAAAAATCTGCACCACAGAACAGTAATGCTCACGTCTTGCACAGATCCATAAAATTCACAAACACAGTCTTCTTGGTTCCTTCCCGAAGAACTTGTGGAGGCCTCATCACTGTTCTCCTCCTTTCCCCTGCCAGCTCTGGATTGCTCTCACGCAGTATATTGAACACCCTCCCAAGGAGCTGATTGAACAACAAAGCTTTGCATAAATCGTAATGAAACACATAGATGTGGGCACCAGGGTTTTGAGCTATTTGCGCAAAGAGCACTTGCTTACCTCTTCATAGTAATAGTCGCGAGTTGTCCCTTCCCATGGGTATTGGGCTCTAAGAACAATACCCTCACCTTCTTCATTATCAGCCGCCTGGCTGCCTGCAATGCAAGGGAACCTAAGAAACTGGAGGATGGACAGATAAAACCAACTAATATATGCTGCAAGATGTCGATTAACAGAAATCAAAGGCCCCTACCATTGGCATCGCCAAGGGAATCTCCATTCTCATCATCTTGAGCATCATTTTCGACCTGAAACACCAAAAGAGACAAAAACATGGAACTCATTTTTCCAAGATCTTTCCCATTCACTAATTTCATAGAGAAAAAGATCGAAAGACACTCCAATCACCATCTCTCAGTAAGTTTTATCAGAAAAAAATATAATTGCCTATAAATGTAACTACCAATAACAACGAATAACATCACACACAGCAATCGCAATAAAAAATGTTTTCTTTATGGCACCCTATGCCCATTGCATACTCAGACTACATGGCATACCGGTTTCTTTTTCTTCTTCTTCTTGCCTGCAAAAGTTGAGTCCATGCCTTCTGCCACTGTCAACAATAAAAATAATGTTACCCATCCCTTTTCCATACTGATTTGGAAGATCAATAGGGTGCAAATACTAACATGAGAGGCCCTCAACTTTCTCTGCAACACTATCTGCATTCTCGGCTTCTGGAGCATCTTGAATTATAACTTTCTTCTTTTTCTTCTTCTTTGTGGGATCAAAGGGGGCAAGCTAATAACAGAGACAAGCAATCATTGTTCAGCTAACAAAGTGCCAATCACGTATCACACACAACTATCATATACAAAAAACACCAAATTAATATTATCATAAACCACACAATCAACACGCAAAACCCAAAGCTTGCAATGAAGAGATCATGAAGACGAGACATCTGTATCAACAACCACATGAAGGATCAAAGCCCATGAAACTCCTTTTATCCGGGAGATACAATGGGCTTGATGGCATGAATTTGACAGAATTTCATGCAGGCGTTGCATCAACTACCACTCAAAGAATCGATGCAGACTAACTGCAGTGAAGCTTTGTCGCGACCAACTGTAAGAATTGTAATGGATTCATGAAAAAGATACAATGAGCTTCATCGCCAACTACATGGTACACGAAACATAAAAAAACACATGATCTGCAGACAGAACCACACTGTGGATCATACAAAAGCTGCAAAGGGCTTCGGTTCATCCACAAGAGCGTTTACATAATCGGCATACCTCGCCCACTCCCTGCAAAACTTCATCCTGCTGATCCTCCGCCATAGCTACTCGCTGAGATTTGGTGAAAAGTCCTCTTCGAAAACAACCCTAATTCACAGAAAGCAGAAGTTTCTTTGTAGTTTGTAAAAACCTCGACAGAGACCAAAGCCCTAGTGTGGGGGGCCAGAGAGAGAGAGAGAGAGAGAGAGAGAGGAGTTAACCTTTGCGCAAGCTTTGTTCAGGAAAAAACAAGTGACAAAATCACTACGCCTGCCGATACAAGATGCATTTAAGCAAAAAGACCGACACAAAAGATAGCTTGAAGCAGGGTTTTCACGAAAAGGCTTCAGTAAATCCATCTTGGCATGGGCACCGAGTGTTTCTTCCAATGCTAGCATGGAGGAAGCGCAAATCACTCCAGTCGCGGTGGGGGTCGGCGCAACGCTGCCGTATATATTTCAGATACCTCATCTTTGCGAGCTCAATGCAAGTAATCAAAAGAAGGCGTAATGCCGATGTATTTGCCTGCCGCACTTTGTCACCATTGCATGACAACAAAAAGTTAATTACCTTCCAGAGAGGCATTTGAGATTAACAAAGTTGGAACAAAAGCCCAGTAGCTACTTGCGAATCGAAGATGGCCAAACCTAATATGTAAAGACTACTCATGCAGGCCGCAGGAGTGAGCATGTCAAATAGAAAGGATTCCCATTATTTTGCGACATTTCATGTAATCTTGATGCCATGTTGGTCTCTAGATCATCTCACCATCGATTTCCATCAGAAACTCTATGGCCATGATTGCCATCTCAATCATCACCTCACTACAGTGCCATCTCCTTCGCCCTTTGCAGCTATCTAGCTAGTACTAATGTGGAAAATTCCCAACTGAACTCCTGTGTCGCAAGCCTAGAGCGAAGTTTGCGCGCATGTGTGTGTTAGAGAGTTGGAGGCTAGAGTTTTGAGAGTGAGAGCCTCGAGGCGGGGGCATGAAGCGACTACCTTTCGGGGCGGGGGGGGGGGTGCTTCATCATTTTCTTGACAATAGTCCTGTCGGAATGAGTGACCACTAACTAATTGACCAATCAAAAAACATTCTTTATATGTAAAAGAACATAAGAAATATGGAGGTAATTTTAGTTAGGAAAAAGAGGGAGCACTACTAAAGCCTCAACCCTTTGGGGCAAGCCAAAAAGACCACCATTTCAATTTAAAAAGGAGGGAGGAGGGTCACTCTCCAAGAAATTGCTATATAAAAAGTGGACTGAAATAGCCATGGATACACGTGTGTGTATGTGTGTAAGAATAAGGAAGTGTGCTTAGATGTGCAATACATGGAGGTATGATGCTTAGCAAGTGATAGCTTTTATCAATGGCCTTCCAACTACAATTGTCTAATTGCCCTCTCAATGCACTTCCAACTCCCTTGTATATGTCATAAAAAGGACTTGGCAAACTTGCGAAAGTACACCAAACATAATCAAGCAATACGCATCGTACTTGAATACCTCGTACATGTCATAAAAGAACTTGGAAAACTAGCAAAAGTATTGTTTTATTAGATATGTATTCGGTGTCCGGTTGCACCAATATGCAACGTGCTATTCCATTCTCCGTCTTTGAAAATATTAAGACTACCATCGTCCATAAATTGGTAATAAACCATAAAAGAAACTAATTGTTGATGAATCCGTGGCATCTTTATTGTCATAAAATCTAATATCTAACCAACCCAAATGATTTTCTCAGATTAAATTGGTCACTTAATGTGGGAGAATAAACGGGAACAAGGGTTAAGATATAGACATGTGCTTATAGATCTATCTCAACACGGGGCCAATGGTAAAGAGGCCCAAATGAGAGATGGTCTATCAAAGAGCAAGGCTAACCAATGGAGCATAAGACCTTAGGGTTAGCTTCATTGAAGACCTCCAATAATGAGTGTAAAAGTCCTTTGACCCTAGGTAAGCTAGGGTTGTGCTTGAGGTGGGAACCCGGCCCAAGCTTGAGGTGCTTGTTGTGCTTAATGACTGAGGTGTTTGAAATGCTTGAGGTACTTGATGATTGAGATGCTTGTCATGCCTGAGATGCTAGGGCTGTACTTGAGGTGAGAACCCAGCCCAAGCCTGAGGGCTCTCTTAATGGGAGAAACCATAATACAAATGCCTATTGGAGGGGCGACCAACTCCACATAAATCCGGTCCTCAACTATTGTCATGTTCTCTAAATTCTCTCTCTTGCAAACGTATTGTTCATGCCAAGTTAATTTCTCAAAAGTACTCTCATTAATTTCTGCTACTCTCAAGTTAATAGGCCAATTCCATTACATTGGTATCAGAGCATTTGGTTTCTCTTTTCTTGCTTAAGAAGAGAGGTTCTTAAGTAGCCTGTAAATGGTTGATTTTGTTAATTATATTAGGGTAAGTGGAACTGGGATCTATTATCGGTTTTGTTGAGTCCATCATGTGGGATATGGTGCACACCTTGGGAGCTTTGGACTTAATAATGGAGTTTTTTTAGATTTGCCTACGGCTTTACCATTATTGAGCCATAAGAAGTCCGAAAGGAGCTAGCCCTCGGCAACTCTGTTATGTTAGACCTACTCCACTACTCTCTATAATTAACCACTTCGAGCCGTGGGTGTAAATACTTAAGAGCCATTTTTCAAAGGCTAAGAGGAGTGGCAATTAAGGTTTTGAATTGCTAAAGCATACACTAAGTACGTACATAAATTTTGTTAACATGGCTGACAATAATCAAGAGAGTAGAATGAACATTGATAGCTTTGATTTTGCTCATGAAGGTGCTAATGATGATGCCCCCATGTTTGTGAATTATCTCGTCACTAAGTTGCAGCAAGCTATGGGCAACCCTGCTTTGCAAGCCGAAGTTACTCAACAACTTTATGCTTATCGGATTTCCCTTCCTCTCTAAGAGGAGAGAGAGCTTAGAAGGCCTCTTGAAGCCCCAAAAGAAGACTCTCTCCCATTCGAGAGGAGGAATCCAAAGAGCAAGAAAGCAATGAAACATTAAGTTTCTCTGAATATGTGGCTCCACGAAGACGGTGGTCTAGACGATCACCCACTCCTCCCAAAAGGAAAATATCAACACACAATCCTTCTCCTCGTCATTCTAAAAGGGAAGAGAGGAAACAAAGGAAGAAAAGGGCTAGAAGAGGTCACCCTCTTCTCCTTCTTCTTCACCTTCCTCCTCTTCCGACGAAAGCTATGGCTATTCTCCTAGAGAATACAAGAGGGGAGGACATCGCAAACATTCCCTGCATGGCAAAGGTCACAAAAGCTAAAGAAGTTCAAGGAGGGAGGAAAGAGTATATCTTTTCTCACCTATGATGGCACCTTTGGTGCTATCGACAAAGTGTTGGCCTTCATCTAGCAATTTGATGCGGCCTTTGGAGACGAGGGCTTTACGGATTCCTCCAAGCTACGCCATGTAGCTATGCACTTTCAAAAATCAGCTCGTCAATGGTGGGCTAGCCTTCGTGGCAACGACGAAGCCCCAAAGACATGAAAAACTCTACGAGTTTCCATCATGAAGCAATTCCTTGCAAGCGATGCAAAGGACAAAGTGCTTACCGAATGGTGCAGCTTGAAGCTATAGATGCTAGTGAGCATGGTCGCACTATTCCACTTGTAAATCCTCTTGCTTTTGATAGGTCAATGAAGAGCTCAATTTCTGCGTACATGATTTTTGTCAAAGAGTCTCTAAAAGATCCTAATGTTTCATCAAATGTAAATGGTAGGAATCAAGAAGAGTTAGACTTGTCTAATTTTCTAAAAGGATTCCAAGATGTGTTCGTCGATGATATCCCTATGGACTTACCTCCAAAACGAGGGGATGATGACCATCATATTGAGCTCCTTCTAGGAAGCTCACCGCCTAACAAGGCTCGTTATCGAGTCTCTCAAGATCAACAAGAGGAGACCATGAGGCAAGTACACGAATTGGTAGACAAAGGGGTGGTGAGGCCTGGTTCCTCTCCCTTTTGTTCTCCAGTTCTTTTAGTGCAAAAGAAAGATGGTACATACCGTATGAGTGTGGGCTATCAAGCACTAAACCATATCACTATCAAAACAAATTTTCCGTGCCTCGGAAAGAAGGTCTGTTTGATAAGCTACAAGGCTCTACCTACTTCATTAGGATTGACCTTAAAAGTGGCTATCATCAAATAAGGATAGTGGATGAAGATATCCTAAAGACCGTGTTTTGCACAAAATTTGGTCTTTATGAATATCTAGTCATGCCTTTCGGCTTGACAAATGCACCAGCTACGTTCAATCGTCTAATGGATAAAATTTTTAGACCTTATCATAAATTCACTGGGATGTTCTTTGATGATATCATCATCTACTCCAAGTCTTTGGAGGAACATAAGCAACATATCCAAGTGATTTTTCAAGCATTGAGGAAAAACAAGCTTTTTCTCAACCAAAAGAAAAGCGAATTTTTCCTTCGAGAGATTCAATACGTAGGTCATATTATCTCTCAAGATGGTATCCGTATGGATCCATCAAAGTTAGAGGTAATAAAAGCATGGCCTAATTCAAGGAATCTACATGAGCTAAGAAGCTTTATCGGTATGTACGCATACTATAGACGCTTTATAGCAAAATTCTCTCAAATAGCAGGACCACTACATGACTTAACTAAGAAGAACGTTAAGTATGTATGGACTGCTAAGGAGCAAAATGCTTTTGATAAGCTCAAGGAGAAACTTACCTCCCAACCAGTCCTCATGCTTTCGGATCTCTCAAAGCCATTTGAGGTCCAATGTGACGCTTGTGGTGATTGCCTTGGAGCAGTTTTGCTTCAAGAAGGGCATGCCATAGCATATGAGAGCCGAAGGCTCAATATGGATGAATGAGTCTTGGGCATTTATGAAAAAGAGCTTTTAGCTGTTCTACATGCCCTAGACACATGGAAGCACTACCTATTGGTGACTCCATTTATCCTACGAACCGACCACCAAAGTCTCAAATATTTCATGACGCAACCAAGCTTTTTGACAAACAAATGAGGCGGGCAAATTTTCTTTTGCAATTTAATTTCCATATTGTTCACGTTGCTGGTAAGCACAATCAAGTGGCCGATGCACTTTCACGACGACCAAACGTTAATGCGGTGTCTATAACTACTCACAATGATCTATCCTCTATGATAGATGAGTATGATACTGACCCTGATTTTAGAGATATAATGTCAGCCCTTGCTTTGGGGAAGAAATAGGAACCATTCACCTTGCAGGATGGTTATCTTCTCCATGGCAATAGGCTATGTGTTACCCATTCCCTTCATGAGAAAGTTATGTGTGAATCCCATGCTCCTCCCTATGCGGGACATAGAGGTATTCAACCTACTCTCCGAGGAGTAGAGACGTATTTCTATTGGCCTACCATGAAAGTGGACATACAAGAGTATGTTTCAAAATGCGTAGTATGCCAAAAGACCAAATATGATAGAGAGAAGCAACCTGGATTACTCTAGCCATTGCCTATCTTAAATTCACCATGGGAGAGTATATCCATGAATTTCATCTTTAGATTGCCCAAGTCTATCCATGGGAATACGAGAGTATGGACAATAGTCCACAGGTTTAGCAAGCAAGCACACTTTATTTCTGTCAAAAAGACTATTAAGGCACACCAAATGGCAACTCTCTTCATATCTCAGATTTTCAAACACCATGGATTACCCACATCCATTGTGTCAGATAGAGATCCTAAAATGACCAATAATTTCTTGAAAGGTCTCTTTGAAAATCTAGGAACAAGATTGAATTTCTCTTCAGCCTATCACCCACAAACGGATGGCCAAAGTGAGATAGCCAATCTTACGATACTCGATCTACTCAAGACTTATGTTACCGAAGTAGATCGATACTCACAATGGGAAAAGTACTTACCTCTTGTAGAGTATGCCTACAATAATATTGTACATACTTCTATGGGAAAAGCACCTTCTGAGATCATTGAGGGAAGACCTAAAAGTCCCTTGCTACTCAAAGTAAATGGGAAGATCTTCGCCGTCGATGAGTATAGCCGTGACCTACAAGAATCTTTTCAAAAGATTAAGGAGGCTATATCCATCTCTCAACAAAGGCAAAAAGTTGGCTGACAAGCACATAAGGGCCTTAACATTCAAAGACAATGATTAGGTCTTGCTTAAGTTTCCTAAGGCTCGATTAAGGCAAACCACGGGCAAAAATCCTACGGGCCATCAAAAGTATTATGCTTAGCTAGCAAAAAGATACTATGGCCCTTTCCAAATTTTGAAGCCCATCAATGAGACGGATTACCAACTCAAGTTGCCCAACCATTGGTTCATACACAATGCCTTTCATGTGAACCTACTTAAGCCCTTTAAAGGAGAGCCACCAAGTGAACCAATTATTGAAGACCCTCCCAAAGTTGAAGACCAAGAAGAGGTGCTACAACCTGAAGCTATCCTTCGGCATGAAGACAAGGTACTATGACATGGTAAGATTATCCGACGGTATCTTATTAAGTTCAAAAATTATCCTTTTGAAGATGCTCAATGGATGCAAGGAATACAGCTTAAGAATAGTATAAACCTTGTCAATGCTTACAATGCTACATTAGAGTAAGCAAATGTACAAATTTCTTTTAAATGACCCATGTTTTTGTCTTATAAGACTAGTTCTCTTTTTTTTTATCGTGCACAAATTTAACTAGTATGCATGTTGAGAATCATGTTTGTGATGACAACGTCTCTCAAACACCAAGTAGAATTGTCATTCTAATTTAGGAGAATGAAATGGACTAAAGAGCAGACATGCTTGCGGCAGCTATGTCTCCCAAGCACCAAATGGATTAGTCTTCCATCTTGGAAAGATGTTGTAGGATAAAAAGGAATCCTCTACCCGCTAAGTAAAATTGGCTCATGACTAAGGCTTTATCTCTTCTACCTCATAGTCAAGGATGACTATGATTTCAACAGAGAGGTAATGTCATAAAATCTAATATCTAACCAACCCAAATGAGTTTCTCATATTAAATTGATCACTTAATGTGGGAGAATAAACGGGAACAAGGGTTAAGATATAGACATGTGCTTATAGATCTATCTCAACATGGGGCCAATGGTAAAGAGGCCCAAATGAGAGACGGTCTATCAAAGAGCAAGGCTAACCAATGGAGCATAAGACTTTAGGGTTAGCTTCATTGAAGACCTCCAATAATGAGTGTAAAAGTCCTTTAACCTTAGGTAAGCTAGGGCTGTGCTTGAGGTGGGAACCCGGCCCAAGCTTGAGGTGCTTGTCGTGCTTGATGACTAAGGTGATTGAGGTGCTTGATGACTGAGGTGCTTGAGATGCTTGAGGTGCTTGTCATGCCTGAGATGCTAGGGTTGTACTTGAGGTGAGAACCCAGCCCAAGCATGAGGGGCTTAAGGGCCAAGCTTGTGGTGGGAATCAAGGCCAAGGTTGAGTGGATTGAGGTGTACAAAAGTCAAAACTCAATCCCTACAAGGAGGGGGCGAGCCCTACATGAGGGGGAATTAGAGAGAACACACACACACACACACACACACACACACACACAAGGCATGCCTAGTACAAAGAAAGCAAAGGGGACACTTGTCAAGTTCCTCCTTATGTTGCCCTCATGGTGTGCCTGAAGCCTATTGGTTGGCCACCCAAGGGGTCCAATGATAATTTAGGAGATTTAATTAATTATCTTTGCATTATTAAGTCCCCACTCTCAAAGGGGAAAGGGGGACACTTGTCCCAAGGCTACCCTTGTTGCTTGTAATGCCTCCTGCTTGTGATTGGCTAGGCATGGAGGGGTCCAATGAGCTTCAAGCATGAGCTACAAGGGGGGGTTGACCAAAGCAAGATAGGGGGTTGCTTAGGGGGTATACTCACCCACACACACCCACACACACACTCATTGTGTGCTATGCAAAGTGCAAGAGCTCCATCTCCTTCTCCAAGCTCCTCAAGAAGTTGAGAGCCTACACCAACACTCTTGGCTATGGAGTGCAAATCCAACCAAGAGCCATGCTTCAATGCTTAAGCTTGCCATCTTCTCCATCTTCATTACTATGATATTATGTATGCTAGCAAGAAGAGTTATGATAAGTGAGGAACTAATTATTTCTCCTATGAAATGTTTCTTCTTCCTCTTCCTTACCCTCATTCCGTGTTAGCTCTCTCCACCTTCGAAGGTGTTTGAGGTCTTGGGACTGAGGCTTGGCATAGTTAAAGCCTTCTTCAAAGTTTCTGTTATACTTGTGATGCATGAAGCTTTCCATCTTCATTGCATCACCTAGGTCACAAGGAACGCAAAGATTGTATTGTAAAAAGTCTCTCTTAATGGGAGAAATCATATTACAAATGCCTATTGGAGGGGGGACCGGCTCCACATAAATCCGGTCCTCAAATTGTTGTCATGTTCTCTAAATTCTCTCTCTTGCAAAAGTATTGTTCATGCCAAGTTAACTAATTGCTATGCCTATGTTGTTATCTTCAATTATGTTCACGCGCTATGCTCACAAAGTAATTTCTCAAAAGTACTCTCATTAATTTCCGCTACTCTCAAGTTAATAGGCCAATTCCATTACATTTGCCATATAAAAGATATAAAAGAACAAGCCTTAAATTCATTATTGAGTGTCATACATACCTTAATACTATTGTAGGCCAATGAACAAAAATTTGTCGACATCAATGTAAGATAACTTCCACATTGTCGTGGATGTCGTAACATATACTTTGTATGCAAGTTAGGACCTTGTCTCTATTAAACTCTTCCATGTGACACATATCATAACTTTTGTTGTAAACTTGAATGGCAGTTTATATATTCATGCAATAGATGGCGTCTTTTCTTATTAGTAAATGTTTTTATCAACCTTACCTAACCAACTTATATGTCATTTACTTTGTATATTATTTATCATTTTACAAATTCTATATCATTTGGGATTTAATCTGTATGTGGCAAGTAAATGTGCCCATGAACTTCAACACAGGGTGCCAAACCTTTTATGTGTCACATGCAAGTCCAAATGCTAATCAATTTCTTGATTAATCTGCATTAGTACGTAATTACTCCAATCTTCATAAGGAATTGCTTTAAGAGTATGAGAATGTAACATTTAATGCACTAGTAACTTGTGTGTAGCGGAAATTGATAACATAGTGAGCATTTCATTAAGAACAAGTTCCTAATGAGCATAGAGAGAGTATTTAATTTGAGAAAGCAACATATCAAGTTACACCTAACTAATTTGGCATTGGCAATACAAGAGAGAGAAATAGAACAATTGACAATAGTTGAGGACCGGATTTACATGGAGCCGGTCCTCCCTCCATAAAGTCTTTGTATTATAGCTTCTCCCATCAAAGGAGACTTTTGTACAATACAATTCTTGTGTTCCTTGATAAAATTCGTTGGTGCAATGAAGATGGAAGCTTCATGCACCAAATTATGCTTGAAAAACACACCTAGTGTCCCTAGACTCAGTCCTAAGACCTCACACACCTTCAAAAATGGTGAGAGCTAACAGGGAATGAGGATAGATTGAGAGGAAGAAGATGTATCTTACTAGAAAGAAGTATTCTCCTCACATAATTACTCTAATAGCATAGCTTAGCTTAGTAATTAGCATGGTAGAGGAGATGAGCATGCCATTGAAGCTTGGCTCTTGGTTGGATCTGCATTCCATAGTCAAGCGTTGTTGGTGTAGGCCTCTACTTCTCAATGCTTGGAGAAGGAGATGGAGTTCTTGCTCAACACATAACTTGTGTGTGTGTGTGTGTGTGTGTGTGTGTGTGTGTGTAGCAAAGTGTGTAAGACTAAAAATTCCAAGCTTTCTCTCTCTTGGTCGACCCCTCTTGCTTTTTGCTCATGCTAGCATCTCATTGGCTCCTACAAAGCTTAGCGAGTCACAAATTAGAAGCATAATTGAGAGCCTTGTGACATGTGTGCCCCTTTCCCCTTTTGTGAGAGCTTTAGGTAATTAAATAATTCATCTAACTCTCATTGGACCTTTTCGTCTTCTGGCCGATAGGAATCAGGCAAGCCATTGGGCTGCTGGGATGCTCATTGGACCTTATCCAATATTCTTCTAAGGAGCTTAATTTCTATTGGTTCAATTGCTTAGACTAAATTACTCTAGCCTAATTCTCATTGGTCCACCTCTATGGCCATCCAAAAGAATTTGAGGGGAGATTGGGAGCAACTGGGCGAGCCTGACATGTGTCCAATATTCCCTTAGTGTAAAGGGGGAGCTTTGGAGTGTGTGTGTGTGTGTTTCTCTCTCATCCCCTACAATAAGGGCTCGCTCCCTCCTTCCTAGAAATGTGGGAAGACTTTTTAGTCTTCCATGACCATCCAATATTTCCTTTACTTTGGCCTTTGGACAATACAATTAAAATTAGGAACTTTAGCCGATAAAAGTCTTAATGGGGTTGAACCTTAGGTCTTTTAAGCCCCATTGAAGCACATTGCTCGTTTGCAGACTGTCCGTCTTTGGATCCCTATTTTTCCTCCTTTGGATCCCTGAAAGAGACCGGTATGGCAGCCTTACCAATATTCTAGCTTTTACTCCCTTGGTACTTCCCCATATTAAATGATCACTTTAACATGACAAAATAATTTGGGAGTATTCGATATTAATTTTTATGACATCATAGTCATCCTTGACTATGAGGTAGAGAAGATAAATCCTAGTCATTAATTCGTTTGCTAGCGGGTAGAGGATCCCTATTTTACCCTACGACACCGTTCCAGAATGGATGACTAGTCCATTTGATGCTTGAGAGTGTTAGCTGTCGCAAGCATGTCTGCACATTAGTCCGTATCAATCTTCCATAGTAGAGTGACAAGCTCTACTTGGTGTTCGGGAGACGTTGTCTCCACAAACATGATCCTAAGCATGCATACTCATTGACATTTGTGTACAATAAAGAAAAAGAGAGTCTTATAAGACAAAAAATTTGTTTATTTAAATATATTTACATTTTCTTACTCTAGGGAATCATTGTAAGCATTGACAAGGTTTAGGTTATCCTTTAATTGTATGCCTTGCATCCGTCTAGCATCTTCAAAAGGATAATTTCTAAACTTGATAAGATATCGTAGGATAGTCTTACCACCTCGTAACACCTTGTCTTCATGTTGGAGAATGGATCACTATAGCACCTCTTTTTGGTCCTCGATCTCTGGTGGGTCTTCAATGATTGCTTCTTGAGGTGGCTCTCCTTTGTAAGGCTTTAGTAGGCTCACGTGGAAAGCATTGTGTATGAGCCAATGGTTGGGCAGCTTAAGTTGATAGGTCATCTCATTGATTGGCCTAAGAATCTGAAAGGGACCATAGTACCTTTTGCTAACTTAGCATAGTACTTTTGGTGTCCTATAGGATTCTTGCCCGTTGTGTGCCTTAGTCGAGCCCTGGGAAACTTAAGCAAGACCCAATCATTTTGTGTAAAGGTTAGGGCTCTTTGGTGCTTATCAGTAGTAGATTTTTGCCTTTGTTGAGAGATGGATATAGCATCCTTAATCTTTTGGAAAGATTCTTGTAGGTCTCGGCTATATTCATCTGCAGCGAAGATCTTCCCATGTACCTTGAGTAACATGGGACTTTTTGATCTTCCCTCTATCACCTCAAAAGGTGCTTTTCCGGTGGAAGTATGTACAATGTTATTGTAAGCATACTCCACTAAGGGTAAGTACTCCCATTGGGACTTTTGATCTACTTCTGTGACATAAGCTTTTAGTAGATCAAGAATTGTTAGGTTAGCTATTTCACTTTGGCCATCCGTTTGGGGATGATAGGCCGAAGAGAAGTTTAACCTTGTACCTAAATTCTCAAAGAGACCCTTCCAGAAATTATTGGTCATTCTAGGATCTCTATCCAACACTAAAGACATTGGCAAGCCATGGTATTTGAAGATTTGTGATATAAAGAGGGTTGCCATTTGATGGGCCTTGATAGTATTTTTGACAGGCATGAAATGTGTTTGTTTTCTAAACCTGTCTACTATTGTCCATATCTTGTATTCCCATGGATAAACTCGGGCAATCCAAAGATAAAATCCATGGATATGCTCTCCCATGGTGAATTAGGTATTGGCAATGATTGAAGCAATTCAGGTTGCTTCCCTCTATCAAATTTTGTCTTTTGGCATACCACACATTTTGAAACATACTCTTGTATGATAGCTTTCATGGCATGCTAATAGAAATATGTTTCTGTCCCTTTTATGGTAGACTGAATTCCTCTATGCACTGCATAAGGAGGAGCATGAGATTCATACATTACTTTCTCACGTAGTGAGTTAGTAACGCATAGTCTATTGCCATAGAGAAGATAACCATCTTGTAGGGTATGATAGATGATAGATCATTGTGAGTTGCTATGGATACTGCATTCACTCTCGGTCATCTTGAGAGTGCATCGGCCACTTGATTATGCTTGCCAGCAGTGTGAGTAATATGAAAATGAAATTGTGAAAGGAAATTTGCCCACCTCATTTTTTTGTCAGAGAGCTTGGTCTGTGTCATGAAGTACTTAAGGCCTTGGTGATGCGTTCACAGAATGAAAGGAGTCCCCAATAAATAGTGCTTCCACGAGTCTAGAGCATGTAGAACTGCTAAGAGTTTCTTTTCATATATGCTTAGAGCTTGCTCAACAGGGTTGAGCCTTCGGCTTTCATAGGCTATGGCGTGCCCTTCTTGGAGCAAAATAGCTCCAAGGCAATCACCACAAGCGTCACATTAGACCTCAAATGGCTTTGAGAGATCCGGCAGTGTAAGCACATGTTGAGAGATAAGCTTCTCTTGAAGCTTTTTGAAAGCATTGTTCTCCTTGGTGGACCATATATACCTAACATTTTTCTTTGTTAGGTCATGTAATGGCCCTGCAATTTGTGAGAACTTTTCTACGAAGCATCTATAGTATGCACATACCTATAAAGCTTCTTAATTCATGCAGATTCCTTGGATTAGGCCATCCTTTTATTACCTCTAACTTTGATGGATCCATTTGGATGCCATCTTGAGAGATAATGTGACCTAACTACTGAATCTCTTGTAAGAAAAATTCACTTTTCTTTCAATTTATATACAGCTTATTCTCTCGTAAAACTTGAAATATTACCTGGAGGTGTTGTTTATGTTTGTCTAATGAATTAGAGTAGATGATTATATCATCAAAGAACACTCCAGTAAAGCTTCGGTGAGCCTTGAATAGCTTCTCCATCAGACGATTAAATATGGCTGGTGCATTGGTCAAGCCAAAAGGCATGACAATGTACTTGTAAAAGCCAAACATAGTGCGAAATGCGGTCTTTACAATGTCTTTATCAACTATCCTTATTTGATGGTAGCCACTTTTTAGGTCAATCCTATTGAAGTAGGTCGACCCCTGTAGCTTATCAAATAGGTCTTCTACCCGTGGAACAGGAAACCTCTTGATAGTGATCCTATTTAGTGCTCAATAGACGACATACATACGATATATGCCATCTTTCTTTTGCACTAATAATACTGGTGAACAAAATGGAGATGAGATAAGCCTAACCATACCTTTCTCAACTAACTCATGCACTTGCCACATAATCTCCTCTTGTTGAGCTTGAGAAACTCTATAGGGAGGTTTATTAGGCGGTGAGCTTCCTGAAAGAAGCTCAATTGCATGGTCGTCAACCCCTCGTTTGGGAGGTAGATCACAAGAGATGTCATCAATAAAAACATCTTGAAATCCCTTGAGGAAGCTGGATAACTCTAATTCCTTTTGATTATTTATATTTTCTTTTGCTAAAGCATTAGGTTCATTTTGAGAATCTTTAACAAAAATCATGTACACGAAAATAGAGCTCTTTATTGACTTATTGAAAGCTTGCTTATGTACAAGGAGTATGGTACTACCCAACTCCTTAGCATCTATGTACATATCTTTTTCCATAACCTAAAGTAGATTTGCCTTTCAGGCCATGCGATCAAACCATGGTGCCCCTATGATTACATCCTCATGCTTGAGAGGAGAGATGAAGAACTCCTCCTTGTCCACATAGCTTTGGACATGGAGCCTCAATTTCCCAATTAAGGGAGTGACCGAGGCTTCTTGCCTCTTGAAAGCACCATCAGCAGGTAGGACATCTCCCATCTCATAGGCTTGGATGCCTAGCTTGGTGACAACTCTGTGGATATGAAATTGTGAGTAGAACCAGGGTCAAAGAGAATGAAAGCATCATGTTCTCTTACCTTTCCCCAAGTATGGCATAGAGGAGATCCTTTGTGATGAGCATCCTCTTCTTGAATTTTGACCAAGGTAGCTCTAGGAGGCTCATTACATGTATTCATGTGGGGGCAAGCACGATAGGCATGCCCTTGCTCCTTGCACTTAAAACAACGGTTATCTTTTCGATAACACTCTAGCTCTTCAGGAGAGAGTTTATTTTTGCCTTTATAAACTCCCTTCTCCTTAGCTTTGTTGTTGTTGGCGTTGCCTTTGGGATACTTTTGGACGTTGTCCTTCCCCTTAGGCTCGTTACAGTCCTTGTTTTCCGTGGGCTTAAGATTTCTCTGAGCCCCTTGTTGGCAATTGATTCTTGAAGCCACCATAGTATGCTGTATGACCACAGATATGGTGCGTGGCCTTTGGGAGTTAACAGACTCTGCCATATCCTCAGTTAAACCCGCACAAAATTGTTGTTTTTGCTCTCCAAAATCCATCTTTTTGAAGACAGCGACTTTGAGGTGTAAATCCCAAAACTTGTCCACATATTTGTGGATAGATTCGTAGGGAGAGAGCTTCAAGCTTCCCCATTCGGTGAGTACTTTGTCTTTGGCATCGATAGCCAAAAACTGCTTCATGATGGAAGCTCTTAAAGCTTTCCATGTTCGTGGAGCTTCACCGTTTGCTCGTAGGCGAGACCACCATTGCCTGGCGGACTTTTAAAAATGCATAGCTACATGACATAGGTTAGAGGACTACGTGAAGCCCTCAACTCTAAATGCCGCATCGAATTGTTGGATAAAGGCCAAGACTTTGTCCGTAGCACCAAAAGTGCCATCGTAGGTAAGGAAAGAGATGTTCTTTCCTCCCTCTTTGAACCTTTTGAGCTTGGACGACCTCTTCCAGGCGGCATAGGATTTCCTATGGTCTCTTCTTTTAGGTGGTTCGAGAGCTGCACCATCACTTTCTTCAGAAGAGGAAGAGTATGAGGAGGATGGAGAAGAGGGTGATCTCTTTCTCACCTTTTTCTTCCCTTGTTCCTCCTTGTCTGCACCAGAGGATGAAGAAGATGGAGAAGAGGGTGACCTATTTCTCGCCTTTTTCTTCTCTTGTTTCCTCTCTTTCCTCTTTGAATTATGGTGTAGAGAAGTATGCGATGGTCTTCTCCGTTTAGGGGGTGTTGGAGAGCGTTTCTCTCGCCATCTTCGTGGAGCCGTCTCTGCCAAGGTGGTAGGAGACTCACTTTTTTCTCATTCTTTTGGAGAGGGCTCTACTGTTGAAACTTGGGTTTTCCTTTGGGAGGGAGATGCCTCATCAAGTAGTAAATTTTTTAGCCCTTCATACGGATCCTCCTCTTATTCACTTATCAAAGAGAGTCCTCCTTTGGAAGTCTCACAAGGAGGCTTCCTAGGTACTCTCTCTTCTTGGTGGGGAGTTTGGAGAATACCATGGGTGAGCAATTGCTGTAGCACTTCACCTTGGAGGGATGGGTTGCCCAGGGCTTGTTGAAGCCTAGAAACAAGATAGTTTACAAGCATAGGGGCATCATTAGTTGCTCTTCCATTAGCGAAATCAAAGCTATCAAAATTCATTTCAATCTCTTTTCCCTTGTCAGCCATACTAGATAATTTAATGTGTAAATTTGTATTTGTACTTTGGCACTTCAAGCCCTAGTTGCTACTCCTCTTTACCTTCAAAGATAAGCATTCAAGCATCTATACCCGTGGCTCGAATATTATTAATTGCAAGGAATTCAACAGAGCCAAAACAACACTGGTTCTTGTCAAGCTTCTAATAGCTCAATAATGGTTAAGCCATAGGCAAGCCCCGGGACTCCATTATTAAGACCATAGCTCTTGACGATATCCCCGTTAACTGCATGAAGCAAGCGTGCTTCAAGGATGAAAAATCCCTATTCTACTTACTCTTTTGCAATTAATAACACCAACTATTTGTAGCAAGCTTGAGGACCTCTCTTCTTGAGCAAGAAAAGAGAAACCAATAGCTCAGATACCAATGTAACATTTAATACACTAGTAACTTGTGTGTAGCGAAAATTGATAACATAGTGAGAATTTCATTAAGAACAAGTTCCTAAGGAGCATAGAGAGAGTACTTAATTTGAGAAAGCAACATAGTAATTTACACCTAGCTAATTTGGCATTGATAATAGTTGAAAAGAGAGAGAAATAGAACAATTGACAACAGTTGAGGACCGGATTTACACGGAGCCAATCCCCCCTCCATAAAGGCTTTGTATTATAGCTTCTCCCATCAAAGGAGACTTTTGTACAATAACAATTCTTGTGTTCCTTGATAAAAATCATTGGTGAAATGAAGACGGAAGCTTCATGCACCGAATTATGCTTGAAAAACACACCTAGTGTCCCTAGCCTCAGTCCCTGTTAAGCCTAGGAATTTTGGGATGTTTTACCTTAGTGGAAGTTGGAATATTAACTTTTGTACTTTTGGGATTCCAAGGGGTGTTCTTGGGAAAGGGTGTTGTCCATTAGTCTTATCAAAGTATGTAGCTGTCGATCAATATCTTCTTGGGAATGGGAAAGCGAAAGTTATGGCGTATTTAGTCTGTTGTCAGTTTCTGTGTTCTGTTCCAGTTCCAGTTCCATTTTGATTTCTGTGTTTTGTCTATTCTGAATGTCTGTGCCTTAAACACTTGGCGATCACGGTGTAAGTGCGATGTAGCATGGATGGATTCAAGTTTCTCTTGTAGGAGCGAGTGCTGTGGCAATGGAGGGAGGATGTTCAGAATAGTGTGAGTTGGCATGGGTAGTTGGTTGCACTATGGAGGAAGCGGAGAAGGATACATTCCCGTATTGGACAAGATCAATTGCTAGGCGGTTTCGGCAGTTGTATGGGCGAGATGGTCAGCGTTCGGAACTGTAGGGAATTTTGGATTATACTGGGATGCACCGAGTTTCTATAGGGGAAGATTCAGATGATACTGTGGAGGATTTGGATGGCGCAGAGGATTATCTAAGTGATAGATGGGAAGAAGAAGTAGCGAATGAAGAACATGATATATTTCCGCGGCTGTTGGCGGTTGCAGTTGTTCAGCATGCATTAGTGGCAAGAAGGAGATTGATTTTTGATCCATTGGGAAGTACCAGTGCAGGAAATCTTGTACAAACAGGTGGACCTACAAATATGGCGGCGGCTAGGCAGGATATGCGCGTCAAATTTCGGACCTTTTCGGGAAAGTTGAAAGAAGACCCCGATTGCCACATATCTCAGTACGAGACAAGATGGTAGGCCAAAGGATTTGCCGGAGTGTACGATGCCCAAGCTAAGATGCGCCAGTTTGAGGCTACATTGGATGGGAAGGCTATGCAGTGGTTCATTAATTTTCTAGCAGGTCATTTTGTTGATTATGATGGTTTGAAAGCAGTATTTTTGAACAGGTTCAGAAAGGAAAAGACTCCACATGATGTTGACCAAGCTTAGGGAAGTGAAACAAAGGAAAATGTTTGTTGAGGATTATGCACAAAAGTTTAATCAATATGTGAGAAGGTTGGCTGCTCAAGAAAGGCCAACTGATGAAATGCTTGCTGGATATTTGTTGAATGGATTAAGGAATTGAAGAATGTTGTCGCTGGAGTTGATGTTGTAGGTGGATTACAAGCATTAGTGGAAACGGCTCAAAGAGCAGAGAAAAGGTTTGGGGTCTCTCATGGGAAAGCAGCCAAGAGGTCATCTAAAGAAAAGAAGAAAAGTAGGTCAAAGAAAAAGAAGAGGTCAGATAATTCGAATTCGGACAGCGATTCAGATTCGGAAACTGATACTAATTCAGATACAAAAATGGATTCTGATAGTGAAGAGGACTCCAGTGAGGATTCGGATTCAGAAATAGATGAGCATAAGAAGAAGAAAAGCAAGAAGAAGTTGAAGAAAAAGTCTAAAAAGAAAGAGGATAGAGTGTAAAAATTGGTATCAAAGAAGAAGTTGGGAGTGCAGAAAGTTGTGGAATCAAAAACCCCTCATTGTGAAATTTGTGTTAAGGATGGGAATTGGACAAAGGAATGTTGGTTTAATCCAAATTTCAGGGGTGTTGTACCTGAAAGGATTCAGCAGAAGATACAACAACAAGGACCTCAAACTCATAGGGTGTTTCCAGAGACAGGAGGAAGGTAGACGATGTTCAATAATCAAGGGTGGCAAAGGCAACAACCGTATTCAGGGTGGAGACCACAATTTAATCAAGGGGGACCACCATTTAGAGGAAATTTCAATTCGGGAGGAGGACCGAGATTTGGAGGATAGCAGAATTCAAGACCCTCGTGGGGGGGATATTGGGATCAGCAGCAGCGGTGGCAGAATTGGCAGCCACAACCACAAGGATGGAATTAGCCGGTTTGGAATTATCAAGGGGGGAATCAACAACAGCCAAGAGGACAAGTGCTGCAGTTGTCAGCACCACCAGCACTGTTGGGATCGGAGAGCACACACACAGAGAGCCTGCACGAAGAAGGAGATAGACACAGTGTGTGGCGGGGCGGTACTCACACTACAATGTGTAGTTGTGAGTATAGTTATTATGAATGAGTAAATGAATGGCTGTACATGGGCGACTGAACAACGGGCAGCCGGGCACACGAGCCTTTAACCCAACAATCTCCCTCTTAAAGGCAGTGTGCCTTTAAAGTGGCCAAAGTACAGCAAAAGAAGTCAAGCCATACCCATCAGCGATCTACATTGTGCAAACCGCTGGGAGGGTAACGACTTCGTGAGTAGATCAGCAGGGTTATCGTCAGTGTGTACCTTGACAAGCTCTATGCGCTTGTCCTCTAGCACCTCTCGTATGAAGTGATACCTCACCTCAATGTGCTTTGTCTTCGCATGGAAGACAGGATTCCGTGCCAACGCTATGGCACTCTGGCTATCACAATGTAGAATCGGAGCATCACCAGCCATACCAAGATCTCCCACTAGTCGTGAGAGCCATACGGCCTCCTTGGCAGCCTCAGTGGCAGCCATATATTCAGCCTCTGTAGTGCTCAAAGCAACGCATGGCTGTAAACGTGATGCCCACAAAACCGGTCCACCTGCAACTGTGAACACATAGCCGCTAGTAGACTTCCTCGAGTCCACTGACCCTGCATAGTCTGAATCTGTATATCCGCAAACAGACATATCCTTCTCACCATAACATAGGGACAACTTTGAAGTCCCTCTCAAGTATCTGAGAATACCTCTCACTGCATCCCAATGACGCTTGCCCGGGTTAGACATGTACCTGCTAACCACACCAACTGCATGAGCAAGATCTGGACGCGTAGCCACCATGGCATACATCAAGGAACCAACAGCTGACGCATAGGGAATCTGAGACATCTCTGTAGTCTCCAAATCTGTCTGAGGGCAGTCATCATGGCTGAGTTTTACATATGGAGGCAACGGGGTACTAATGGCCTTCCCCCCTTCCATATGAAAACGCTCAAGCACCCTGTCAATGTACTCTTTCTGACTAAGAAAGAGCATCTTGCGAGAACGATCACGAGTGATCCGCATACCCAAAATATGACTGGCATCCCCAAGATCCTTCATGGAAAAGGTCTCATGTAGCCTATGTTTCAAGGCATCCACATCAGAAATACACTTCCCTGCGATCAGCATGTCATCCACATACAAAACCAAAACAATAAGACTACCATGTGCAGCCTTGCGAGTATAGAGGCATGGGTCCTCATAACTGCGTACATAACCCAATGAACTCATGAATGCATCAAACTTACGATACCATTCACGAGATGATTGCTTCAGCCCATACAAGGTCTTAAGAAGCCGGCATACCATCTTCTTTGAACCATGAATAACAAACCCACTTGGTTGCTCCATGTACAAATCCTCGTGCAAGTCCGGATGTAAGAAAGCTGTCTTTACATCCATTTGCTTCAACTCCATGTCTTCTGTAGCTACCAAGGCAAACAACATACGCAAAGTAGACATCTTCACCACTGGGGAGAAGATCTCGTCAAAATCAATGCCCTTCTGTTGCTTGAATCCTTTAGCCACAAGCCTTGCTTTGTACCTAGGCTTTGCATCCATTGAACACAATTTTATCTTGTAAACCCACTTGCATGGTAGTGCCTTCTTACCCTTTGGCAAAGGAGTAAGCTCCCACGTTTCATTTTGGATCAACGAATCCATCTCTGACTGCATAGCCTGCTCCCACTTGAGCTTGTCAACACTAGACATGGCCTCATCATAACATGATGGCTCCCCGCAATCAGTCAACAATACATAATCCATAGAAGGCACAAAACGCTGAGGCTGTCTTGCACGCCACTCTGAACGCCTCAAAGACTGTGCAGGAGGTGCATCTGGCTGTCCCACATCTACATGATCTCCCAACAAGGGCTGATCTGGCTGTCCCACATCTACATGATCTCCCACTTGAGGGTCAATGGGCTGCCCACGAGTAGCCATGGGACCATTATACCGATGACCATCCTCCTCAAATATCACACGCCGAACCTCAACCGTTCGCGGTGATGCTCTATACATAGAGTCCTCATGAAAAACAACATCATGGCTGCGCACAATCTTCCTGTCAATAGGATCCCACAATCGATAACCCATCTCACCAGAGCTACCATAACCCAAGAAGATACATCTCTTGCTCTTTGGATCCAATTTGCTGCGTTTTGCCTTAGGTACATGTACATAAGCTTCACAGCCAAAACCACGAAGGTGACCATACGAAGGTGGCAAACCTGTCCATACCTCTTCAGGCACTTTGAAGCCCAAAGGAACACTAGGTGAATGATTTATCAAATGCACAGAAGTGGCAACAGCTTCTGCCCAAAATCCATTTGACAAACCAGCCATAGAAAGCATACTACGGACTTTTTCCTGTATAGTCCTATTCATGCGCTCTGCCACACCATTTTGAGGAGGTGTATAGGGAGCACTAAGCTCGCGCCGTATACCCTTCTCAACACATAATGTTGTGAAAGCATGAGACATAAATTCACCCCCATTGTCCGTACGTAAGCACTTCAACTTACAACCTGATTGGTTCTCAACAAGAGCCAACCATTGCTTAAATATATCAAACACCATATCCTTCTTACGAATGGGGTATGCCCATACCTTCCTGCTAGCATCATCAATGAACGTAACAAAGTACATAGCACCTCCAAGAGAAGCATTGGGCATCGGCCCACATACATCACTATGCACCAAAGCTAGCTTTTCCAAAGATCTGTGTGGAACACTTTTCTTATGAGAAGACCGAGAATGTCGACCATAAAGGCAATGCTTACAAAACTCAAAACCACCAAAATCTGAAACGGGAATGTAATCCGCACGTGCCAACAACTTCAAACCTTTTAGTGACATATGCCCCAAACGCTGATGCCATAAAGAAGCAGGAGGTTGCTCAGTGATCCCCACAATGTGATCAGCCACACTAGCTACACAAAGGGAATACAACGTATTCCTCTTAGCACCTTTAACCAAAACAAGGCTGCCCTTAGTGAGCTTCCAACCTCCATCACCAAAAGATACATTGAAACCAAGTGAATCCAACTGACCCACACTAATCAAGCTTTTTGCAAGAGCCGGCACATGACGCACACGCTGCAAGACAAACGTAGTAGAGTTTGGCATAGCCAAATGAATATCCCCAATGCCATGAATCTGCATAGAACGCCCATCGGCAATCGTGACAGTACCTGTGCTCGAAGCATCATAGTCATGAAACCACTACCTATGAGGCGTAACGTGAAAAGAAGCACCACTGTCAATGACCCAATCCATAGGCATACTACGCTCATGAGTGAGAAGAAAAGCGTCATCAAAATAGGATGCAAGTAACACATCTCCAAGCTCTTCACTAGTAGCACTAGTCGGAGCACATACATGGTCATCTTGAGAGCTACACTCTCCCTGTGTTGCATTTAACTCCTCAATCTTGACATTGGACTTAGGCTTGTCCTTAGCATCATAGTCTTTCTTCTTACCATTTCCATTTTCCCTTTTCCACTTGTAGCAATCCTTTTTGAAATGGCCTTTTTTACCACAATGAAAGCATTCCACATCCTTTTTACTTGTGCCTGCACGGGACTTGCTTCTAGATTTACCCCTGTTGGACTTATACTTGTCCATAGTCCTGCCTCTGACAACCATTGCACTAGAAGACTTACTACTTGCATTATTCTTTCGATTAATCTCTTCCGTGAGAAGACTAGACTCCACATTAGTACTTGTCAACTCATTCGCAGGAACTGAGTTACTTATGGCTGTCCTAAATGTGTCCCATGACTCAGGCAACGTGACAAGTAAAAACATAGCTTTTACATTTTCCTCAAACGTAATTTCCTGCGTAGCAAGTTGGCTGAAAATTGTATTGAACTCATTCAAATGCGCATTCATGGAAGCACCTTCCTCCATTCGCAAATCAATAAGCTTTTTAATCCAATACACCATAGAAGCAGCTGAATGCTTATCATACATATCGCAAATCCGCTGCCATAGCTCATAAGCTCCACCCTGTGCATCTTTCACATTGTAATAAACAGACTTTGAAAGGGAAAGCCTAATGGTAGACCTGCACATCTCATCCAACTCCTCCCAATCATCCCTCTCCATGTTCTCTGGTTTAACTCCCTGCAACTTTAGAGGTCGAATCTGTTTCTTCTGCACCAAGACATCCCAAATCTGATCTTTCCAATATGAGAAGTTAGCACCATCCAACTTCTCAATATTGAAAACTGTGTCCTCTTTAGTGCCCATTACAACAAGAATGCAACAATGAGAAACCTGTAACCAACCAACAAACTGCCACAACAAAGTAGTGTTGCAAATCTGACAACACCTGCTGCTCAATCAAAGAGCAAACGCATAGAGTATAAATCAGCCCATAATATGGTCAAAAAACGTACGTAGAAATCCACAAACAAATGCATAAACCCGTGACACCTGTAACTCAACCGGCCTAGGCAAACCGTGCCACAAAATGCATCAACAATGAGCTGTCATAGAGGCATAAACATACTCCATGTCTGAATAACCACAATAGAGACATAAGCTCACCAAGCTTACACAAATCCGTGAGCATAAATGGATCCAAGTGAGCATATAACCAATGCACAATCTCAACGAAGTCCAATCTCTACTGTCAACCAAGTACCTGTCCGTACTCAAATCGCAACACTGCAAGCAAGAGCAAACCCGCTCTATGTATAAGTGAACCAAATCTCCACAATATCATGCATAAAGAATGTCTGTCAAACTGCCATATCCACATCCATCAACATTCATAGATGATGTCAACCTGTAGCTCAAGAACACGCATAAACAGACTGCCCAGAAGAGTAGAAGCTCCCACTCAAACCACAACCATATGCATGGCTGTCCCACAGTCAAAATACATGTTTTGTAACCACAGAAGAAACCTGTATCCAAAGCTCCCTGTAACCTGTAACCTGTACCCGTACCTGTACCTATACCTGCACCTGTACCTGTACCTGTAGTCGAAGAAGACAATGTCGCCAAACTCCCACTCTATCTGTGTGTATGAGGCCACTCCAAGAAGAGGCTACACACTCTCAAATGAGCTGTGGGCTCACGTAAGTGGAAGACACTACAACAATGGCACCTGTAATGGCTATGGAAGCTCTGGCAGTAGAAAACTACCAAAGAGAGATGAAAGAACGTAGCTCCTAGTCTGTAGCTTGGATGGGATTTCTGATGGCACGAATGGCTCCGAAAGGGGGGTTAAACTCCAGGACGCCTGCTGAAAATACTCGCGGAGTGCTGAACCTTCCAATGCCAAGCTCAGAAAAACCTTCTGCTCTTTGGAAATGCGCGCGTGCGCGAAACCGAAAAACGGCAATGAAACAGCAGCAAGTTTCAACACACTCAACAATGATGATGAAGCTCTCAATGCTCTCACTACCAAGCTCTGACACCACTTGTTGGGATTGGAGAGCACACACACAGAGAGCCTACACGAAGAAGGAGATAGACACAGTGTGTGGCGGGGCGGTACTCACACTACAATGTGTAGTTGTGAGTATAGTTATTATGAATGAGTAAATGAATGGCTGTACATGGGCGGCTGAACAACGGGCAGTCGGGCACACGAGCCTTTAACCCAACAAGCACAGTCAGCTGAAGCAAACAAAGAGCCTGGAAGTAGTTTGATAGTAGTAGAATCGTTTCAAGATCAAGGGGTGAATGAAGTCGCTATGGATTGTCAGCCGGAATGTGATTGTTCCAAATGTTTGCAAGAGGAAGTAGATGTATTAGTGACAACAAGGTCAAAAGCAAGGTTGAAACCTCCACTGGACTGGGAGGAGTAGAAGGAGATTCGGGATGAAGTAGCTGAAGATTTGATGGAAAAGGATCAACAGCAGAGTAAGCTTAAATCGAAGGAGAAAGGAGTAAAAAAGGAGGAGAAGGAAAGAGAAAGGACGGATGCCTTGTTTGAAGAGTTAACTAATTCCTCTATACATTTAACTTGGATCAGTTATTGTCATTAGTTCCAATTTTCAGAGATAGACTATATACAGTGATGAGAAGGAAAAGACTAATGACAACAATTGGAGCAGACAGTTCAGAGTTGCCAGATTAGCCCGGAGGATGTGGATTTTTCAGTACCAACATTGTCGTTGGAATTTAATAACCGTAAATTTTCCGATGTTCTATTGGATGGTGGATCAGGGGTCAACATACTTTTGGAATCGGAATTTCTAAGGATGCAAGATGTCAAGTTGGAACCAGCTCCATTTCCAATGCGTATGGCTGATCAAAGCAGAGTTCAACCAGTGGGGATGTTAAGGAGGCAAGGTATTATCATTCATGGATTGCAGTTTTTGGTAAACTTTGTAGTTATCAGGATGAAGGATTCAAAAAATACCTATTCTATGTTGTTGGGGAGGCCATGGTTTCGAACGGCTAAGTTAAAACAGGATTGGGGAAAGAATGAAGTGACGGTTAAGAAAGGAAGGAGAGAAGTTACATTACCAATGGGGCCGAAGAAGGAATTGTCAGAAGAGACGAAGCCAATGTTGGCACAAGCAATTAACATGTCTGAAGGATTGGAGGATGATAAAGAAGCATATTTCTTAGCAGCAAATCCAACAATTGTTCCGGTATTTGAGGTAGATGTGGAGCGGATCATTGACAAATATGCAGAAAAAGAGAACAGTTTGGGAATTGATCAGTTTGTAGGGGAATACAGATGGTGTGGAATAGGAAAATTTAGAAGAGAAGAAAATCCAAGAGGAAACTGTGATCGAGGATCCATAATTGGAGCCAAAGGAGGCAATTCAGAGAGCGGAAGCTCTATATGATAAGATGATAAAGATTTTTTTTCGAGTTAAGGAGGATGAATTACAGGATCTGAATTTGGGGACGGAGGATCATCCAAAGATGGTAAGAGTTAGTGTTCATTTGGAAGAAGGCTTCAAGGAGGACTTGAAGGAATTATTGTTGGAGTATATTGATGTCTTTGCATGGGATTATTCTGATTTGAAAGGCATGGATCCTCAAGTGTATAAGCATCATATAAATTTGAAAACGGATGTTGTTCCAGTGATTCAACAAAGATACAGGATGAATCCAAATTATGCCAAGCAGGTGAAAGAGGAATTGGACAAATTGTTGAATGTAGGATTCATAGTGCCAGTGGATTAGGCAGAATGGTTGTAACCAATTGTAGTGGTACCCAAGAAGTCGGGGAAGTTAAGGGTTTGTGTGGATTACACAAAATTGAATGCAGCAACAGTTGCAGATCCATTTCCATTGCCTTTTATTGATTTAGTTCTGGATGATGTAGCGGGACATGAGATGTACACTTTTCGTGACAGATTTTCAGGGTACAATCAAATACCAATGGCTGAGGAGGATATTGAAAAAACTGCTTTTATCACAGAATGGGGAGCTTTTGCATATACAGTGATGAGCTTTGGATTGAAGAATGGACCACCATCGTTTTCGAAGGCAGCTTTTAAAACCTTTGAGCCACATTTGACATATTTTATGAGGATTTTTATGGATGAATTTTCAATTTTTGGGAAAAAAGTCAGGCATGGAATATTTGAGGAAGTGTTTTGAAAGATGTAGGATGTTTCGGATGTCACTTAATCCCCAGAAGTGTGCAATAGCAGTACAGAAGGGAAAATTGTTGGGACATATCATCTCTCAAGTAGGAATGTCGATTGATGGGGACAAAATTAGTGCAATTCAGAAAGCCGTAGCTCCGGAAAATTTGAAGGCAGTGATGCGGTTTGTTGGACAGATCAAATGGCATGGTAGGTATTTACGGTATTTGATGGATGTGAGCGCACCACTTAGTCATTTGACTAAGAAGAAGTGGAATTTGTTTGGGGAGAAGCTCAAGAGAAGTCTTTTCAGATTATCAAAAATATGTTGGTAGTTTCACCTATTCAACCACCAATTTGGGAATTGTCGTTTCATGTGTATGTTGATGCTTCCGACATGGCAGTAGGAGCTATTTTAATGCAGGAGAAGATTAAGGGATGGTTCAAACCGGTTTATTATGATAGTAGAATGTTGAGAGCACCGGAGAATAATTACACAGTTACCGAAAGGGAAGCTTTGGGAATGATTTTTGCTTTGGAAAAATTTCGACATTATCTGTTAGGGAACAAAGTGGTTTTTCATGTGGATCATCAGGCTTTATTGTTTCTGGTAAAGAAGCCAAAACTGGAAGGCAGATTAGCAAGGTGGATGCTCATGTTGTAAGAATTTGATTACATAGTTGTTCATACTCCAGGAACTCAGCATGTAGTGGCGGATTACCTCAGCAGATTGGAACATAAGGAGGAATTACCAGGAGTATCGGATAAATTGCCTGATGCGGATTTGTTCCGAGTGGAAGGACAGTTTTTTGACAATTGGTATGATCAGATGGTTCAATTTTTGACAGATGGAGTTTTACCTTCGACAATGTCTCCGGATTAGAGGAAGAAGTTTGCATTGAGGAGCATACCATTTCTAATTATAGCTGGAGAATTATATAGAAGAGGAGCAGATCAGATTATACGACGATGTGTTCCGGATGAAGAGCAGAAAGCAGTGTTGCAGGAGGCACATTGAGGATCAGCTGGAGGACATTTCTTAGGGGAAATTACAGGTCGGAAATTTTACAAGCTGGACTTTGGTGGCGTTTGTTATTGAAGGATGCACATAGTATTGCCAAGGAATGTGTTCAATGTCAGAAGATGGGGCAGCCTACACAAGGGGATAGAATGCAGGATCATCCAATCTTACCATTAGAACCATTTCAAAAGTGGGGAATGGATTTTGTAGGCCCAATAAAACCACGGGCAAAGAGGACAGGTTCCAGATATATTCTTGTTGCAACAGATTATGCTACCAAATGGGTGGAAGCAGTGGCTTTGAGAGATAATAAAGCAGCAAGTGTGGCAAGGTTTCTATATAAAAACATTATGACAAGATTTGGATGTCCTATTGAGTTGGTGTCGGATCAGGGAACACATTTTTTGAATTCTGTGATTCAGGAGTTGACATCTAGACATATGGTTTTGCATAAGAAATCTACTCCATATCATCCGCAAGCAAATGGGCAGGCAGAAAGCTCTAATAAAGTGCTGGTGAGAATTTTGAAGAAGATTGTGTCGGAAAACAAATCGGATTGAGATGACAAGTTGGATTCAGCATTATGGGCTTTTCAGACAGCTTTTAAGGTGGCGACTAGAATGACACCTTTCAAATTGGTCTTTGGATAGAAGCTGTGGTGCCAATGGAATATGTAATTCCAATCTTGAGGTTGTCAGTTCAGCATAAGTTAAGTCCGGAGGAATCAATTTCTTATAGACAGAAGGAACTGCTTAAATTGGAAGAGGATAGAATTCAGAGTGCCTATTTGGTGGAAATTGGGCAGAAAAGGAGACAAGCATGGATGTCTAGGCAGGTGAAATTCAAAATTTTTCAGAAAGGGGATTGGGTGATTTTATATAATTCTAAATTGGAACCACATCTAGGTAAGTTGAAGCTGAGATATTTGGGACCTTATCAGATGATTGAATCAGAACAGGATCAAGGAACATTTTTGTTGAAAGATGTTTTCGGAACAAAGATTTTGAAACCAGTGAATGGATTTAGATTGAAGAAATTTTATGGAAAGGTGCCTGAGGTTCCCAAGTGGATGGTCAATAAGGCTGAGGATATTGGCAGTATATTGTTAACAGTTGGTGTTCTGGGAGTTGCAGTGGAATGTTCAGAGGCAGAACTGGCAATTTGTTCTAGCAATTCAAAACTTGAAAAGGGATCTGGAATTCGGATTGCGGACTGGAGGTCGAAAATCGGACTGTCAGATTTGAAGTCTTGAAAGTGGAAAGTTGGAGGAATGGAATTGGGCAAAAGGGTATAAAGGTACTAATAAGTGGGGGTACTCATTTTAAGGCAAAAAATTCGCTTAGTACTGATGTGACTCACTTAAGCACGAATATTTTTTGGGTGAATCCTGCATGGCGTGCCCGAATCGAGGAAAAAATTCATCATCATAAGAGTAAGGTGGTGAGAGGAGTTGGGGATCACATCCAAGTGTGTGAACATCGCAGTTTAGTGACTGTTAAGTCGGGCAAGAAGGGCGAAATGTTTTCTGAGAATATTAAGGGCAAGCTAATGGCGGGTATGCAAGGTGATGAGTCAAAAGTGATGCCGAATACCAGGTCGATGAAGATGGCGATGGAGGAGCTATTCAAAGCGCGGCAACAGGAAGAGCATATCAAAGTGGAAAGCGATGAGGCTAAGTCTCTGAGTGATCAGGGTAGTGTGGAGATGGTGGTGGTAGCGTTTGACCCTAATGAGGCGGAAACCCAGGTATGGCTCAAGCGTATAGGTCTTTATGAATTTGCATGTCTACCTTGGGATACATGGGTAGAGAATGAATTCGCTGAGCAACAGTGGAATATGATAAAGGAAAGTGATGGAATGATTACAACGGATGTGCGCTTGACACCAAAGTTGGTGTCCAAAGTCTTCAAGGTTCCCTGTCTACCTGTGCCAGCTAAGACGAGGAAGCTGACCGATTCCCAAATGAAAGGGAAATTTGGAAATCCGGTAGGAACGAAGGCATACTACATGGTGAAGAATGCGGGTGGAAACAGAGCTTCAAATTTGTTTTGGTATTTGGAAAAAGTGTGTATCCTCTAGAAGACTGCCTACATGTCCAAGGAGGCTCTTGCACCTTTGTTTCAGGCGGAGAGAGGCATTAAGAGGGATTGGGCATCAATTCTGTATGATCGAATGCAATTAACTAGAAAAAGAGACCGACGTCGGACACCAGCAGTGGGCAGAGTAGCACCTTATTTGGCTGTAATTTTTGAGTATGTTCTGAAGGTTCCGACAGTAGCAACAGGTTTTAAGACACCAATGGTAGATGTGGCAAAAGAAGAGGGAATAGCATATGGAAGTAAGAGAAGGAAATTGTTGTTGGGCTCTCCAACAGTTGAAAAAGGTAAATCACCTTTCAAAGTCTCTTGGAAGGGTTTGGAAGAATCGAAATCAAAGCCGAACAGTTTCACAATGGAATCAGAATCAAAGAAATCGGAGTCCAAAGGCAAAAAGGTAACGCTGTTTATGAAAGGAATGGGTGGAGGTGTGCAGAAGACTGCTCTGGAAAGTTTCAAAGTTAAAGTAGGGAGCAGTGAGTGACAATTATGAGAATAAGGGGATTTTTTCTATGGAAGAGGCAGCTAACAGTTTGACTCAACTGAATGAGTTTATGCAGAATCAAGATGCAGCTCTGAGGGTGATGGAAGCTGAGAAAATGGAACATAAATGCAGTGCTATCTCGGAGTGGGAAATGCAGAAAGTTCGGATGCAGTTGTTTCAGGAGAGGTCAGATAAAGAAAGACTACAGGATGAAGTTAAATGGATTATAGCAAAGGCTTTGGCGCGAAATGTTGAAGTTCTGAGTGTAGCTTAGGATTTTACTAGGTGGGCAGACGGACTAAAAGCTGCAATGGATGAACAATTCAAAGAACTGGGGGATAAAGTGGCTGAGTTGACCATTGAGAATATTTTCCTGATTAATAGATTGACTCCGTTGATGGATATGGAGAAGGCCGCATTGCAGAACCAGGGAATGACATGTATTTTGGTTGCAGATTCGGATGCAGATGTTCTGAAGTAGGAAGTGCTGGAGTATACACAAGAGATGTGGAATAAAGCTACTAGGCTTTGGAGGAAACACATGGAGGTATCGATGGACAGATTCAAAAATTGGTTTCAGCTACCTGGAAAAGAGAGTGTTAGGAGGGAGAATGAGGAATTGAAGCTGGAAAATGAGAAATTAGTGGCAGAGATGCAGGAGTTGAAGTGAATGCAGGGGGAGTGAGTAAGTGGACGGCAGAGCTGAGCAGTGATGTTTTGGGACCAGATCGGATTGTAGCAGGAAGTGTGGAAACAAAAGTGGAAAAGCAGGTGGAAGCAGAGGGGGAAAAGTAGGCGGATTCGTATGTTGCAGTAGAAAGGCAGATGCAGAAGGGGATGCTGGAGAGCAGGTTGTTTGATCAAGGGATTGTGGGTTCAGGTCAGCCTGTGGCTCTAGCCACCGGGCTGTGCCAGGTGTTAAGCCTAGGAATTTTGGGATGTCTTACCTTAGTGGAAGTTGGAATATTAACTTTTGTACTTTTGGGATTCCAAGGGGTGTTCTTGGGAAAGGGCGTTGCCCATTAGTCTTATCAAAGTATGTAACTGTCGATCAGTATCTTCTTGGGAATGGGAAAGCCGAAGTTAGGGCGAATTTAGTATGTTGTTAGTTTCTGTGTGCTGTTCCAGTTCGAGTTCCATTCTAATTTCTGTGTTTTGTTGCATCATACACAAATTCGTTGGTGCAATGAAGATGGAAGCTTCATGCACCAAATTATGCTTGAAAAACACACCTAGTGTCCCTAGACTCAATCCCAAGACCTCACACACCTTAAAAAACGATGAGAGCTAGCAGGGAATGAGGATAGATTGAGAGGAAGAAGATGTATCTTACTAGAAAGAAGTATTCTCCTCACATAATCACTCTAATAGCATAGATTAGCTTAGTAATTAGCATGGTAGAGGAGATGAGCATGCCATTGAAGCTTGGCTCTTGGTTGGATCTGCATTCCATAGCCAAGAGTTGTTGGTGTAAGTCTCTACTTCTCAATGCTTGGAGAAGGAGATGGAGTTCTTGCTCAACACATAACTTGTGTGTATGTGTGTAGCAAAGTGTGTAAGACTAAAAATGCCAATCTTTCTCTCTCTTGGTCGACCCCTCTTGCTTTTTGCTCATGTTGGCATCTCATTGGCTCCTACAAAGCTTAAGCCAATCACAAATTAGAAGCATAATTGATAGCCTTGTGACATGTGATCCCCTACCCCTTTTGTGAGAGCTTTAGGTAATTAAATAATTAATCTAAACTCTCATTAGATCTTTTTGTCTTCTGGCCAATAGGAATCAGGCAAGCCATTGAGCTGTTGGATGCTCATTGGACCCCTTGATAGACTATCCAATAGTCTTCTAGGGAGCTTAATTTCTCTTGGTTCTTTTATCCAGCATTTAAAAATTGATTATACTAAATTTACTATAGCCTAATTCTCATTGGTCCACCTCTATGGCCATCCAATAGGATTTGAGGGGAGATGGGGAGCAACTAGGCTAGGAGCCTGACATGTGTTCAGTGTAATGGGAATGGCCTATGAACTTTGAGAATAGCGAAATTAAGAGAATTAGAGTGAGCATTTTTGTGAGGTTACTTTGAAAAAATAGAGGGTGAACTTAATTGATGGTAGCAACATGAACACAATACTTAATTAACTTAGCATGAACAATACTTTTGCAAGAGAGAGAGTATTAGAGAACATGGGAATAGTTGAGGACCGGATTTACTTGGAGCCGATCCCCCCTCCAAAAGACGTTTGTATTATAGATTCTCCCATCAAGAGAAACTTGCTACATTACAATCTTTGTGTTCCTTGTGATCTTGGTGATGCTATGAATATGGGAAGCTTCATGCATCATGAGCATAACATAAACTTTGCAAAAATCATTAACTATCCCAAGCCTCAGTGCCAAGGCCTCAAACACCTTCGAAGGTGGAGAGAGCCAGCGAGGAATGAGGGTAGGGAAGAGGAGGAAGAATCATCCATACGAGAAAGAAATAGTTCCTCACTTATCATCACTCTTCTTGCTTAGCATAGCATAATAGCATAGTAATGAAGATGAAGAAGATGGCAAGCTTAAGTGTTGAAGCATCGCTCTTGGTTGGATTTGCATTCCATAGCCAAGAGTGTTGGTGTAGGTTGTCCACTTCTCAACAAGCTTGGAGAAGGAGATGGAGCTCTTGCACTTTGCACTCCACACAATGAGAGAATGTGTGTGTGTGTGTGTGTGTGTGTGGGAGAGGGTACCCCCCTCTCATGCTTGGTCCACACCTCTCTCTCTCTCTCTCTCTCTCTCTCTCTCTCTCTCTCTCACGTAATATTCAATTATATCATTTGGGACATGTGTCCTCTTTTTCCTCTTTGAGAAAAATAACTTAATTATTTATTTTTATGCATCTAAATTCTCATTGGACCCCTTTAAAACATATCCGATAGGAATCAAGCACATCATGAGACCCACATGTGGAGGATCATTTGAACATGTATAATTTTATGCTTCTTAAGTCATTTGGTTGAATTGAATACTTCAAACACTTAGTCAATCAAGCATGGAAATGTTTTATGCTTCTTGAGAGTATTTTAGAATTGAAAACTCAAGAACCTTAGTCATTTAAGCATGTGAGAAGCACCTCAAGCTTTTGGGCAAGGTTCCCACAAACACTTAGCAAGCCAACAAGCACCTCATGCTTGGGTAGGATTCCCACCTCAAGGTCAATCCTAACTTGCCTAAGGTCAAAGAACTTTTTAACACTAACTTTTGGAGGTCTTTAATGAAGCTAACCTTAAGGTCTTTTAAGCTCCATTAGATGCACATTTCTCTTTGATAGACTACCTCCTTTTGGACCCCTATTGAGATGTAACCATCTCTCCTCTTGGTCCCTTATTGAGATAAATCTAGAAGCACTTATTGCTATTGAGATGCAACCATTTCTCATTTTGGTCCGCTGTTGAGATAGGTTTAGAAGCACATATCTATATATTAACTCTTGTTCCCCTTTTATCTTTCCATATTAAATGATCAGTTTAATATGAGAAAGTTATTTGGTAAAGTTAGATATTATATTTTATGACATTACCTCTCTCTTAAAATCATAGTCGTCCTCGACTATGCGGTAGAGAGGATAAAGCCTAGTCATTAGTCCATGTTTCTTAGTGGGTAGAGGATCCCTTTTTACCCTACAACATAATTCCAGAATGAATGACTAATACATTTGGTGTTCGGGAGACTTAGCTGTCGCAAGCATGTCTACTCTTTAGTCCATATCATACCTCCAAAGTAGAGTGATAAGTTCTACTTGGTGTTTGGGAGACGTCGTCACCACAAACATGATCCTAAGCATGCATACTTCTTAAATTTTGTGCACAATAAAAGAAAGAAAATGAGTCTTATAAGACAAAAACATTGCTCATTTAAAATGCATTTTCATTTGCTTACTCTAGTGTAGCATTGTAAGCATTGACAAGGTTCATATTATCCTTAAGCTAGGTTCCTTGCATCCATCTAGCATCTTTAAAAGGATAATTCTCAACATTAACAAGATATCCTTGGATAATCTTACCGTTTCTTAGTCCCTTGTCTTCCTGTCGAAGAATCGATTCGGGCTGCAACACCTCTTCTTGATCTTCGATCTCTGGGTCCTCAATTATTGGTTCTTTTTGTGGCTCTCCTTTGTAAGGCTTGAGTAGGCTCACATGGTTAACATTGTGAATGAGCCAATGGTTGGGCAACTTTAATTGATAAGCCATCTCATTGATTGACTTAAGAATTTAAAAAGAAAGGACCATAGTATCTTCTTGCTAGTTTAGCATAATACTCTTGGTGGCTCATAGGATTCTTGCCCATAGTATGCCTTAGATGAGCCTTGAGAAACTTTAGCAAGACCCAATCATTTTTATTAAAGGCTAAGGCTCTTCTGCGCTTATTAGTAGCAACCCTTTTTGCCTTTAGTGTGAGATGGATATAACCTTTTTAATCTTTGGAAAAGATTCTTGTAAGTCTTGGCTATATTCATCAGCAACGAAGATCTTCCCATGTACTTTGTAGTAAGGGACTTTTGGATCTTCCCTCTTTAACCTCAAAAGGTGCTTTCCCCATAGAAGTATGTACAATGTCATTCTACGCATACTCTATAAGAGGTAGGTACTTCTCTCATTGAGGACGTTGATCTACTTCCATGACATAGGCTTTTAGTAGATTCAAGAATTGTTAGATTAGTTATTTCACTTTGGTCATCCATTTGTGGATGATAGGCCGAAAGAGAAATTTAATCTACTTCCTAGATTCTCAAAGAGACCTTCTAGAAATTACTGGTCATTCTAGGATCTTTGTTCAACACTATGGATGTTGGCAAGCCATGATACTAGCCGCGGCACGAAAAATCTTTTTTTTATAGTGATCCTATTTATTGCTCTATAGTCGACACACATGTGATATGTGCCATCTTTCTTTTGCACTAAAAGTATTGGTGAACGGAATGTAGAGGATCTAGGCCTCACCATCCCTTTTTCCACCAATTCATGCACTTGCCTCATGGTCTCCTCTTGTTGAGCTTTTGACACTCAATTAGGAGGTTTATTAGGTGGTGAGATTCCTAGTAGAAGCTCTATTGCATGGTCATCATCCCCTCATTTTGGAGGTAGCTCACTAGGACGTCATCAACGAAAACATCTTGGAATCCATTTAGGAATTGAAAACATTGGAATCATTTACAGATTCTCTAACAAAAATCATATACGCAAAAAAAAAGTCAGCTTTTCATTGACTTATCAAAAGAAAGCGTATTTACCAGGGATATGGTGTTCCCCCACTCATTAGCATCTATGTACATGCTCTTTTCCTTGTAGGTGAAATAGATTCTCCTTTCAGGGAACTTCATGTTGGCAGCCATGCGGTTGAACCATGGTGCCCCTAGGATAACATCTCCATGTTGGAGAGGAGAGATTAAAAAAAAGTCTTCTTTGTCGACGTGGCTTTGGACATGAAGCCGCAACTTCCCAATCAAGGGAGTAACGGAGGCTTGCTATCCCTTGAAAGCTCCATCGACAGTTACAGTATCTCCCATCTTGAAATCTTGAATGCCCAACTTAGTGGCCAACTCCGTTGATATGAAGTTGTGAGTAGAGCCAGGGTCAAAGATAATAAGGGCATATGCTCCCTTGCTTTTTCCCAAGCATAGGAGAGGTATGAAACTTTGCAATGAGTATCCTCTTTTCGAGCTTCAACCATGGAAGCTCTAGGAGTGTCATTGAGTACATTTCTTTTGGGGCGAGAACAATAACCGTGTCCTTGCTCCCCACACTCAAATCATTTATAATCTTTATGAAAGGCCTCTAATTTTTTGGGAGAGAGCTTATTTTTACCTTTGTAAGCTCTTTTCTTCTCGGCCTTCTTGTTGTTGGTGTTGGTGTTCTTCCCTTTAGCTTCATTTCAATCCTTAATTTCCATGGGCTTGAAATTTCTTCTCACCCCTGGTTGGAAATTGATCCTTGAAGCAACCATAGTCTGGTGGATGGCTTCAGTGATAGTGCTAGGCCGTTGTGAGTTGACATACTCTGCCATTTCTTAAGGTAATACCACACAAAATTGTTGCTTTTGTTTGGAGAAGTATATCCTTTGAAAGACTGTAGCTTTGCGATGTAAATCCCAAAACTTGTCTACATATTTGTGGATAGACTCGTTGAAAAGTAGCTTCAAGCTCCGCCATTCGGCAAGCACTTTGTCATTTGCATCGCTTGCAAGTAATTGCTTCATGATGGAAACTCACAGAGTTTCCATGTCTTTGGGGCCTCGCCATTGCCATGAAGGCTAGCCCACTGTGCGCTCCTTGCCGCATTGTCGAAGGAAGGGCCTTGCCTAACACTGTGTGCGAGCCATAGACGGCTCCAAGCACACAACTAGCTTAACTAGTAAGCTCAAAAGAGGGCAATGGTGTGTCACTCACCGCTCTATGCTCCTGCCGTGGAGGATTCCTCACCGCGAAGAAGAAGGAGACGCCGCTACGTCGCGCTCAACCGCTTCACCGCCGTCGTGCCGCTGCAATGCTCGATGGCGCTCTCTCTCTCTCTCTCTCTCACACACACACACACACACACAAGGAGGTGAAGAAGAAGAAGATGGAGCAAGAGCACTCTTCTATTGCACAAATGAGAGAATGAGTGAATTTTAGGTTTAGTTGGCTTTTATATGAGCTCACCCCATTCACACTTGGGCACCCATGCTTAGCCAACTAATCCCTTGAATGTCCCAGTTAGAGTGCGCCTCTTATCGGCGATCACTCTTACCCTTTTCCTATTGGTCCGACAAGCCCGGTACCTGACTCTACCAACTACATAATACACGTCCGTCGTAGGTGATGGGGTGTCCGTGAGCCATGAGGGTTAACATGCCCCCCTTCCTGATGTAGATTCCGTCCTCGAAAGCTATTGAGTTGAGGCTCGTTTGTCGAGGTGGAAGAGCATTTGAGATGAATGTCCTTAGCCTTCATCAGTCACTGCAAAATCAAAAAACATTGACACAGTAATTGCATTCTCATAAGTGATTAAAAAGCATATGCACTTTCAGGTAGACAAATTGATTGGTAAAAGAATTTCAAACCATTTGTCAGCAATGAACATTAAATTGCAATGTAATCAAATGCAGAAACAGATGTAAAGGTAAAAAATTAAACAAGTCTAGGGTCGCTAATTTGACGGTCGAAAGGCACTAGAGATCGAATATTAATACCATGGGTAAGCTTCTTAATTTTCTGTGGTCAATTAAGTTGTTTAATCGCGAAAGCCAAGTATTCATGTTCGAGGATTGACTAGAGGCTATATCTAGAAGACCTTGTAGTTAAGCTACCATAAAAGGAATTTCTCATGAAATCATCGCCTGACTGATTACTTTTTCTTTGACCCCCTAAATTCTTTTCACAGTGATTCAATTTTGATGTGTGTGCTTATTTTGTATACCTTGGGTTTTTTGCTTTTCAAGGAAAAGCGCCTACACTGGGAACCTCTAGGGCTTTAGTACCATAGGCAAAACATGTGAGTGAAGTACCAAATCAAGCTGAGATTTCTCTTCCAGCTTAAGATTTTACAATGTGGCACTTTGATTTTTTGTTTGTTCATTTTCAGCATTTTAATTTTGTAACTTTGGGGGGTCATATAACATTGATACACCTCCCCAGGCTCATCACACTAGTAAACTCCCTTTATAATACTTAAGCGAAAGGTCAATAGGGTCAAGCCCACTAGAAAGCCCTAGTACATTTCACACAATGCTGCCTAAATCGGATTAAGAACCTAAGTAACCATTTATTATTAAGAACCATTAAGAGAAGATTTCTAACACCTAACTTGGTCAAACTAGCTTAGTCGGACTGCTTGATTTTTAAACCTAGACAAGTGATTATGACAAAAAATTACATTGAATTAAATGTTTCATACTAAGCAAATGCGGTGAATATTAGGCTACCAATCACAATCAAAGCAGACAATCATAGATGCAAAAAAGATAAGGGGCAATGCTAATGGACAAGAAACACCTGTTTGTGTCGATGGTCACGCTTGATTTGAAGAGTGAGTCGAGATAAAGATTCCATGAAGGTCCAAATCCTATCAATAGCAACATGCTCCTGTACACACTAGGAAACAAAAGGAATACCTCCAGGAGGCACATTAGTGGGAAAAGGTACCAACACTTATTGAGCACAACAAAAAACATAAGGAACCCTAACCTAATTATTTGCACTCCCCCTAGAGAGTCAATGCAATAGGATATTGTAGAGGTTGGGGAGAAACCCTAAGGCTAAACCCCTATCCTCGTCGTCGAGATAAACAAAGTCATCATCCATGAGACCATATGTGCCATCCGTGTAGTCGTGTAAATTTTCTTCTTCATCATAGGTGCCCATGTTTACTAAGAAGGTCACTAGACGCCTATAGTCATCTTGGTCCAAAGGGTAGGCTTGTGCAATGGGAAAAACGCTCTCTACTAAGTATGGATCAGACGTGGTCAAGAGACGTATCAACCATTCTAACTCCTCAACATTCCTCTCACATGCTAGCGTACCTATCAAATCCCATTCACATGCAAGCACTGGAAAGACCATGTGAAATATTTGTGAAAAGTAACGAGGGTACCTCTCACCCAAGGCAGGAGTGGATGACTCTAGCGTACTAGCCATATATGTACATGCAAATAGATGATGGTTAGAGTGCAAATATTACAAGGGTCGTGTTGTTGTGCATAATTTGTTTTTATGATTTGTGTTATGGCTCTTGCTCTTTTACTTTTTTATCTTGTTTTTGTGAGTATAAGGCTTTATATATACATTCCCTAAGATTGGAGATTAAGAGGTCAGGGAGAAAGGTTGAGAGGGAAGCAAGTGAATGATGGATGTCCACAAACACTCCCCCCTTCCTTGGGTAGATCATACCGTTTGAAATGATGTCGTCACCCTTTGAAACCAATTGTTCCAGTTGGTAATAGGTGAGGATTTTTGCGAGTAGTTTTCTATTACCCTAGGTGCCTCGTCAAGTTGCAAGGGTGGTAAGGTACTCTCCCAGGATCGTACTTGAAGTGGTTCATCAGGTGATTCTTGAACACTGGGAGGTGTGGATTCTTTTGTAGCTTCATAGAGGTCCACTACTATAGATGGAGGATGTGTAGAAGCTTTTACCTCTATGGATGTATTACATGAGGAGCTAGAAGCTTCATGGAACTCCCCCCTTCCTGAGCTAGGTGGAATAAATTGGTTTTGCCTTGGAGCCCAAACTAGCTCTGGACTAGGTGTGTAGCATTCTATGATCTTTCCCTTCCCACGGTCTGCCATTGGCTTTAGCGTTACACTGTTTGACTCATATGGGTTTGTTGTCGATAGGGAAGGACACATTTTACGTTTAGGTACCCAAATTTGCTCATTTCCATCATAGTAGCCTTGGGCTTCTAATAGTTGTTTTGTAATCCATCGTGATTTGGTCTTGACTCTCCTAGGGCACGCTCTTGGTTTTCCGGGGAAATTTTTTCTTGGAATGGATGGGAGGGTTGAGGTAGTTGGAAGCAAGGCCTTGGGGACCCATTGGTATGTACTCTTAGGTCGTGCAGGTTGAGTACTTGCAATATTACTGCTTGCTGCAACTACAAGTGTTGAAGTGCTAGGTTCATGGGTAGCCGGCAAAGACGAGTTAACCACCATGGCTTGTGAATGTTGGCTATCCTTCAACTTTGCTAGAGTTTGCAACGTAGGTGACTTTGCTTGAATGATAGGGGTAAGAGTCGGCGGTCGCGTCGTGACACTACGAGTATCCCAATCAATAGTGCATTTGGTTGCCAACATCCACGTGCGTCCCAGGTTTACGTTGACTTCCATAGCTCCCACGGGCATGACTAGAAACCTCTGCACTATGCTTCCATTGTCATAGACAACAGGGGTCTGAAGGACTCCAAGAATAGCAATTTTCTTTTTATTAATGCCCTTGACTTGCATCGTACTCGGGGATAGGGTCGGTTTCCCTAATTGACACCAAACTCCATAGGATAACAAATTGTGTTTAGCTCCCGTATCTAATAAGGCATTGTATAGTACTTTCCCATAGGGGCTATTTAGCTTAATTGGGTATCGTAGGGGTGGCTCAGATTCTAATGAGTCGTCATCTGTGTCCTCCAAAAATGCTTGCGTGATTCCCAGATTAGCCTCTCGTTGGCGTCTAAGACGTTGTTGTCGTTCTCGAGCCTCAACTCTTGCTTGGATTTTTTTAAGCTCTGCTTGTTCCTTGGCAGCCTTCTTTTGATGGATGGCTTGCAACTCTTCCTGGCTTAGAGGATCATAATATCTTTTGAATTTACTCCCATTAAGGAATCCAATGGTTTCAACTCCATCTAGAGTTTCCACACGAATGGTACCTTGCGGGGTAATTTCACACACTCGATATGGTCCCTTACCAACGTATTTCAATTTCTTCTTTTCATTACGTACCCCGTACATAAGAACTTTATCACCAACCTTGATGTCTTTATCCTTTAAATGGCTATCAAACCACTTCTTTCTCCTATCCTTCTCCACTAGAGCATTTCGCACAGTTAATTGCCTCTCTTCATCTAGCCTTTCCAGGATATATAATCGCTCCACTAAGGGGTTACCATCCCAACCTTCTTGAGAAGCTACTCGAAGACTAGGAATGACAAACTCTCATGGCATAACTGCTTCTTGGCCATACACCATCTTAAACGGTGTGCAATCAATAGCAACTTTATACGCAGTACGATAAGCCCATAAAGCTGATGTAAGCTTTAGGTCCCAATCAATGCGATGAGCCTCGACTGTCTTTGTCAAAATGGAGATGAGAGTTTTGTTGGTACTCTCAACTTGGCCATTTGCTTGGGGATAATAGGGTGTAGACTTGTGGTGAGATATCATGAAGTTTGATGTGAGTTCTTTTATTACTTCATTTATAAAATGAGTTCCATTGTCACTCACAAGTTCAAAGGGGCATCCAAAACGTGTGATAATGTTCTCAAAGAGGAACTTAGCTGTTGTTTTTGCATCCTTCTTTCGTGTTGCTTTTGCTTTAGCCCATTTGGTTACATAGTCGGTAGCCACAATGATATATCGTGATTGCGTGTTACGTGCAGCCGGACTAATCGGTCCTACAAAGTCTAAGCCCCACTTTTCAAATGGTTGGGTTACCTTGATGGGATGTAGAGGCATCCTATCCCTTCTTTGTGGCTTGTTGAAGCGTTGGCATTCATCACATCCCTTTGCAAAAAGTGATGCATCCTTAAACAGAGTGGGCCACCAATAGCCTGACCGTAAGATCTTTCGGGCAGTCAACTTTCCTGAAAAGTGACCACCAGCTATGCCCATGTGTGCCTCTTGTAGAATATATAAATACTCATCCTCGCGGGCACATCGTTTAAGAACATCATCTTTTCCTCTCTTATAGAGAGTTCCAGCCAGTAAGCAATAGGGTTCGCATTCCTTGATTAATTTTCGAGCTATATCTTTTCGCAGCTCTTTGTGTGGAAAACCATTAACTAAGACGTTAACAATCTTTTCACTCCATTCAGGAATTATCTCAACAATGAACAAAGGAGTATCAGGCAATTCATCATCAACCCCCGTAGGAGCTTCGCCATTAGGGATACGAGATAAATGATCCGCCATGACATGTTTTCTCCCAGGCCTCACAACACGGTGAAGTCAAACTCAAGAAGAATTGACAACCATCGTGTAATTTGACCTGTGGAACACGGCTTGTTTAATATAGCAATGCTTGATGATCCACATAAAACACAAACTTGGTAGCAAGAAGGTAATAGCGAAATTTTTTTACTACGTAAATCATAGCTAGACCTTCGCGCTCTGTAGTAGTGTAGTTCATCTCGGCATCATTTAATTGGCGACTTGCAAAGCTAATAGGGTAGTCCAATTTATGTTCTCCTGGTTGAGTTAGAACACACCCAATAGCAAAATTTGATGCATCAATATGCACATGAAAAGGTACATTCCAATCAGGTGTTCGCAGGATTGGAGCACTTGTTAGGGCCTTCTTTAATAACTCATAAGATTGATGACATTCTTCCGTCCAGTGAAACTCGATAAGAAGCTTGTACAATGGACGCGCTATCTCGGCAAAGTTTAAAATAAACCTTCGATAATAACCAACATGGCCCATAAATCTTTGAACTCCTTTATAGTTAGTAGGTGGTGGCAAATCGGCAATGGCTTTAATCTTACTCTCATCTGTGGATATCCCGTTCTTGGACACTATATGCCCTAGAATGACTCCATGCTTAACCCAAAATTGGCATTTGAAAGGGTTCAATGAGATGCGATAAAATCTGCACCTTTCAAATATTTTTCGTAGATATAACAAATGCTTCTCCCAAGAAGAATAAACACAAATGTCGTCTAGGAAAGCTTCACAAAACTCCCTTAGAACTTCTTTAAACGTAGTGTTTATTAATCGTTGGAATGTAGCGGGGGCATTCGTTAAGCCAAAAGCCAACACGAAATGCAAACACTCCAAACTCTGTGATAAAAGCAGTTTTAGCTTGGTCCTCTAATGCAATTGTGATTTGATTGTAACCAGAGTACCCATCTAAAAAGCTATAAGCTTCCTTGCCCGCAACTCTTTCAAGCACATGTTCTGAATATGGCAAGGGATAATGATCTCTCCTAGTAGCTGCATTAACTTTCTTGAGGTCCACTCACACTCTTAGTTTCCCATTCTTTTTTGGCACAATGACTATTGGAGAAACCCATTCTGAGTGCTCAATAGGGTATATGAATCCACATTGGATAAGTTTTTCAATCTCCTCTTGTACAATTTTGGCGTACTTAGGATTCATTGGGTAGGTCGTTGCTGGACGGGTTTAGCAGTGTTGATCATGGGAATTGTATGTTGCACCACAGAAGGTGGAACGCCCTTCATGTCATGATATGTCCAAGCAAAGATATCCTTGTATTCCTTGAGGAGCTCCTTAAGTACAGCCTCTTCAGTTTTGGTAAGGTCTTGAGCAATAAAGACTGGTTTAGACTCTTCACCTGGTTCTGCTAATTCTATCTCTTTAACTACCACTGAACCATCATAGACTCCACTGCTTCCATTGGTAGGTATTTGTTGGGCTTTGGCATACACAACCTTTCACTCCCCCGTGGTATAAGATTTAAAATATTCAAGAGCCGTATGTAAGTCAGCAAGCTCTTGTCCTGACGGAGACTTTTCTTTTAGTTCTGCCTCCTTTTGTTGTTGTGCTAACTCTCGGTTTTGACGTCTTCTTATAGTTCTACTCAATTTCGGCTTTGTAACCTCCAATTGCGTGAGGTCAATGGGTCGCGGGCTGCACCACATGACACTCTGGAGATGTTCACCCCAATTGTCTACTAGCTTTCGATGAGCATCACATGCCCCTAGATAGCTAAGCCATTCTGCAGTAGATCTTTCCTTGTTTATCCTAGCTCTCACATTTGCTCGATATCGTCGTCTCTTATATGACCTTTGTTTCTTGTTAAGGTTTTGATTTTGGTAAATGTTTGAACTCGACTCGCTTGATAGGTCTTCGCTTGTATCTTCTTCACTCTCATATAAATTACCATAGATGGTCGTACTAGACCTTGAGTGTTCAGTTTCTATACTTGGCTCACTCAATGTTTCCTCAGGTTCTGAATCCATTTCTCCCTGAGATTCCGTTTCCGATGTGTATTGGCCTGAAGCCTTTGAGGAATCATCAGTTTCACTCTCAGGTAGGTGTGCCTCTTTCTTATCATCGGATGTTACATGCGCTACACCTAACATGTTTACTGGTGCAATGTGTGGTATCTCTTCCCCATCTGGTGTTACCCAGGTTGTTCCTCTAGCTCCCCATGTATCTATAGTTGCCGCTAGGTGCACCCAATCGACATTGTCTGACTCAGCCATTCCGGGTAGGATATCCATATAAGGAGAGTTCTCCCCAATATTCGTGTCTTCGTTACACGTGTAACAATACTGTAATGGAGCTGAGTGAATTGTTGTGTCTGATCAATTATCAATGATGAATTTATTTCCTAGAGGATGCGTTCGACCACTTAAAAGATCAACTCGAATGACAGAGTCTTGGAACTGTAAGTAGACGTGGTTTTTGGACCAGTCATGCACCATTTTTGCTTCCCTCATGAATGGACGCCCTAAGATCATCTCAAATGACATAGGATGCTTGGAAAAATCCATAACAATTAAAGTCTGCCTTACCTTGTGTCCCAAGACCTTGATTCTGAGATCCTTTAGCATTCCAATAGGCGTAACAATAGATCCATTAGCCATTTTTACCACTACGCTTGTGGCTTCAAGGTGAGGTCGCCCCATAGACTCCCAACAACTCTTTGTCACCATGCTGACTCCCGCACCACCGTCAAGGACCCCCTTTACAGTTAATCCTTTAGTGGTGATTGGTAGAGTAGCATTAGATTCATCACCTTCAAAGTATTGCCCCAACTTGTTAACGGGTACTTCAATTACAGATTCATGTCCCGCTAGGTCAGATGGTGGTGCTAAATATTCCTCATCATTTATTACCGAGTCAGGTTTGTTCATATGTGCAAACTGTGGTAATCCGGCCTGTAATTCTCCATTGAGGAAGGCTCAAAGAGTTGAGACTAGCTCGGGGTCTTTATATAGTTTGGACATGATGGTGGTTCTAACTTCTGAAGACATGAAATCCATCAATTTGGCAACATTTAATGGCATCTTGTGGGACGTAGGACCCTGACAAGAGAATGGTGAAGATGGAATCTCCACTTCCTCAAGGGGGTCGGGCATACCCTCACCAAACATTCTCTCTAGTAGGAAAGGTGTGTGTCCACTTTCAGATGTCCTACCCTCACTCTCTTCCCGAATGATACTGAGTATAGCTAACGGCCTGTAGTTCTTGTGAGGTTGAAATTGTGTGGGAAACACTGTGTCCGACATCTGGATATGTTTGGGTTCAGGTTCTAATGTTCGTTGAGTTTCTTCCACCAAACCCCTCAGTTGTTGGACTCGTTCAATTTCCACTGTTGGGTTTGGATAGGTTCCAATGTTTCTCTTGCAATCCTCATTTTTTGTCTCTCGTGGCTTATCTTGGGGGTTCACAAGTGGGTGGTTTAACTTTGAATACTCTTTTGGTGTTCGTCGTAATTCCCTCTCGTGATCGTCCTCACTGGCTTTTTCCTTTGTAGTAATAGTTTTGGTCTCCGTGGTCTCTATCGAATCTGAGTCATCCTCAGGGTCATTCATATACACGGGATCCTCTCTTGTCCCTATGTTAGTCTTTGAACTAGGTTTTGAGCTAGAAGCATTAAGGGATTTCTTTCTTCGTGTTTTCTTCTTTCTCGCTTGGCCAATGGATGCAGCTGCAGCATCTCTCTCTTCGAGGATGTAATTTGCTTTTGGAGCATCGACCGTGTGAGTGCATTCATTGGTGCTATGTTTATAGTTGGTGGTGTCCCATCAACAATCTCTATTATGTTCAATGGTGTGATTTTCGCTGCGTTTGGATTGTTAGGACACTGTGCGATCAAATGATCTATGCCACAACGATTAAAGTGAGTATTGGCATTGCCAATGAATTCCCTTGACTTGTTTGCATTAGTGCAGCATTCTTTTGCATTCTAATGGGGCACTCAGCTACTCGATGTGGTCCACCACATTCGTAGCACTGAAGAGGTGGTCTCCTGGCAAAACTATTAATGTTTTGGCTTCTTGCTGCTAGCGCAGTAGCTTGATATACCGTTTTGATTTGTCCCCAATGGTCTTCCATATAGTACATGGGACACTCCTCAAGCATGTCGACTCCATAGGTGATACTAGGGTCTATGTCCTCTTCGCAATCTACATAAGTACTAGATGAATCGCAACCTATTTGGTTCATAGGTGTAACTCTTGGATGAGGGGGTTGCGTTCCTAGCACTGGAGGTGGAAACGGCGTGGTTTGGACCACATTTTGGGTTCTAGGGACCATGTGCTGTAATGGCAACTGTTGCTCCATGGGTGGGGTAGGCATCAATGCAGGAACTCGAGGTGAGTCTGCCCAAGCTATAGGCGGTCTATTTTCCATGATGCGTTTAAGCATTAGGCAATCCTTCACTTGATGGCCATACCTACCACACGCGTTACAAGTCCCGTTAAAATTTACTCTGAAAGTAGGGCATTCACTCGTAGTATGTGGGCCCAAGCAAATTGAGCACCATCGTTGCTCCCTTCTTGGATACATATGAGTGTTTTGTGGAGCACGATTACCCCTAAGGCTTTCTTGGATGGCCTTGGTGAGATCTGCCAAAGTCATCTCAGATATCGTTTGCTCTTTCACGATTGGCTTTATCTTCATTGGCTCATGCCGTGATGCTTGCGAGCTACTAGACTTCGGCTCGGCAGACACTCTTTCTCCTGCAACCATTAAATTATCCTCCAATTGGATTGCATTCATGGTGACTACTTCCCAAGTAGTGATACCTCTAATGACTAGGCCATTATAGATACTTTCATGTCGTAGTCCCCTAATGAATCTATCGAGCAATTGGTTGTTGTTGAATCGCTCGTTTGGATTGCATCGAGAATTCAAATTCTTTAGGCGACTAATGAAGTCTCTCACGGATTCACCTTCTTCTCGTTGGGCTTTCTGGAGCTGAGAGGCTACACCCCAAAGTACTCCCTCTCGTATGTATTCTTTTAAGAATAGTCTCCTAAGAGTAGAGTAGATCGTTTTCTCTTCTACTCTTAAGGTTCTATACCAATCTCCAGCCTTTCCGCTTAGGGTCAAACTCAAAGCCTTACACTTATGTAGCTCATTGTGCTCTTCCAAGAAATCGTACACATGTTCAAAGACTTCCATATGCTTTCTAGCATCTCCGTCTCCACTGAATTTCTGTGTGAGCTTAGCTCCTTGAACTGCCTTGCTCCTAGGCCCTCTATCAGGTGCACTACGCATGTTTTCCGCAATAGAGCGATCGATAGTTTGAGCAAATGCTGCCAAATCTCCTATTTGAGCAGGTATAATGGGTGTATGTGCTCCTGGAACCACATGTGAGATGGGAGTTGGCCTTGGCCTTGGCATACGCGCGGCTCTTGGGTCCCATATTTCGTATGGTGGTGTACCAGACGGTGGTCCAAAGTTTACAGGCGTGGCCCTAGGCATAGGGGGTGCCTGATATGGCATGTTATTATTAAATGGCATGGCTCCACTTGTATAAGAGCTTGGATAATTCCATTGTGGATTGTAAGCTCTTGGAATAATCGGAGGTGTAGGAGCTACATGAGGCTGAGGTACGACAGGTGCACATGATTGATACATACATGTAGGTATAGTTGGGGGCACTGTGCTACTAGGCATCGGCACAGTGTTAACAAATGAACTCCATGGTGTATTTCTTGTCATGCTCACCACTGGGATATGCATGGTAGCCGTAGTGTCATCAAGAGAAAGATGAGCTAGATCTGGGAAGGTAAAGCTGCCACTTGTGGGCTCAGATTGTACTGAGGCCCCTGGTGAAACAACATATGGAGGATCAATGGGGCTCACTGAGGGAGTCTCCATTTGTGATAGGGTTGGTTGGTTGGCCTTTCCCGTATCCAAGAATCTCATTAGGCCTGTTGAAGGCATGTTGATCCCTGTGTTCTGTCTTTCTAACTCGACAATCCTATGGAGGACATCACAGACTTTCTGTTGTTGCTCATCTATGCTAGTAGCACCCGATGTGGATTGTAGAACATCTAACCAACCCACATGATAGGTGTGTCCTGTGTACCGATCAGTTAAAGCTTTTGCTTGTAGGTCATACTCCCAATTTTCGTTTAGGAATATCCCATCTAGGCCTGGCGTGCTGGAGGTTTCCCTCGAAGTGGAAGCATTATTGCTCTCCATCGCTTGCCCCTCCGTGACTGCTACCTTGGGAGCACTCGATTGCTCGGCTGGCATGATTGTTGTCATAGGAGCCTTTGCTTTCAGGGCTCGACTTTGTTCTAGCCTTCGTAGGTTCTCAATTTCCCTCTCCCTTGTTGCTTGCATATAGCGTTCGATCTCTTGCACTTCGGCAAGACTCCTACCATCGGGTAGTAGAACCTCAGAGGGAGATAGTCCTAAAGGATCAGGAGGTGCAGTGGATGGAACATTCACATGCACACTCTCAAGAAGCATAGGGTCTATTTTAGGCATGAATGACAAATTTACTTCCCCACTCCCTTCATTTATTTCATTAACCGCATGTTCGGAGCGAGTAGCTCTACTAAGGGTCTCTTTTAAGCGCTAAACACGCTGGACCCGGGCTGTGGGCCCATGGAATGCATGTCTTGACTTGAACTATCAGGGTTTGGTGTAGGATACCCCTCCTTGACTTCGTAGTCAGAGGAAGAATCACTAGACGCGATATGAGGATCTTGGGTCGTGCTACCTTGAGTCCCAGCCGAAGGTCTAGAACCTAAGGTGGAGGAATAATGGGTGCCCGCGTAAATGGAGGCACTACCAATATGCTCGTGCTCTAACATTCGTCCAGAGCGTAGGTTCATATGACTCGGATCCCCTAGAAGTGTCAGTGAGTGCCCGTGGAAGCTGCTCACCTAGTATTTTTGGGGTTTTGCAACCCAAGTCTTTTCTTTCTTTTTTTTTTTGATTTTTTGGTCCTTTGTTTTCTGACCCATCTATAGAATAGAACGTATGATAGCTCAAAACGAGCGTCTCGGTCAGAGGGACGTGCCGTGCTTTACAGCCCTCCGTTTGGTCACTTTATGCCCTCGGTATCCCTAAAACCGTCAATTTCTAGTAGGGAACTAGGCCCAAATTAGAAAGTCTAAGGGTGCAAGTGGGAAGAGAAGGGAGGAGAGTGGAGGACTTGCCCCACATGCTCTCATTCCCTCTTGAGGGGGTAGGGTATATATATAAGAGTGAGTCTAGTATATATCATAAAACTGGGTCTGGGCCTGGGCCTGGGCTTGGGCTTTGGCTTGGGCAAATGATCCCGATCCCGATCAGAATTTTAGTGTAGCCCCGCAGTCACTTACGCTTAAATATTTTTGGTTTTTTTAAATTTTTATTTATTTTATTATTTATTATTATTATTATTTTAGGCGACGACCGTGCACGGTTTAGGTGACCCTTTCTTGGCCACACACACTGTCACCTACCTAACCTCCCAGTCAACAGCTCACAGCTCACAGACAGCTCACTACCTTATCTACTTACTAACAGTACTGCTAACCACTAAGTAATCTACTAACTAATCTGTTAACTGCTTACTGACAGTGAGCTAACTGTCCACCTACTTCCTCTCTCACTACCTTACTGTACAAAGACTGTGTGCAGGCAAACCTTGACAGGAAACTGTGTACAGACTGTGTGCAAATAGAAATTGCTAACTGCCTTCCTACTTATTCATTCACTGCAAACAAGCTAACGACTACTAATTGTGCAAAGACTGTGTGCAAACAGAAAACACAACATTATGCAGAAATCACAAAACTTGCACACAATACAGAAATACAACTCATTCCTCTTCCTCTTCCTCTTCTTTCCTACTACAAACAACTCATAGGAGAAGCACAAAGTGCCTCTTGGGCTTAGTGTAGGGCGATTCCCCGGCAGCGGCGCCAAAAATGTGCGCTCCTTGCCGCATTGTCGAAGCAAGGGCATTGCCTAACACTGTGTGCGAGCCATAGACGGCTCCAAGCACACAACTAGCTTAACTAGTAAGCTCAAAAGAGGCAATGGTGTGTCACTCACCGCTCTATGCTCCTGCCGTGGAGGATTCCTCGCCTCGAAGAAAAAGGAGACGTCGCTACGTCGCGCTCAATCGCTTCACCGCCGTCGTGCCGCCGCAATGCTCGATCGCGCTCTCTCTCTCTCTCACACACATACACACACAAGGAGGTGAAGAAGAAGAAGATGGAGATGGAGATGGAGCAAGAGCACTCTTCTATTGCACAAATGAGAGAATGAGTGAATTTTAGGTTTAGTTGGCTTTTATATGAGCTCATCCCATTCACACTTGGGCGCCCATGCTTAGCCAACTAATCCCTTGAATGTCCCATTTAGAGTGCGCCTCTCATCGGCGATCACTCTTACCCTTTTCCTATTGGTCAGACAAGCCCGGTACCTGACTCCACCAAATACATAATACACGTTTGTCGTAGGTAATGGGGTGTCCGTGAGCCGTGAGGGTTAACACCCACCATCGACGAGAAGAATTCTGGAAGTGCATAGCTACATGGTGTAGCTTGGAGGACTCCGGGAAGCCCTTGTCTCCAAAGGCCACATCAAATTTTTGGATGAAGGCCAATACTTTGTTGGTGGCACCAAAGGTGCCATCATAGATGAGAAAAGAGATACTCTTTCCTCCCTCTTTGAATTTCTTGAGCTTTTGGGACCTTTGCCATGCAAGGTAAGTTTTGCGATGTCCTCCCCTCTTGTATTCTCTAGCACCTTCATGTGCAAAATCAGAGTTATCAATGTTCATTCTACTGTCTTGGTTATTGTCAGCCATGCTAATTATACTTATGTGTTTACTTAGTGTATCCTTGGCAATTCAACACCTTAGTTGCTACTCCTCTTAGCCTTTGAAAATAAGCACTTAAGCATCTACACCCACATCTCGAATTGGTTAATTTTGATAGAGAGTAGTGGGGTGGGTCTTAGCAGAATTGCCAAGGGATAGCTCCTTTCGGACTTCTTATGGCTCAATAATGGTAAAGTCGTAGGCAAGTCTAAAAAGACCCCATTATTAAGACCAAATCTCCTGGTGTGCACCATATCCCACATAGAGGGCTCAACAAAACTGATAATAAATCCCATTCCCACTTACCCTAATATAATTAACAAAATCAACCATTAATAGGCTACTTAAGTACCTCTCTTCTTAAACAAGAAAAGAGAAACCAAACGCTCTGATACCAATGTAATGGGTATGGCCTATGAACTTTGAGAATAGCGGAATTAAGAGAATTAGAGTGAGCATTTTTGTGATATTACTTTGAAAACATAGAGGGGTGAACTCAATTGATGGTAGCAACATAAACATAGTACTTAATTAACTTGGCATGAACAATACTTTCGCAAGAGAAATAGTATAGAGAACATTACAATAGTTGAGGACCGGATTTACTTGGAGCCGATCCCCCCTTCAAAAGGCGTTTGTATTATAGATTCTCCCATCAAGAGAGACTTGGTACAATACAATCGTTGTGTTCCCTGTGACCTTGATAATGCTATGAAGATGGAAAGCTTCATGCATCACAAGCATAACATAAACTTTGCAAAAAGCATTAACTATCCCATGTCTCAGTCCCAAGGCCTCAAACATCTTTGAAGGTGGAGAGAGCTAGCAGGGAATGAGGGTACGGAAGAGGAAGAAGAATCATCCATAGGAGAAAGAAATAGTTCCTCACTTATCATCACTCTTCTTGCTTAGCATAGCCTTATATCATAGAAGATGAAGAAGATGACAAGCTTAAGCATTGAAGCATGGCTCTAGGTTGGATTTTCATACCATAGCCAAAAGTGTTGGTGTAGGTTGTCCACTTCTCAACAAGCTTGGAGAAGGAGATGGAACACTTGCACTTTGCACTCCACACAATGAGAGAATGTGTGTGTGTGTGTGTGTGTGGGAGAGTATATCCCCCTCTCATGCTTGGTCCACCTCTCTCTCTTTCTCTCTCTCTCTCTCAAGTAATATTTAATTATATCATTTGGGACATGTGTCCTCTTTTTCCTCTTTGAGAGAAATAACTTAATTATGTATTTCTATGCATCTAAATTCTCATTAGACCCCTTTAAAACCTATCCAATAGTATTCAAGCACATCATGAGGACCAGATGTGGAGGATCATTTGAACATGTGTATTTTATACTTCTTAAGTCATTTGGTTTGAATTGAATATTTCAAGCACTTAGTCAATCAAGCATGGAAAAATCCCTTATTGAGATAAATCTAGAAGCACTTATTGCTATTGAGATGCAACCATTTCTCATTTTGGTTCCCTGTTGAGATAGGTCTAGAAGCACATATCCATATCCTAACTCTTGTTCCCCTTTTATCTTTCCATATTAAATGATCAGTTTAATATGAGAAAATCATTTGGTAAAGTTAGATATTGTATTTTATGACATTATTTCTCTCTTTAAATCATAGTCGTCCTCGACTATGAGGTCTATGGTTAGACTTGTAGACAACTGACGAGTTAGACCATGCCAAGTCCAAAAATGGGTAAATAGGAAATACTATGGAGATAAAGATCTGAGAGATCACGTAGCGGCTTTCAGAAGAGTAATTAGAGCAGAGGAAGTTTCAGATTTTGCAACACAGTTTGCGAGATTCGGACAGGCTCTGGAAGATGACGCGGTTACACGATTCGACTCAGTGGAAAGATACGATTTTGAGACTCTAGACGAGCTATTTAAAGAATTCATTGAAGAATTCTCGCAGAAAGGCATAGCTCACAATACAATCTCGCAATTTCACATATTCAAACAAAAAGAGAGAGAATTAGTACGCAAAGCGGCAGTACGGCTCAAGAGATATGTCAAGTTCTTTCCGAGAACAGAACTACCTACACAAGCACGATTAATGCTGATCTTTATCCAGGGAATGAGAAATGCGGGCCTTCAGAAGGATTTGCATATGATAAGGAGCTTGACACTGAATGAATTGACCAAAGAAGCTCTTTATCTGGAGAATAACCGTGAGAAATATAAAGAAAATGATTGTAAGAGTCGAGAGGACGACACATCCTCTCAGCACAGTGATTCACAGATGAGTGAGTCCATTGCAAAACTAGTGGCACCTATTGAACAAGAAAAGTTTAAGAGTTTATTGATGAAATGGCAAGAGGTTAACTCCTCTTGTAACGTCTCATTCAAGGGAGCTTAAGTGGTGCAAAATTGAGAGAAAATGGACAAGAGTGTTATTATAGCATGGAAAATGTGAGGGAGAGGTATGTACAACCTATTCCTGTTACACCTACTTCACCTAGATATGTTACAAGGAATGCACTAGGTACAATAGGAGTTTCAACGCCACAACCTGTCTTAGGACAACAACCTCTGCTGCCAGGTGCTACATTGCCTATAGACATGAGATATACGCAGATGATGAAACCATCCAATAAGCAAGCGATAGTATCAACTACAATGTATTATAACAATCAAAGTGGGTATTGCCCTTCAAAGCGATAGAAGATGAGAGAAACACATGGAGTGGTGAGGCCTGTACAACCTCCACCTCCTGCGTTTTGACCTGAAGAAAGAAGGTACGAGATGGATGAAAGGAGAATGAGATTCATTGCAAATAGAGGCTTAGCGAGGTCAAATCCTGTTTACAGGTAAGAGGAAATGCAAGAAGAAGCTCCTCAGCTAGAGATAGATTGTCATAAAAGCTGTGACAACCACTTGGCCAAACAATGTCCTCAGAAGGAGATCACATAAGTAAATGCCTATTGTCTTGATTGTGGCGTCATTCAATTGATCCCCAACTGTCCAAAAACCCAAACCGAGTCATAAATATCACAATGAATGTCTTAGGAATCATTCAGCTACCCAATAGCTTGGAAAATGAAAACGTCGTACCAGTTCATATAGCTACGAGAGCGCAAGCTCAAAAAGAAGTTGAGAATCCAAAGATAGAGAAAATGAAAACTGACACGAGTCCAGAGGTGGGTGATCCAAAGACCAATTCACCTGTTCAAAAAACCAAGAGCAAACAAAACAACTGGAAAGCTAGAAAGGCTAGGATGAAAGCACGTTGGGAACGAGAGCTGAAATCCCTAGCTGAGGAGCTTACCCAAGCTAAAGATAAGATATCTTACAACATGAGGAAAGGGTTGCACCTTCTCTTACATAGACGTCTCAACCTATAGAAGAACCATCCACATAAGAGAAATTGAGAAGTACTAGTTCAAAAGGATTGGTGTTGGTCGAGAAGGTTAATGAGCCATTAGACGCCCTCCTAAAAGCCTATGAAACACGGCTAAAAAACAACCGAACCCAAGGATAGAGGTGGATGACTAGAAAAGAACAGACTTGGAATGTGCCAGAAAATGATTAAAATAGCCCAAGCTTTACTAGAACCACAAGTTGGAAAACCTGAGGGTGTGATCCTTGTCCCACCTACACCAACAATCCCACCAAACGAGGAATGAATAGAGTCAGGTTCCAGTCACGAGCATGGAACAAAGCTCAAGGACCCAACATTAGAACCAAAAATAGTATTCAATACCACGGATAACTCTTCCGAGGGATTTAATCTAGCTACACCTAAGAGTTGTAAAGAAATAAATGGTCTTGATAAATTGTGGAAACAAGTCCGAGAGGCCAATGAAGCAAGTGAGCTAAGCAGACGAATAAACCAGACGGGTGATGGAAGAGGAGTGTCTCTTCCATCAATAGAGGAATTTGAGACTGAATCTCAAATGAATCTAGAAGTGGAATCGTATTGGGGAGACAAAGGATCTGTACAGTCTATGGATAGTCAACCCCATTCACTAAGAACACTACCATCCTATACGGGAGAGTACGAGGCGAAGTTAGAGATTGTTGAAGTCCCATCACAGAGACTGTCTTCCAACAAGGTCATCGATTCAAAAGGGTCGATAGACATTATGTCGACACCAGTCAACTGTACGATAATGTTAGCCGAGTTGCTCAGATGATGACCAAGCATGTGGGCTATTGTGGAAAAATGCCTAAAGAAATTTGGTGTTAAAAAACCAATGTCTCAAAACGAGGAAGGGATCAAAGAGCTGGCAATGCCTCGGCTAAACACTAGGCCAATTCCATTAAACAAGGTAGGTGAGTACTATGAAGGAGAAGATGGAAACACCACTCTTCCTATAGAATTCCGAGGTGTAAAAACTATAGCAATCCTTGACACTGGAGCCGGTGTTCGCAACAAAAGAGATCTGGAAAAAATGGGGAAAACTAGCAGTGAGGGCTACCAAGTTGAAACTACAACTTGCAGACGGACACATGGAAAAGCCCATAGGACTGCTAGAAAAATCAGATGTTACTTCTTGTGGCATTGAATATGAGCAAACCTTTGCTATTGTTGACTTTGGCAAGAAGAACAATTATGATATCATTCTAGGAAGACCATTCATGCGACAATTGAAAATGGTCCAGGACTGGGGTTATGACCATATCTACCTGACACATATGGAAACCACGACAAGGATAAACTTGAAGGACCATAGTTACATGGATGTGACGAGAACACCTGTGGAGGAGTTTGATTCTGCTAATATTGCAGGATTAGAACTTCTAACATGGTTGGGTAAGCCCAAAGAAATGTGGATGTGTGGAGCTTCACAATGCGGAAGTTTAAAGCGAGAGGAGTGTATTTTAGAAAGGGAAATTGAAGATAAGGATTATACACCAGAACCCTTTCCTGAGGAAGCTTTATAGCCACTTGAATGGAAACACATCTTGGCTACTCTCGATGTGTGCTCTATTCAAGACGGTTCAACAACAAAGTTTTGTGATGAAGATGGCTATGATGTCGTTCCTTACTTTGCAATGAGTGTAATCCAAGGAAACAAGAGACAAAGAAGAAGATGAGTTCTATGACTCTGTAGAACACTTCGAGTTTCAAAAAAATGCAGACAACGAAAATCCAGACCCCTATTGAGATGCAACCATTTCTCTTTTTGGTCCCCTGTTTAGATAGGTCTATAAGCACTTATCTATATCCTAACTCTCGTTCCCCTTTTATCTTCCCATATTGAATGATCAGTTTAACATGAGAAAATCATTTGGTAAAGCTAGATATTATATTTTATGACATCCAGTATTCCCTTTGTGTAAAGGAGGAGCTTTGGAGTGTGTGTGTGTGTGTGTGTGTGTGTGTTTCTTTCTCATCCCCTACAATAAGGGCTCGCCCCCTCCTTCCTAGGGATGTGGAAAGACTTTTTAGTCTTCCCGTGACCATCCAATATTTCCCCTATGTCTTTTAAGACCCATTGAAGCACATTGCTCTTTTGCAGACTGTCCCCCTTTGGATTCCTATTTTCCCTCCTTTGGATCCCTGACAGAGACAGGTCTAGCAGCCTTACCAATATTCTAGCTTTTACTCCCCTGGTACTTCCCCATATTAAATGATCAGTTTAACATGAGAAAATCATTTGGGAGTATTAGATATTAGTTTTTATGACAGAGAAAGACATATCTCTTAGTTAGAGCAGCTCACTTGAGGTGGGTTTTTCTATTAGTGTGAGATCTAGGTAGAGGTTCCTTTTTGCTGAAGGGACGGTCTCTTTGAGGTTATTTTGATTGCAATCAAATAGTTTTATATGTTACCATATACATGTGGTAGTGATGTGTGTGAACACACTAGGACCGTCGGGGCATTTTTTCCCTCTTTAAGAGGTTTTTTCCCCCGTGCATTGTATATACACCCATCACTCTAGGGCTATCTATCTTTCCATTGCACACTAAGTAACACACTCTCTATTGTGTGCCTTGAGCTTCCTTCGTCTTCTCCAAGCTGTGTGTGTTTCTCTGCAACCCTAATTCCAACAATTGGTATCTAAGCAGGTCACGTCCTCCCGGGCTTAGTCGCTAGCTGTTTGGGTTGGTTGTTTTGACACGCTGATCCGAGCCTATCACAAATTTTTGTTTATCATATTTTGTTGGTTTTCCTTGCTTCTAGAGGTTTACAATAAAAGAAAGAGTGAGAACAACCTCTTGGAAAAAAAAAATATATATATATTATTTGATAGGAATTTTTTATTGACTAGTTCACCGGAGGTGAAAGGTAGAGGGAGAACCTAGTGGTAAAGGGAAGGGAAAATATGTAAATGTGAAAAGAAAAGATATGATGTGGTTGTGGAGACATGCACCATGATTCAAGGGTCATGAGTGGCTCATATCATCATGGCTTTGGAGCCATATGATGATTCAAACAAATGGGACCCAAGTGGAAGACTTGGTAAAGGAAGCAACCAGACACATGATTTTGCTGAATTTTTAAAAAATACTTCCACTCCGATCCAAGAAAAGTTGTCTTCATCAAAGTTGTAGCTGATGAGCTGGAGATTCTGGCCATATTTTTTTAATAATTTTTGCATCTACGGTCTAGGAGATATGGCCAAAATGGCGGACGCCAATTTTTTCAACTGTGGTGGAGACCACCCCCTCTACCTTTACACACACACACCCTTCCTTTTCCACAATGAGACCTTCTCTAAAAATCAGCCATTAGTCTTCTCACCCTCCTCTCCTTCCTCCTCTCTCTCAAGCTCAAAAACCCATCAAAATTCCTCTTCTAATCACCTCTCAAGTCATGCTTAATCTTGTTGTAATTCATAAGTTCTCATTCAACCCCTTCCTATTATTATTAGATATGTATTGATTTTATGTAGATTCTTTACATTTTAAAATAAGGAAGCTCTTGGACTCAAGCTATGGAGGAAGGAGTGAAGACAACACAAGTGATGATGGAGCTAATTGGTCAACAAATCACTTGGAAGGAGCTTCTTCATTGGTTGAATGTCCCTAATCAAGCTTCATTTGTACAAATTACACTTGGATCTTAACCTCACTCCTAATCACTCTCTTTCCTATATAAAGAGGCCTTCCCCTTTGTAATTTCAAGCCTCCCTCAGGCCCATTGAGTCTTTGTATCACTCACCATGAGCCCATAAGCTCACTCATTCACTCTATTCTTGCACATTCTAGAGTGCAAATTGTTTCATGCTAGTAACCTCTCCTTCTCTTACTTATGTTAATTAAGAGAAATCTTTTATATATGTGTGAGAGTGCTTGATGTGATCTTGGCTAATCCTTGAGTGGTTGTTTGGTAATCTACATGCTATTTGTGTTGGGAGTGTTTGAAGTCATCCATTCCTTGTACACACACTAAGGTTAATGCTTCATTCATAGTGATCTCTCTCTCTCTCTCTCTCTCTCTCTCTCTCTCTCTCTCTCTCTCTCTCTCTCTCTCTCTCTCTCTCTCTCTCTCTCTTTGTGTAGCGGTCCTAGCCCACGCTTCCAAGACTAGGTGGTGCCCTTATCTCATTTCCCTTGTGGCGCAATGGAGTTTGTTTTGGCGTAGAGGCCGCCATTCCAAATTTCTTTCGTCATAAATTGGTGCCCCCACGGAGGAGTTCTCAAGCAGTGCTCTGTCAATCCTATGAAGGAAGATCCATCAAATTCTCCGAGACTTCCACTATGGTCTCCCCAAGAAGCTCGAGAAAAGAAGCGTCTTTATCGACAAACGGCACGTATGCGGGTAAAGAGAGTTAACTACACACACCCTTCTTTGTTTGAAGGAAAATCTTGTAGTCATCAAGTCCCTAGGTCAAAAAATTGTGTTGAGTGCTTTGTGGCTAGTGTGAAGACACTTCCTTTGAAGCCTCGACTTCAGGTGGTGAAAGCACTCTCAAACTCGGGTATTAACAAGTTTTTGGAGAGGGAGCTACACATCAATGGGGTGCGGTATTGGCAAGAGGCTACATATGGTGATGCACTCCAACTACTACTAGCAAGAAGGCTCAAGGTGGTTGAGAGGGTAGCCATCGAACCCTATGAACTCTACAAAGCTGAAGATGGTCACACCAAAGCTAGGCTAATCACTGGTGAGCAAATTCTTCGCATCTCTCAAATGGTGGGATCCAAGAGAGCTCAACTTCAATGAAGTGCTTCATGGAAGTTTGTATTTAATGCACCAATGAATAATCCCATTTTCTACAACTTTCAATCAGTTCAGAATATTAGGGTGAATGTGCGCATTGATAGAAAGATTTTTTTCCAACAAAGATTGGTCTTCTATTTTGGAGCTGAGAGGTTGAGAGAGATATTGTTGTCCCCTGACCCTATAATATTTCCTATTTTGGAGTATAATGTATCTTTTGATGTTCACATCTTCATCTTGCTTTAAGCATACTCCATGAATCATAGGGATTTATATGGACCTTTCCAACCTCTTGCTAGACAAACTGTGCATATAATAGCTAGCACAAAGCTTAGGTTCCAAAACATCATAAGGAACTTACTAGGCCCTCGTCGTCTAGCTAAGATTAATGCACCTATCAATCCATTTATTCTACCCTTAATAAGATATGATTTGGGCCTAGACGTTTTCATCTTTGTGCTGTATTGAGAGGAAGGCAACCCACTTTTATGATGGCTTTCCCAAATTTTTTTGGGCGTAGTGGGGAAAATGCTGGGGATTTTTTGGATAACTTGGAGATGGCTTTCCTTGTCTCTGGGAGGGATGACGAAGCATTGAAATTGAGAGCTTTTCCTTTGGTGCTCAAAGAAGAAGCTAGGGTATGGTTCTAGGCTCTAGATCCAACCCAAAGAATTGATTGGGAGGGATTGAAGGCGGCTTTCCTACGAAGATTTCAACGAGCCAATTCGGCAGAAGAACTATGGCAACGGCTTCTGGCCCTTCATCAAGTTGACCCTCATGGTTATGCAACCTATGAGGAAGGTTTTCTGAAACTTTGGGGGCAATGGTCAGACTCACTAAACCCTGGTGAGCGAGCTCCCAATTGCCTCCAAAAGGATCGATTTATCTCAAGTTTGTACCCCTTGCTAAGGGAGAAGGTAAAGAGCAAATTTCCAAATGCTTTTGAAGATGCCTTAAGAATTGCTAGGGAAAAGAATAGAAAGATTCTCTATCAAGCCCAAGCTGGCCAGCTAGCTTTGGGAGGCAATATCACAACTATGGAAGCTTCTCACATACCTCCAAATGTGCCTAATGCACCAGACCTCAATAGAGGTCAACAAGAAGATATGCTCCAACAAATAAACAATCTCACAAACCAGCTAGAGGGGTTGAGAGTAAATCTTGTGCAGGGTGCAAGAAGGCCTATTGAGGGAAATGGTGGAAATCGGCCACCAATGCGACGTCAAGCAAGGGAAATGTTGTGTTACAATTGTGGGGAAAATGGCCACGGCATGTATAATTGCCCTCATCCCAGAAGATATACCTACCCTGTCAGAGGTCCTCGACAACAAGTAAGTCCTCCCCGTGCTAGAGCTCAAGCACAAGAGCAACTGCAACCTCAAATTTTGCAGCCACCTCGTGCTCAAGCTCAAGCCCCTGCTACTCAACCAAATGTGAGCATCATAAGGATGGAGGAGGTCCTCAAGGGCAGAAGCAACCAAGAAGAAATAGCTAAAGGGAAGATGAAGATAGATGAAGTGGCTACAATGCCTATCAAACGTGTGCGTGTCCAAGATGAAGTAGGTAAAGAAACAAGAAAGGATGCAAGCAATGAAGCAAGTACATCTCGGGCAACTAAAGATGAAGCCAAGAAGAGAAAGACCCGTACTAGGTCTCAAATTGACATCTCTGATTTCCCTATGGGATCTTGGACACAACCTTATGACTTGACAGCTGATGTGAGTTCTCAAGGACCAAAGATTACTTGGCCACAACTACTTCATATCTCCCCAAAGCTTCGACGACAATGGTCAAAAATGGTGAGCACGAGGGCAAAGCGAAGTAAGCTAGTAAGTGTAATCAAAGCATATGGTCTCAAGGATATAGTGCCTTTGGTGGAGGCTCAAATCAAGGGACAATGGATTCCAAAAACTTACATTGACAGTGGAGCAGAGGTTTGTGTCATGACAGAAAAGCTAATGCATCAATTGGGTTTAGAGGTAATGGAATCATCAAACTTTAGGGCAAAAATGGCCAATAATGTCTCTGTCACTTGTGTGGGTGTAGTGAAAGCTTTGAGAGTTTTTGTTTTTGGAATCACTACAGAGGTTGATGCTTATGTGATGCAAGTAAAGGGAGAAGGATACCCCCTTATTTTAGGACGACCTTGGCTCATGGGTATATGAGCTAGGCAAGATTGGGCAACAGGAGACTTGGAGTTGAGGCCTCGCATGGGTGGCCATAGTCTGAAGGTGGTTTATAACCTAAAGAATGGGCGACAAGAGAACATTGAACTAGAGACGTCAGTTGATGAGTGGAGCTCAAGTGGATGCTCCTCATCCATGGACGAGGAAGAGAGTTCAAGTGAAGAGAGTGATGGCACTCTCGAAGTCATGGGCGTCACCATAAAGGAAACTACCTCATCAGAAGACAACCCAAGGATCCAAATGGAGAATGTGTGGGATGCCAGCCTAGAGGAGATGTTATCCAAGGATATAAAGGAAGAAGAAAAGGAGGGTTATGTAAATGTTCTCAAGAAGCATGCATCATTGTTTATTTTTGATTACACTCACATTACAGGTGTCACTGCAGTGAAGCATCATATCCATCTAAAAGAAGGGAGCAAGCCAGTAGTACAAAAACTAAGAAGATTAGGAGTTGTGCAACAAAATGCACTGTTGTCTGAGGTGAAGAGACTCTTAGAAGCAGGATTCATATACCCAGTAGAAGATTCAGAATGGGTCTCCCCAGTAGTGGTGAGGCCAAAGAAGAATGGTAAATGGCGAGTGTGCGTGGATTACAAGCCACTAAATGCTGCAACAAAGAGGGACCACTTCCCTCTCCCATTTCAAGATGAGATTCTAAATGACGTAGCAGGCCATGAGAGATACACAGTGTGTGATGGCTACTCTGGCTACTTTCAAATACGCATTGCAGAGGAGAACCAGAAAAAGACTACTTTCATCACACCATGGGGATGTTTTGTATTTCGAGTCATGCCTTTTAGTCTCACCAACGCTCTAGCCACTTTTGTATTTACAACTCCAAAAGTATGCATCTCGGCAAGATTGATGAAGGATTTACTCGTTTAGCTAAGCTGGGTGGACAACTAAACAAGGACAAATGCCACATTGGGGAAAGCAAGGTTACACTATTAGGGCATGTAGTGTCCATTGATGGAATCGAGGTAGATCCTGAAAAGATAGAAACATTGCTAAATCTACCTTCCCCAACTTCCATCAAACAATTAATCTCTTTCTTGCAAAAGCTAAGATATTTGAGTAGATTCATACACTTACTCTCCCAAGTGATATTTCCTCTACAACAGCTGACTCGTCAAGAGACGCTTGTTTGGAGTGAAGAAAGTGATGGGCATTTTAGAGAGATTAAAAAAATGTTAGGGTCACTCCCTGTAATCCTCCAACCTTGTTGGGAAGAAACATTCTTTGTAAACCCTAGTGTGGGAGAAGAGGCCATTGGTGCTGCCCTCCTACAAAAAGATCCAAAAACATCCTTTATGAGGCCTGTGTATTTTGCTAGCCGCCTCATGGAAAACACAGAGAAGGACTACACCCTGATGGAACAGCTAGTGTTAGCTCTCATGTTTGCGGTAACCAAATTTCGTCCATACTTGCTGCTGAAGAGGTTTGTAATTATCACTGTGGAGGATATGTTTCCCTATGCACTACAACATATGGAAATCTTTGACAAAATAGCAAAGTGGGTGGTGCGACTTCAAGAGTTTGATTATACAATACAGGTTGAAAGAACAACTCGAGCATGCTTAGCCGACATTTTAACAAACAAGTGCTATGAAAAAGTTTTCCATTTGAAGAGAAAGGAACTTCCACCACCTCCAGCTCCAGAGGCTTTGGTCAATGCTTATAGCCTCTACTTTGATGGAGCATACAAGAGAACCAAGGATAAGGCAGCTGCAGGCATCGTGGTCTTATCTCCATTGGGAGAGAGGATCCATGGTGAAGGGATCGCTCTAGAAGATGTCCACTCCAACAATGAAGCAGAATATCATGCTCTAATTCATGGCCTTTGTTGGTGCCTCGATAATTCAATTAAGAGATTAAACACTTTTGGTGACTCCATGCTTTTGGTAAGGCAAATGCAAGGTACATGGGCTTGCAAAAATGCCCGTCTCTCTACTAAAATGAGAGAAGCCAAAGCTCTTATGAGGAGATTTAGGGAGGCACAAGTACATCATGTGCCAAGAGACCAGAACAAGGATGCAGACCACCTAGCATCATCAAAGTTAAATGAGTCAATAGTGGGAGCAGTGGCCATCAAACTTCCACTTCAGCAAGGCAAGGAGGACTTGGAAGATATTATGCACATTCTGGAGCAAGGAGAGGCTCCTAAACACTTGAATGCAGGGGAAAGGCGATGGTTAGCTAGGAAGGCTACCAGGTATCGCATAGTAAATGATGACTTGTATTGTCTTGGTAAGGATGGTGTGCTTAGGAGAGTGCCTTTGAAGAGTGAAATTGAAGAGATTTTAAAAGCTTGTCACGATGATATGTGCGGAGGACACTTTGCACACGAAGTCACTAGTAGAAAGGTTCTACAAGCTGGGTTTACTTGGCCAAGTCTTCATCGTGATGTCAAATACTGGTGTCAAACATGTGATGAATGTCAGAAAGCAGGACCACGACGGCTCATAGCTGAACCTCAGAACCCAATAAAGGTATATGGGCCCTTTGAGAAGTGGGAAATTGATGCCATAGGGCCTCTACCACGCACTCAGTCAGGTAAAGAGTACATCATCATGGGAGTAGACTACATGACTAGATGGGTTGAGGCTATGCCGACCAATAGAATTACTGCTAAGGATGTGAGTTAGTTCATCTTTGACCACATCTGTTGCCGGTTTGGCACCCCTCTTGAAATACTATCTGATAGAGGACCAGGGTTTAGAGCAGACTTGGTAGGAGAACTCATGAAGAAGCTAAATATTCAGCATCAACACTCTACTCCTTACTACCCTCAGTGCAATGGTTTGGTGGAAAAGGTAAATGGAATCATTTGCAAAATTCTCACCAAACAGGTACATGCCAGGCGCCAAGATTGGGACAAACACCTGAATGGAGCTCTATGGACCTATAGAACCTCCTTCAAAACCACATTAGGGTACACACCCTTTCATTTGGTTTATGGAAAGGAGGCGCTTTTGCCCATTGAAGTGAAGTTAACGAGTCTTCGAATATTGGGTAGCCAGGTAGGCTCTCAAAAGGAGAAAATACATCAAAGGATCATGGATCTAGAGAGGCTGCAATTGGATCGTGAAGAAGCCATCAACCACTATTCTCAAGAAGCAGAGAAGCGCAGAGAAAAGTTCAACAAAAAGCTAGCATCCAAAGACATAAAAAAGGGATCTCTGGTGCTTCGATATGACAATCGCTTCGACACTCGTAAGGATGGAAAGTTTCTTTTCCGATGGGAAGGCCCGTTCTTGGTCACCAAAAAGTTCAAAAATGGCTCTTACAGACTTCAAGACATTGATGGTAAAGTACACAAGACCAGGACAAATGGATGGCGTCTAAAGCCTTATCACATCAGGATAAGGACAGCTCAAGATCAAAGAAAGTAGGCTAGAGGCATAAATACCCCTAGCCAGGTTTGGGGGAGCTATGATCCGAGCCTATCACAAATTTTTGTTTATCATATTTTGTTGGTTTTCCTTGCTTCTAAAGGTTTACAATAAAAGAAAGAGTGAGAACAACCTCTTGGAAAAAAAAATATATATATATTATTTGATAGGAATTTTTTCTTGACTAGTTCACCGGAGGTGAAAGGTAGAGGGAGAACCTAGTGGTAAAGGGAAGGGAAAATATGTAAATGTGAAAAGAAAAGATATGATGTGGTTGTGGAGACATGCACCATGATTCAAGGGTCATGAGTGGCTCATATCATCATGGCTTTGGAGCCATATGATGATTCAAACAAATGGGACCCAAGTGGAAGACTTGGTAAAGGAAGCAACCAGACACATGATTTTGCTGAATTTTTAAAAAATACTTCCACTCCGATCCAAGAAAAGTTGTCTTCATCAAAGTTGTAGCTGATGAGCTGGAGATTCTGGCCATATTTTTTTAATAATTTTTACATCTACGGTCTAGGAGATATGGCCAAAATGGCGGACGCCAATTTTTTCAACTGTGGTGGAGACCACCCCCTCTACCTTTACACACACACACCCTTCCTTTTCCACAATGAGACCTTCTCTAAAAATCAGCCATTAGTCTTCTCACCCTCCTCTCCTTCCTCCTCTCTCTCAAGCTCAAAAACCCATCAAAATTCCTCTTCTAATCACCTCTCAAGTCATGCTTAATCTTGTTGTAATTCATAAGTTCTCATTCAACCCCTTCCTATTATTACTAGATATGTATTGATTTTATGTAGATTCTTTACATTTTAAAATAAGGAAGCTCTTGGACTCAAGGTATGGAGGAAGGAGTGAAGACAACACAAGTGATGATGGAGCTAATTGGTCAACAAATCACTTGGAAGGAGCTTCTTCATTGGTTGAATGTCCCTAATCAAGCTTCATTTGTACAAATTACACTTGGATCTTAACCTCACTCCTAATCACTCTCTTTCCTATATAAAGAGGCCTTCCCCTTTGTAATTTCAAGCCTCCCTCAGGCCCATTGAGTCTTTGTATCACTCACCATGAGCCCATAAGCTCACTCATTCACTCTATTCTTGCACATTCTAGAGTGCAAATTGTTTCATGCTAGTAACCTCTCCTTCTCTTACTTATGTTAATTAAGAGAAATCTTTTATATATGTGTGAGAGTGCTTGATGTGATCTTGGCTAATCCTTGAGTGGTTGTTTGGTAATCTACATGCTATTTGTGTTGGGAGTGTTTGAAGTCATCCATTCCTTGTACACACACTAAGGTTAATGCTTCATTCATAGTGATCTCTCTCTCTCTCTCTCTCTCTCTCTCTCTCTCTCTCTCTCTCTCTCTCTCTCTCTCTCTCTCTCTTTGTGTAGCGGTCCTAGCCCACGCTTCCAAGACTAGGTGGTGCCCTTATCTCATTTCCCTTGTGGCGCAATGGAGTTTGTTTTGGCGTAGAGGCCGCCATTCCAAATTTCTTTCGTCATAAATTGGTGCCCCCACGGAGGAGTTCTCAAGCAGTGCTCTGTCAATCCTATGCGAGTGCCCACAAGTGGTTTTTGTTTCATGCTTGGCAGTTCATGTATACCATGGTTGAGCAAGAAGCAACCTATTGTGGCCACTTCGAGTTGTGAGGCTGAGTAAAGGGCAGTCTTCACAGCTACGGTTGAGCGTGTATGGCTCAGACGCCTTATGGCTGATTTGGGTGTTGGACAGGACACTGCCAACACTATCTACATTGACAGTCAGAGCGCATTGGCAGTTGCGAGGAACCCAGTTTTTCATGCTCGCACAAAGCACATTGAGGTGCATTACCACTATGTCAGGGAGAGGCTCTCAGCAGGAGAGATCAGCTTGGCTTATGTGCCAACACATGACAACCTTGCATATCTTTTCACAAAGGCATTGTTTCGTGAGAAGCTTGAAGCTTTCCGCAAAGCTTTGGGCTTACTCCCCTTTGTGGACTGATCCTGTCCTCAGGGCATGGCACTTCCCTTTACTCATGTGCCAGCTCTCATTCACCACATCACTCCAGGGGGGATTTGTTACCATATACATGTGGTAGTGATGTGTGTGAACACACTAGGACCGCCGGGGCATTTTTTCCCTCTTTAGGACGTTTTTTCCCCCGTGCATTGTATATACGCCCATCACTCTAGGGCTATCTATCTTTCCATTGCACACTAAGTAACACACTCTCTATTGTGTGCCTTGAGCTTCCTTCGTCTTCTCCAAGCTGTGTGTGTTTCTCTGTAACCCTAATTCCAACATTATAATTTTCAGTCTTTGATATGAGTAGATAGTTCCTCATTTGAGTATGAGATTTGGTATTTATCAATTGGATCAGTTGAACTAATGCACATTGAGATTAAGAAAACATTGAAGTTCTTAAGAAGAGTTTTTTCATAGATGTTTTTGAGGAAAAAAACTATCCTTCAAGTGGCTAGTAATGTCAAGACAAGGGTAGGACACAGGTTCTAAGCATGGCTAGCTAGGCATGCTAAGACAAGGGGTCTGCTAAAGATAGGTCAAGAGGCCTATAAGAGGAAGTGGTTGGGTGGAGAAGAGCATGAAAAGTTTCCCTTGTCCTTCAAAAACAAAAAATTTATTGGCTTTGGAAGCCCAATGAAGGATCTTTACCAAAACAAAGTTAAAAATTTGTTGACAGAAACCTTGGAGCACTTTGCCCTTGGGTGGAGAAGAGCATGCAAAGTTTCCCTTGTCCTCCAACAACAAAAAATCCCTTGGCTTTGGCAATCCAATAGAGGATCTTTGCCAGAACGAAGTTAAAAATTTGTTGGCAAAAAACTTGGAGCACTTTGGTTGGCTTGTGAGGGTTTACAAAGCCCCAAGTGCCTTGCCTTGGCTTTGACAACATGCCTTAATCCCTATTCTTGTTTGATAGAATGACTGTCAGTTTTGCTCAATTACCAAAAACCTCGTAGAGGCTTGTTCAAGCCCCCGCTCTCAGCCATGCTCTCAGCCATGTTTGCCAAGCCTTTGAAAATCTTATCAAAGATCAAGCCCTCTGCAGATGATAATTTCTCTAAGTTCTTGTGTACATTCATCAATGCTTGATTCAAGAGTTCAACTATTGAAATTTTTTAAAAAATAATTTTTTTACAATGCCAAACTATTGGTGGTATCACCTTCTCCAAAGCTTGATTTGATGAGCCTTGTGAGGATTTAATCTCGTGCAAGAGCTTTCCTTGCCCAAGAACTTTGGCCAAAAAACCTAAGTGGGCACTATTCATGAAAAATTGAGACACACACTATGGCGGATATTATTGTCAATAGCACAAGAAGGAGAAGAAATAGTAGTTGGAGCATCCTCCATTCATCGAGGCTAGATGAGGCTATGCCATATGTGCAAGCAGGTGATAACATTTTTTTAGAGATTGATTGTGTTTTAGTTGACATGCACAATTTCAATGCACTTTGAACTCAACGAATTGAGAATACTTTGGCCACCATAGTTACAAACTTAACTGCACTCACAAAGCTAGAATTTTTATGGTACAAATGACCAAGGAGCAGTCGCTTGCAAATTCTAATTGTGGTCATTGAATGAGCCAACGAATGACCACCACCATTAAAATCTTTCCCTTTGAGGCATGACAACTCAAAAAATTCATCATGGATGAAGGATTTGAAGTTGCTGATCTACAGAGGTGAGATTGGCAATGAAACAAATATGCAATTAATACATTTCTGCATAAGTGGACAGACACTCACCATCTTTGTTCACACAAGATGCTACATGTCCTAGAGAGACTAGTCTAGCTTTGCAAGGTAAGGCATACAATTGGTGGATGGCTCTTGCAACTACCCAAAAATCAAAGACGTGGCCATAGTTTATTTCAAAGTTACTTTTGCCTAGTAGTGAAGCAGAGTAGAATTGGAAGGCATGAGACAATTGTTACATGCACAGTTATTCTATAACTAGTTTGGAAATATAACTAGTTATATTTCCAAGTATTGTGAGATTATCCTTAATTGGAAATATAACTAGTTATATTTCCAAGTGTTGTGAGATTATTCTTAAGTTGGATGGGTTAGACGAGTTCCACAAAATTGGAGGTTTTCTTTGTGGTCTACACCCTGATATCGAGGCTTCTCTCATAAAATCTACTATCTAACTTTACCAAATGATTTCATGAGATTAAATTGATCATTTAATATGGAAAGATAAAAGGGGAACAAGAGTTAGGATATAGATATGTGCTTCTAGACCTATCTCACCAAGGTACCAAAAGGAAAGATGGTTGCATCTCAATAGGGGTTCAAAAGCAGATGGTCTACCAAAGGGCAATGTGCAATAAGTGCTTCTAGACTTATCTCAGCAGGGGACCAAGAGGAGAGATGGTTACATCTCAATAGGGGTCCAAAAGGAGATAGTCCATCAAAGAGCAACGCGCACTCAATGGAGCTTAAAAGAACTTAGGGTTAGCTTCATTAAAGCCTCCAAAGGTTAGTGTTAAAAGTCCTTAGACCTAGGACCTTTAGGTACTTTCGACCTTAGGCAAGTTAGGGATGTGCTTTGAGGTTCTTGTTGTGCTTAATGACTAAGGTGCTTGAGGTGCTTGTCGTGCTTGGTGACCAAGGTGCTTGAGGTGTTCAAGTCAAAGATGAGCCCTAAAGGTAGGGGCATGAGAGAGAAAGATGAGCCTTAAAGGTAGGGGCATGAGAGAGAACACTCACACACATACACACTCAAGGCAAGCCTAAGACTCAAGAGCCATTAAGGCCATGTGTCAAGCCTTTAGCAATATTGCCCTCATAATGTGTCTGAATCCTATTGGATGACCTATAGGGAGGTCCAATAAGAATTTAGATTCAATTAAATAATTAATATCTTTCTCTCAAAGGGGGAAAAAAGTACATTTGTCCAAATGCTACAAGTAAATAATTAAGATATTTCTCTCAAAGGGGGAAACGAGGACACTAACTAAGTTCGACGTACACCGTTGGAAACTATAGACTTGATAATGGAGTCTTTCGGGGCTTGCCTTTGGCCTAACCATTATTGAGCTACTAGCAAGCTCAACAAGAACCATAATGAACCGAGCATTGTTAGACCCTCTCCACGACTCTTTACAATTAACAGTCTCTAAACCATGGGTGTGGCTGCTTGAGATCTAACTTTCAAAAGTTAAGAAGATTAGAAACTAAAGTTTTGAGGTTGCCAAAGCACAAAGTAGCATATATATAAATTTAGTTAGCATGGCTGGCAATAATTAAGAGAGTAGAATGAATATTGACGACTTTGATTTTGCACAATAAAGGCAAAAAAGGATGCTGCTAATAAGCATAGGAGAGCCTTAGGCTTTAGTGAAAATGATTGGGTCTTGCTAAAGTTTCTCAAGGCTCCTCTAAGCAAGGCTACATTTTAGAATCCTATGGGCCACCAAGAGTATTATGCTAAACTAGCAAAAGATACTATGGTCCTTTTTAAATTCTTAAGCCAATCAATGATATGGATTACCAATCAAAGTTGCCCAATCATTGGCTCATACACAATGTTTTCCATGGGAGCCTACTTAAGCTTTACAAAGGAGCGCCACCAAAAGAAGTAATAGTTGCAGACCCTCCAAAAATCGAAGATCAAGAAGAGGTACTTCAATATGAGTCCATCCTACGACATGAAGACAAGGTATCAACAAATGGCCGATGCACTTTCACGACAGTCAAGGGTAAATGTGGATGAGTATGCTACAGGCCAAGACTTTAAGTATGTAATTGCAGCCTTTGAATTAGGAAAGAAAGAAGAACCATTAGCTTGGAGGATGGTTATCTTCTAAATGGCAATAGGTTATGTGTTACCCACCCATACAATAAGAAATTCATGTATGAATCCCAATATGCTTCTCCTTATGCAAAGCAAAGAGGGATTCGATAATCTACTCTTCAAGGAGTAGAAATGTATTTTTGTTGGCCTACCATGAAAAGTAAACATACAAGAGTATGTTTCAAAATGCGTGGTATGCCAAAAGTCAAAACTTGACCAAGGGAAGCAAGTCGGATTGTTTAGGTCGACATGCTTAGCAAGAAAACACACTCTATGCATGTCAAAAAGACTATTAAGGCACATCAAACCAAAACCCCTCTTCAGATCTCAAATTTTCAAGTATCATGGCTTACCAACATCCATAGTGTTGGACAAATATCACAGAATGACTAGTAATTTTTGGAAGGGTCTCTTTGAAAATCTAGGAATTAGATTAAATTTCTCTTTCGACCTATCATCCACAAACGGATGATCAAAGTGAAATAACTAATCTAATGATTCTTGATCTACTAAAAGCCTAGGTCATGGAAGTAGATCAACGTTCTCAATGAGAGAAGTACCTACCTCTTATAGAATATGCGTACAATGACATTGTACATACTTCTATTGGAAAAGCACCTTTCAAGGTTAAAGAGGGAAGATTCAAAAGTCCCTTACTACTTAAAGTACATGGGAAGATCTTTGTTGATGGGTGAATATAGCCGAGACTTACAAGAATCTTTTCCAAAGATTAAAGAGGTTATATCCATCTCACACAAAAGGCAAAAAGGTATTTTGCTAACAAGTACAAAAGAGCCTTATCCTTTAAGGAAAATGACTAGGTGTTGCTCATCTAAGGCACACTACGGGTAAATACTTATCTAAGGCACACTACGGGCAAGAATCCTACGGGCCACCAAGAGTATTTATGCTAAACTAGCAAAAAGATGTTATGGTCCTTTTCAAATTATTTAGCCAATCAATGAGATGGCTTATCAATTAAAGTTGCCCAACTATTGGCTCATGCAAAATGGTTTCCATGGGAGCCTACTTAAGTCTTATAAAGGATCCCACCAAAAGAAGCAATAGTTGCCAACCCTCCAAAAATCGAAGATCAAGAAGAGGTACTTCAATCTAACTCCATCCTATGACATGAAGACAAGGTATTAAGAAATGATAAGATTATCCGATGATATCTTATTAAGTTTAAGAATTATCCTTTTAAAGATGCAAACCTAGCTTAAGGATAATATGAACTTTGTTAATGCTTACAATGATGCCTTAGAGTAAGCAAATGAAAATGCATTTTAAACGAACAATGTTTTTGTCTTATAAGACTCTCTCTTTCTTTTATTGTGCACAAAATTTAAGAAGTATGCATGCTTAGGGTCATGTTTGTGGCAACGACGTCTCCCAAACACCACGTAGAACTTGTCACTCTACATTGGAAATATGATATGGACTAAAGAGCAGACATGCTTGCAGCAAGTAAGTCTCCTGAGCACCAAATGGATTAGTCATCCATTCTAGAATAATGTCGTAGGGTAAAAAGGGATCCTCTACCCGCTAAGAAACATGGACTAATGACTACGTTTTATCTTCTCTACCTCATATTGGAAGACTATCGTTCCAAGAGAGAGGTAATGCCATAAAATCTAATATCTAACTTTACCAAATGATTTTGTCATATTAAACTGATTATTTAATATGAGAAGATAAAAGGGGTACAAGAATTAGGATATAGATATGTGCTTCTAGACCTATCTCAGCAAGGGACCAACAGGAGAGATGGTTGCATCTCAATAGGGGTCCAAAAGGAGATGGTCTACCAAAGAGTAATGTGCAATAAGTGCTTCTAGACTTTATTTGGCAACAGGGGACCAAGAGAAGAGATGGTTACATCTCAATAGGGGTCCAAAAGGAGATAGTCTATCAAAGAGCAACATGCATCTAATGGAGCTCAAAAGACCCTAGGGTTAGCTTCATTGAAGCCTCCAAAGGTTAAAGTCCTTAGACCTAGGACCTTTAGGTACTTTCGACCTTAGGCAAGCTAGGCATGTGCTTGAGGTGCTTGTCGTGCTTAATGACTAAGGTGCTTGATGACCAAGGTGCTTGAGATGTTCAAGTCAAAGATGAGCGCTAAAGGTAGGGGCATGAGAGAGCGCACACACACACACACACACACACACACACACACACACACACAAGGCAAGTCCAAGAATTAAGAGGCATCAAGGCCACACGTTAGGCCCCTAGCATTATTGCCTGAATCCTATTGGATGACCTATAGGGAGGTCCAATGAAAACTTAAATTCAATTAAATAATTAAGATCTTTCTCACAAAGGGGGAAATGAAGACAGTTGTCCAAATGCTACACCCCTTGCTGTTATGACTAGAGCCATTCATTGGCTAGCCCAAGGTTTGAGCCAACAGGCTTGTAGAAATCGAATCCTCTCTCTCTTTCATATATTCCACAAGCCACACACACACTCCCCCATTGTGTGTTGTGCACACAAGTCATCTGCTTCTCCAAGCTTGAGAAGTGGAGAGCCTACACCAACACCCCTTGGCTATGGAATGCAAATCCAACCAAGAGTTATGCTCAAAGTAATACCTATCAATCTCTCCATCTTCATTATCACTATGCTAAGATATGCTCTAAGAGTGATTATATATGAAAAGACTTCTTCTTTCTCGTACAGATACATCTTCGTCTCTTCATCTCTTCATCTTCCTCACACCCTGCTAGCTGTCTCTACCGTTGAAGGTGTTTGGGGTATTGGGATTGAGGCCGGGGATATAAATATGTGTTTGCAAGTTATTTACGGGCATAATATTGGTGCATGAAGCTTACCATCTTCATGGCATCAACAAGGTCTCAAGGAACACAAAGCGTGTATTATACCAAGTCTCTCTTCAAGGGAGAATCTATAATACAAAATCCTTTTGGAGGGGGGACTGGCTCCAAGTATCTCTCACAACTTGAGAAATTACTTGGAGGTGTCGCTTGTACTCCTCAAGAGAATTTGAGTGGCCTGAAGAATTTTTTCCATAATGAGTTTGAATGCGACTGGAGCATTTATCATGCCAAAACTTGTAGCTTATCAATAGAACTTCTACTCGCGGCATAGGAATTCTCTTTTATTTTTATTTTTATAGTGATCACATTTAGTTCTCTATAGTTGACACACATGTGATATGTGCCATATTTCTTTTGCACTAAAAGTATGCTACTTTGTGCTTTGACAACCTCAAAACTTTAGTTGTTACTCTTCTTAACTTTTGAAAATTAGCTCTCAAGCAGGCACACCCAAGGTTTAGAGACTATTGATTGCAAAGAGTAGTGGAGAGGGTCTAACAATGCTCAATCGATTATGGTTCTTGTTGAGCTTGCTAGTAGTTGAATAATGGTTAAGCCAAAGACAAACCCTGAAACACTCCATTATTAAGTCTATAGTTTTCAATGGTGTATCTTGAACTTAGTTCATTCCAACCGGGATAATATATCCCTGTCCCACTTACCCTCTTGCAATGAACAACTCCAACCTTTCATGGACAACTTAAAGACCTCTCTTCTTAAGCAAGAAAAGAGAAACCAATAGCTCAGATACCAATGTAACAAAATATGGCTAATAACAAGGATTGGAACATAATTAAAGTAACAATATTGACCATTTCCTTAAGAGGATTCTTAATGAACATAAGGAGAGTACTTCATTGAAGGTAGCAAAATAAACATAATACCTAGGTAGCTTGGCATGAAGAGAGGGAGAATTAGAGAAATTGAGGACCGTATTTGCATAGTCTCTTTATCTTAAAGAGTGATCAAGAAAAGTATCTCCCACTTCTTGATTTCACTAATAAGAGCTCTAAGCATGCAACCATTATTTATAGTCCATATATGCTTATCATTGAAATGGTATTGTACATATATGCTTATCATTGAAATGGTATTGTACGCACATACTTTGTATTGCATGACTCCATTTTACGGAGGAAGATGTGCCTCTAGGACAGGAATTTGTAGCACGCAAGAAAGCAAAAGAAAGTTGAGGGAAAAAGGATGGTCTATCTTTGTGCAAGGGAGAAAGCCGCTCAACCTTCTACATAGGGACAAGTTTTATGACACACTTTTAAGTGATGCTTGGTTGATCCACACCTTGCCTACAACCACAAAGTACACCATGTGAAAAAGGTTCATGGTTGTACCCACCTTTATTTATGTGTAGTTATCATACACACTAAAAATCTCAAAGCATTATGTTTACACTTTCCTCACGATTGTGTTTATGTGTTCTTACAACTCGATAGGTGCCAAACAAAAAGTGTTGCTTTTCAAAAGACCACGATGACTTCTGCGAGTTGTGAACAACAGCTTTTGGGAGATAAGCTTGCAACTTATAAATTTTCGACTTGGGCAAATATCTCTTTGGAAAAGCATGTGAACATTTGTAACTAGTATTTAATCCTCATCATAAGTCATGAGAAAATGTGATTCGAAACTCTACGTGGAGGAGCTTCGTGTGATTGGGGCCTAACATTGTTTTCAGTCTGATTGGTTGAAATCGGGAAGCAAGGATCGCTACGATGTTGCGTACTGGCCGTCGGATGCGAGACACAAGGGACGATCAGTTTTCAAAGCTTGGTTTCCCTCTAACGTGCCCTCGAGAGGATGGTCGACATCGGAAGCTTTAGAGTGCCACAGCGTAGCAGTCTCTTCGCGAAATTTTAATGGAGTCCGGCAAGTCAGCCAAGGGAGGGCGCGGCAAGGTTGCCAAGAAGAAGGGCGTCTCCAAGACAGTGAGAGCTGGCCTGCAGTTCCCTGCGAGTAGGCTCGGTCGCTACCTCAAGAAGGGCCGCTATGCAAAGCGAGTAGGCTCGGGGGCTCCCGTCTATCTCGCTGCTGTGCTCGAATACCTAGCTGCAGAGGTATTCCTTTCTGCTTCTTACTTTTGCTGCATTTTGTGTGGGCAGTGTTTGGATCTTGTGCTGTGAAGAGGGCGAGGGTTGGAATCCGTAAGCCCTGAATTTGTGTGCTTGGCGATTGTTTACATATGCATGTGGAATCTACATCTGCTGTCTGTATTTAGGGTTCTGGAATGTTTTGGCGTGCTCAGGTGTTAGAACTTGCTGGAAATGCTGCCCGAGACAATAAAAAGAACCGCATCATTCCTCGTCATATCCAGCTGGCCATCCGCAATGATGAGGAGCTTGGCAGGCTTCTATCTGCTATTACCATTGCTTATGGTGGTGTCTTGCCCAACATTCACCAGGTGTTGCTGCCCAAGAAATCTGCTGAGAAGGCCGAGAAGGCCACCAAAAGCACCCAAATCTCCAAAGAAAGGAGGCTTAGGTGGTTCAATCTTTCTGCTTTTAGCAAATGGTGTTTTTTTAACACCACCTTTCTCTGTTGTTATCAAGTTTGTGCAGACATCATTAGGCTGAAATGTGAATTTGTTTACGTGAGCTTAAGGGCTTTTTTAGATAGGTGAGTAGCCTAATAGAGAACAGCGCTTAAGTGTTGAGAACTGGCTATGGTAGCTATCAAAATTTTCATCTTTATGTACATCAATCGGTCCTTAGTAATTACTACATGCAAAGTGTTGCAATCAGAGCAAAAATGGACAACAATCTCAGTTGGAAAGCAAAATTAGAGGACTTGCAAGGTTAAATAGCAGATGGTAGTTTTAATTACAAAAGCAACAGCACGAGGTTTACAAAAGCAAATCCGTAGCCAAAAAACTACTAGTAGCAGACTTAAGATCGTAATTCCCACCGAGCATAGCAGAAAGTTAATTACGTAACTGGGGACATTTTTTTCTACTGAGTCCTATATTTTGACTCATCGATCGGCACTCCCTTCTCCTCGGCTGCCTCACCGCCAGACTGCTCCATGTTGGTGAGCCCACCCTTCTTTCCCATTTCTTGGTATCCTTCTGTCCCCATCTGCTCTTTTCGTGTCTGACCTCCCTTGCTGCGCCCTGCACATTCGACAATGAAGAGTCGGACAAATCAATATCCCAACACTTCAGCAGTCACATCACTTTGTCGACAAGCAAGTAAACCACCATACCTTCCGCAAGGCGCTCCTGCGCTTCTAAGGTCTTGCCTCCAGTGCCTCCAGGAACGACCGTCTCTCCAGCACGGGCCTTCTGGTCAAGCTCCTCGCGAGATGCCATCGTTTTCGACGGTGTGGTTTCTCTATATTCATGAGCAGATAAGATCACAACAAGGATTATAAACACAGCCGTATCACGCTGGCCCCTAGCAATGCTGCTGGGCGGATAAGTACAAGCAACAGTATGTGATGCGAGCATGCGAGTGCAAAACTCTCTACCCATCCTACTTACTCTAATGGCATCAACAGCAGAACAACATACACATTTGCCCTCAGCGTGAAGCGACGATACTACGCGCATGACAGATATGCTGCATTCACTGCAAAGCACGGTGTACGTGCACATTCGACGCATTCATTCACTCACAGTACACCATATACACTCAGCACAGCAAACAAGAATGCCATACCTTGAAAAAAACACAGAACAATATGGTGAGCAGGTTGCTAGCAAAGATAACAGCTATCCGCCACAAGCAAGTAATACACGAAGTGCTTGCTATGAGCTGCTATTTAAGAATGTGGGTATGCTTGAGCGCTGGCGCGTTGGGTGTGTGTGTGTGTGTGCATGCTGTGAATGTGTGGCAAAGCTGCCAAGTCGCAAACATTCCTAAATCGGAGCTGGTACTTGGTACGTGGAAGCACTCTACAAACTTGAAATTTGTGTAAAAAATTACCTTGGGTAACATTTCCAAAAAAAAAAAAAGTTGCCTATTGGCCGGAATCTCCTGAGATGCATTTTCTTCGTGTAAAACTCCAAAGCAAAATGACTCTCAAGTTTTGAACTCCCGCAAGCCAGTTTGAAAGGCTTGAGAGTGTTGCTCTAGCCAACTTGCATCCAAGCAACGTCTAATGCTCGAAGCGTGTCCTTCACGTTTGAAAAAAATTCTTTCCCCCCATTGCGTTGCTGTTGCCTCCCAGGCTCGTGTTCCACGTTGGCTAGCTACCTACCCCGTTGTCTGCTGCCTTCCTCTCCCTAAGTGTCATTTCGCCCCCTACTCACACATTCTGGTCTGCTTGTTGTGTCGCCCGACACCTGTCGTATGTATCTCAAATTTTCGCTCTCGAGAAGTATCACGTCAAATTCCTTTTTTAAGGATTTTCCCTAACTGAGTATCCCCTATTAGTTATGGACCGGTTGTGGATATAGCGAAACGGACCTCCCCTTTGCATCTGGAGACCAAATTTGAAAAATCTGACTGAACCAGAGTGTTCAAAAGGGGGATTTTATCCTAAGTACTCATTGAAACTAGAGTTTTGACCAACTCTGGACACCCAAAAGACAAAAGATAGAGTGTCGAAAATGGAATAAAGAAAAACTTGTGATTCTGAGCATATATTTGCATGAAAATTGGTAGAAGTGCTTGAAAACCAGTGCTAGAGGCTTGTGGATGCTTGTGAATGAATTATGTCCAAAAATTCATTAGCACACATCATGCGCGTATGATATCTGAGGGGTGATTATGGCAGTAATTTTGAAATTTTGACATTATACCCATCTTTTGAATGTTGTGTTGAGCAATACACCAATTTCATATCATTTGGTCTTATAGATTGAGAGTTAAGGGGATTTTACTCTTTCAGGGAATTTCCTTGTCAAAAACTGATAATTTTGTGCATTTTTGAGTTCCAAAATTGGTTGTGAGTACATATTCTTGTTGTACACACCAGGGGGCACCTCTGGTAGAAACCGAACTGAATTTTGACCACTTGGACATCATACACATATCCCAATGGTTCCTTATCACTCAAGCATCTCTCAACAACTTTTAGATTCAATTTGAACATTTTTTGGGCAAGTTATGATCAATACAAGCATGAATATTTCAAGATCTGCTTCTGGCCTTTACAAGCTCAAATGAGCTCCAGACAGAAATTGGGCAAGGTTCATGCTTATATTGAACATAACTTGCACAAAAGTGTTCAAATTGAATTCTGGAAGTAGCTGAGAGTTGCTTGAGTGATAAAGAGTCATTGAGACAAAAGTCACTTAATTTTTCCACAAAAGACATCATACGCATATGATGTCTCAAGTGTCAAATTAGAGGTCAAAAGTTACATCTGAGCTCATAGAAGTGTTTGCCATCACAGAATAAGCCTAGAGACCAAGTTTCATTCAATTTGGATCACTTTTGGCTTAGCTAACCTCTCGGGGAAGTTGCAGGAAACCTAATAGAAAAAGGAGTGATAGACCTGTCTAAAAGTGTCAGAATCACAAACTGAGACTTGGAGTGGGTAGAGTATATCAAGGAGAGTCTATAGTTGAAGTTTGGAGAAAATATGAGTTAGTAGACATCATACGCATATGAAGTCTCCAGGCAGCACAAATTGACTATTTTGGCCATAACTTTCAGAGCTTCCGATATCGGTTCATTCATTGTTGGTCAATGTCTGAAAAAACGTCGTTTCAGGCCTCAAAATTCACAAATCGACAATTTGAGAGAATTGTGAGAAAACGATCGCGGTTTTGGACATAGTTTCGACTTTTTCCTAACTAAGGCACTTGAACACTTTGGAATAAGCCTTCTTACATCAAGGTAGAGCTGTTAAGCCCAGAGATCATGTTCTCTTTACAGTCAAACTCAGTTTATACAACCTTCAGAATCCCAGTGATAGAGGAGCATCCACCCATAATGGATCTTCCAAACTTGAAATTGATAAAAACCAAGCTTGTTGAAAGGGTTTGGATAATAGATCATAAGATTGAAGGACAATATAGATATATTGACAACAGTGAGGTCAACCTTTATAGGTGCTCAAAGCCATACTCAGAAGAGCTGACAGATTACAAGCTCTTGTATGTCTATACATACGGAGTCGACTATCAATGAAAGTCTATAGTTGTTGACAAGTATGGACGAGAATAGAGAGCTGTAGAAAGCACAAATCTATGGACTACATTAAAAATGGGTGGATATTTGGTCAATGAAGGACCACAGATATCTCCACCAAACACGAGAATTCCTACAAGAATTCCAAAGAAGGAGCCACATGGACTCCCTCCTAGAGCGATAACGAGAGATGAAGTGATCACAAAGATGGAAGACATGCCTCCTCAAGGGAATCTCCCTATTGGACCAATCTCCAATTGAACCACAAATCCCTTTGAAGAAGAACCTAGCCATAGTAGAAGGCCTGAAGCAAGAGCAGAATTAAGAGAGCCTATGTTTAGACTTGTAGACAAACGACGAGTTAGACCATCCCAAGTCCAAAAATGAGCAAATAGGAAATACTCCGGAGATAAAGATCCGAGAGATCACGTAGCGGCTTTCAGAAGAGTAATTAGAGAAGAGGAAGTTTCAGATTTTGCAACACAGTTTGCGAGATTTGGATTGACTCTGGAAGATGACGCAGCTACAAGGTTCGACTCAGTGGAAAGATATGATTTTGAGACTCTAGACGAGCTGTTGGAAGAATTCATCGAAGAATTCTCACAGAAAGGCATAGCTCACAATACGGTCTCGCAATTTCACAGATTCAAACAAAAAGAGAGCGAATCAGTATGCAAAGCAACATTACGAGTTCTTTCCGAGAGCGGAACTACCTACACAAGCACGATTAATGCTGATCTTTATCCCGGGAATGAGAAATGCGGTGCTTCAGAAGGATAAGGAGCTTGACACTGAATGAATTGACCAAAGAAGCTCTTTATCTGGTGGATAACTGTGAGAAATATAAAGAAAATGATTGTAAGAGTCAAGAGGACGACACATCCACTCATCACAGTGATTCACAGATGAGTGAGTCCATTGCAAAACTAGTGGCACCTATTGATCAAGAAAAGTTTAAAAGTTTATTGATGAAATGGTCAAGAGGTTAACTCCTCTTGTAACGTCTCATTCAAGGGAGCTTAAGTGGTGGAAAATTGAAAGAAAATGGACAAACAATACGAGAGAAGAGTGTTACTATAGCATGGAAAATGCGAGGGAGAGGTATGTACAATCTATTCCTGTAGCACTACTCCACCTAAATACGTTGTGGGGAATGCACCAGGTACAATAGGAGTTTCAATGCCACAACTTGTCTTAGCAACAACCTTTGATACCAGCTGCTAGATTGCCTATAGACATGAGATATATGCAGATGATGAAACCATCCAATAAACAAGCGATAGTATCAACTGCAATGTATTATAACAATCAAAGCGGGTACTGCCCTTCAAAGCGATAGAAGATGAGAGAAACACATGGAGTGGTGAGGCCTGTATAACCTCCACCTCCTGCGTTTCGACGTGAAGAAATAAGGCATGAGATGGATGAAAGGACAATGCGGTTCATTGCAAATAGAGGCTTAGCGAGGTCAAATCCTGTTTATAGCCAAGAGGAAATGCAAGAAGAAGCTCCTCAACTACAGATAAGATTGTCATAAAATCCGTGACAACCACTTGGCCGAACAATGTCCTCAGACGGAGATCACACAAGTAAATGCCTATTGTCTTGATTGTGACGTCATTCACTTGATCCCCAACTGTCCAAAAAATCCAAACCGAGACATAAAGATCACAATGAATGTCTTAGGAATCATTCAGCTACCCAATAGCTTGGAAAATGAAAACGTCGTACCAGTTCATATAGCTATGAGAGCGCAAGCTCAAAAAGAAGTTGAGAATCTAGAGATAGAGGAAACAAAAATTGATGCAGGTCCAGAGATGGGCGAGCCAAAGACCAATGCACCTGTCCAAAAAACCAAGAGCAAAGAAAACAACTAGAAAGCTAGAAAGGCTAGGATGAAAGCACGTTGAGAATGAGAGCTGAAATCCCTAGTTGAAGAGCTTACCCAAGCTAAAGAGAAGATATCTTACAACATGAGGAAAGGGTTGCACGTTCTCCTACATAGAAGTCTCAACCTCTAGAAGAACCATCCACAAAAGAGAAATTGAGAAGTACTAGTTCATGAGGATTGGTGTTGGTCGAGAAGGTTAATGAGCCATTAGACGCCCTCCTAAAAGCCTATGAAACATGACTAAAAAACTACCAAACCCAAGAATAGAGGTGGATGACTAGAAAAGAACAGACTTGGAATGTGCCAGAAAATGATTAAAATAGCCCAAGCTTTACTAGAACCACAAGTTGGAAAACCTGAGGGTGTGATCCTTGTCCCACCTACACCAACAATCAAACCAAACGAGGAACGAATAGAGTCAGGTTCCAGTCACGAGCATGGAACAAAGCTCAAGGCCCCAACATTAGAACCAAAACTAGTGTTGAATACCACGGATAACTTTTTCGAGGGATTTAACCTAGCTACACCTAAGAGTTGTAAAGAAATAGATGGTCTTGATAAATTGTGGAAACAAGTCAGAGAGGCCAATGAAGCAAGTGAGTTAAGCAGACGAGTAAACCAGACGGGTGATGGAAGAGGAGTGTTTCTTCCATCAATAGAGGAATTTGAGACTGGATCTCAAATGAATCTAGAAGTGGAATTGTATAGGGGATAGTCAACCCCATTTGCTAAGAACACTACTTGTTATGGAATTGATATTTTACTTTTATTGCAGCTGACAGTTGGAAAAGGCTTGACCGAGCTAGGCTATTGCAAAAGGAAATTACATTTTATGTATATTTATTCAAGTGCTCTTTTATGAGTTTTGGCCATTTATGACCGGCCGGCCAGTTTGTACTCAATTTGACCATTTAAGAAATCTATAAAGGAAATACGTTTGCTTTCTGATTTCAAGTATGTATTGAGACACAAATGATGGGATAGCAAATGGTGTGTACAAGAATAGAATTTCAAGTAGTAAGAGTTACATTGCTCAACACATGAGTTAAAATACTACAAGAACCTCACGCTTGCCACACACAGAGATACGTACACATTTTGATGCAAAATATCCTTCAGGTATGTATATCACATACATCATTCCTCTTTTCATATTTCATTTCTCTCCATTATGTTCTACACTGAATACTCAAACACTGCTAAGGACATGGTTTCTCATTGTACTGGAAATAATTTTTATTGAGATGATTTGTCAATAAGCTATGCAGCTACTCATGTGAGCTAAGGTGCTTTGAGATACTAGAAAAATTGTTTGTAAATACTTTGTCACATAAGCATACTCCAATTTTGTGTCAAACTGGTAGTAGATGTTTTGTTTTTATGCCTGGTCTAGTCCATTGGTCACATGCACACAGATTCGCCGATTTAGGTAGTGTGTAGATACTCATCTTGGTGCAGATCCACCGATTTAGGTAGCACATTGATAAATTGCAGATTCATGATTTTTAAACTTATACCAAATGCATATTCGCCGATTTAGGCAGCACATCTTATTGGTGTAGATTCGCCGATTTAGGCAACACCGATCACAAAATCATGCTGCAGGGCTAGCCACCACTGTGACTGGTATGACTTTGTTACCCGGGTATAGAAAATGAAAGATATTTTGAATTTGGATTTGGAATTGGTATATGATGAGTTTTTGTTGCGACAGTATTTATGGAAGTGAACTTGAGATTGATGAGGATTGATTTCTACAATGATGAGTGTGACCAATGATATCTTGATTCATCAGGGTATGACATATACTACTTATTCTAGTGGTATGGGACACTAGAATAGGTAGTATGTGGATGACGGCAGGCATAAGCTAATGTTTTTTAGTTTCATATATTATGTGATGTTTTTGACACAACATACTAATCACTATTTTTGACAAGTATTGTTTGCAGATTTTTATCTTCACAACTAAGGACAATTGCTTTCCAACGGAGAGGTATGTTATGGAATTGATATTTTACTTTTATTGCAGCTGACAGGTGGAAAAGGCTTGACCAAGCTAGGCTATTGCAAAAGGAAATTACATTTTATGTATATTTATTCAAGTGCTCTTTTATGAGTTTTGGCCATTTATGACCGACCGGCCAGTTTGTACTCAATTTGACCATTTAAGAAATCTATAAATGAAATACGTACAAGAGGGAAATGGTCACTCTTGCACGGGGGGAGATTGCCGCCCCAGTGTCTGCGTTCTTCTTCTCACCTCTCCTCTTTTCTCTCTCGCCGTGCCGGTATAGCACTCTCCTCTAGGAGGTGCATCCGCACGTACCCACTTGCTCTCTTTTCCTCTGTTCGTGTACGATTTGATTATATGCTCACATGCTTTGTCAGGTATGCGTATTTGCGGTGTTTTGTTGTTTCTATCATGCTATTTGAGGTATTTTGCAGGGATGCTACGTCTTCCGTCTGTAGCACTACCATCCTATACGGGAGAGTACGAGGCCAAGTTAAAGATTGTTGAAGTCCCATCACAGAGACTATCTTCCAACAAGGTCATCGATTCAAAAGGGTTGATAGACATTTTGTCGACACCAGTCAACTGTACGATAACGTTAGCCGAGTTGCTCAGATGATGACCAAACATGTGGGCTATTGTGGAAAAATGCCTAGAGAAATTTGGTGTTAAAAAACCAATGACTCAAATCGAGCAAGGGATCAAATAGCTGGCAATGCCTGAGCTAAACACTAGGCCAATTCCATTAAACAAGGTAGGTGAGTACTATGAAGGAGAAGATGGAAACACCACTTTTCCTGTGGAATTCCAAGGTGTAAAAACCATGGAAATCCTTGATAGTGGAGCCGGTGTTCGCAGCAAAAGAGATCTGCAAAAAATGGAAAAAACTAGCAGTGAGGGCTACTAGGTTGAAACTACAACTTGCAGATGGACACATGGAAAAGCCCATAGGACTGCTAGAAAAATCAATTGGTACTTCTTGTGGCATTGAATATGAGCACACCTTTGCTATTGTTGACTTTGGCAAGAAGAACAATTATGATATCATTCTAGGAAGACCATCATGCGACAGTTGAAAATGGTCTAGGATTGGGGTTATGACCATATCTACCTGACACATATGAAAACCATGACAAGGATAAACTTGAAGGACCATAGTTACATGGATGTGACAAGAACACCTGTGGAGGAGTTTGATTTTGCTACTATTGCAGGATTAGAACTTCTAGCATGGTTGGGTAAGCCCAAAGAACTGTGGATGTGTGGAGCTTCACAATGCGGAAGTTTTAAGCGAGAGGAGTATATTTTAAAAAGGGAAATTGAAGATAAGGATTATACACCAGAACCCTTTCCTGAGGAAGCTTTAAAGCCACTTGAATGGGAGCTACTCTCGATGTGTGCACTATTCAAGACAGTTCAACAACAAAGTTTTGTGATGAAGATGGCTATGATGTCGTTCCTTACCTTGCAATGAATGTAATCCAAGGAAGCAAAGACGAAGAAGAAGATGAGTTCTATGACTCCGTAGAACACTTGGAGTTTTAAAAAAATGCAGACGACGGAAATCCAGACAACCCAGCAGGTGACATAAATGACACTTTAACTAATGTACGGATTTATGATTGTCCAGATCAAAAACTCAGGAACCCATGAATTTATTTGGATTCTGAAACGAGTAAAGTATCAAGTCCCAAAGTCTGAATCCCATGCCCAACCAAGCATACAAGGGCTGAAGCAAAGACCGATGTTGACTCACACAAAGACAAGATGGATCCCAAATAAGTCTCTTTAAACACAAACGAAGCAGGGACAAGTATGGGTTTCCAAACAAGCAACATCGACAAGACAATCAGTAATTACAAAAAAGTGGGTCCCAAAGGAAACCAATAAACCTACTGTCACTGCACCGTCGCTTGAATTCTTTCAATTCTTCCTACGATTATAGTACAGTTAGAAGAGGGCTCAATTCAAGCCAGAACCCAATTTTTACGGAACAATGCCAGAAATGACAACCAAACACAAGGCTAAACTGGATTCCAAAGAAGCATCAAACAGATAAGTAAGCCTTCAAAAAAATCTCTACAACCTTCAATCAAGCAAATTGCATAGGAGCTTCAAAGACCATCATATTGCTTAGAATAGGAAGCTTCGCCAGCAAATGCCAATAAGCAATTTGCTTATAACCACATCTTGCACATCATAAATCTTTTCCATGCATTGACTATGTATGCATAATAGGCAAGGCCTGCATATGCACATTGTTTAATTGCCCAAGCATAGCACATACCCTTGGCAATACCATGTCGTCAAGGAGGATTCCAAATAGGAGGGGGGGAGGCATTCTAAACGCAGACCTAATCTTATGATTATTAGAGGGAAATGTTTTGTGAGTTGTTTTGAATTTTTGTGTTTGATTGTGATAATTTTTGACAAAATTCAGAGTATATGCCCCTCATAATAGCGTTATAGGAGGAGTACGAGAACAAAAGCCATATATGAGCCCCTAGGGACAAGTATACAGTGTACACAACGTTTATAATTCTATCAAAATGATTTTGCTTTTTGGGTTGAGTTGACTTTTGGTTTTATTTAGTTGTTTTTGAGATTTTCTTGAGAAAACATGATTTTTTTTTTCATAATCCAGACGAAGAAAAGACTGAAGAGATGCTTGAGCAATACAAAAGAGAAGAAGTGTTAAGGCGGTTACGCCGCTAGCGGAAGCTAAATAGCGAGAACTCAACCAACAACATAATTTGTCAGACGAGGACGGAGCTTGACCCGCAGGCGCATGGAAACAACTAGGTGGGTGTCAAATCACCTACTCGACCTTCTAATGACAATCACTACTAAGGAAATCAAATCTAAGTTCTAAAATACGCAAGTGACTGAAATCCGTACTACGAACGAATGCTATACGAAACATGATCTAGAATCATTGAATCGATCTCAAACTCAAGGGGAAGTCTATACACTAGGTAAGAACAACACCCTAAAGACTTGAACTGGTAAATCAACCTATAACCACTCCGTGCGGTAAACGCGTATGAAGACAGGCCGAAAATACAGGTGACCGAAACTTGACCCCGATGGTACGAATGTGTAGCTCTACTCGTCGTGGTTCTATAGATATGCTGCACACTCTATTCCGACACACGAGTTGGAAGAAAACTCACACCGAAGCTCGTAGGAACTTACCACACATAGAAGCCGATAGCGTGCACTATTGGTATCTGTGCGTAGCTCTCACCGTTGCTAACACAATGGTGGTGTCGCTTCTCCAATGGCGGCCCCGTAGCTCGCATAGCAAGAAGATAAGACTCTCTCTCACTCTCTCTCTCTCAGACACAGTCACGGCGCTCAAAAACTCCCTTTGATTAATAATTGAATCTCCTTTAGGTTACAAAACTTTGGCTTATATACCTCAGCCTTGGAGGTGAGAACATCTCTAATTATTTACATCAGCAGGTGAAATTACGTCGGGATTACAAGCTGGAAACTCAATTGAGTCCCGTTACTTAATGAATGGCTCAAATCAAAATTAATGTCGGAAAGACATTTATTACAATCAATGGTTACAAAATGATGGGTGTGAGCAAAAATGCGGGTGTGATCCTCTGCTGGCTCAACACTCCCCCCCTCCGCATTCATGTCGTCCCTGACATGACTTTTAGGCTTGATCAATAGAGTCCTGTCGTCTTGAGCATCTGCAAATGTGATTCGTAGCGTAGGTTGCCGATGGTCAAGGTTGGGCCGAATATTTTGCTTTCGTGAGTGAAAAAGCCGGTGTAGAAAGCTTCTTCGAATGTTTGCATGTGGAAGCTAGGCAAAAGCATAATTCTTTGGTATAAGAGATGTAACACCTTTGGTGATGGCTGCAAAGAAAGATCATACATCATATCTGTCACTGTGTCGGCCGTCGATAGTAGACTCGAGGTCGTGGCTTTATCTGGCGCGAACACTTCAATGCATGCTAAGAGAGTCCTGCAGATTTTCTTTAGCATCTGACACGAAAGGTCAGGAGAGCCATTAAAGAGTTTGATGGTGCCCGTTAGGGTTTTCACCATGTAGGCTTTACCTATTCTCTCTCCTTCCTTTGGTCCTGGCATCCTGGGATAATTAAGCCAATTTGGCTTCTTTTCTGCAATCCTGCCATGCTCTTTCCAGTTTCTGACTCTTGGCACCGGGCAGAAGGTTGCATCCTCCCGAATCTCCTTTGGAGCCTCTACCAAGTAGATGAGGTAGGCTGGGTATTTGTTCAGCCAACCTTTCCTCCATCTAGGTTGAGAATCTACAATCTTCTTTGATTGTTCATCCTTTGTGATGTCGCCTTCATAAAGAGCGACATACTGCTCCTCCTCTATTCTCTTTTTCGTCTTTATCACTTCAAATTTCATCAGAGGGAAAGGCAGGCTGGGTTGCATCCACTCTTCGTGGAGCACTTTTGTGTCTAAACCTTGAAGTCTAATGGAGATGAGGAGTCTCCTTTCCCATTCCATTTCCGCCTTGGCACTTTCCTCTGTTGACTTTTCTATTTGGTCCTGGAGCCTTTGTTCTTCTCCTTCAGAGATTCCTGAAGTCGAGGCCACTTCTTGAACTGGGGCTGGATCTTCGATTGTGGTTGCCTCTCCAGTTTCTGGTAGCTCTATGGCTGCTCCCCCTGCTTCTTCTTGTGGTGTCTCTGTTTCTCTTCTTTGTTGCTCTTGGAGGTCTTGGAGCTGTTTGCGGAGGGCCTCATTTTCTGTCCTTAGTGTTTGGTTTTCTGATGTGAGCCTCTCCTCTGCAGCCAATGATCCCTCCGCCATGTGCAATCTTTGTACTTGCTCTAACCTCAGCTCTCTTTGCAAACTTCTGACTTGCTCTTCCAGAGCTGGTACGAGGGCTCCCTCTTGTTCTGTTCCTGCTCTGCTAGCTCTAGGGGTGGTCCTGAGTCTCATAATTGTCCTTTCTTGAAGTTCGACTCTTTCCCTTAGCTCAATGAGCTCATCCTTGGCTGCCTCCAGCTCATCTTCTATTCGCTCCTTTGCTTCCTGTGAGCTTGTTACCTCTCTTGAAGCTTCGGCTAGTTGGAGTATCAAGCCGTCCCTCTCGTTTTCTGCGTCGTAGAGTGATGCTTTATGACTTTCAGATTCAGTCATAGCATTCTCTAACTTCTTCTGCAACTCTACTTCCTTTTGTTTTGCTGTCTCAAGTGCTACTTCCTTTGCTCTGGATCTTTCTTTAATCTTGCTGAGCAGTTCATGCACCATGTGCATGTCTTTTTCATCTTCATCTGTCAACTTGACAGCTCTTTCTGCCACCACCTCCACTGGCTTCGGCTCGTCCATTTTTTCTTCACTCTCCATTGTACCCTTTGTCTTTTCTTTCGTCCCTTTCCGATCATCTTGTTTCCGTAGGGATATCCCATAAACTGCCTCCAGGGCCTCTTCTTCACTGTATCCGATCGCGACCAGATCCTCATAATCATCTTTCTTTTGCTGAACTGGATCTATCCTCTTTTCCTTGGTCCCGGCCTCCGGTTTTTCCATAATTTCTGTTTCCATTTCTATTGTGGTTTCCTCCACAATAATTTCCATCTTCTTCGGGCTTGGTACAACAGTAAAAGAGGGCTGATTGTCCTCAGTCATCTTGGCTTTCCCTTTGTTTGCTTGCCCGTCTTTCTCTTGAGGTTCAGTAGACTCATCTACTTTCTTCTTCCCCTTGTCGTCCTTTTGCAGCTCAGCTTTTAAAAGCTGTACTTCCTCTTCAGTATAAGGCTCGACAGGTTGCTGCTCCAGTATGGCCTCCGACTCCTCATAAGCTCTAATATATTGATCATATTGATCAACATGTGGCCTGGCTGAGCTGGTTCCGACTTTACTGGGGTCTGGCACCCACATTTCTTCGAAGTCCCCCTTTAGAGCTCTTTCCGCTCTAAACTGCTCCACCAGCCTTTCCATTCTTGCGGCTTTTTGACTTTTGGTTTGCTTGGGATCGGCCTTCTTCTTCACTTTCTTCTTGAGCGGCTCGTCCACGGCCTCCTCAAGTTCTGAAACTATTTCTAGTTTTCGGCGTGCTCTTGTGGACGCCCTCTTGGATACTTCTTGCTGTTCTTCCTCCTCATCGGCTTCTCTAAGCCACTCATTCTGGGAGGGAATCTGTGGCCCTTGATCTCTAGCTCCAATAGCTTCATAAGCTATTCTTGTTAGGATTTCTCCTCCTCCTATGTACTTTGGTTTCTGGTTGTGCATGGCGATTACTTGCTCGTGGATGTATTGAGCATAATTCACCTCTTTTGGCACGTTGCTCTTCAGTGCCCATGTGATGGTTGTCGCAATGGCATGGGGTGGTGTAGTATACTTCTGCGGTCTTTTACTGCACACATGGAAAAACTGGTTGTATAACCGGCAAAGGGTTGCCGCTCGTTGATCTGCCATATCTGCGTAGGTTGTATTTTGTTTCTTTGATCCATAGACCTCTATGGCCTCCCTTCTTTCTCTGATAGAACTCCCTTTGTTGTGCAGCTTCAGTGCATTTGCAATGAGCTGTGGAGTGATCTGTACTTCAACTGTTTCTGCATCCATGGCTGTCAACGTGGCTTTCCCATCCTTCTGAATGGATGTTGCCAACTCATACACTCTTCTTGTGTCTACACCTGATGGTCTCGAGGTGAAGAACCTGTGTAAGTCAGCCTTTTCCAGGTATCTGCTTATGTTCTCTGATCTGCTATAGTCCACTAATTCTCGTGGGATCATAGGTACATCGACCGATTGCCCTTGAGGATCTCTGAAAGTCCCCTGGTAGATCTTTATTCCTTCTTTTTCTAGTACTGCTTCCTCCATCCAAGTCTTGGTTGGCTTGAGGGTTTCTGTTGGAATATCAAAAGGTTCTGCTTCTGCAAGAGCATCCTTGATGGTTGGTCTTTTTCTCTTAGTTGCCGATGACTTAGCGGAATCCATGGATCCTGTAACTCCAATTTCAGAAGTTAGTGTCTTTTTAGTACTGAAAGCCGAAATGAAGCTTTTGACTATTCAAATGACTTGAAAATTGAAACATGAGCTATTCAGGGCCTAAGGATGCAATGTAGGTGAAAAAATATGCAAACAGGGCTCAAAAACATGCTTGAGACATCATACGCGTATGATGTCTTTTGTGTCAGAATGACTTCATATTGGTTGTGCTTGTAGCTGATAGTGTATACATGAGTGTCATATGCTTGGATTTGAGTTTGGATCCCATTTGGTCAAGTTTTGGCCAGTTTAGTCCAATTCAGGCTCTTGGGCAAAATTTTGAAAGGGAAATGGATTTTATGATCCAAATTGGATAAAACTTGGTGGATTACTTTCAAATGGCATGTAGAACACTTCTGTTTGGTGGTTGAAGCCCTGAGGTGCCAAAATCACATAGTGAGACATCATACGCGTATGATGTCTTTTAGTGCATTTTTGGACCAATTTTCTCTATAAGCTTGGATTTGGCTTTAGATAGGCTTATTCAGTGGATTTATCAAGTTTGGATAGAGTTGGGACTAAAAATGGCTCTGGAGACATCATACGCGTATGATGTCTTTTTCATCAATTTTTTATGGGATTGGTTCTGTGGACTCTCCATGTGCTAGTGAAGGACTGTTTATACTCAAATCTTGGTTTGGACTTGAATATGTTGGATTTGGGACAAAAATAGGCTTTGTATGAAGGATTTTCTCTTAATTGGGCTAATGGGGTGATCCACTTGACCAAATGGTTCCAAACTTCATATGTAGCATGTATTAGATATATATAATGGATGTATGATGACAAATGAGCATTTTTGGCTCTGTAAGTGCAAATAGACATTATACGCGTATGATGTCTTTTGTGTCAAAATGGTGCTTTTTGGTTCCAGATAGCTTGTAGATGTGTTAATCAACAATCCTACAAAGTTTCAATGAGTTTGGAGTTATTTTGACAAAATTAGGACCAAAAATCAATTTTATGGCCTACTTTGCGTCTTTTTGGTTTTCCTTGGGTTTTCTAACTCCAATTCTCATGATACTTGGTTCATAGGATGTGATTAACATGTGGAATGAGGCTATGCACTCAAATGTTGAAATGGATGTGAAAATCATGCTGTGAGACATCATACGCGTATGATGTCTTTTCTTGAAATGTTGGTCTTTTTGTGCAAAGAATGCTTTGTGCTAGTGCCCTAAGCCCTGCTAACTAGTTTTCAACTTAAAAAGTCATCAGTTTAGCTAAAAAGCCCCCTTATAGGCATTTCAGTCTCCGAAGTCGTCTTTTTCCATCTTTCTCCATTTGGTTGCCCGAAAGCGTCTTTTTCACCATCGGTAAGTGAATCAGCTTTCTTTTGGGTTTTGCTTGCAAACATAAGTCATCCATGTATATTTTAAGCTGCTTGTGAAGTTTCATGTCATTTGGTCGTCAATTTTAGCCGTTATGCCAAAATGACGCTTTGTGTGTCCACAGCCGAATCGGTTGTTCCGACCTACTTTTGGTGGTCCAAACCTGGAGATACTCCATGGTTGCATTGCCCTCGATGTTGTTAAGCTTCCTGAGAAGTTTTGTGTCGTTCCGACAACTTTTTTCTGTTTGCCTCTTGCAGGCTCTGTTGACCTAGGGTTTTTCCAATCGTTCTTTCTCGAGCTTTGAGTGCTAGAAACTCATCTCCTATACTAGGGTAACCCACCTCTAAGTTCTTGCAAAGTTTGGTTAGGCGGTTGTGCCCCTACCTAGCGTTCTTCTCCATTCCCTGTCTCCTCTTGTTTCTTGGTTTTGGTGAGTTTTCGTGACAAAAGTTAACGATAAGCATCAAAAGCTTATGGCAACGAGTCTACCTCTCATGTCTGGTGTCCTCTGAGCTCTCGTAGCAGTCATAGAAGGCGGTAGAAGGTCGGATGCTCCTGTGTGCCCTTTGCTCTCTCCAAGAAGGTAATAGTGGAAATGAACTTGAAAGTGAAGTGAAAAATACTTAACTTCGGGCTTCCCGGATCACTTGTTACCAAATTTGACATGTGCTCCTATCTCGTCATGAAATGCACTTTAGGATTTGAAATTTCTCAATTTGGACTCCGTTTGACCTGTTTCTGAGAAATCTGTCCACTTTGCCAAAATTCTGTCATTTCGGGCTTTCCGCAACTTATTCAGAATTGTACCCAATTTTTACCATGGGTTGCCCTTGTCATTAGGATCATCGCCGTCCATTCTTTTCTTTTTTCCGATCTCATTTCACCTGCTTTTTTATTTTTCTTTTATTTTTATTAAGAAAATCATAAAAATAAAGGAAAATAGTAAATTGAAGCCAAAAAATTTCAAACATACATGATAAATAGCTGGTAACCCTGTGTATATGAATATACACTTCTTTGTGATTTCTGGACTTGGATTACCACTTTTTTCCAAAAACACTCTTATTTAGTGATATTTACACCTCTAGAGACCCGAATTCATCATTTGATCTCTTCTTGTTGCAAAACAAGGTATATAAGGGCATAAATATTATCAATATCCGCAATCAAACATAAAAAATTGCAAAATCATGTAAGACAGTGCCCTTGTAATATAATTTTTGTTTTTCTTTGTTTTTTCCGCTTGTAGCTGCTTTGTAGCTCCTGTATACCTCCCCCCCTCCTAGTCTGAGTCCTCCCGGACGACTATGAAGTGTCTGTGGGTGAAGCATTGTAGTTGTTTTGGTCATAAGTTCCCACTGCAATTGTAGAGCGATGATACAACAGTCTTTCCAATAAAGCTGCTCTTTGTTTGATTGATGGATTGGTGGTCGGGTTTTGGGTTGGTTTTGGCACTTCGGTATTTGAATCAGTAGATGGATTCTTCGTTACCTTGTTGTCTTTTTTTACAATCCAAATCTGCTTCCGCTTTGCTTGTGCTTGCCACAAACTCTTTGCGACCCAAACCTGCTTTGTTCTGTGTGTTAATTTCCTCGCCTTGAAATACCTAGGAGTTTCCGTTGATTGTATTGAAGGGAGTTCCTGTTTACAAATCTTTGGGATCCAAATTTGCGTGCTGTAGCTTTGTGCCGTCATGAATTTCTTTGGAATCCAGATCTGTTTCACTGTCCTTGATTGTCGGGGATCACTCTGTTGTCTGGTCTTGAAGACTCTGTTTTCCACCTTTGTGTTCTCTGGCACAACCTTTTTTGGTCTCCATACCAACTTTGACTCCGTTGTTTTCCAAGGTTGAGCTGTTATATTATTGCTTGTCTTCCTTATCCATTGTTGAGAATTCCTCGTCGAAGAGTAATCCGGTTGTATAGAAACTTTTGGTTGCCATTGCTTCTTCTTTTCCTCTGTTTGTTGTTTGCCCTTGTCCGTGGATTCTTCCTTTGGAGTTGGCTCTGCTCCTTTGGTGAACTTAACTGATTGACTTTCACCTTCGTATTTGATAAGCACTGATTTAGAACTCCAGTCAATCATTGCATTGTATTGCTTCTGCCATGGTTGTCCTAGCAATAATGGATGTTGTGTAGCTTGTTCTTCAACCACGTAAAACATATGAGGATACACATATTGGTTAATCTGTATATGTAAAACTGTGCATCCGACAGTTTTGATTGCATTCTCAGAGTAACTCTTTAACTCTTGCTTGGCAGTTTGTAGTTTAGTGTCATTTGTCAATTGTCTATACAAACTGAGTGAAAGTAGGTTAGCTTGAGCTCCTGAATCCAATAGTGCTCTGGCTTTGATTTGGTTGGTTCCTACTTTGCATTCAATGATGGGTTCTTCCTTGTCATTATCCATTTCTGTTATACTGACTGCGTTTATTCGTATTGCTCCTTCATTGCGCTGTTTCTGACGCAGTAGTCTTCTTTTCTCCATTCTTTCCTTCGCCTCAGCTTGTGCTTCCTCCTCAATCTTTTTCTTTTTCTGGACACGCAGCTTTTCTTGATGTATTTTGAGAAGCATGTCTTGTGTTAGCGGCAACAGATACTTTTTCACTCTGCATCCACTAATCCAATTGGGCATTTCTTCTCCGTCTAATGTAGCAAGCTTGACGGCTCCACTTGGTGATAGATCTTTAATCACCAGAGGTCCCATCCCTCGCTTTTTAAGCTTCTTAGCATGCTGTTTCAGAGTGTAAACTAGGACATAGTCCCCAACTTTAAACTCTTTAGTCCGCACATGCTTATCAAAAAATTCCTTTTGTCGTCTTTTTTGAGCGTAGATGGAAGCTACTGCTTTTACGCGAAGCTCATCTAGCTTTTCCAGGTCATCTATTCTATCAGAGAGCTCGTGCCCTGTCCACTCTAGATCCTTAGCCACCCTTAAGGTTGAAATCAAGAATTCTATTGGTAAGATAGCATTTAGCCCAAAAACCATGTTATATGGGGTCGTTCCTATTGATGTTTTATATGCTACCCTATATGCCCATAATGTTGAATGCAACTTCTGGTCCCAGTCAGTTCTCGACTCAGATACAATCTTCGTAAGGACCGTGCATATGGTTTTGTTTGTTGCTTCAGCTTGTCCGTTTGCTTGTGGATGATACAGGGCTGATTTCCTATGGATTACCATGAATTCATCTAGAAGGATCTCTATCACTTCATTTATGAAATGTGTGCCTCGATCACTCACAATTTCTATTGGCAATCCATATCGTACAAAGACGTATTCATACAGAAATTGTGCCGTGGTCCTGGCATCTGCTTTTTGAGTTGCCTTTGCTTCGACCCACTTTGTTAGATAGTCTGTAGCCACAATGATGTATTGTGTATGAGTCTTATATGCAGGAGGCGAAATGGGTCCAACATAATCAATCCCCCATTTTGCAAAAGCTCTTGCCCCCATCATTGGTCTAAGCGGCATATCATCTCTTTTAAGTGGTACTTTGGTCCGCTGACAGTCATCACACCTTTTAACGTATTCCTCAGCGTCCATATGTAATGTTGGCCACCATATTCCTGCGGCTAAGACAAGTTTTGCTGTCTTATCACCTGAGAAATGGCCTCCACCTACTCCTCCATGAGCTTGCTCCAGGATTATCACATACTCAGACTCTGATGCGCAAATCCTAAGCTGGTTGTCTTTACCTCTCTTATAGAGTTGATCTCCCATTAAAGCGTAATCTCTAGCTTCTGTCTCTACAGATTTCTGACGAGCTTTTGATGTTCCTTCTGGGAAAGTTCTATTTGTGAGATATTCAACAATATACTGACTCCATTCTGGAGCGATCATTATCTGATATAATGTTGAATACTCAGCTGGCGGTTTTGATGAACATACAATACATACAGTGACATATTCATGTACGCTTTCTTTCATTCCTGGCCAATAGACTCCCAATTGTAACAAATTCCTATATGTGTTCCTTCTTGAACAATGAAATGCACATTCCTGAACATGTGCTTCGCGCAGATATATATTGTATTCCTCAGGATTGATGCATAGTCGTAAAACATGATCATTTCCCAATTGATACAACCTTCCTGTAACCAATTGAAGATTCTTGGATTGCTGAATAGCAATATGTTTCAGGTTGTATTCTCTTCTATCGAACTCTCCTCCATAGGTTAATAGGTTAACGACATTTTGAGACCACCTCGGTATCATTTCTATGTTGAACAAGTACGCGTCTGGCATGTCGTCATCTACTCCTATAGGGTCTTCTCCATTCGTCAATCGCGAAAGATGATCAGCTCTAAGATGTGTTTTTCCTTTCTTTACTACTACCGTGAAGTCGAATTCCAGTAAGATAATGAACCATCTCACTATTCTCCCGGTATTGCATGGTTTATTCACTAGGTAGAGCAAGGCTTGGTGATCCGTAAAAAACACAAACTTGTTGGCTAGAATCTCAAGCTTAGATGGAGCGTTCCTAAATGAGAACTAGGAGTACGAACTACAAATGGAAACTCTAACCAACCTATACACAGGTCACATGTGGATTGGTTAGATGTCCTACAATGCACAACGGGAGCTACTAGTGTGGAGGATCAACAATAAAGAGTTTGTGAGGTCATCCATAGGGTTATTGAACTAGAGAGACAGAACAAGGGGATCCACATGCCTTCAACGGGTCTCATGAGATTCTTGGATACAGGGAAGGCTAAACAACCAACCTTATCACAAATGGAGACTCCCTCGGTGAATCCGATGGATCCCCCATATGTTGTTTTGACAGGGGTCTCAGTGCAATCTGAGCCCACCAGTGATAGCTTTACTTTTCCAAGCCTAGCTCATCTTTCCCTTGATGATGCCACGACTACCATGCCTACCCCAATGATGGGCATGCCAAGAAACACACCATGGACCTCATTTGTTAGTAAAGCACCACTACATGGTAGCTCAATGCCTACAACAGTACCTACAAGTGTGTACCAATTGTATATACCTATAGGTCCTCATACTCATGTAATCCCTACCCCTCCCATTGTTTCAACTACCTATGCTCCACAAACACAACACCCAAGTCCTTATTTCCATGGGACCATACCGGCTAGCATTAGCATGTCACATCCGACGTTTGCTATGCCTAGGGCCACACATATGAACTTTGGACCACCACATGGCACAACAACGTACCGAACGTGGAATCCAAGGGCTTCCTATACGCCAAGACCAATGCCAATACCTACTCCACATGTAGTCTCTAGAGCACCTCCACCCACGGTTCCTGCTCACTTAGGTGACTTGGCAACATTTGCTCAAGCTATCGGTCGATCTATTGCTGAGAATATGCGTAACACACCTGATAGAGAACGTAGAAGTAAGGCAGTACAAATAGCCAAGCTCACACAAAAATCTAGTGGAGACGGGGATGTGAGAAAGCATATCGAAGTGTTTGAACAAATATGCGATTCTCTAGGAGAACACAATGACCTACATAAGAGTATTGCTTTAAGCCTAACCTTAAGTGGAAAGGCTGGGGATTGGTATAGAACCCTAAGGGTGGAAGAAAAAACGATTTACCCTACTCTTAGGAGATTGTTCTTAAAAGAATACATACGAGAGGGAGTGCTTTTGTAGCCTCTCAGCTCCAAAAAGCCCAACAAGAGGAAGGAGAGTCGGTGAGAGACTTTATTAGTCGCTTGAAGCATTTGAATTCTCGTTGTAATCCAAATGAGCGCTTCAATAATAATCAATTGCTTGATAGATTCATTAGGGGATTACGACATGAGGATATCTACAATGGCCAAGTCATTAGAGGTATCACCACTTGGGAAGCGGTCACCACCAATGCGATCCAGCTGGAGGATAATTTAATGATTCAAGGAGAAAGAGTGTCTGTTAAGCCTAAATCTATTAGCTCGCAAGCATCAGGGCATCGGCCAATGACCCTAAAGCCTATTGCTAAGGAACCAAAGATATCTAAGATGACTTTAGCAAATCTCACCAAGGCCATTCAAGAGAGTCTTAGAGACAATTGCGCTTCACAAAACAATCATATGTATCCAAGAAGGGATCAAGAATGGTGCTCAGTATGCTATGGACCACATAGTACCAGTGAATGCCCTACTTTTAGAGTAAAATTCAATGGGAACTGCAATGCCTGTGGGAGGTATGGTCATCAAGCTAAGTATTGCATAGTATTTAAGCGCACGATGGCCAATAGACCAACCTTAGCATGGACAGACACACCTCGAGTGCCTGCATTGATGTCAGCCCCACCTCTTGAAAAAACGTCACAACACATGGTCCCTAGGGCCCAAAATGTTGTTCAAACAACACCCTTACCACCTCCAGTGCTAGGACCACAACCACCACATCCAAGAATGACTGCTGTGAATCAAGTGGGTTGTGAGTCATCCATTGCTTTTTTGGAAGGCTGAGAGGAAGATATAGACACTAATATTGCCTATGGGATGGATGCGCTTGAAGAAAGTCCACAATACTACATGGAGGACTAAAACTTGTCTATCAAGTAGCTGCTCTTGCTGCAAGAGACCAAAATATCAATTACACTGCTAAGAGACCACCTCTTCAATGCTATGAGTGTGGAGGTACTCATCGTGTGGCCGAGTGTCCTATTAGGCAACAAAAGAATGCCACACTAATACAAACCAATCAAGCGAGCACGTCTACAATGCCGATACTCATGTGTAATCGATGTGGCATAGATCATTTGATTGCCCAATGTCCAAATAGTCCAAATGCACCGAAGATCACGCCATTAAACTTGATTGAGGTTACGAGGAGCCATCGCAAAGTACACCTGTGGTACCAGTAAACGTACTCACACGATCGATGCTCCGAAAACAAAATTTATTCTTGAGGAAAGAGACACGGCATCAATTGCCTAATCTCAGTAAAAGAAGAAAACACAAAGGAAGAGATCGCAAAAAGTAGCGAAGTCAGACCCCAGTTCAAAGACCAACATAGGGATTGGTGATGACCCTGTATATATGAACGACGTTGAAGAGGATTGTGATTCAGGTGAAACCATGGAGACCAAAACGACCACTAAGATAGAAACCAACAAGGAAGATCTTCATGAGCCACAATGGCCAGGATCCAAGAAGAAGATAGGAACTTATCCAAACCCTACAAAGGAGATTGAGCGAGTCAAGCGATTAAGAAGTTTGGTAGAAGATACCCAAAGGGATCTAGAACTAGCACCTAGGCAGATCCAGATTACAGACACCATGTTCCCTACGCAACAACAACCTCACCAAGTCCATAGACCCTTAGCCATACCTAGTGTCATCCAAGAAGAAAGTGACTTAAAGTCATGGGAAAGTGGGCGTACTCACTTCTTGATGGAAAGAATGTTTACAGATGGACTACCTGATCCTATCAAAGAGATGGAGATCCCATCTTCCCCACATCAAGGGACTGAAGCCCAAAAGGTGCCGTTAAACATTGCCAAATTGATGGATTTCATGTCTTCAAAAGTTAGAACCACTATCATGTCCAAACTATATAAAGACCCTGAGCTAGTCTCAGCTCTTCAAGCTTTCCTCAATGGAGAACTGAAGGTTGGGCTACCAGACTTTGCATAGATGGATGGAGCTGGGGAGATGCCAATAGAGGAGGAACACTTAGATCCACAACCCAACCTAGATGAGAACCTTGTGGTAGAAATACCTGTTAACAAGTTGGGACAATAATTTGAGGGTGATGAATCCAATGCGACCATACCAATCATTACTAAGGGATTAACTGTGAAAGGAATCCTTGATGGTAGTGCTGGGGTTAGCATTGTGACTCCTTAGCCTCAACTTGAGCTCGTATCTTTTTAAATCTGCTTGTGCCTTTGCTGTCTTTTTTTGATGGATGGCACGTAGCTCCTCTTGGCTTAAAGGATCACAGTATCTTTCAAGTTTACTCCCATTGAGGAATCCAATGGTTTCAATTCCATCAAGAGTTTCCACACAAATGGTACCTTGTGGGGTGATTTTGCATCCTCTATATGGTCCTTTTCCCGTATATTTCAACTTTTTCTTCTCGTTTTGCACTCCATATATAAGGACTTTATCACCAACATTGATATCTTTGTTCTTCACATGACAATCAAACCATTTCCTCCTCCTATCTTTTTCCACAAGTGCATTTTGCACAGCCAATTGCCTTTCTTCTAACCTCTCAAGGATATATAAACGCTCAACTAAAGGGTTACCATCCCAACCGTCTTGTAAAGCTACCCATAGACTAGGAATTACAATCTCCCATGGCATAACTGATTCTTGGCCATATACCATTTTGAATGGTGTACAATTAATAACCACTTTGTAAGAAGTAGGATAAGCCCATAGAGCTGATGTCAGCTTCAAATCCCAATCTGTGCAATGAGCTTCTGCTATTTTGGTCAACATAGAAATTAAGGTCTTGTTAGTGCTCTCAGTTTGGCCATTTTCTTGTGGGTAATACGATGTAGACTTATGGTGAGCTATCATGAAGTTTGTTGTGAGTTCTTTTACCACTCCATTTATAAAATCAGTACCATTGTCACTCACAATTTCAAAGGGACAACCAAATCTTGTAATAACGTTCTCAAAGAGAAACTTGGCAGTTTTTAGTCTCAAACACCCCGAGCGTTTTTTTAATTTAAAAAAAAGACTTATTTCAAACAAAGCTTTTTTTGAGGATAATGTTGCCGCGTGGGTGACGAGCTCACGCATGTACACAGAAGCTCCTAACAGCTCTGTCTAACCTCCTTGCATCTAACACACCTAAGACAACTAATTACCACTAATTACCTCTACTCACACACTGTCTAACACAAAACTGCACACTCACAGACAGTCAACTCTACTGCTCACTGTCTACTCTACTTCTCATTGTCTACACTACTGTTCACTGTCTACACAACTAACACAACAAAACACAGAGTACTCAATCTACTCCTCACAGAGCATATTATAGATTTACACTAGCTAACAGATCTACTAACACATGCACATTATAGATCTTAGCAAATCTAATAGAAAACCTGCACATTTTAACACTAACAGATTCTAACAAACCTGCTAAACCTGTGCATTACAACCACTTAGCAGATCTACACAAAATCAGACAAAAGCATGAAAACAGATGGAAGAAAGGCTTCCAGAGGTAGCACCGAGTGCTCCTCAAGCTTAACGCAAGGCAATCCCCGACAACGACACCAAAAATGTGCGCTTTGCCGTACGTGTCGGAGGCTGGAAACTTGCCTGTGCACTGTGTGGTAGCCTTGAAAGGCTGCAAGCACACAACTAGACAGTCCTAGCAAACTGAAAGAAACAATGGTGTGTCACTCACCGCTCAATGATTCTGCCGTGAAGGATCTTGTGCTGCAAAGAAGAAGGAGGTTGCCGATGCACCGCTTAACCGCCTCGCCGTTGCTGATGTCGTCGCAATGCTCGATCACACACACACTCTCTCTCTCTCTCTCTCTCTCAAGCATACACACACACACACACACACACACACACACACACACACACACACACACACACACACACACACACTCACATACATACGTGAGCACACAAAGGAGAAGGAGACAGAGATGGAGCAAGAGCACTTCTTAGCTTACACCTCAGAGAATGAGGATTTTTAGGTCAAATGGGCCTTTTATAAGAATTTGACCCATTCACACATGGACGCTCACAATGGCCGGTCGTTGCAAAACTACTGTAAAAATAAGATAAGTGGTGCACCTGTCATCGACGATCACCTACACACCTATTGGACCGACAAGCCTGGTCATGACTCAATCAAATAAATAATAAGGCGTTTATCCTCGAAGGTGATAAGGTGTCCGTGAGGGTTAACAACTCACAAGATCTAAAAGTCAATCATTCAATTCTACAGATTGTAGAAGTTGTTTTTGAGAATGAGAAATACTCAAATTGACAAATTTGTTGGAGCAAGTGATGAATGGAACTTTATCTATCCTTGGTGATTAGAGTCAAACTGAATGAGATTGGGTTCTTTCAAAATTTTGATCTGGCAATAGCCCTACCAGGACAACAACAAATATTTCAGCTCGGGGCTTGACTGTGAAGGACATAAAATACGTCATCAATTATGATTTTCATAGATCATAGTTCTTATTGTGGGTTGAAAAAAGTACAAGCAGTGGAGCACAAGAAAGCAAGAACAACATCACAGACCGCACCGACATTGACAACCAGGTCATGTCAAGGACGACATGAACTCGAAGGGGGGGAGTGTTGACATGTGGGTCAACAACATGACATAACTTAACAAAGCCTTATTTTTTGAGAGTTATGAAGTGCTACGGATTATGGTTATACACATCATTTGTAATAAGTAGCTAGTCTAGTTGCAGAAGCCGGGGTGCAATGGCACTTCCATATTGTAAATACAAAGCCATTTGACCCCTTGAACTCTATTTTAGGTTTAACATATGGTAGCCTTAGTATATAAGGTACCTAGGTCATTTTGTAAAAAAACTTTTTATCATAATCAAGTTTTAAGCTGTCGTTGACTCTGTGTGAGAGAGAAAGAGAGCGTGAGCTTCTCCCTGATGCAACTCCCTGCTCGTTCATCATATTGGAGATCCGACAACACCATCATGCTAGGTTCTGTAAGAGCTACGCGATAATGCCAAGCATTCCTTGCGGAACAGAGCGAACATGCTCGTGCATCTACGAGCTATTTGCGATTGTAATTATATCAACGATGTCTGTTTTTTGCTTGCAAGTAGTCATTAGAATCGTGGTGACATAAGCTATGCATAGGTACTCATAGATTTCAATTTTGAGCACTTCCAAAATCCAGCTCTACCTTCATACGCGTTTTCTTGCAGATGGGTATAGAGTGAGGGTTTTGAAAGTAGAGGCTTTGGGATAGGTGTATCCTAGTGAGGGGATGGTGTTCCTTAAGTTCCATATGATTTTGGTATGGTTTGGTGAGTTTCCTTCCATTTGCGTGTGCGGTTTGGGTGGTGTAGTTGAGAGCAATGAGATTCTAGATTGTGCTTTAGTTAGCCTTCCAGAGTGTTGTATGCGTGGGATGGTCTCAACCTGACAAGCTAAAGAGATTTCCTCCATGCGCCTATCATGTCGTTTGTGTCCTCGATTGATATTATGTTGATCTAGGTTGTGTTGCATGCACTTTATAGGTGTTTTGATTTTCTCCCGCACATCTATGATAGAGGTACCTCACCCGTGCACGTCGAAAGCACAATCGTCCATAAAAAAATGCTCGTTCGCGGGAACGCTCGTGTCGAGGCTGGATGTTGGAAATTTTCCGCCCTGTCTGCTCGTACTATTCTTGACTGGAGTGTGTGTGGGCAGAGGAGGATATGTGTGTGTGTGAGCCGGGGGGGGGGGGGGTGGTTTTGTGAAGGTTGTCGCAGGGCAAATGGTGGGATCAAACCCTTGCACACACAAAGTTTGGTTAATCAAAATTAAATTGACTTTCCTTGCATTCTGTCAGAAATCTGCAGTCTGACGAGCACTGGGATGGAAGTGTGGTTGCTGCTCGCGGCCCTGGTGTGTGTGGGTGTTGTCGAGGTTCTACACTCCCAGCGCTACTTGTGAGCCTTCACTGCTTGGTTTTGTAGCCCTCACTTGATTTCTAGTGATGTTCGATTGATGCCGTGAGCTCGTAGCTCTGCTCACTACTCCATTGCTTGATTGATTCAAATGCTTGCCTTCTAAGGCTTTCCCAAGCTAATGCTTGACTTTTCAATGCTCCGATCCTCTTCTGCTTTGTAAGCCTTGGACAATTTTGCTTCAATTTCCAAAAGCGCTAATGCTTGCAATTAAGCCTTCAATGCTAGGATTTACTGCAAGCTCCTGCTTTCTGTATGCGTTCAATTGCTCTCACTCCATAGCAATTTCTTGCAAAGTTTTGCTTCTTCAACTGCTTGATGCCGATTTGTAGAGCTTCAAAGCTCCTTGCTCATGCTCTTGATTGCTCACACACCTGCTCCTTGTCGGGCTGCCAGAGAAGATTCTCCCAATTTTTTTGGTCTCAATTTAAACTGGTTGCCCCAGCTTGCTCTCAAGATTCCATGCCCTCAAGAGTGGCTGCACACGCCGATCTACCGGAATCCGGGATCTCGCTTGATCTTCTTCGATGAGGCTCTGCCTTGCTAGATCTGCCACCGTCATCGCTCAAGTGCGAGCTTTGTTGCTTTCGTCTGGCCAAGAAGCCTTTGCTGCACCGTTCATGTCTGCCTAGCTCTGATACCAATTGCAGGGAGGATCGATTATCTTGTGCGGTGAGTGTAAGAGAGGGAAGGAGAGAAGGGGATGAAGCAGCCACAACACACAGAGCTTGGGGTTAGTGGAGTAGAAAATGAGAGTTGTAGTCAACTCACTACAACTCTCACTTTCTCTCCCTATATTCATTATAGAGAAAGTAATGTAAGGGGTGATTCCCATAGCCACCTGACCTACACCCCAACATACAAGAACAAACATGCAACAAGAGGAATGAGAAAGAATCCAATGCCACATATCTAGGGGAAACAATCTTTTACTTAGGACTAGTGGGAGCCCATGCCTACATAAGAGACAAGGTAATTGGAAAGGCGATAACACCTTCTCAACCAAACAAACTGAAACAAAAAAAAGACCATCGACAAAACCTCCTAAAGATGCCTCAAAGACTGGGGATGTTGTTAGTGAACCTAAATGGACCAAGTTTGAATAGAAGAAGAAATACAATGATCTAAAATAAACATTGAAAGAGGTTTGGACAACATAAATGGAAAGTGAAAATGAAAATGGGAAAGAAACAGGGAAAGACAGAATAAGTGAACCCTCACATTACAAGAAGCAAGACTGCAAAATCATTATTGAACAGCCGAAGAGGGAGAAAGCTGAACCAAGAAAGCCTTATGATAGACCTGAGGATGCTAAAAACGTAGATCTACTAGAAATAGGAGAAGAGCCTACATTGGTAAGGATCTATCACCAGATGAGGAAGATTTGGTGATTCAAACGCTCAAGGAATATAAGGATGTGTTCGCATGGTCTTATAAGGATTTGAGAGGGGTTGATCTCTGTCAGCATACAATTCCCCTAAAACATGATGCTAATCCAAGCAAACAATGCCGTTACACTTACAACAAGACATTTGCCAAGAAAATCAAAGAGAAAATTAACAAACTAACAAAAGATGAATTCATCTACGAAATTGAGCACATGGATTGAGTATCCTTGATTGTGGTGGTACCTAAGAAGAATGGTTTATTAAGAGTGTGCATCAAGCAAAAAAGTGAACGCAACTACTATTCGTGATAATTCTCCTCTTCCCATCATTGATCATGTCTTGGAGAGAGTAGCAAGAAAACTTACATATAGCTTTTTGGATGGAATTCTAGGTTACAATCAGTTGGCAAATAAATTGAAAGATCAGCACAAAACAACTTTTGTGACTAAATGGGGCATTTTTGCTTATCGAGTGATGCCTTTTGGATTGACAAATGCACCAGCCACCTTCTAAAGACTTATGGATCATGCGTTCAAGGAATACTTGAGTATCTTTTTAGAAATCTATATGGATGACTTATGTGTGCATTCAATATTACACAAAGATCATATAGAGAAGCTAAAAAAGGTATTTGGGCGATGTTGTACCTATTGGATTTGCATGAATCCGGAAAAATGTGTTTTCATGGTTAGACATGGCAAGATCTTGTAACATATTGTGTCTGCAAATGGAATATCCACTGACATGGACAAGATCAAGGTGATTGTTGATATGCCACGTCCGAAAACTAGTAAATGAGGTTTAATCATTCATGGGACATTGTGGATATCATAGAAAGTTTATCTACATGTATGCAATTATTGCTAAGCCTCTCTATGCTTTGATTATAACCTTCAACTAGACACAAGATTGTGAGAAATCATTTTAGAACCTGAAGCAGGCTTTGGCATCAGTACCAATCCTCAAGGCACTAGATTGTAGTAAAATCTTTCTTGTTCATGTAGATGCCTTTGCTTTTTCCATTCAATGTGTTCTAGCACAATCGAGTGAGGGGACCATGTATTTTTTGATCTGCTACGCTATCGATCAATTGAACAGTGCCAAATAGAACTACACAAGTACAAAAAGGGAAGGAGTGGGAATGGTTTATGATGTGAAGAAATTCAGGCATTACCTCCTGGCCAACGAGTTCATATTCTTTGTAGATCATCAAGCATTGTTGTATTTAGTCAACAAGCCATTCAACATCGGCTGGATAGTGAGGTGGTTTATCATCTTACTTGAATTTGATTTTAGAGCTGTGGTTAAAAAGGGGAAAACTCATCAACGAGCTGATCACCTATCTAGATTATTGAACGGAGCGAACCCAAACGGAGTTGAAGATGATTTTTCAGATGCATATCTACCTAACCTAGAAATGATACCAAGATGGAGTGAGAACATAATTCCACTTTCTTTTATAGGACAACTATCTGTAGATCGGAGAAAAATAGCTAGATTGAGCAGACTAGTCCTTTACAACTGCCTAGCAAATGACTATATCATAGGGGTTTGGATGGCATATTTCCATTGTACGAAGAAGCCTCTAACATTCCTTTGTTTATAAAGGAAGCGCATGTCACAATGGACTTCATCCATCATGGGAGAATCAAAACATGATGAGAATGGGATTTTTTCTAGCCTAGGATGAAATTTGATGCACACATATGTGTTAAGGACTCAAATCTTGTGCAGGCAACACCCCCAAGGAGCACTCTACATTGTACCATGTGAGCATAGCATCACACTGGAGTAAGTACATTGTGGATTGTTTGAATGCGGTTCCTTTTCCCAAGAACAAGTCTAAAACAAGAATAAAGGCAATTGAAGTTGAAGCACAATCATACAAATTTATTGGCAACCAATTGTATACGTGTTGCAAAGATAAACAACTCAGACTTTGTGCATCGGAAAGTGAGTGCATACCGATCTTGCAGGAGGCACATCTAGGCAAGCGAAAGGTCACTTTTTAGATAATAATTTGGCTAAGGCCATAATTTTTGCCAAATTTTGGTGGCCTACACGCTAAAGCATTTGTGGAGCGGTGTGATGAGTGTTAAAGAACAAAAGTTACAGTAAGAAAGGAACAAAGGTCGATGAGACCAATGATAGGAGCACACACGTTTGCCAAGTGGGATCTACATTTTGTGGATCCGATAGCACTGCCGGCTTACCGAACTCATGCAAAATAAAGCATTGTAGCCACATACTACTTGACTAAGTGGGTCAAAGCTAAAGCTACATAAAAAAATGACACACGCAGCATGACACAATTCCTCTATGAAAATATATTTACATGATGTGGTTTGCCTGCTAAAATTTTTAGTGATTGAGGAACCCATTTTGTTAACAAAGTCATTGAGTATTTGCTTGATGAGTTCATGGTTATACATCAAAAACCAGTCCCATATCACCGGCAACCTAATGGTCAAGCTGAAAGAACCAACAAAGTTTTGTGCACAATGCTCACTAAAATGGTAAATGACAATAAATCGGATTGGGATCAAAAGTTGCACTCTGCCGTTTGAGCTTATAGAGTTGCATACAAGACAGATTTAGGGACTACACGTTATAACATGGTGTTCGGACTTAATGCCATATTACCCATAGAGTTATTGATCCCCACATTGCGGATCACCAAAAAACTTGAATGGACTGGACATGAATGGTCCAATCGTCTGGATGAAAATTGGATGAAATTTGACTCAAGGCTGTAGTTGCAATGTACATCCAAAAACAATGCACGAAAGAGTTTTATGACAAACATCCAAGGAATTTGCACTAAGGGATTATGTGCTCGTCTATACTCTTAAGCAAAAAACAAAAAAATTGAAAAAACAAGGAATTGGACCCTTAGTGATTCACTCAATATCACCAAGTGGAGCCATTAAGCTTGCTACATTGGATGGACATGAAATGCCATAAGTGGATACTGACTAAAAAAATATCACTTGTGTTGACACAAGAGATGCTCGAACATGCACATGTAGCAACATCTTGAGATTCAACCGTCAATACCGCTATCGGATTTGTGGAGCTCAATGTACACATCAAGGGATATGAATGTCCGCATGACTTTTTTGTGCTTCCACCAGGTGCTTCGACTAATCAACTGATAGTGGGCACACCATGGAAATGAAAATACAACACATATATCCAATGGGCCAACAACCACGTGTTGTCAAAGCAAGGATTCAAGTCATGTATGTTGATTTTGATTCCAAGGCATATACTAATAGAGACAGTAATGAATCCAATGGGGTAACCAAAAGTGAGAAACAACAATTGATGCAAGCCACTATAACTATGGGGACCATGGATAAATTTGAAGCTGAAGCTACTAGTCATCCGCTTCCTTCAAAGCAAGTGGCAAAGATGTAGCCACCCATCTCAAACAACACCTCAAAAACTATCCACTCATATCTAAACCAAAAAACAAAGAAAATGTGGATACTTAAATGGCTAGCTGAACAAGTACAACCAGTGCCAAACAAAAAAAAGACTATAGAAAAGGTTTGGATACCAAAGGGAAACCCACAAGTTCAAGAAAATTTGGTTTGGATTCCAAAAGTCCTACTACAGTCTACAAAACAGTGGACATAGTCCACTCTGGTAATCATGACAAATCAAACTGTTAAACGGGCTAATACGCTTCCAAAGTTGTAGCTAATTCCAAACACAACAAGGTGGATACCAAAGCCCAAGGAAGTGCAACAACTATTAACACATAGATGGGTTTTGAAGAAACAAGGATTGCCAATATAAACACTCAAACCAATGGTGTTTCAATCAATCCAACATTCTTCCAAAGTCACGACCAAAGAATGGTGGCTGATTGATTCTTCAATCACAATCTTAGCAGTTCAACCGACAAAACCCTTTGACAATTTGTCAATGAGCTATTGAGTTGCAATGCTTACTACATGGTACACACTCATTAATAACCACACAGGTGAACCTCACCATTGAATGACCTTAAGAACTCTGCTTAAGATCCACCTCTTGCACAACACTAATGTTTTCATGCATTGACTAAATATGCATACGTAGGGCCCCTTACACGGCCTTGCATAATCACCACTTTACAACCCATGCACAACACAAACTCAATGACAGATTGTCATATAGGAGGACTCCAATGACTAGGTTGCTCTTTAGGTTTGATATTTTAGGGTTTAGGGGTTTTTAAATTCTAACATAATGGATTCTTTGTATGTTTTGACAGTGGTCAATGACAGGACGTGACCCCACACCGTACGAGCGCGAGTACTCAGGCATGAAGGGCTTAAACGCCTTGATGGTCATTCTGAGTTCTCACGGTGGCATGGTTAGTATTAGGGTTTACTCTTTTCTATTTGTTGTATTGTTTTGTAAATTATATGTTTATGCTTACAGAAAGCTGTCTTATTGTTTTTTTTTGTTGAATTCGATCGATACGCCGCTTGGACGCGATGAGACGTTTGATTAAACGACGTCAGTCTAGCCGTAGCTAGATAGCATTAGTTTCCTTTTGTCATAGCATATGTATCATGAGATGACGTGTATACCTTTTTGTAACTATTGGAAAACCATATATTTTCTCAATAATGACAATGGTGTTGTAACTATTACATTTGCAAAGTTTAACAATCAAGCAATTTTGCCTATGATGTGTACAATTGTCATTGATTTTCTTTCATCAATTTACTTTTGTCAGTTTTGTATCTTTATTCTGCAAAAAATTCTATGGATGATGGTCCATAGCTGATGGTTATATTGTCTTGTGGGTGACTACTTTGGGTCTATATCTAAGCTTGCACTTTCTTTCAGAGGTGAATCTGGGCTTATCTTGGATCCATTTAGATTTACTCTATTACTGAAACATTCAATATGGTTGATGGGTGAATGCCCTGCCACCAAATTTTTTTTCTCTCGGGCGTCACTATAAGCGTTGCTATATAAGGCTCTGTAGCGTCGCTATGACCGTCGCTATTGGTGGCATGTAAGCATCACTATAGCCGTCGCTATATAGCGACAGCTATAACAATGCATATAGCGACGGTTATAGCGACGCTCATAGCGACGTTCCCGTATTGACGCTGTCAGCGATGCAGGGGAGTATAAAAACCCAATGTATTTCCGTTGCTAACAGCGTCACAAGTTCACACAACCTCTTGTAGTGTGGCTTGATCTGAATTGATTCTATAGAAGGAGATGATGTATCCAATTGTCAAAATGGAGCTGTGTTTTGTCATTCTTTGCATTTTAAAATTCGCAACTTTGCTTCCTCCTTTGCATAGTTTGGATGGCTTGAGTTTTTTGCTTCCGTTCCTTTGCTTGGTGAATCTCATCCAAAATGTTAGCAATAAGAGGTAAATTCTATTTCTCTCTAATTTGCAACCATTGATCCAATTAGGTATCTTCTCTCCCTCTAATATTGTAAGTTTTACGGTGCCACTAGGTGATAATTATCACTGATCACAAATGGGGCATTACCTCGTCTTTTCAATTTCTTGGAGTGTTGCTTCAAGGTATAGACTGACACATACTTGCCTTTTTGAACTCCTTATTTATCATTTCATTTTTCATTTTGCGCATATAGGGATGCAACAGCCTTGAGTCGCAATTCATCTAACCTAGTGAGTTGGACAACTTTGCTCAACAACTCATTTCCATTTCATCCTAAGTCTCTAGCCACTCGTAGTATGGGAACCAAGAATTCAAAAGGCAATATAACATTGATCCCGTACACCAAATTGAAAAGTGTTGTTCCCAAGTTTGTTTTGTATGCTGTGCTATATTCTCAAAGAGCTGAATGTAACTTCTCGTCGTAGTTGACTCTTGACTTGTCTACAATTTGGGCAAGCATGGCACATAAATTTTTTTTTTTGCTCTTCGCTTGTTTGTTGGCTTGAGGCTTGTGAACACTGACCTAACAGCTCAATTTTACTAAAAATACAGTTTGAATTGAATTTTTGGGTGGTCTATTGGGTTCGATAGATTTTTGATTACTTTGTTTCAAGTGGCTTAGTTTTTGCTATTTTCTGACAAGTTTTGACTTTTTCAGTGGCTCATGGTCCACTCATCTTGGTCTTTCTCGCTTCTTCTTTCTTTTTTGACTGCTCAATTTTTTGATTGCTTTGGTGTGTATATAGGTATTTTGTGGGTCAACCTCTCTCTCTCTCTCTCTCTCTCTCTCTCTCTCTCTCTTTCTATGCTCTTGCTTTTGTCATAACCTAACCCTAATCACCATCTCTCTAACCCTAACCCTAACCCTAACACATGTCTCTCTCTCTCTCTCTCTCTATGCTCTTGCTTTTGGCATAACCTAACCCTAATCACCATCTCTCTAACCCTAACCCTAACACATTGATTGACCTAAGGCTTTACCCTCCTAGCTTAATGCTAATCATTGGCAATTAGGGAGTACGCTTCCACTTCCATTAGCCCATCAAGTGGTATCAGAACAGACGATTCTATACCTAGGCCTACTATCAATTAACCTCAATTTGAATTAGCCGTCTCAATAACCTACTCGCTAATTACCACTTGGGTAGAGCATGCTCCACTATCCTTTGGTGATTAAGTGACAAGGAATTCACATTTAGCATTGTGTGTGTGCATAATTTTTTGTGTGCTTTTGTGTTCATTTTTAGCTTGCTTTACCATACTATTACTCCCACCATAAGCATAATTGACTTGTGAAACTAATGTGTGTGAAAAGCTATTTCCAAAAGCTATCTATTGACTATCTATTTGCTTTAATAGGGCCTCATAGATGCTTTCCTAATTAGCCTTGCAAGATTAGTACTCTTCTTTCTCAGGAATTTTTACAGAACAAAAGCTCACAATTGTGTGTGTGTGTGTGATCCTTTTTTGTACATTGAATGCTTCACATTTCCCCCCCTCTTTAAGTCACTATCTTTGAGAAACTCATTGTGAGAACTCATGGTTTTTAGAGGAGAGTCAAACCTTTTTTTAAGGGGCCACACACAAAAGACATCACCCGCCACATTGGGTGCCTGTGGGTGGAATTCAAACTAGCGGTAAACTGCATTATAATCAATTTTTGGGTCCAATGCTAATCGGCTAGCTCTTGGAAGCCTGGTATTCCCATCCATTGGCTTTGTGGAAACTTTCTTAGGCCACAACCGACTTGAATGTGCACCCTTCCTGTTTTTGACCATCCGGTGCGATCCCAAAGTGCTTAGCTCTTTTTTAAGGGAGCCTTCTAGTCAGCCCTTAATAGACCCCACTTCTCATGGCCTAGCTCGGCTCAACAAGCTCTTAAGACTCCATCTTGGGGTGCCTCCCCACTACCCCAGTCTCCATTCACACATAATTCAAGGCCCTTGGCTCCAAGCCCTCATTCCCACCTACATAAAGCCAAAAAGATCACGTGCTTCAACCAAGGCTCCTCTCAAGCTTCCAAAGAAAGTAAAAATTTGAGCATGCAAAGAGACCTTCATAATAGGACTTCTAGACTACCTTCTTGACCTTAGAACCATGAAAATCATGCACAAGAAATTCAAAGAAAAATTCCACCCTGTAATCTAGATTTTGAGATTTTGGTTGCCTCTTTCCTGGGGGTACTATTCATTTGAGATCCTTGAACCCTTTACTTAAATTTAACCAACATTCAAGGGTTCTTAAGTTCCCTGTGTTATCATACATATGTGGTACAGTGATATGTGTGAACACACTTAGGACCGTCGAGGCATTTTTTCCCTCATTAGGAGGTTTTTTTCCTTGTGCATTGTATATACGCCCATCATTCTAGGGCTATCTTATCTTTCCATTGCATACTAAGTAATACTACTCTCTGTTGTGTGCCTTTAGCTTCCTTCATCTTCTCCAAGCTGTGTGTGTTTCCTTGCAACCCTATTTCCAACAATTGGTATCAGAGCAGGTTGCGTCTTCTCGAGCTTAGTCACTATAGCATCACGAGCACACGCCAACTCACTTTCTTAGATTTCAATGAGCCTTGGTGAGTGTCAGAAAGTCGACAAATAATATGCATTTGGGCTCATTGCGGCCACTATAGGCAGTTATGCAGGCAATTTTGTCATTTTGTCCAGAATTTTTATCAATGCCATTTTTTGCATAACATGTTCCTTAGAGCCTTCTATGGGTTGTTCTACATAACACGTGTTGGTCGCACTTTGTTTCTCCTCTTTTTGGGTAGTTTTCACATGAAGTGCAAGCATTTGCCATGACTGACAACAATATAGATGTCTTCAAGATGTTTGATGCTGAGGATAAATTGGATGGGGACAATTACCCAATGTGGGCTTACATGATGCAACATGTACTTGTGTCAAAGGGAGTTTGGAATGTTGTGCAGGGAATTGTTACCATATACATGTGGTAGTGATGTGTGTGAACACACTAGGACCGCCGGGGCATTTTTTCCCTCTTTAGGACGTTTTCCCCCCCGTGCATTGTATATACGCCCATCACTCTAGGGCTACCTATCTTTCGATTGCACACTAAATAGCACACTCTCTATTGTGTGCCTTGAGCTTCCTTCATATTCTCCAAGCTGTGTGCGTTTCTCTGCAACCCTAATTCCAACAATTGGTATCATAGCAATTTACGTCCTCCCGGGCTTAGTCGCTAGCCTCTCCAGCACACACCTGCTCACTTTTTCCAATTACAGTGAGGTTTGGCAAGCGTTCGCAGGTCGACAAAACTTTTTTTTGGGGGGGGGGGGGGGGGGGGGGGGGGGGTTTGTAGAGCTCAGTCTGCTCAGAGTTTTGATTCGGGGTCATTTCGGCCTCCGTTTCCACTACAGACAGGTTTGCACAGGCTATTTCGTCATTTTGTGAAGAATTTTTGTCAGTGCCATTTTTTGCATAATAGGTGCCTTACAGTCTTCTACGGTTTGTGCTATATAGCACGTGTTGTTTCCACTTTGTTTCTCCTCTTTTCGGGAAGTTTTCACATCAGGTACAACATTTACCATGGCTGACAACAACATAGATGTGTTCAAGATGTTTGCTGCTGAGTACAGGTTGGATGGGGACAATAACCCTATGTGGGCTTACATGATGCAACATGTTCTTGTGTCAAAGGACGTCTGGAATATTGTGCAGGGCATTGATGTACGTCCTGGTTCTAAGGATGCACGCGATGTTGAGGATGTTGTAGGTCTTGCTGCAAGGATTATTGCTATTAGAGTTGTTTTGCCTTTGGCAGAACAATCTCGTTGGGATGTAAAGGATGCGCAGGCTCATACATCGATTGGGTTGTTTGTGAAGCGCACCATTGTTCCTCACATTCGTTCAGCAAAATCTGCAAAATAGGCTTGGGATATATTGGCTAGTCTTTATGCAAGTCGCAATGAGGCTAAAATTGCTTTGCTGCGTAAAGAGCTGGAGTCGAAGATTATGCATGAGGAAGATGATATGGACACTTTCCTTGCTGGTGTCAAGGATATCAATGAGCAACTTATTTCTGCAGGTGAAGTCATTTCAGACAATTCCCTTGTGCAGACTTTTCTTGATGCCTTACCAGATTCCTACCAGACTTTTGCTAGTACTTGGAGACTGATGACCCAAGGAAATCCTGAAGTTGTCAAGTTTGATGCATTATGCACATTGCTGTTGCAAGAGTTACTTTCCAGAAAAAACAGGACTAGGCAGCGTGTAGTTGAACAGGTTTTATTGCTTCTCAAAGAAAGGGTGGTAACAGCAATGCAGCCACTTCTTATGGTTCTACAACGATTGGCAAAACTTCTGTTCCTAATGCTTCTGCTGGCAGCAATTCGTCTGGAAATTTTGGTAGTAAGGGCAAAAAGAAGATGCGTTGCCATTATTGTAAAGCTAATGATCACTTGATCAAGCAGTGTCCTAAGTTGAAGTCCAAAGAGGCTAAGAAAAAAGAGGCTGGTTCCACTACAAATGCTGGTTCCACTACAAATGCAGCCTTTGTTGAGTCTTCTATAAAAGGAGACTGTAATGCTGATGTTGATGCAGAATGGGCTTTTAGCATAGAGTGCACTTACAATCCTTCTATCCATGATGCATGCTTGTCAGCTGCTGCAGATTCACATGTGTGGTATTTAGATAGTGGTGCTACAAAGCACATTACCTCACATCGTGAATTGTTCACCTCTCTCGAGTCTGTGCCTCATGGGAATTCAGTCACTTGTGCCAACAATGCCTCTTATCCGGTTCAGGGAGTTGGAAAGATTGTGCTTATTGCTGCAAATGGCAGTTCTTTCACACTTGTTGATGCACTTTATGTACCTGGGATCAAGAAGAATCTTTTGTCTGTATCTATACTTGCTAGACTTGGACTTGTAGTCAAATTTGTGGATGATAGATGTACAATTCACGATCTCAATTTTTGTGATAAAATTGTTGCATCTGGGCTTTTGTGCCGTGGACTATATAAGATCACTTTGTATGAAAAGTGTGGAATAAATTTTGCAAATGTAGTTGCAGATTCAAGGGCTATTTCAGATGCAAAACTTTGGCATGCACGTTTTGGTCATGTGAATTTTGCTAGCTTGCTGCGTTTGCAGAAATATTATATGGTTGCTTCTTTGCCGACTCTTGAAGCACCTGTCAAACATGTTTGTGAAGGCTGTATTTTGGGTAAGATGCAATGTTCTAAGTTTCGAAAGGATGGTTCAGTTCGGGCCACATGCAGGTTGTAGCTTGTGCATAGTGATGTTTGTGGACCCATGCAAACTCCATCCTTGGGCAATTACCTTTACTTTGTTGATGATTACTCCAGGCATGCATGGGTATTTCCGCTTAAAGCGAAGTCTGAAGTTTTTATGTGCTTCAAACAATTTCTGGCTATGGCTGAAAATGTCTCGAAATACTAAGGGTACCCTTCGTTTTGATCGAGGGGGGGAGTATATGTCTCATGAATTCAATGCATTTTTGGCTAGTCGTGGGATAAAACACCAATGTACAGTGCCTTATACACCTCAGCAAAATGGTGTTGCTGAGAGGAAAAACAGGTCACTTATGGAAATGGCACGATGTATGGTCAAAAGTCAAGCTTTGCCGCATTCTTTTTGGCTTGAGGTCATCACGTGTGCCACTTATGTACTAAGCAGGTGTCCTACAAAAGCTTTGCAGTCTATTACTCCATATGAAGCATGGCATGATAGAAAGCCTTCTATTGAGCACATGCGTGTTTTTGGATGTTTGGCATATGCTTTGGTGCCACAAGTGCAGCGCAAAAAATTGGATGATAAGGCTGTCAAATGTATTTTTGTTGGTTATAGTGCTGAAAGAAAAGGTTACAGGTTGTATCATCTGCAAACAAAACGAATTCTGGTTTCACGGGATGTAAGTGTTTGTGGAAGATTCTGTTCAGCCCTTGCTGTCATGTGCTAGAGACAGTAATGTAAGCTCACAGGACATTTATGACACTTTGTTGCCTCTTTTCAGTGGTGGAAATATGAATGTAAGTTCCAATGAGGCAAATGTACAGTCTATGGGGGTTTCTGAAGATGTTACAGATTAGCCTATTACTGTTGCAGATGTACATGATGTACTTGATGAGGAAAGGATTGAAAATGACCAGGCTAGAGGTATGCCAAAATGGCTGGTGCACATTTTGCATGACAGTAAATTGGATGCACCTTTGTCTAGTCGTACTCGTTCAGGCTCTCGCCATGCATCTTATGCATCAGATTGTTATGCTTTGGCTGTGTCTTGCTTAGATGATGTTGATGAGCCTCTATCTTTTGATGAAGCACATAATTCAAAAAATTGGATGGCTGCCATGCAATTAGAATATGATGCACTTATAGAAAATGACACATGGACTTTATGTGATTTACCTCCTGGCAAAAAGGCCATTGGTAGGAAGTGGGTTTACAAGTTGAAACGCAAGCCGAATGGTGAGATCGATCGCCATAAGGCTCATCTTGTTTTAAAGAGTTATTATGCACAACAAAAAGGCATAGATTATGAAGAGACCTTTGCTCCCACTTGTCGTATGAATACTGTTCGTTTTCTATGTGCATCGGTAGCTCATTTTGGTTGGGATGTACATGAATCAGACATTGTTACTGCTTTCTTGAATGGTGAAATATTTGAGGAAGTTTATGTAACGCAGCCGGGCTATGAGAAAGCTGACACTCATTTGGTCAAACAAGGCTTTCGTAATAGTCCAACAGAAAGCACATTGTATGTAAAGCGTGAGGGTGATGTATTTCTCATTGTGGTTCTTTATGTAGATGATTTGCTGATCACTGGACCAAATGAGAGACATATTGTTGAATTTAAGGCTGATTTGAATGCTACTTTCAAGATGAAAGATTTGGGGTTGTTGCATCATTATTTGGGCATACAGTTTAAGCAGTGTGATGGTGGTATTGCCTTGTGTCAGAAAAGTTACATAGAGACATTGATATGTAAGTTTGGACTCGAGGTTTACAAACCTATTGCCACTCCCATGGAAATAGGTTTGAAGTTGAGTGTAGATGATGATGGTGATCCTGCTGATGTCACTCTTTACCAAACTGTTGTTGGCTGCCTCATTTACATTGGTTTTTTATACTCCCTCACGTCGCTAAGACTGTCGCTAACAATGTTGCTACAAGAACGTCGCTATAACCGTCTCTATATGCATCGCTATACACGTCTCTATATAGCGACACATATAGCAACGGTTACAACGACGGTTACAGTCCTTTTGTAGCGACGCTTATAGCGATGTTGCAGAACCTTCTATAGAGATGCTTATAGCGTAAACCTAAATGAATCCAAGATAAGCCGAGATTCACCTTTGAAAGAAAGTGCAAGGTATAGACCCAAAGTAGTCACCCACAAGACAATATAACCATTAACTCCATCATGCATAGTACTGTTTGCAGAATAAAGATACAAAATTGACAAAAGTAATTGGATGAAAGTAAATTGATGAAAGCAAATCAATGACAATTATTGACATCATAGGCAAAATCACTTGATTGTTAAGCTTTGCAGATGTAATAGTTACAACACAATTGTCATTATTGAGAAAATACATGGTTTTCCAATAGTTACAAAAAGACGTATACACATCATCTCATTATACATACTATGACAAAAGAAAACTAATGCTATCTAGCTATGGCTAGACTGATGTCGTCTAATCAAACGTCACATCGCGTCCAAGTGGCGTATCTGTCGGATTCTGCAGAAAAAACAATAAGACTTTCTGTAAGTATAAACATATAATTACAAAACAATCTATTTTCTTATCTTATTATTAAAATACAAGAAATGTAAAAGAGTAAAGTGAAATACTAACCATGCCACCGCGGGAACTCAGAATGTCTATTAGGGTGTTTAAGCCCTTTATGCCTGCATACTTGCGCTCGTACACTGTGGGTCACGTCCTGTCATCGACCATTGTTCAAAACATAGAAAGAATCCATTATGCTAGAATTTAAAAGTACAAATAGACGTAACTACCAAACCTAAAGAGCAATGCAAAAACACTTACAAAATCGGCCTCAAATGATGCCCACCCACCGCTCCCCAAGTGGTGCGAGCTCCCTTCCTCTACTCGATCTTTGGCTGCCTCCTTTTGTTGCTTCCACTTGTCACGATTCTCACGCACTACTCACTTCACATTCTTCCAATCTTCTTTGGCCAGCTAATCTGGTCTGTTCCACCCATGCTTTATTGCTTTTTGTACTTCAGAATGCTTGTGCTTGCAGTATTCGCGCATTCGAACCTTCATCAGGTCTTCATTGAAGCGCTCATCCCGAGTTGACGCGGAAAATTTGTCATGCAGTATGCTGATGACTCTATCTTTTTATTCATTTGGCACTTCACTCCAGGTATTTAGTATGTAGTGTCGAAACACCTGAGAGAAAAGACCACACATGCGTGAGATCACCTTCTTGCCTTCATCATCCAAGATGATGCCGCTGCTGATGTCGATCGAGTACGGCAAGCCCTCTCGCCTGTGACGCGTTATCTTGGGTGTCTCGATAGGGGTCTCTAGCGGCATCTTGATGGGGGTACAGATGTCAGGTGTCTCCACTGGAGTCTGGGCCCCGTAGCGAGAAGTGACTCCCGAAGGAGTAGCTAGTGGTGTGTAGCCAGGAACGGTCGATAGCCGCGCAAAACCTGGCGTAGATGGCGATGCCGTGGCTAGTGTGGGGGCGGGCAAAGAAGAAGAAGGTAAGGAGCCTTGTCAAACATGAGGTGGTGTTGAGGCATCAGCGGTGGCATCCCCAAAGCAACCGTCGCCGCCACCACTAGAGCATTAGTGCCTAGAGGAGTGTGAAGATTATCTCGTCGACACCAAAGCTTTGGAGAACGCTGAATGCTCCAAAATAGAGGGAGACGCTGAAGGAGTGGAAGTGCTCTAGAGCTATGACGCTCCTCATACCACCTCCCCTGTTGGGGTGACAAAGAAGAAAGAAACTCATCATCATTCATACCTGCATTAAACACACGAACATTTAATCTTAATATTGAATGGAGAAGAAAACATGGACAAGTTATAATCTATACTATAGATAATAGGGAGAGGGATTCATGGGTAGAGAGAGAGAGAGAGAGAGAGAGAGAGAGAGAGAGAGAGAGAGAGAGAGAGAGAGAGAGAAAGAGAGAGAGGACTCATAAAGGGGGAGGGACTCCTGTGTAAGAGAGATTCCTGTGAAGTTCTTGTGAATTTGTCTCCCATGTGCATTCTACGTATCTTGTAAAAGCTATGTCTTGGACAACATGCCTTTTATATGTAGCTGTGACAAGACACTTTGGTCATAAATTAAATTTCTTTTCTGTTTTCCACAGTTTTCTCGATTACGTGCGACAGATCTTTATCTATCACGAGAGAGAGAGAGAGAGAGAGAGAGAGAGAGAGAGAGAGAGAGAGAGAGAGAGAGAGAGAGAGAGAGAGAGAGAGAGAGAGAGAGAGAGAGAGAGAGAGAGAGAGAGAGAGAGAGAGAGAGAGAGAGAGGTATGTCTAATCTATTTTGTATATGCAGGTTTCTATATTCTTGGGCAGTTGTAAATTCTCGGACTCCATCAACATTAGTGATCATGGCAACATTAGTGCTCACCCCAGCAAGGCGGACATAAGAGGGAGGAGAGGGAAGGAGCATACCTGGAGTAGAAGCAATGACGATTAAGCACAATTTAAATTTCTCAAGTATAGCATATAGACAAGAATGGACAAAAAGCGATGTGAATACAATATATATTATAAAACGGAGAAAAATTGTTCAAATACAATGTTTATGGCTTTAAGAGGTTTCTCTCTCATCCTTACATAGCTCAGTATAACTCCCTATGTCTATATAGAGATCTCCGTTTAGGTAGATGTCCTCCGTTTCATTTTGTAGATCCTTTGCATGCACCCATAGAGAGTAGCAGCTCGATGCTCGTCTGGCACCACCTTAGCGGCTTTTGACTGAGCATCTTCTCCCATGTCCTCCATTGATTTCACTGTGATTGGCACATGGTAGCCCTCATACATTCGTGCACTACGAGGGGCTACCTCTATGACGTACCACCAGTTTGATGCAGACTTTGTAGGATGAAATATCACCTGCCAGAGCCACATAACCTAGATGAGAGCTTCCAAGCACATAACTTCTAAAATTGGATGTTAAATATTTATAGACTTACTTGCTCACAATCCTCGGGTAGTACGAAAGTGTCTCTTAGGTCGGTCCATTTTATAGTTGAATCCACCTCAAGGAAACTAGGCTCTCCTCTGGGCACAGTAGCGTTGCGATCCTCCATGTTTATCTTGAACCATTGCACATCAAACAAGTCGACAAAAAAACCTCTATAATCAATCCTCAAAATCTCTTGTTGCCTGCCAAAGTAAGTGAGTTCTTCCACCACAGGATCTACATCAGAGGACCGTCGTCGACTAGACTGTTCAAATTTTGCCATGATTCCACAATCTTGTATAAAACACTTTTTGTCGATCCATTCCACCCTAAAATTTCAACCTTTACACCATGCTATTGTGTATGACTTATACTACAACCAACAAAGATTATGAGTGGCCATTCAAATATCTAGAAAGTCGTTAGTCGTACATTGCAAACTTACCTTGGTCGTGCAACCCCAAGAGTACTCCCACTCCTCCTTAGTCACTTCTTCACCACACTGTTGTGCGCTTTTCAATTGGTTGTGCAACCATCTTAAGCTCATGAATTTTGGTAGGCTCTCAAGACCCGCCGGATAACGCATCGGCGGTCGTCTTCCCCATCTCCACTCGATTCGTGCCCTTTGTCGCTCTTTCTTTGCATCCTCGTATTAATATTGTGAAATCCACTTTTGCATCACTAGATTGTGAAGCATGCAAAATCGGTTGATTTTAGCCTCTAGATCTTCCGTCATCTTCTTCTCAACACCGAGATTGCACATGACAATCCCAGATATACGCTCATCATCTATGGTTCACCATAGCGTGTCTCGGGCTTTATCGAATATATCTAGCCACTCTCCAATGTAAACTAGGGACTCTGATACCAGCCAACCTTCTGCCATGCTACCCTTCGAACGTGCCTTCTGACGCATATATCCCTTGAGCGTTTTCATGAAATGTTCTAAAAATAACATCCATTTAGAATGTATTGTGCCACCTATTTCCACCTCATCAACTATGTGAACAAGAAGATGCACCTGAAATGGTTAGCATGGTAGTAGGAAAGTGTTTCTCAAACATGCACACAATCTTCGCAACATTTAGTTTGGTGAATGGTATGGAGTCTACATTGATCTCCTTTTGTGAGATCCATTGCACCAACTTTGCAAGTTTGTAGATTGTGTTACGGACTTTAGGAGACAAACATCCCTCAATGGCCACCGGTAAAATAAACTGCAAACACATCTAGCTATGATATTAAAGTCCACACACGAATTTGTTACACAATTCTCAGTATGATATATTCCACTTCAAACATACCTGACACATTTTATGCCATTCATGTGACTTCAAACCGGTAAGCTTCCCTTCTTTAGTAAAACACGTTTGGAACGAGTGCATTACGCTAGTGGGAGTCTGCACAGAACGAATGGTCTCATTTACTTTGCGTTCTTGGGCTCCTGTGAAAATCCGTGGCGCTTTAGGGAGTTCTATCGATTTATCAGGTGCTGTCTGTGGCCAATATTGCTCCATACGATCCACATTTCTAAGGTCAACCCTGGCTCCCAAAGTATCTTTCTTGCCGGTCAGTCTTGCCGGTCAGATGGTCCCACAACAGATTACCCACATTCTTGAATATGTGCATTGGATCAAGTAAGTGATTGATCATGAGTCTGGTCCAATATGGTAACTCGTACCATAGAGAGAGTCTCTTCATCCCTGGGGGCAAACTATCATCACACATCTCCTTCTGCTCTAACCATGCTTGTGCAGACATCCTTGGTGGCTCTCTTCCCAAAAAGCCTTCAATCTAGACACATGTGCTCCATCATACAATGGTGTATCGGCTTCACTTTTCATGTCATCATAGATAAGCCTTTCTGAATCCATGATCGTCTCAATCATTTCATCGATCTCGGGCTCAAACATTGCCTCATTGGGATTGTGGTCTACATGATCATCCTCCGAGATGTCAAAGGCTACATTTTGTGGCCTCACATATGTTGCTTGACCAAAGCGCCTGCAAACACGTCTATTGGGTTGCAAGATTGCTGTCTATTGGCCAGTGTCAGAGTCCGATGAGTTATAATTGGCAACAACTCGATCTATAATAGATGGATCAAACTCGCCAAATTCACGAACGTGCTGCAAAGAAACGCGTCTTGTCCATCGCAGATCATGCTTGCATTGATTACAAGGACATAAGATCCTTGTTGAGAGATAGGTGTTTCGGTTGGACGGCCCCACATCCTCGTCACTACTCATAATGAACGTAAAAACCTTCTATCCTGGACATAAATTTCATCTTCTATTGACATCCTCCGTCTTTTATCTCTCTCTCTCTCTCTCTCTCTCTCTCTCTCTCTCTCTCTTTGTTCAGACTGTAACTTTACCTCACATTCTCTAGTCATGTCCGATCCCCGTACACCTCTAGAAGAGATCAGAACCACCGGGTTATAATCTTGTCTTTATTGGTCAATGCCTATATTTGTGGGTACGAGAAATCTACACACCCACGTCTACATGACAGTGCACGTAGTGGACAAAACCCCTTTGCCTATTCTCTAGCTGTAGGAATTCACAGCATCTTAACATATCTTCACAGCAGATCCTTGTTTAAGAGATTACTTAGCACATTACATGTTGGCCTCCAATCTGAGTATCATGCCATTGAAAGCTTTCAACTTAAGGTCGCATCCGTAGAGAGGAAGAGAGGGATCACCGTTCGTTGAACTCTAATTTTTTTCCGTAATCCCGAACGTAGACTTTAATATAAAAACTAAATCCAAAATCTAATCTTAAATCTAACCTAATTGAACATATGGTGATTCTGAGCTAATTGAACATGTGGTGATTTTGAGCTAATTGAACATGGTTAGTGGGTGAGTTAATGGGTGTCAGATTCTGATGGGCCCATATACATATTGTTGTGTACCTATTGTTTGCTCTTGGGGAAAAGCCTTCATTGACATGCCCTAAAATCTAACCTAAATCTAATCTCAAATCTAACATAAATCTAGATCTATACTAATCTTAAGCTCAACATAAACCTAAATCTAATCTAACCTTAAATCTAACATAAACCTAAATGTAAACTAACTTAAATCTAATTCTAATCTAATCTTAAATCTAACCTAACTAATCTTAAATCTTGTCTTAATCTTAAATCTAACATAAATCTAAATATAATCTAATCTCAAATCCTAAACCTAAATGTTATCTAACTTAAATCTAACCTAGCTAATTTTAAATCTTGCCCTAATTTTAAATCTAACATAATCTTAACTCAACATAAACATAAATCTAACCTAAACCTAAATGTAATGTAACTTAATCTTAAATCTAATTTAAATCTTAACATAATCTTAAGTTTAACCTAATTTTAAATTTAGAATAAATTTTAAATATAAGTTAAATGTAATCTAACTTAATCTTAGACCTTAATCTAACATAATCTTAAATGTAATTTTAAATCTAACCTAACCCTAAATCTTAATATAACATTTCATTTCATATTTTCTCTACTTTATCTCTCTCTCTCTTTGTTTTCTCCCCTTACGTCTCTCTTTTCGTCTTCTCTCTCTATTTCTCTCTTTGGTTTTTTTTTTCTCTCTTTCTCTCTCTCTCTCTCCCTCTTTCTCTTTCTCTTTGTTTTCTTCTCTCTCTCTCTCTCTCTCTCTCTCTCTCTCTCTCTCTCTCTCTCTCTCTCTCTCAATGTGTGTGTGTGTATGCATTCTTTGTTTATGCATGTGTACTCTGTCATAATAATCGATATCTAATTCTCCTAAATGATTTTCTCATGTTGAACTGATCATTTAATATGGGGAAGTGCCAAGGGAGAAAAAGCTAGAATATTGGTTATGCTAGCAGACCGGCCACAGTAGGGATCCAAAGGAGGGAAAATAGGGATCCAAAGGGGGGGCCATCTGCAAAAGAGCCATGTGCAACAATGGGCTAAAAAGACCCTAAGGTTCAGCCCATTAAGACTTCCAAAATGCTAAGGTTCCAAAATTCAAAGGTTGTGTCCAAAGGTCAGCCTTAAGGGAATTGGATACTTGGGAGGGGGCGAGCCTTGCATGTAGAGGATGAGAGAGAAAGCCACACACACACACACACACACACACACACACACACACACACACACACACACACACACACACACACACAAGCTCCCTTTACACAAAGGGAATGAGGGACACATGTCAACTCCCTAGCCCAGATGCCGACAAGGTGTACCCAATTCTTATTGGATGGCCTTGGAGGTGGAGTAATAGACTGCAAAGCTTTCGTAGGACACCTGTTGAGTACATAAGTGGCACACATGATGGCCTCAAGCCAAAAAGAATGCAGTAAATCTTGACTTTTGACCATACATCATGCCATTTTGGTCAATGACCTGTTTTTCCCCTCAGCAACACCATTTTGCTGAGGTGTATAAGGAATTGTACATTGGTGTTTTATCCCACGACTAGCCAGAAATGCATTAAATTCATGAGACATATACTCCCCCCCTCGATCGGAATGGAGGGTGCCCAGGGTACATTGCGAGACATTTTCAGCCATAGCAAGAAATTGTTTGAAGCACATAAAAACTTCAGACTTCGCTTTAAGCGGAAATACCCATGCATGCCTGGAGTAATTTTCAATGAAAGTCACGAAGTACAGGTAATTGCCCAAGGACGGAGTTTGCATAGGCCCACAAACATCACTATGCACAAGCTGCAACCTGCATGTGGCCCGAACTGAACCATCCTTTGGAAACTTAGAAAGCTGCATCTTACCCAAAATACAGCCTTCACAAACATGTTTGACAGGTGCTTCAAGAGGCGGCAAAGAAGCAACCATATCAAATTTCTGCAAACTGGCAAAATTCCGATGACTAAAACGTGCATGCCAATGTTTTGCATCTGAAAAAGCCTTTGAATCTGCAACAGCATTTGCAAAATTTTGTTCACACTTGTCATACAAAGTGAGCTTATACAACCCATGGCACAAAAGGTCAGATGCAACAATTTCATCACCAAATCTGAGATCATGAACTGTACATCTGTCATCCACAAATTTGACTACAAGTCCAAGTCTAGCAAGTGCGGATACAGACAAGAGATTTTTCTTGATCCCAGGTACATAAAGTGCATCAACAAGTGTGAAAGAACTGCCATTAGCAGCAGTAAGCACAATCTTTCCAACTCCCTAAACCGGATAAGAGGCATTGTTGGCACAAGTGACTGAATTCCCATGAGGGACAGACTCGAGAGAGGTAAACAATTCACAATGTGAGGTAATGTGCTTTGTAGCACCACTATCGATATACCACACATGTGAATCTGCAGCAACTGATAAGCATGCATCATGGATAGCAGGATTGTAAGTGCACTCTGCGCTAAAAGCCCATTCTGCATCAACATCAGCATTATAGTCTCCTTTCATAGAAGACTCAACAATGGCTGCATTTGTAGTGGAACCAGCATTTGCAATGGAACCACCCTCTTTCTTCTTAGCCTCTTTGGCCTTCAACTTAGGAAACGACTTGCTCAAGTGATCATTAGCTTTACAATAATGGCAACGCATCTTCTTTTTGCCCTTATCACCAGAATTTCCAGACGAGTTGCTGCCAGTAAAAGGATTAGGAACAGAATTTTTGCCACTCGCAGCAGAACCATAAGAAGTGGCTGCATTATTGTTACCACCCTTTCTTTGAGAAGCAATAAAAGCCTGTTCAATTGCACGCTGTCTAGTCCTGTTTTTTCTCGAAAGTGACTCTTGCAACAGCAATGTGCATAATGCATCAAAGTTGACAACTTCAGGATTTCCTTGGGTCATCGGTCTCCAAGTACTAGCAAAAGTCTGGTAGGAATCTGGTAAGGCATCAAGAACAGTCTACACAAGGAAACTGTCTGAAATGACTGCACCTGCAGAAATAAGTTGCTCATTGATATCCTTGACACTAGCAAGGAAAGTGTCCATATCATCTTCCTCATGCATAATCTTTGACTCCAGCTTTTTACACAGCAAAGCAATTTTAGCCTCATTGCGGCTTGCATAAAGACCTGCTAGAATATCCCAAGCCTGTTTTGCAGATTTTGTTGAACGGATGTGAGGAACAATGGTGCGCTTCACAGACAACACAATCAATGCATGAAATTGCGCATCCTTTACATCCCAACGAGCTTGTTCTGCCGTAGGCAAAACAACTCTAACAGCAGCAATCCTTGTAGCAAGACCTGCAACATCCTCAACATCGCCTACATTCTCAGAACCAGGACGTACATCAACGCCCTGCACAATATTCCAGATGCCCTTTGACACAAGAACGTAATGCATCATATAAGCCCACATAGGGTAATTGTCCCCATCCAACCTGTCCTCAGCAAAAGCAAACATCTTGAACACATCTGTGTTGTTGTTGTCAACCATGGTAAATGTTGCACCTAATGTGAAAACTGCCCGAAAATAGGAGAACGGAGCGGGAACAACCTGTGCTATATAGCACAAACCATAGAAGACTAGAAGGCACCTGTTATGCAAAAAATGGCACTGACAGAAATTCTGCACAAAATGACGGAATAGCATGTGCAGTACTGCCTATAGTGGAAACCGAGGCCGAAATGAGCCCAAATCAAAAATCTGAGCAGACCAAGCTCTATGAGCTTACCAAGCTCTATGAGCTTACCCGAAATATTTGTCAACCTGCGAACGCTCACCAAAGCTCACTGAAATCGGAGAAAGTAAGGAGGCATATGCTGGAGCAGCTGGCGACTGAGACCGGGAGGACGCAACCTGCTCTGATACCAATTGTTGGAATTAGGGTTGCAGAGAAATGCACACAGCTTGGAGAAGACGAAGGAAGCTCAAGGCACACAATTGAGAGTGTGTTACTTGGTGTGTAATGGAAAGATAGATAGCCCTAGAGTGATGGGCGTATATACAATGCACGGGGGGAAAAACCTCCTAAAGAGGGAAAAAAGCCCCGGCTGTCCTAGTGTGTTCACACACATCACTACCACATGTATATGGTAACAAACTATACACAACTTTCCTGGCTATGAATTCTATGTCGGTATTGATTTCATTTTAAGTAATATATACAGACACGCCTTTTCATTTCATTCTATTTTTTATTATCATACTAAATATTTCACTATGAGTGTAGGGTGTTCAATCAAAGGCTATAAGGCTTGTCCCTCATGCGGCAATTGGTTGAAATCTACGTATAGTAAGCAACTCAATAAAAATATACAAGCTCATCTTCTTGATCCTATGCATATATTCAAAAATGTAGGACACTCTTTGTGGAAACATCTTATTGGTTTGTAAGACACATAAGCAACTCAAAACGACTTAAAAGATCAAAATTACAAACACAACTTGTGGCCCCATGTTGATGAAGAGACGGGTCAAAAAGAATATGCACCTACACCGTGGGTGCTTACCTTCAAAGAGATTGATATAATTAATCAAAGAATATGATCTCTCTGCACACCTATAGGGTATGGTGCTTCATTGAAGAATATATTCACTGTGGATGACACGAGTCTATCAAACTTGAATTAGACACATGATTGGCATAATTTCATCAAGGTAACCCAATATTTTTTTAATCATAACAACTCTTTCCTCCAACCAAGAGATACTAATTTGATTGTAAATTGATACAGGTAGCATGTTCTCCCCCTTGTTATTGATGGTTGCTTAACGGGTGGTATTCGAGATGTTATCTATTGTTTACGGAAGCTAGCAATGTATGTGTATAGCTTGCAAATGTTTGTATATGTACTTTTAATAAAAAAAATCACATTGTTCTTCTGTTTTTTATAGATGGATCACGTCTAAGGAGATTGATACACGGTCAATACCGCAAAAGAAAAGGGAATGCATTGAGCTCCTTTGTTTGGCAAACAAAGAGTCACCGACATCATTTTTGGATATCCAAGTCCACATGTCAACTCCCTAGCCCAGATGCCCACAAGGTGTACCCAATTCCTATTGGATGGCCTTGGAGGTGGACCAATGACAATTAGGCTAGAGTAAATCTAGTTTAATTAATTTAAAAAACGCTTAATAAAAAGAACCAATGAAAATTAAGTCTCCTGGATGACTATTGGACAGTCTCCCAAGGGGTCCAATGAGCATTCAGCAGCCCAATGGCTTGCCTGATTCTTATTGGCCAGGAGGCAAAGGGGTCCAATGAGAGTTTAGTTGAATTATTAAATTACCTAAAGCTCTCACAAAAGGGGAAAGGGGGACACATGTCAGAAGGCTATCACTTATGCTGCTAAAATGTGATTGGCTAGGCCTGGGGAGGTCCAATGGGAGGATCATTAAGAGCAATTAGCAACAGGGCTCTCCCAAGAGAGAGAGGGGGCTGATTTTTGCAAGGCATTATATCACACACACTCTCACACAGTCTATGTGAGAAGGAAGAAAAAGACTATCTCTTCCCAAGCTTTAATGGAGAGCTCATATTCACCTACTCCAAGCTTGTGAGATAGAAGCCTACATCGACACACTCTTGGCATGTGGATACAAATCCAACCAAGAGCCAAGCTTCAATGCATGCTCATCTCCTCTACCATGCTAATTACTAAGCTAAGCTATGCTAATATGAGTGATTATGTGAGGAGATGTACATCTTTCTCGTAAGATACTCCTTCTTCCTCTCAATCTACTCTCATACCCTGCTAGCTCTCACCATCTTCGAAGGTGTGTGAGGTCTTGGGTCTGAGACCGGGGATAAATGATGTTGTGTTTGCTAAGTGTTTTGCTTAGTGCATGAAGCTTTCATCTTCATTGCACTAGCTAGTCTTGAAGGAACACAAAGAATTGTATTGTACAATGTCTCTCTTGATGGGAGAAACCATAATACAAAGCTTTTTGGAGGGGGGACCGGCTCCATGCAAATCCGGTCCTCAACTATAGTCAATATCTTAATTTCTCTCTCTTTTGAAAGTATTGTTCATGCTATCTAACTAGGTGTTATGCTTTTTGTTGCTCTCTCCACCCAAGACTCTTGTAATTCTCATTAGGAATCTATTCTAATGAAATGCCCACTATGTTCATGCTAATTTCCGCTACACACAAGTTTTTAGGCCATTAAATGTTACATTGGTATCAGAGCACATGGTTTCTCTATTCTTGTTCAAGAAGGGAGGTCCTCAAGCTTGCTATAAATGGTTGGTATTATTAATTGCCTGTGAGTAAGTAAAATAGGGATTTTTCAGCCTTGCAGTGCGCCTGCCTTCGTGCAGTTAACGGGGCATCACCGTCGAGAGCTATGGTCTTAATAGTGGAGTCCTACGGGGCTTGCCTACGGCTTAACCACTATTGAACTATTAGAAGCTTGACAGGAGCCGGTGTTGTTTTGGTGTTGAAAGACCCTCTCTTCTATTCCTTGCAATTAATGGTATTCGAGCCACGGGTACAGTAGCTTGAGTGCTTTTTCTAAAGGGGTAAAGAGGAGTAGCAACTAGGGCTTGAAGTGCCAAAGTACACCTAAAAAGTTTACACCTAAAAGTTGTTAGAATGGCTGACAATAGTAAAGAGAGTGAAATTAATGTTGATAACTTTGATTTTGCTAATGAGCAAGCTAATAATGATGCTCCGATGCTTGTTAACTATCTTGTTTCTAGGCTTCAACTAGCCATGGGCAATCCATCTCTCCAAAGTGAAGTGCAACGGCAGCTCCGTGCTCACGGGATTCTCCAAGCTCATCACCATGACGAGAGAACACCTAGGAAGCCTCCTTGTGAGACTCCCAAAAGAGGTCTCTCTCCAATTTGGGAAGAAGAAGAGAATCCATACGAAGGGCTCAAGAATTTACTTCTTTATCTCCTTCCCAAAGGAGAACTCAAGAGCCCCCACCGAAGGAACGAGAAAGAAGTGAGTCTCCCGCCACCTCGGCGGAGATGGCTCCACGAAGACGGCGGGCTAAACGCTCTCCATCACCACCAAAGCGGAGAAGACCATCGCATCCATCTCCACACCATAATTCAAAGAGGGATGATAAAAAGCAAGAGAAGAAAAAGGTGAGAAAGAGGACACCCTCTTCTCCATCTTCTTCATCCTCTTCCTCTTATGAAAGTGATGGTGAAGACGACAAAGATCAAGACAAGAAAAAGGCGAGAAAGAGGTCACCCTCTTCTCCACCTTTTTCAAATTCTTCACCTTCTGAAGAAAGTGATGGTGCAACCTTTGAACCATCAAAAAGAAGAGGCCATAGGAAATCCTATGCCGCATGGAAGAGTCATCCAAGCTGAAGAATTTCAAAGAGGGAGGGAAGAGCATCTCTTTCCTTACCTATGATGGCACCTTTGGTGCTACCAACAAAGTCTTGGCCTTTATCCAGCAATTTGATGCGGCGTTTGGAGATGAGGGCTTCACAGAGTCCTCTAAGCTACGTCATGTAGCTATGCACTTTCAAAAGTCCACCAGACAATGGTGGTCTAGCCTCGAGCCAACGGTGAAGCTCCACGAACATGGAAAGCTTTAAGAGCTTCCATTATGAAGAAGTTTTTGGCAACCGATGCCAAAGACAAAGTACTCACCGAATGGCGAAGCTTAAAGCTCTCTCCCTATGAATCCATCCACAAATATGTAGACAAGTTTTGGGACCTACAACTCAAAGCCACTGTCTTCAAAAAGTTGGATTTTGGAGAGCAAAAGCAACAATTTTGTGCGGGCTTAACCGAAGAAATGGCGGAGTATGTCAACTCCCAAAGGCCACGTACCATATCGGCGGTAATACACCATACTATGGTGGCCTCTCGAATCAATTTCCAAACGGGGGCTAAAAGAAATAATAAGCCCACGGAAAACAAGGGTTCCAACGAGCCTAAGGGGAAGGAAAATGTCCAAAAGTCTCCTAAGGGAAACTCCAACAAAGCTAAAGAGAAGGGAGTTTACAAAGGTAAAAACAAACTCTCTCCTGAAGAGCTTGAGCGTTATCGCAAGGATAACCGGTGTTTCAAGTGCGGCGAACAAGGGCATGCGTACCGCGCTGTCCCCAAAAGAACAACCGCCAAGATCCTCCTAGAGCTTCCTTGGTTGAAATCCAAGAGGAGGAGACTCACCAAACTCACCACAAAGGATCTCCTCTATGCCATGCTTGGGGAAAGGTAAGAGAACATGATGCTTTTATTCTCTTTGACCCTGGTTCTACTCACAATTTTATATCTATAGAGTTGGCCACCAAGCTAGGCATACAAGCCTACGAGATGGGAGATGTCCTACCCGCAGACAGTGCCTTCAAGGGGCAAGAAGCTTCAGTCACTCCCTTAATCGGGAAATTGAGGCTTCATATCCAAGGCTATGTGGACAAAGAGGACTTCTTTATCTCTCCTCTCAAGCATGAGGATGTAATCCTAGGGGCACCATGGTTTGACCGCCTGGCTGCAATGTTAAATTTTCGAAAGGAGAATCTCCTTTAAGTTCAGGGAAAAAGACATGTATATAGATGCTAAGGAAATGGGTAACATTATTCCCATTGTACATACACCAGCTTTCAACAAGTCAATAAAGAGCTCTATTTCCGTGTACATGATTTTTGTTAAAGATTCTCAAAATGAACCTAGTTCTTTAGCAAAAGAAAATAAAAGCAACCAAAAGGAATTAGAGTTATCCAATTTTCTCAAGGGGTTTCAAGATGTTTTTATTGACGACATCCCTTGTGAGCTACCTCCTAAACGAGGTAATGATGACCATGCAATTGAACTTCTTCCAGGAAGTTCACAGCCTAACAAACCTCCTTATAGAGTTTCTCAAGCTCAACAAGAGGAGATTATGCGGCAAGTGCATGAGTTAGTTGAGAAGGGCATGGTTAGGCCTAGCTCATCTCCATTTTGCTCACTTGTGCTATTAGTGCAAAAGAAAGACGGCACATATCGTATGTGTGTCGACTATAGAGCACTAAATAGGATCACTATCAAGAATAGGTTTCCCATTCCACGGGTAGAAGACCTATTTGATAAGCTACAAGGATCGACCTACTTCAGTAGGATTGACCTAAAAAGTGGCTATCATCAAATAAGGATAGTTGATCAAGACATTGTAAAGACCGCATTTCGCACCACATTTGGTCTTTATGAATACATTGTCATGCCTTTTGGCTTGACCAATGCACCAGCCACATTCAACCGCTTGATGGAGAAGTTGTTCAGGCCTCATCGAACCTTCACTGGAGTGTTCTTTGATGATATTATCATCTACTCTAATTCATTAGACGAACACAAGCAACACCTCCAGGTAATATTTCAAGTTTTGAGAGAAAATAAACTTTATGTTAATCGAAAGAAAAGTAAATTTTTCTTGCAAGAGATTCAGTATTTAGGTCACATTATCTCTCAAGATGGCATCCAAATGGATCCATCAAAGTTAGAGGTAATAAAAGGATGGCCTAAACCAAGGAATCTTCATGAACTAAGAAGCTTTATAGGTATGTGTGCATACTATAGATGCTTCATAGAAAAGTTCTCACAAAGTGCGGGACCGTTACATGACCTAACAAAGAAAAGAGTTAGGTATACATGGTCTGCTAAGGAGAACAATGCTTTAGAAAAGCTTAAAGAAAAGGTTATCTCTCAACCTGTGCTTACACTACCGGACCTCTCAAAACCATTTGAGGTCCAATGTGATGCTTGTGGTGATTGCCTTGGAGCTGTTTTGCTCCAAGAAGGGCACGCCCATAGGCTATGAGAGTCGAAGGCTCGACCCTGTTGAGCAAGCTCTAGGCATATATGAAAAGGAACTACTTGCAGTTCTACATGCCTTAGACTCATGGAAGCACTATTTATTGGGGACTCCTTTCATTCTGCGAACGGATCACCAAAGTCTTAAGTACTTCATGACGCAGACCAAGCTCTCCGACAAACAAATGAGGTGGGAAAATTTCCTTTCACAATTTCATTTTCATATTGCTCACATTGCTGGCAAGTATAATCAAGTAGCTGATGCACTCTCAAGACGACCGAGAGTGAATGCGGTTTCCATAGCAACTCACAATGATCTATCATCAATGATAGATGAGTATGCTATTGATCCCGATTTTAGAGATGTGATTTCAGCCCTTGCATTAGGGAAGAAAGAAGAACCATTTACTTTACAAGATGGTTATCTTCTCTATGGCAATAGACTATGCATTACTAACTCACTACGTGAGAAAGTAATGTATGAATCTCATGCTCCACCTATGCGGGTCATAGAGGGATTCAGTCTACCTTAAAGGGAATTGAAACATATTTCTATTGGCCTACCATGAAAGTGAACATACAAGAGTATGTTTCTAAATGTGTGGTATGCCAAAAGACAAAATTTGATAGAGGTAAGCAACTTGGATTGCTTCAACCCTTGCCAATCCCTAATTCACCATGGGAGAGCATATCCATGGATTTTATCTTTGGATTGCCTAAGTCTATCCATGGGAATACGGGAATATGGACGATAGTAGACAGGTTCAGTAAACAAGCTCATTTTATATCTGTCAAAAAGACTATCAAAGCCCATCAAATGGCAACCCTCTTCATTTCACAAATTTTCAAGTACCATGGCTTGCCAATGTCCATAGTGTCAGATAGAGATCCTAGAATGACCAGTAATTTCTGGAAGGGTCTCTTTGAGAATTTAGGGACAAGGCTAAACTTCTCTTTGGCCTATCATCCACAAACGGATGGCCAAAGTGAAATAGCTAACCTAACATTCTCGATCTACTAAAAGCCTATGTAACGAAGTAGATCAAAGATCCCAATGGGAGAAGTACTTACCCTTAGTGGAGTATGCTTACAATAACACTGTACATACTTCCACGGAAAAGCACCTTTCGAGGTAATTGAGGGAAGATGTCCCTTGCTACTTAAGGTACATGGGAAGATCTTCGCTGCAGATGAGTATAGCCGAGACCTACAAAATATTTTCAAAAGATTAAGGATGCTATCTCTATCTCACAGCAAAGGTAAAAGGCTGCTGACAAGCACAGAAGATCCCAAGCCTTTAAAGAAAATGATTGGGTCTTATTAAAGTTTCCCAAGGCTCGATTAAGGCACACGACGGGCAAGAATCCTACGGGACACCAAAAGTACTATGCTAAACTAGCAAAAAGGTACTATGGTCCCTTCCAGATTCTTAGGCCAATCAATGAGATGGCCTATCAACTCAAGTTGCCCAATCATTGGCTCATACACAATGCTTTCCATGTGAGCCTATTAAAGCCTTACAAAGGAGAGCCACCTCAAGAACCAACTATTGAAGACCCACCGGAGATCGAGGACCAAGAGGAGGTGCTGCAGCCCGAGTCCATTCTCCGACATGAAGACAAGGTATTAAGAGGCGGTAAGACTATCCGACGATATCTTATTAAGTTTAAGAATTATCCTTTTGAAGATGCTAGATGGATGCAAGGCATACAATTAAAGGATAACCTAAACCTTGTCAATGCTTACAATGCTTCCCAAGAGTAAGCAAATGTACAAAATGTTAAAAATGAACAAATTTTTTGTCTTATAAGACTCTCTTTTTCTTTATTGTGCACAAAAATGAAGTAGTATGCATGCTTAGATCAAGTTTGCGGAGACGACGTCTCCCAAACACCAAGTAGAGCTTGTCACTCTACTATGGAAGATTGATAGGACTAATGTGCAGACATGCTTGCGACAGCCTCAGGCTCTCAAGCGCCAAATGGACTAGTCATCCATTGTGGAATGATGTCGTAGGGTAACATAGGGATCCTCTACCCGCTAAGAAAAGGACTCATGAATATGCTTTATCTTCTCTACACCATAGTCGAGGACGACTATGATTTCAAGAGAGAGGTAATGTCATAATAATCAATATCTAATTCTCCTAAATGATTTTCTCATGTTAAACTGATCATTTAATATGGGGAAGTGCCAGGGGAGAAAAAGCTAGAATATTGGTTAAGCTAGCAGACCGGCCACAGTAGGGATCCAAAGGAGGGAAAATAGGGATCCAAAGGGGGGGCCATCTGCAAAAGAGCCATGTGCAACAATGGGCTAAAAAGACCCTAAGGTTCAGCCCATTAAGACTTCCAAAATGCTAAGGTTCCAAAATTCAAAGGTTGTGTCCAAAGGTCAACCTTAAGGGGAATTGGATGCTTTGTGTGTGGACAAAAAAGTCTTTGCAATCCCTACTTGGGAGAAGGCAAGCCTTGCATGTAGGGGATGAGAGAGAAAGCCACACACACACACACACAAGCTCCCTTTACACAAAGGGAATGAGGGACACATGTCAACTCCCTAGCCCAGATGCCCACAAGGTGTACCCAATTCCTATTGGATGGCCTTGGAGGTGGACCAATGAGAATTAGGCTAGAGTAAATCTAGTTTAATTAATTTAAAAACGCTTAATAAAAGAACCAATGAAAATTAAGTCTCCTGGATGACTATTGGGTTATCTCTATATATGTATATATATATATATACATATATATATATATATATATTATATATATATATATATGTATATATAGATATACAATACAATGTATATGTATACATATATATGTATACATATCACATATGTATATTCTATATCTATATATATACATATATATATATATATATTGGACAGTCTCCAAGGGGTCCAATGAGCATTCAGCAGCCCAATGGCTTGCCTGATTCTTATTGGCCAGGAGGCAAAGGGGTCCAATGAGAGTTTAGTTGAATTATTAAATTACCTAAAGCTCTCACAAAAGGGGAAAGGGGGACACATGTCAGAAGGCTATCACTTATGCTGCTAAAATGTGATTGGCTAGGCCTGGGGAGGTCCAATGGGAGGATAGTAAGAGCAATTAGCAACAGGGCTCTCAAGAGAGAGAGGGGGCTGATTTTTGCAAGGCATTATCACACACACACTCTCACACAGTCTATGTGAGAAGGAAGAAAAAGACTATCTCTTCCAAGCTTTAATGGAGAGCTCATATTCACCTACTCCAAGCTTGTGAGATAGAAGCCTACATCGACACACTCTTGGCATGTGGATACAAATCCAACCAAGAGCCAAGCTTCAATGCATGCTCATCTCCTCTACCATGCTAATTACTAAGCTAAGCTATGCTAATATGAGTGATTATGTGAGGAGATGTACATCTTTCTCGTAAGATACTCCTTCTTCCTCTCAATCTACTCTCATACCCTGCTAGCTCTCACCATCTTCGAAGGTGTGTGAGGTCTTAGGTCTGAGACCGGGGATAATTGATGTTGTGTTTGCTAAGTGTTTTGCTTAGTACATGAAGCTTTCATCTTCATTGCACTAGCTAGTCTTGAAGGAACACAAAGAATTGTATTGTACAATGTCTCTCTTGATGGGAGAAACCATAATACAAAGCCTTTTGGAGGGGGGACCGGCTCCATGCAAATCCGGTCCCCAACTATTGTCAATAGCTTAATTTCTCTCTCTTTTGAAAGTATTGTTCATGCTATCTAACTAGCTGGTGTTATGCTTTTTGTTGCTCTCTCCACCCAAGCACTCTTGTAATTCTCATTAGGAATCTATTCTAATGAAATGCCCACTATGTTCATGCTAATTTCCGCTACACACAAGTTTTTAGGCCATTAAATGTTACATACTCTCTCTCTCTCTCTCTCTCTCTCTCTCTCTCTCTCTCTCTCTCTCTCTTTCAAAGACACAATGTGTGTGTGTGTGTGAGAGAGAGAGAGAGAGAGAAAGAGGGGAAGGGAACATGAGAGAGAGGAGAGGGAAGGAGCAACTCTCTGTGTGTGTGTGTGTGTGTGTTGAGAGCACACAGAGAGAGAGAGAGAGAGAGAGAGTACGGGTTTACCTATTCGCCAGAGCGTCGAAATTCAGATCTGAGTTTTTGGCGATCTCGGTTTATTTTTTACCCCTGTCGGCGTCGCTATAGGCTTCGCTATGTAACAAAGAAAATAGCGACGCCGTGGATTTTCACTTTTGAGCGTCGCCCTGCGAGCGTCGCGAATGTAAAGTACCTCTTGTAGTGACAAACTCCCATAGGTCTATTAAGCATGGAAATGTGGCATTGAATTTTGTGCACTGTGCTATTCCATCACGAGAATTGCAAACAAGACACCTACAAAAGTATGATATTCCATGTTGCCCATATCTTCCCTAGTGCATCTTATTGAAGGCTTCCTTAAAGTATACAATATGAACATGGTATTCACAAGAACAAGTGTTGCGGCCATTCAACTTGCCTAAAAGTATTTCTTCAGACCTCAAAGCCTCTAAGGGAGATCGTAAGGTTAGGATGAACTTCTTGGAACCGCATGTATGTAAGTCTCTTTGTGACACAAAAATACTATGAAGGAAACTAATTGGCAATCACAGTACAACACATTTGGGTAGCTCTAAGATGCACTTGGAAGCATTAAGAAGCAGGTAGAGTCACTTATAAGCACATAATAGCACTTGAAAGCACTTGGAACTTGGAAGGACTTGTTTGCATCTCCAACTATGCAAAATCAATCATGAACCACTCTGAATCATACAAAAGCACTTATTAGCACTCGCTAGCACTTGGAATCACCCATGAGCACTTGAAAACATTGAGAAGCTTTTGGAAGCACTTGAAAGCATTCAAAAGCACTTGCAAGCACGCGAAAACTTTCAAAAGCTTTGGGAAGCACTAAAAGCATTCAAAAACACTTGCAAGGACACAAAATCTTTCAAAAGCATTGGAAAACACTAAAAGACTTGAGCAGCACATGGAAGCATTTGGAAGCACATGGCGCCACTCAAAGGACATTCTTCATAAGCACTTGGAGTCTTTCATGAGCTCTTCAAAGCACTCTGAAGTATTCGGAAGCTTTTGGAAGCACTTGAAAGCACTCACAAGCATTCAGAAGACCTTGAGAGCACTCAGAAGCATTCAAAAGACCTTGGAAGCACTAGGAGGCAATCAAAAGTATTCAGCATCACATGGAAGCATTAATTGGTAGCACATGATAGTACTCAAAGGAATTTCTTTAGAAGCACTTGGAGTTTTTCATGAGCTCTTCAAAGCACTCTGACATATTTGGAAGCACGTGAAAGCACTTAGAAGCATTCAGAAGACCTTGGAGGCACTTAGAAACAAGCACTTGAAAGCACTCAAAAGCATTTAGAAGCACTTCCAAGTACTTGGAAACCTTTGAAAATCTTTTTAAATCACTAAGAATAAGCCAAAGTCATTGAGCAGCACATGGAGGTACTTAGAATCAAAATTGAAGCCCTTTGAGGCATTTAGGAGCACTTTCGAAGGATATTGGAAGCTTGTAGGACTTTGAGGCACTTTTCAAAAGTTGGAATTGAATGAAAGCACTTAGTGAGAAGCACTTAGAAGCCCTTGGATGCATGTGAATACCTGTGAGGCTCTCTTAAGTACTATAAAGCACGATCAAGCACTTTAATGCACCAACATTAAGCATTATAAAGCTCTATGAAGAATAAGAAATGCTGGTCTTGTTTTGTGATGCATTAACAAGCACCCTTTGGCAGTATAGCTGGAATCACTCAGAGGCACTAAGGAGCATTGATAATCATTTATTATGTTGTGACAAGTGTTATAAAATATGGTAGCGTACAAGAATGGATTGTCAAGCACCTGGAGGACCTTGAAGCATTTGGAATCATTAGGGGACATTTGGAAGCACTTGGATACACTCATAGGAAATCATGAGTAGTTCGGATCATTCATTAATCTCTGTCAAGCACTACATAGCACGGTTAAGTATGATAATGGACTACCATACACATGAAACAATTGGAGGCACCTTCAAGCACCATAAAGCATTTTGAAAAGATAACAAGCACATACTAAAGCACTTGAATAACACAGTACAGTAAAGCAATATGACACACTCTCAAGATATTTGGACTGATATACCTAAGACAAACTGAGCAGATGCACTAGATGCAGTACATGTGTATTCTTACCTATTCTCTTTGGAAAAACATGTTTCTTGTTTGGGGAGATGCGGATGATCCACCAACCAGAATTGAAATACGATTTCCTTGATTTCGATCTTTAAGGTGCTTCTTCTATGCAATTGATGGTGACAAGCAGCTAAGGGAAGGCATGTTGTAACCAAAAATTGGCAGCAATGATATTTCTTTGGTGAGGTCCTAAAGCCTTGGCAACATCTCTACTACTCATTTGATGGTCACCCCCACTCTCTCCATTGAGGCATGCCATGATAGACGTAGTCCGTTTCAAAAACAACTCATTTTTTTAATGAGGTGTCTTCACCTCAAATAATGTATGACAAATGTTAGAGAAAATGACTCTCTCAACTGTCGTCGATGTGTGTTGCAACAGTGAGAATGTTGGATGAAGGAGGAGTTCATGTAGAATCTTCATTTGAAGACCGTCAAAAAGCCCGTTTAACTATGCTCAGGTACTGATCACACTAAACATATTTAATAGCTCTTGTATAAGGGGATAAGTACTATGCCTCTTGCTTGGTCACATGTGGACTAGTTATTTGTCATGTGGGACAATGGAAGTCCTTCTACAACTATCTTCATTTCAACATAGTTGCACTAGCTAGTAACATCTTATGCATAACTTGCTCCCACATGAACATATTCTTCTAATCTACTTAGAATTCACACAACCCAATTGAATCGTTTTAGTTATCTCTCTCTTTCTTGCGCCTGCTCTCTCTCTCTCTCTCTCTCTCTCTCACACACACACACACACACACACACACACAGCACTCCCATATGCCCCACACCTATACCAGATTACTTCAAAACCTATAAGTTGAAAAGAGATTTCTTAGATATTCCTGGCACCAAAGTCCATGGAATTTTGGAGAAACTTTTGTGGAAGTAAATATTTAATATGATTGATTTGTCTATAGGTAGATGTGATTTTTCTTGGCCATGAGCATAATTAGGAGCCATTGAGAGACATTAGTTGATTGTTACTTACAAAAACGCATACCATCGGAAGGCCATCCATGCCTGCTGCATATTCTTTTTAGTGGGCATGCTTCCCAGATTATTGTAAGGGGCGAGTCATTACAAGCAAGAGATGGGGCCAGTAAAGGTGAGCGTTGCAGCGTTGTTGTCATAGGTCACCAGAAAGTCTCGCTGCTGAAGATTTCCTAAGATGGAGGCATCTCCATCCTTTGCAATTGGCTCAATCGCAAGGCACTTGAGGCCACCGTCGATGTCGACAAAGAAATTTTTCCCAGGAACCACGAGATTCCCGCCTGCAAGATGGAAGGTGAGGGGGGGAATATTTTCCAGCTCCGTGAAGGTAGAGGAGTCATAGCAGACAGCTGTGAGCTCGTCAAAGGAAGAGGCTATGGCGTCGTTAATAGCAGGAATAGAGCGCTTCATAGCTTTCTTAAGCTGTTGGTAAACAGCCCCAGGCAGCATGGTGAAAGAGGTGCCTGAGTCGACGACTACCCCGCCGGAACCGTCCTCTTGTAGGGCAAATATGCCTTGAGGCAGGTCAAGCGGCTCCGCTCCTACGCTAATGCCCGATATGTTAATGTAATATGAGCTGGAATCAGCAGCGTTGTCGATGAGAGGGGTGGAGATGGAGGCAGCGTCGTAGTCGACGTCGATGTCAAGGAATATCGTACTGTCGCCCAGAAAGAGAGAGCCTGAGTCGATGGAGTTGACGCAGTACGAGAACTGTGTAACACCCAGCTGGGAGGGCAATGAAAGGGGGCCCTTACTGAAGCCAACAATGCCCCCCAGGCCGGCGCCGGGAATGATTGACAACTGTTTGTGGCCGCAGCCGAACGCAAAGTTGTCGAAGGCCGGCTGTAGGCCGCCGACGTTATCCTGCAGGAAAAGAGTGTCGCGCCCAAGGTTGCCAGAGGTGCTACTTTTATCCTCGTATTCGTAGAAGTATTTACAAGGCTGGTCGGAGAGAGGGTTTCCCAGGAGGGAGTCGACGCAAACAGAAGACTGATAGAAAGCGGAGCAGAGAGGGTCGGAGCAGGAGGCGGTGTGGTAAGAGAGAGAGGAGGAGGGGTCGAACACGGGGGCGGCTGTGGGAAGCAGGAAGAGCAGGGCTGGCACTGTCGCCAGACCAGGTCGCTGCCGGTGTCGATTTCAGCCAAGAAGGACACGGGCGGGGTGCCCATGGCGAGCGGGGTGACGAAGTCCTCATTGCCCAGGCGGGCAGGGGTTTCAATGTTGAATATGGGCGCCGGCTGGTCTGCTCTATATTCCGACCCGAACGATCGTCTGATTCTAGAAGCTTTGCGCCGGCTGCGCTGCGCGGCAGACTCAAAGAGAGCGGCACGCAGGCCGAATGGCGGCTGCATGATAGAGCTTGACCCCCCTAGTGTCCCATTAATATAGTAGTATTCTGCTAGTTCTCTTCTGATTAGCTGCAGTTTGTAGCCTACTGGCGTTGCAGCGCCTGCTAAACAGCTAGTTACCGTCGCTACCATTACTAGAAGTACCCCTCCCCACAAGACATCACAGAAATACGCAGCCTTCAGCGCCATTTTGGAGCTATATTCTGTTGATGATGCAGCATGCTAGAATGCGAAATGATCCTTTTTATACCGAGCATCATTTGACAAGAAGCGTTTTTTATCAGCCCGCTATCGTTTTGTTTTTGCTTGCCGCACCGCAAAACTCTCTTTCAGCCTGCGGCCCGCCATCGTTTTGTTTACCGCCCATACTCTTTCGTATTGTTTGCCAAACGTTTCGCCCTCTATCACACTGAGAGTCTTTTGACAGTCTTTACATGTTGCGGAAAAAGTTATGACAGAGTGCCATTGTCCGCCTTTCTCGAGTCACCACGGCATTGATACCACCTTGAAAGTTGTCGATCATGATCCGGTAAGTAGACAGCCCATCGAGCCTCACCTCAACCATTCCCTCACCGGAATCAAGTGCTCCATTGTTGTCCATCATCAACATCGTCAAGATCAGCCTTCGTCGCTCTCACATTGGGAATGCAATTCAGCCCGTGGTGGTCATCCGCATTGCCCACTTCAAGGAGGATCTTCAATGCATCAAATCAGCCTCGGAGCTGCCTCATTTGGAGGATTTACCACGGCTACCATCATCCATCGAGTCCATAGAGTCTGCATTGAGGTATTGCATTGTGTGTATTTTCCGTTCACCATTGATATTTTGGTGCACCTAACATTGGTATCATAGCTCTATGTGCGCTTCACCTGACATTGGTATCAGAGCTCTGGGCGTGCTCCGGCTTCGCAGACTCAAGGGAAGAACCAGAGAAGAAGGAAAGGGTGAAAAACTAGGAAAAAAGGAATCATGTTGAATCATGCTGGGTACTAATGGTTGTGCAATCAGAGGGTATGCAAGTACACTAAGTGCGCCTGGACATGCAAGGCTTGGGAACAAGCTCACAAGGGTGCCAGAACACTTCCTAAGTTGTCCTAAACCCTAGAAGTAGAATACTCTATTCACATGCACATAGCACGTGACATGCAATGTTTTCATGGCAGGCCTATTCGAGTGGTTGTACTTGCTTGCAAGGCAGAGTCAACACAAACGCTAGTCAAGTTTGCAATAGGAGTAAGGCTACCTAGTAACTTGATTGGTCGGTGTTTACAGCATAGCAGACAGACATCCGCAGTACCCACCTGTTTGGAGGAGTTTCCATTGGTTGATGCATTCACAAGCATCCGAAGCAGTCAACATCAGAAGGATAGATAGCGTGTTAGCATTGTTTGAAGAACCATCTCTCCCATCTTCTTGGAGAATTCCATCATTCTCGAGGAGGCATTACATTGTCCTCAATTTGTACACATCCTTGGCAGCACATCCGGTCCACACCATCTGCATCTTCTTTGCAATCAGTCGCCATCAATCCGGAGGAGGGACACATCTCTTCCGCTCTCTCGTTCCCTCAAGCTTCACAGAAAGTAAAAGGAACCATTATTCATGCTAAAAGCAATCATTGAAGCAAGAAAAGAAGTAAAGATTTGTAGAAGTGTAAAGTCTCTCTCTTTTTCTTTGATAAGAAACCAAACGTCTTTAGAGAAGCTCTATGGATCATTTTACCTTTGACTAAAACCTAAAAATTTTAAACAGATCATTTTGATGGCTCCCACCTCAGGTCAAGTAGGGCTAATATTGGCGTAAAGAGCATGTTATGAGTTGTTGGCGTTCCAAGGGAGCAGATAGCAAAGGACATTCCTAGAGTACGAGCAATCCATGAGGAGTCAGAGGCTACCATACGCCAACTACAGGAGGTCTTGAGACCCGTACGCCCAGACGAGGGTTCTTCTTGAGACCCTTTAGCAGGAGCAGCACACAAGTTGAATCTCTTTTTATATCAAGTAATGTATGTATGTATGTGTGTGTGTATATATATATATATATATATATATTGTGCACATAAGTTTATCACTTTTTCTCACCAAAACATGATAAACTTGTGATAATAGTAGGACCCCTCTACTTAGGTGCCACTAGTACAGACTACTCACGGACGGTGAGGTCACACAGCAGGCCTCTGACATATAGCAGACCCGACCCAACCACGCACCTCTATGGCCTCGAGACCTTCTTCAACCCCGACACCCTCTTGATCGGAGTCCCACACGTCTGCCACATCCTCACCAGGACCCAATTCTGACCACCAAGGACCTTTTTAGACGTGTGCTGGCACTTACGGTGTCACCTGCAACATCGACATTGACAGGCGGGTTGTGCCCATTGGAGGTGGCGTCCTTTTTCGTCAGCACATAGGGCAGCTGGTGGAGTTGTACATGCCTCGACTCCACATACTTTGGACGTACGTATCTATGTGTTGCTTTAAATGTTTTATAACTATTCACTTGGTCTAATCTATCTTTTTGTAATGCAGATGCCAGAGATCAGCTAGATATCGACAAAAAGTTTGTGATTGCTCAGCTACATCGCGATTTTGGAGAGGGATGGGAACCAAAAACTCTAGGGCCTGAAATGGCCAAGCTTTTACCGCATAGGTGAGACAATGCACGGTTAGTAATTAATCACACGCACACACACACACACACACAAACATGAAATGAAATAAAATGTTAGATTGAACGTCTTCAAAGGGAAAAAATGACCTATGAGAGCAAACTTATACAACCTTGGTGGATCTAATACAATGTTTGGATACAACCAATTAAAAATACAATGTCTGGGTACAAAAAAAAAAATACATGTCTACAATTGATCTTCAATTGTCACACTTCCACAAGGCTGATCTGCAATCATCGGTGTAATGTGCATGAAAAGTGAATGATGGTGTATAGCTCAAGACGAGCGAACAGTGATACTCCAAGGGTTCTTTTTACTGACAGAAGGGAGAGCCTTTCGTGCCTTAGAGACTCAAGAGTGCTAGTGCAATGACAAACGAAGTGGGACAAAACTGTGTGCTAGTGCATGAAATGCTAAGGGGGGGGAGAGAGAGAGAGAGAGAGAGAGAGAGAGAGAGAGAGAGAGAGAGAGAGAGAGAGAGAGAGAAGATATGACACCATATGGGGTCCCAAACCCCCCTCCCTATTGCTAGAGAGGTATTTGCTTTAGATTGCACAAGTCTGGTATAGTGGTCGTAAATGCTATGATGCTAGAGGATGGACTATGTCAACGACGAAGACGACGACGGGGCTGAAATCTGAAATCTGAAATCTAACTATTAAAATCTCAAAACGCTATGCTAATCTGTGGGGATCTGGTGTTGTCGACCAGTACGGGGCTGATCTGCCACTCTCGTGTCGGGCATGGGCTGAAAACCAAAAACGCTAGGCTGATCTGGCTGAATTTGAAAACTTATTGTTCTTGATGCTGGGTACTAATGGTTGTGCGATCAGAGGGTATGCAACTACTCTAAGTTCCTGGACATGCATGGCTTGGGAAGAAGCTCACAAGGGTGGCCTAAGTTATCCTAAACCCTAGAAGTAGAATACTCTTTCCACATGCACATAGGGTTAGATGTGCATGTGACATCCCCTCCTTTTCAAGGTGAGGTATTGGTATCAAGCTATGTGTGCTAGTGCTTGAACTTCATAAATGTCTGCAATGCTTGGTTCTTTCACCTTCACTAAAAGCGACTCCACTTCATCAGCTTCGGGTTCATGTGTTCAACTTGGTCTACGATCTCAGGTCCATCTTCTTCCAGCATCTCCGTTGAGGGATCTTCTTGAAAACACTTAACACAAGACCGTTAGTTTGCATCTGTTTGATACAAATAATGCGTCCTAAACTTAAATTTTTGACCTAATTCTATCCACTATGGCAAACCCCAACAGGAATACCAATGCTCGTTGGACAATTGTGCTAATGCGTCTGCTATGACTGTGTTGTGCCAAGGAATGAGCATGCAAACATGACATAAAATTGTGCTATGTTGTGGATTCCTTGAAGAGAAGCTATCTATCTTTGCTAAAGTGCTTTTCATGCATATTGTGCTCATCCATGAGTGAATCTTGTGCCGCGTGCAATATGGTTTCCTTGTGAAAAAGCCACACATATAGACGGTGATAAACATACAAGAAACTGTCACGAATAAGACACTCTAACAATGCAAACTGACTAATCATCAAAGAAAATAATATTTCTTGAATCGGTACTTTTGACTCAACTCAAGAGTCAAGATCAGTCCTTCGTGACTAATTGTATCTGCAATCGGGTTAGTGCTACTAGACATACAAGCACTCAAACCATCCAATTGCTCACAAAACTTGAAACATCTAGCCAAACGGCCGTGGCAAGGCCGCAGAGAGAAGAATTGATGGGTGTCTTCAAGGCGGATGCAAATATGTTATGTTGTGATTGCTAAAATTTGAAAATGCTACTGATCTTTATGGCTAAAAACTAAATGCAAGGGTTGTCGTTGGTACTTGCAAAGCCTGGCGAGAGGATTTGCTACTGTTGGGGAGTGGATTCGACTGAAATGAAAATGCTGATGAAGGATGAAAACTTTGATGCTTCAATCTCAAAAACACTAGCTGAATTGCTGAGAAAACGTTGTTGACTGGATCTGATGTTGTGGATCTGCAACCATCGTGTCGAGCATGGGCATGGGTTGTTTTGGGCTAAAAACTATCTATTGGTAGATCTGCAATAATTAGGAGCTTGGAGAAAGGATCTGCAAATTTCCATGGTACTCTATTCTCTTTTGCAATACTCTATTATTTAGGGTTCAGTCAAACTCAAGAAGAGGTCAATGATCAATTTAGATGGCAAACCATACATACATGAAAACGTAGCTGGCTTAATTAATGATATTCGGGAATGGAATGCAAGAAACAATTTCACATTTGTGGAATGCAAAAATGGACATGAACCGGAGTACATGAGCAGAGATGTTCCAAGATATATTATTGTAAATGCCATTAGATCATTATGTGCCGATGATAAACTATTAGTGAACTACAGATTTCATAGGCCAGAAAGAGCACCTCCACCTCTAGATTGAATATGTAAAAGTGTATACAAGAAACATGCAATTGTGGATCATGTATCAGATTTTTGAAATTTACACGTCTACGTTTGATACTAATGAGTTTTTTGCTTAATCAATTTGTTTCTTTTTTAAAGCTTAAGTATATGTTACAAAATATTGAGTTTGATTTTTGTATATAAAATGCTTATAATTGTGTCTATATGATAGGTTCCAAAGTATGATGTTGAAAATGATGTGCATCTACCTTCTTATGGTATTTCACATATGTCAATTGAGTGCATGAAACTCCTTTGTAAAAGTGATCCAAACAGCCATGAAAGATTAAAGAAACTATATGATTCGCACTTTGACAAAGAGACCGATGTTTTTGATGACGATGATGGCATGGATGATTTTACTCATGATTTGGTACGAAAAAAGTGAAGCATGTAATAACGAAATTTTTCTTAGCCTGCGGAAGTGCTAGAGCAAATCCACGAAGGAGAAAATTTGTCATGGTTAAGCACGAGTTTGCTTATTCTGAACCTCCAAAATCATTATGTTTGAAGTAATGCATCCATTTTTGCATTATTAAAGTAAATATCTTCTCCGTTGTCAATGTTTATTGCAATATTTTTGAATGTTTCAATACTTAATTTGTATGTGGTCTTTGCTCAAAATGTTGCAGGCTACTATCTCAAAAGTTCTTACCCTCAAAAAACACCCTTCTTACATCAAGAGATGAAGTGAAAAAGACATTGAGCAAGCTTGGATTCGATTACAATACCATACACGTATGTCCCAACGATTGTATTTTGTATAGAAACGAATACAACAATGAAAAAGCATGTCCAAAATGTAAAACATCTCGCTATAAAGATACGAGCAGACAGATCCCTCGTAAGGTGCTTTGACATTTTTGTTGGCAACCCGTATACAACACATATTTTGAATCTCAAATTTAGCAAGACTTATGGACTAGAGAGCAAAGAATGCAAGTACGGATGGATTATGAGAAGTCCCTCGGATTGCCTTGCTTTCAAACATATCAATACAAAATTGCATGAGTTTGAAACAGAACCACGACACATTAAGATGGGCGTTGATTTGGATGGTATGGATCCATTCTCCATGCGCTCAAGTAAATGGTCTACTTGGCCAGGAGTTCTACTTAACTACAATCTTCCACCCTTTATTTGTTTTAAAAATGAGAATTTACTTTTGTCTCTCATAATTCTAGGAAAACGTCAAGTTAAAAATATTCAAGTATACTTGGCACCTCTAATTGACGACCTCTGAGAGTTGTGGAGAGGCATAGACGCGCTTGATATGTAAAAACCAGAAAATGAAAGGAGATCTAGAGTGCGAGAAATTTTAGCATGAACTATGTTGAAATTAGGGTTGCAGAGAAACGCACACAGCTTGGAGAAGACGAAGGAAGCTCAAGGCACACAATTGAGAGTGTGTTACTTAGTGTGTAATGGAAAGATAGATAGCCCTAGAGTGATGGGCGTATATACAATGCACCTGTGTTGCATTTATACGCCCGTATAACAAAAATTATAGGTATAAAATGTCAATATACGCCGTATTTTTGAATACCCATATAAAATAGTTTTCGATCGAGATATTTTCTATCGAAAACGATTTCGATCGAAAAATATCTCGATTGAAAAACTGTATATATACAATCGTCGCCGTAAAACCCGGCCTAATGCTTTTGATCTCTCCTTATGTTTAAATGGTACCCATAGAGTGGCTTACAACATTGTAATGACATCTGGCTTACGACCAGTTGATGATTAATGAAAACGCGGTCTCATAATTTCATCATTGTTTTACTTTTGGTGTCAGATTTAATTGTATGTTTAATTGAACAAAAATTCTATGTTTGTCATTCGATATACTGTCCAATGTCAAACTAATTGAATGGGTATTTAAAAGTAATGACATGTTCACCTAATATGCAGATATGGAAGAATAACTCAACCACACTGAAGCTTCAAGAAATTTTTAATTAAAGAAGAACAAGTTAGATGTGGACAAGTAGATCTTTCTACTATTGCCAACATTGAAGAAGATGAATCTGAGCTGCAGGGCGAACCATTAACCCTTAAAGAGTGCAAAAAGCTTTTCCCTAATCACTTTGTACGCCATCAACTATTTCAAATAAGTTGCAATGAAAAAGATACAACTCTGTTAAAGCTCTCTGATTTGCAACATAAAGGACTGGCACGTGTATTGCTGCAAAGGTTTATACGACAAGAGAGATGCCTACCAAACAACAACCAAGTAGCAATTTACTTTATCCAGCAATGCTATGTTCGATATGTTTTGCTGAAGAGAGTGGATTGATCAGATCATCCAGGCACCGCTGGCATTGGACATGGACGCATTGTAGAAAAGGTGGCAGCACGCAATGCAAATAATCCAATGCCTCCTCACAAGTGTCCTATTGTTTTACTTATTGAAGAGTCAAAAACACTGACTGAATTAGCCAGCCAAGGAGTAACACCAGACATGCTTCGTGACCGTATTCTTGAGCTTGAAATAGAGTTAAGTGATGCACAAGCAAAGCTTCAACGATATGAATCATTGTATGGACCTTTGCCAGATGATACTACCACTTCACGAGATGTTGCTCAACCATCCCCTGAGCTAGGAATTACAGATTTTACCATAGACGAACTTATAGCAAATCTATCAAACTCATAAGTCACTCAGAAGCTTTTTGTAATCTCAAAATTATATCAAACTCTTTTCGATTGAGTAATTTCCCAGAACCTTGTTGTAATTTCAAACCTACATCGACTTTATGTAATTTTTATTCGACAAGATATTATCGACAGTTTATATTTGAGTGTGAGTGAATATGTGTGTCTGAGAGAGAGAGAGAGAGAGAGAGAGAGAGAGAAAGAGAGAGGTTTTGATGTGAACGACAACGAGATAACACTTTCTTTCATCATATACAAAAACTTGTTGAGTAAGTATTACAATGGTACTCTCACAAATCATCTCCATCTTCAAAAACTACAACCATATCATCTACTTCGTCCATATCTGAGCATTCTGAAACTATCTCCCATTCCATATCATCATCATCATCAACTTCTGCAGAAATAGCTTCATGTGTTTGGAAGACTCCATATTGCTTTTGAGCGGCTCTAGTTGCAATGTTTTGAGGCTTATAAATAAGTCTCATATTGCAAAAAAACATACACCAAATCAGCAGCCCGTTTAGTATGAAGTCTGTTTCGCTTTTTAGTGTGCACAAAGTCGAATGCTGACCAGTTTCGCTCACAACTTCCACGTGATGCAGCTACTACTGATAAAACTCTAACTGCAATGTGTTGCAACTCCACTTTCTCTCCACCATACTCCTTCCACCATAAAGGTGCACTTGTTTTGCCAATGGCATCTATATGCCACGGATCCTGAAACATACCAGTTCTGTTGGCATAATCTACTTGTTGATGAAAAGCTGCTTTTCCATCTTCGTGCCCTAAGAGTTGGGAGCACACTGTTTTGAAGTCGTACATAACTTATTTGTTGGCAGATACTGATGCATTTGAAACTTAGGATCCAATACAAAAGCCGCACCATGCAATGGCGTATGCAACTACACCCAACGCTTGTTAACAATTGTAATCATTGTAGCTTTATCCTTTGCACCAAAACTGAAATTTTCTCTTAGCTTGCGTATAGCCTCTGACATATACCAGTAGAACCGACCAAAAATAAAAGAATCTATGTCAACTGCTCTCAAAAGATCTACAAATGGCATTGACACAGTTACTATTCTTTCTACATTACGCCAAAAGACTGGTGAGTTTACTATTTGCGCACATCGACCAGCTGCTTCCTGATAACTTGGATACTTGCTGAGCCATCCATCCCATCTTCTGTCTGCTAAGGTTTCCATCAATGCAGGCTTCAACTCTTGCAAAGCAGCAAGAACATAGTATGTTGTAGCAAACCTTGTCGCGTAAAATATTTGCAATGCTTTATTTGGTGACTTGGTTCGAAAAAGAGCATACGAAAATTGATGCTCTCTAATGAATTTCACCACATGATTTGCATCCAATAAATTTTTCTTCACACATGCCATTTTACCAATATCTTTGAAAAGAAAATTTAAAGTGTGAGTTGCACATGGTACCCAAGAAATCTCCAGATACTTGACTTGAATAGCTCTTCCTGATCCTTTGTAGTTGGCCGCATTATCTATGACAATAGCAGTCATATTCTTTGGTCCACCTGCCTTTGCAATTGCATGCTCATACACCCTTGCTAGGTAGGTGATAGTCTCTCTTTCAATGAGCTGTCAATTGCTTCCACGAACATAGCCCCTCTAGGGTTAATAAGCATTACATTGATTAAAGGTTTTTTCTGACAGTTAGTCCATCCATCCAATGCTATGGTGCATCCATATGCTGGAACAAACTCTAGAACTGTGTGTTTGAGAATGGCTTCAGTACTGTCTTTGACTTTATCAAGATATTCAATTCGCATCTTGTTATAGTCAGGAAGCACAAATCCTTTTTTGGTTGTACTCATCAAAGCATCTTGAATATTGGATTGCGCATAGCATTGAACGATATGCCACACACAACAAATGCTTGTGTCCATTTTAAATGCAACTCAAGCAACCATTGTTTACCTAATGCTTCAGGCATTGTCTGTCCATTGGATGACGCTCTGCCGGATTTGCTTGTGCTAGGAACTCCTCCTGATGTAGAAGCATGTCCATGAAGAGGGTTCAATTGAGAACTTTGATCGTTTACTTAAGTGGTACACACCTCTTCTGTTGCCTCATTGCATACAGATGGCTCAATATTCGCATGAATATCTTTAGAAACATCACCTTTATGTTTAGCTGCAAGAATCAACTTTACTTTGAGAGAATACATGGCAAATTTTTCATGAATATCTTTTGGTGGTGCCCCACACTTTTCAACATTTCCAAGGACTTTAAATAAATGCTCTTTAATTCTGGTTGCATTACCACTGAACTCGTGGCCACAAGATTTACATTTAAGTCGAGATGTATTTCTCCCAGCTTTCAACTCATGCACATAACTCCACTCTTGTCCTTTCACCATGATGCACAAAAGTAATTTGCTAGTAAAACCAAAGTCAATGATCATTTTCATAATCAAAATCAATTTAAACATTAAATTAATTTAACTAACAATGATTGAACGAAATTAAAATAATTAAAAACAATGATTGAATGAAATTAAAATAATTAAAAACAATGATTGAACAAAAATACAATAATAAAAAACAATACCATTGGATTACATATAAATTGCATCGATTTATCTAAAGTGCAAGTTTGTAGCTTTAACACATTACGATAATCAATAATTCCAATTAAATCAAGTATTAAAATGATTATCATTATAAATTGTTATACATACAAGAGCTATAAGTGACATTTTTAAATGTCAAAACGATAATCACTTACAATACTTGATAATTATCGTATCTATGTAAAGTGCGAACAAAAAGTTCTTACACTTTACCATAGATTTTTAAGCGATTATCTATCTACAATGCGAGCATGTGTATGCTCTCACATAGTACAGTAGATTTTGCAGTCCAAATAAAGATAAGAGAATATCAATATTTTTAGACATGCTTTTCCTAAATTTTTACTCTAGTGAGAGCATAGCAGTGTGAATAGCTCTACACAAAACGTAAAAATATAATTTTGTTTCATTATATTCATTTTGAAGTGAGAGAAAATCTCTACACATCAAAATCGAACTTTAAATTACATAAAATTAATTTTTATGTAATTATATTTTTAAACTAATTATCTCTTGTGAGAGTACACTCTACACACAACAATAATATCCTAATTTTTTTAATTAGTCACTTTCAAGTGTCAATTAATTGAACACATTGACAAGTGATTCTTATAATTACATTTTGTATCAAGTAAGAGATTAAACTCTTCACAAAATACAAACTTTCAACTATTTACTAATTTTTTCAAAACAAATTCATAAATTAGAATCACATAACTTAAATTCCATTGAATTTTTATTTTTATTTAATTCACATTGTTTTATTTTTTTACAAATTACTCTTTTGATCGTTTGGTGAGAATACTCACATGGAAAACATTGACTGTGACAGATGGTGTGAGGGATGTCGCGTGTTGCTATATATACTAACATATTCGATCATTATAATTTTTGATCGAAAATAATTTCGTTCGAAAAGTTTTTCGATCGAAAAACCAAGAAGTTATACGTCGTTTGGCCGTTTATGCTGATGTGGCACCGTATAATACGTCCGTATAATTTAGATAAACGAATAATACGCCCATTATTCGCATATTATACGTCTCCCGAATAACGAATAACGTATTATACGGGGGGAAAAACCTCCTAAAGAGGGAAAAAATGCCCCGGCCGTCCTAGTGTGTTCACACACATCACTACCACATGTATATGGTAACAAATCCCCCCTGGAGTGATGCAGTGAACGAGAGCTGGCACATGAGTAAAGGGAAGTGCCATGCCCTAAGGACATGATCACTCCACAAAGCGGAGTAAGCCCAAAGCTTTGCGGAAAGCTTCAAGCTTCTCACGAGACAATGCCTTTGTGAAAAGATCTGCAAGGTTGTCCTGTGTTGGCACATAAGCCAAGCTGATCTCTCCTGCTGAGAGCCTCTTCCTGACATAGTGGTAATGCACCTCAATGTGCTTTGTGCGAGCATGAAAAACTGGGTTCCTCGCAACTGCCAATGCGCTCTGACTGTCAGTGTAGATAGTGTTGGCAGTGTCCTGTCCAACACCCAAATCAGCCATAAGGCATCTGAGCCATACACACTCAACCGTAGCTGTGAAGACTGCCCTGTACTCAGCCTCACAACTCGAAGTGGCCACAGTAGGTTGCTTCTTGCTCAACCATGATATACATGAACTGCCAAGCATGAAACAAAAACCACTTGTGGACACTCTCATGTCAAAACAACCAGCCCAATCTGAGTCTGAAAAAGCATGTAAATCTGGCGGCAATGATCCCCCCTTGGGATAAAATAATCCAAGATGTAAAGTGCCACTAAGGTAGCGGAAAATCTTCTTGACATCCTGCCAATGCTTAGACCCTGGGCTATGCATAAATCTGCTGACCTGTGAGACTGCAAATTGAATATCTGGCCTCGTGTTGCATACATAAATGAGACAGCCAGCATCAGTTTGGTAAAGAGTGACATTAGCAGGAGGGCCAGCATCATGTAGACTTAACTTCAAACCTGTTTCCATGGGAGTGGCAATAGGTTTGCAATCCTCAAGTCCAAACTTACATAGCAATGTCTCTATGTAACTTTTTTGACACAAGGCAATACCACCATCACACTGCTTAAACTGTATACCCAAGTAATGATGCAGCAACCCCAAATCTTTCATCTTGAAAGTAGCATGCAAATCAGCCTTAAATTCAGCAATATGTCTCTCATTTGGTCCAGTAATCAGCAAATCATCAACATAAAGAACCACAATGAGAAGTACATCACCCTCACACTTTACATACAATGTGCTTTCTATTGGACTATTACAAAATCCTCATTTAACCAAATGAGTGTCAGCTTTCTCATACCAAGCACAAGGGGATTGCTTAAACCCATACAAAGCCTTCTTACATTTGCACACTTTGTTCTCTTGTCCTTTTATGACAAAACCGTGAGGCTGCGTTACATAAACTTCCTCAAATATGTCACCATTCAAGAAAGCAGTAACAATGTCTGATTGATGTACATCCCAACCAAAATGAGCTGCCAATGCAAATAGAAAACGCACAGTAGTCATACGACAAGTGGGTGCAAAAGTCTCTTCATAATCTATGCCTTTTTGCTGTGCATAACCCTTTGCAACAAGTCGAGCCTTATGGCGATCGATTCCACCATCCGGCTTGCGTTTCAACTTGTAAACCCACTTCGTACCAATGGCCTTTTTGCCAGGAGGCAAATTACATAAATTCCATGTGTCATTTTCTATAAGTGCATCATATTCTGATTGCATGGCAACCATCCAATTTTCTGGATTTTGTGCTTCATCAAAAGACAGAGCCTCCTCAACATCATGTAAACTAGACACAGCCAAAGCATAACAATCTGATGCATAAGATGCATGGCGAGAGCCTGAACGAGTACGACTAGACAAAGGTGCATCCAATTTATTGTCACGCAAAGTGTGCACCAGCCATTTTGGCATATCTCTAGCCTGCTCATTTTCAGCCCTTTCCTCATCAAGTACATCATGTACATCTGCATCAGTAATAGGCTGATCTGTAACATTTTCAGAAACCCCCATAGGCTGTACATTTGCCTCATTGGAAATTGCATTTGTATTTCCACCACTGAAAAGAGGCAACAAAGTGTTATAAATGTCCTGTGAGCTTACATTACTATCTCTAGTACATGACAGCAAGGGCTGAACAGAATCTTCCACAAACACTATATCCCGTGAAACTAGAATATGTTTTTTTTGCGGATGATACAACCTGTAACCTTTGCTTTCAGCACTATAACCAACAAAAATACATTTGACAGCCTTATTATCCAATTTTCTGCGCTGTGTTTGTGGCACCAAAGCATATTCCAAACAGCCAAAAACACTCATGTGCTCAATAGAAGGCTTTCGATCATGCCATGCATCATATGGAGTAATAGACTGCAAAGCTTTCGTAGGACACCTGTTGAGTACATAAGTGGCACACATGATGGCCTCAAGCCAAAAAGAATGCAGTAAATCTTGACTTTTGACCATACATCATGCCATTTTGGTCAATGACCTGTTTTTCCCCTCAGCAACACCATTTTGCTGAGGTGTATAAGGAATTGTACATTGGTGTTTTATCCCACGACTAGCCAGAAATGCATTAAATTCATGAGACATATACTCCCCCCCTCGATCGGAATGGAGGGTGCCCAGGGTACATTGCGAGACATTTTCAGCCATAGCAAGAAATTGTTTGAAGCACATAAAAACTTCAGACTTCGCTTTAAGCGGAAATACCCATGCATGCCTGGAGTAATTTTCAATGAAAGTCACGAAGTACAGGTAATTGCCCAAGGACGGAGTTTGCATAGGCCCACAAACATCACTATGCACAAGCTGCAACCTGCATGTGGCCCGAACTGAACCATCCTTTGGAAACTTAGAAAGCTGCATCTTACCCAAAATACAGCCTTCACAAACATGTTTGACAGGTGCTTCAAGAGGCGGCAAAGAAGCAACCATATCAAATTTCTGCAAACTGGCAAAATTCCGATGACCAAAACGTGCATGCCAATGTTTTGCATCTGAAAAAGCCTTTGAATCTGCAACAGCATTTGCAAAATTTTGTTCACACTTGTCATACAAAGTGAGCTTATACAGCCCACGGCACAAAAGGTCAGATGCAACAATTTCATCACCAAATATGAGATCATGAACTGTACATCTGCCATCCACAAATTTGACTACAAGTCCAAGTCTAGCAAGTGCGGATACAGACAAGAGATTTTTCTTGATCCCAGGTACATAAAGTGCATCAACAAGTGTGAAAGAACTGCCATTAGCAGCAGTAAGCACAATCTTTCCAACTCCCTAAACCGGATAAGAGGCATTGTTGGCACAAGTGACTGAATTCCCATGAGGGACAGACTCGAGAGAGGTAAACAATTCACAATGTGAGGTAATGTGTTTTGTAGCACCACTATCGATATACCACACATGTGAATCTGCAGCAACTGATAAGCATGCATCATGGATAGCAGGATTGTAAGTGCACTCTGCGCTAAAAGCCCATTCTGCATCAACATCAGCATTATAGTCTCCTTTCACAGAAGACTCAACAATGGCTGCATTTGTAGTGGAACCAGCATTTGCAGTGGAACCACCCTCTTTCTTCTTAGCCTCTTTGGCCTTCAACTTAGGACACGACTTGATCAAGTGATCATTAGCTTTACAATAATGGCAACGCATCTTCTTTTTGCCCTTATCACCAGAATTTCCAGACGAGTTGCTGCCAGTAAAAGGATTAGGAACAGAGTTTTTGCCACTCGCAGCAGAACCATAAGAAGTGGCTGCATTATTGTTACCACCCTTTCTTTGAGAAGCAATAAAAGCCTGTTCAATTGCACGCTGTCTAGTCCTGTTTTTTCTCGAAAGTGACTCTTGCAACAGCAATGTGCATAATGCATCAAAGTTGACAACTTCAGGATTTCCTTGGGTCATCGGTCTCCAAGTACTAGCAAAAGTCTGGTAGGAATCTGGTAAGGCATCAAGAACAGTCTGCACAAGGAAACTGTCTGAAATGACTGCACCTGCAGAAATAAGTTGCTCATTGATATCCTTGACACTAGCAAGGAAAGTGTCCATATCATCTTCCTCATGCATAATCTTTGACTCCAGCTTTTTACACAGCAAAGCAATTTTAGCCTCATTGCGGCTTGCATAAAGACCTGCTAGAATATCCCAAGCCTGTTTTGCAGATTTTGTTGAACGGATGTGAGGAACAATGGTGCGCTTCACAGACAACACAATCAATGCATGAAATTGCGCATCCTTTACATCCCAACGAGCTTGTTCTGCCGTAGGCAAAACAACTCTAACAGCAGCAATCCTTGTAGCAAGACCTGCAACATCCTCAACATCGCCTACATTCTCAGAACCAGGACGTACATCAACGCCCTGCACAATATTCCAGATGCCCTTTGACACAAGAACGTAATGCATCATATAAGCCCACATAGGGTAATTGTCCCCATCCAACATGTCCTCAGCAAAAGCAAACATCTTGAACACATCTGTGTTGTTGTTGTCAACCATGGTAAATGTTGCACCTAATGTGAAAACTGCCCGAAAATAGGAGAAACGGAGCGGGAACAACCTGTGCTATATAGCACAAACCATAGAAGACTAGAAGGCACCTGTTATGCAAAAAATGGCACTGACAGAAATTCTGCACAAAATGACGGAATAGCATGTGCAGTACTGCCTATAGTGGAAACGGAGGCCGAAATGAGCCCAAATCAAAAATCTGAGCAGACCAAGCTCTATGAGCTTACCCGAAATATTTGTCAACCTGCGAACGCTCGCCAAAGCTCACTGAAATCAGAGAAAGTAAGGAGGTATATGCTGGAGCAGCTGGCGACTGAGCCCGGGAGGACGCAACCTGCTCTGATACCAATTGTTGGAATTAGGGTTGCAGAGAAATGCACACAGCTTGGAGAAGACGAAGGAAGCTCAAGGCACACAATTGAGAGTGTGTTACTTAGTGTGTAATGGAAAGATAGATAGCCCTAGAGTGATGGGCGTATATATAATGCACGGGGGGAAAAACCCTCCTAAAGAGGGAAAAAAGCCCCGGTTGTCCTAGTGTGTTCACACACATCACTACCACATGTATATGGTAACAAACTATACACAACTTTCCTGGCTATGAATTCTATGTCGGTATTGATTTCATTTTAAGTAATATATACAGACACGCCTTTTCATTTCATTCTATTTTTTATTATCATACTAAATATTTCACTATGAGTGTAGGGTGTTCAATCAAAGGCTATAAGGCTTGTCCCTCATGCGGCAATTGGTTGAAATCTATGTATAGTAAGAAACTCAATAAAAATATACAAGCTCATCTTCTTGATCCTATGCATATATTCAAAAATGTAGGACACTCTTTGTGGAAACATCTTATTGGTTTGTAAGACACATAAGCAACTCAAAACGACTTAAAAGATCAAAATTACAAACACAACTTGTGGCCCCATGTTGATGAAGAGACGGGTCAAAAAGAATATGCACCTACACCGTGGGTGCTTACCTTCAAAGAGATTGGTATAATTAATCAAAGAATATGATCTCTCTGCACACCTATAGGGTATGGTGCTTCATTGAAGAATATATTCACTGTGGATGACACGAGTCTATCAAACTTGAATTAGACACATGATTGGCATAATTTCATCAAGGTAACCCAATATTTTTTTAATCATAACAACTCTTTCCTCCAACCAAGAGATACTAATTTGATTGTAAATTGATATAGGTAGCATGTTCTCCCCCTTGTTATTGATGGTTGCTTAACGGGTGGTATTCGAGATGTTATCTATTGTTTACGGAAGCTAGCAATGTATGTGTATAGCTTGCAAATGTTTGTATATGTACTTTTAATTTAAAAAATCACATTGTTCTTCTGTTTTTTATAGATGGATCACGTCTAAGGAGATTGATACACGGTCAATACCGCAAAAGAAAAGGGAATGCATTGAGCTCCTTTGTTTGGCAAACAAAGAGTCACCGACATCATTTTTGGATATCCAAGTCCACTTGCTCATTCATCCATAGATTGCAGGTGTTGTTAGCACTTGTTGGATGTTTTGGGTTGAAAGATTTATAGGATATTTAAAGGGGCTTGTTTGCCAAAGAGCACGACCAGAGGGTTCAATGGCCAAGGAATGGGTGCTTGGAGAGTGCATGTATTACCTTTTAGAGTACCCTGAGCGTGTTGACATAGTTGCTCCTCAAAGATGGACAATGAAAGAGTCTTCCACATTGTCAGATGAGGTGTTATGTGGCAATTACATCCCTTGCAACCTCACAATTGTCGAACGCTTGTACATATTCACATTTGTTATTTACAAATCACAGTGTATGGAAAGATTTTTCAAAGAGTACCAAGAAGTTTGCAACTCACAAAAAAGGCAAGAGCTTGCAAATCTACCAAGACTGAACATCCATCCATTCTTTCATGGTTATCTAAACGTATCAAAGATGGAATTCTGGAAGGAGAAGACATCACAGATGAGCAGAGAGAGATTGGATTTGGCTGCATAGAGAAGTAATAATTCTTTTATGTATGTATATTTAAGAAGTTGTTTGAATTTCTTTATGATTGTATACTACGAAGTTGTTTGAATTTCTAAGATTATTACTTGGAGTTTATGTGTTCCGCTTTGTTCTTTTAGGTTTCTGTGTATAGAAACATGTGGGCCTATGGACAACACCTTTGAGTCGACAAAATTGATCAATGACGCGTTACTCAAGATTCTTGCATTGTTTCATCTTTTAGACAACAATCACGTGCAAGTGCAAGAGATTCAAACCCTATCGATGAGGATCTTAGCTATGTGAGAACCTAGTCGGTATTTATGAACTCAATTCCATGCTTGTAAATGGGTAATAAGATATACATAAGGATGCTATTAACTTTGAAGTTTTTTCTAAGGCTTTTTTGAATATCTTATGTTGAGCAGATTGTATTGGAGATAAATTGGTTCCCTGTTGAGTAGAAGCGGCTAGAGACACAATGAGACAAGAGCCATTTGGTTTTTGAGAAATTGACTCTTCAAAACCATTATGGACAACATAAGAACCATATATTTTGCCGGCACATTGTGAGCAGGCTTTCTTCTACATTTCTTGATTCTCTCAGTTCATGGAGGCAGGTCGTGCCTGTTAATCCTCAAGGACGTTGAATATTTGACACCACCAACTCAGATGGAATCTCAAATGATGTAACTCAAGAGAACGACATGACTTCTACACATTCCCATCTCCTATCAACTTTAGCGCATGACAACTACTCCAACAAACAAGAGAGAGACACTGATGCAATGGATGATGAAACAAAAGATCTCACCTTAGAGTTAGATATTGATCCTTCATCCAAGCCTAATCCATCCTTGATTTGTTTTCCAGACACTCTACAGAACGTTTTTTTCTGCACGGTAATGCCTCTATCTGAAAGGGATCCTACATTTGAGACACAAACCATAAGTAGTCATGCTATGGATGTAGCACGCCAACTGATGCCAAGGGCCCCATCCAAATATAGGTCCACAAAAGCACATAAGAGTCACCTCTGAATGTGGTGGGACTTGTAGATTTTGTGCAATGAATAGGCCACGTCCTCCATTCGGAAGGGTAGACGGAGCTATCATGTAACGAGCACCCCAAAATCTAATAGCCTCTCCATCTCTAGGAAGAGATCTTCCATGCCATCCCCCATAGTGTTTGCAATTATATATATACACTAAAGTCAATAGACGATTGGGCAATGCATAATTGCCACGAGTCTCGCTCTCAAGGCCGGGAGGCAAAGGTTGTCTCACAAGACTTCCATTTGCAATTCTGGGATTGCATGACCATGTCGTGTGTGAGAGTGATGAGTAGCTTGATCATAGATGGCATTCGCATCATCAACTAAAGATGCATGTCCCTAAATGTGAAATATTATTTATATTATTGACACAACTAACTATAATAATTTAAATAAATATGAATTAGAGTAAAGAATACTAACCATAGGTTCATCTCAGTGTGCGAGCGTTGGTGCATGAGCATAAACAGCCCAATCCAGCTCATGTGTATGACATTAGCATCACGGCCTTCGATGTAAGCCTCCACATCTTTCACACCAACATAGAATCCTCTCCTCTTCATAATAAAACTAAAGGCGCCCTCTCTCTCTCTGTGTGAAGGCTCTTCTTCATGTCCCATCATATGAGATTGATCTCCATGACTGTAATATGGAGGCGATGGAATACTAGAGGAATCTGAATTTGTATTAAAAAAAGGAAGTTAAATTTAATTTCACTAATGCATATATACATGTATACATACATATATAAACACATACATATATACATACATTTATGCATCCAAACATATATTGTTTCCTCTTGTTGTGAACACAAATAGGAAGTATGTCAAGGTCCTTGAAAATAAGAGACCTTCGAGATTCCATGAGGAGTCATGGACCCACTTTCGACGGGAGAGGAGCATTCTCGTAGCAAAAAGTACGTCAATTTACAATTTCAATATTTAACTAAATTACTTACATATTCATTGATAATGTAACTGTAATATCATTTTATTTTCAATGAATGTAATGTAGGAGGCAACACATGTTAGACTTGTGAGCCGTCACACATTTTTAGTATGCAAACAACAAAAGAAATGAGTGCCTCTATAGCCTTGCACGAGTCACATCGTCTGAAGGAAGAACTATTGCACCGATGAAACCACCTGTGATAAACACATGTAAAGATTTATGAAGACCCTTCTAGCATGAAGCACACTTGTAATTAGGAGAAATCAAAAACATAAATACATAGCTCATCTCGAGTAGATGCCTGTAGAACATCCATAGGCTAAAAACGGATAAAAGATGAGAGAGATATGGCCACTCGAAGTCGGGGGTGTACTCTCTCTTGCTAAAAAATGAGCTCTCTGGAAAGTTTTGCAGGTGTTGCAGAGAATTGCATCTATAAGATGGGGCCTCTTTTTTATCTTTGATCCCCAAAGATTTTCTCTCTCTTCTCAGCTGACAAGACTCTCCTTTTAGGCTCCTTTCAATTGGTCCATTTTTGGCTTTTTTTGGTAGGAAATGAGGTGTTGGTGACTTTTGACCCAAGGGAGGGGGGCGTGGCAAGTGTCCAAGGGACCAAAAAGGGAGCCACGTGCCTGGGCAAGTAGTGGGAACACAAAATGGCACCTCCTTCTCCCCCTGAGTGTCCACGAGTCCCCCATAGCCAAGCTCCTCTCTCCTTTGATACACCCCAAATGGGCACCCATTCCCCCTCTTATACCCGTTGCCTTGAGCCCAAGCTCCCCTATGTGGGATTATTTCCTTGCCACATGGCACATTCCTCCCACACTTCTCCAGCTCCCTCCTTCCCACATAAAATTTCCAGCTTGACCCCTTCTTAGGACCAACTCCCCATGAGCGTAGTGCACCGCTCCGGCCACCAAATGCGACGCCGTAAAGCACGGCTCGGAGTCCATTACATTGGCTATCTCCAAGAATTTAAAATCTCACCATTTTTAATTTTAATCATCAAGTTGGCCCAATTTCCTTTGTCGCATGCATCTGCAACCACTTTCTAAGTTGATACCACCCACTTCGGACGCACATATTTCATGATGTACATGTCCAATTCACAAGCTATAAAGTACGGGTGAAAATACTTATTGAAACCCATGTTTTGGGGACTCAAAAGACTCAAAACACTAGTACCCAAGCCCAACAAAACCAAACCTTTGTACAAAAAGTTTTACATGGTCACTCCCAAGACTCGAAGCACTATGTACACATATATACATGAGGCTAGTTAGCAAGTTTTTTGGCATGATCTACTGCCTTTATGCTCATGCAAAAAATGCATGACATAGCTTGACAACCCCCCTAGCATGCTTGATCATTCATAACAAGAAAAGGCTTCTAGGGTGAACAACTGTTGTAGCTCATTCTTAGAAACCTCATTCACATTTTCAGATGTTTTCACATTGTCTTCCTCCATTGATAGCATCTCATCTGTTACAATTGGCATCAAACATGCCAGATATTTCTTCAATCTATAACCATTAACGCGGTATTTATGTTGTGCACCACCAAATCTGCCAACGTATATGCCCCATTGTCAAACTTCTTCACAACAGTAAAAGGACCTTTCCACTTAATTTGAAACTTTTTCTGAAAGGTATTGTCCAGCTTACTATTGTATTGCAACAAAAGATCACCCTTTTCAATTCCCTTATCCTTCACACATTCATTAGCCTTTATCTGAGCTTTCTTTGACACTTCCTCATAGTAGCTTTAATCCAAAAGTCTGTCCAATTGCAAACATTGTAAATCCAATAACCTTTCATGCCAAGTATGTCTTTGCTCTTCATCTCCCCAATGACAACAATTTAAGTGCAGGAATTTTCACTTTAATTGGCAATAATGCTTCCTTGCCATAGACCAAGTGGTAAGGAGAAAACCCTGTGCTCGTTTTGATAGTTTCTCTATAGGCCCATAAACCACAAGGCAACTCTGAATCCCAAGTTTTTCCATGTGTCTGGGTCATCTTTGTCAAGATTTTCACCAACTCTCCATTGAACCTTTCATTGAGACCATTGCATTGTGGATAATGAGAAGAACTAACTATACATGTGCTGTATGTTGAGCTTTTCGCATAGGAAATCAAACAGCTCTCGTCTAAATCTCGGTCCTCTATCAAAAAGTAGTTATAGTGGCACACCAAATTTGCAGCATATATGTTCATACACAAACTTTCTCATTTCCTTACTGCTAATTTGTTTGACAGCTTTGGCTTCTGCCCAATGTGAAAAATAATTCACTATTGTCAAGATGTAAGCATTCCTTTTACTAGTCCTGGGTAAGGGTCCAATAGCATCAAGACCCCATTTTTCAAACACATCAAAAGCTAGAATTATCCTCCGTAATTCAGGCTTTAAAATTCTCGTCCCCATTTTTTGACAAGATAAACAAGACTTGCACCAATGGTTAACCTCCTACTAGATATTTGGCCATACATAGCCTTCTTGCAAAATCTTATGTAGCGTAATCTGCAAAATGGCCTCCACAAGATACCTCTTGATTTTCTTCCAAAATCTTGTAAATTTCCTCTTTCTAGGGCACACGACACAATACTAAATCACTTTCTTTCATGTAAAGCATATAATCAAGCATTTTGTACTTTCTAGCTTTTCTTATAAAAAGTATACTTTTTAGATGATGGTAGACCTTCAGGTAAAACACCTGTCAATAGAAAACCCATCTCCTTTGATAACACTTCCCTTCCATGATATAAAGGGGCATTATCCTTCAACACAAACACACAAGTAATCATTTCTTGGGCAGCATCATGAGCTTCTTCATTTTGAGACCTTTCAATATGCTGCAAACTCCATGCTTCAAACTTTTTGAGTAACGATTTCACCTTGAAGCATAAATTTTTCAATTAGGATTCTTATTCTTCCATACTCCCAATACTTGCTTCACAACCAACAATGCATCTCCTTTGATTTGTAGACTTCCAAATCCCAACTGTAAACAGATGTGCAAGCCACCTTCAAGAGCCATGTACTTTGCTTCATTGTTACTTTTTGCATCAAGTTTCAGTCCTTGTTTTCTTACAAGTTTTCCTTGTGAATCATAAATGACAATTCCTCCCAAAGCAGCATCATGACTTCTTCAATAAGAACAATCAAAATATAACAGTGAAGCATTGGATATGGCAAAAGTTTCGACCTTCTTCCTTCGCACCACCTCTTCCTTAACCAAAATAGGAGTCTTCTTATAAGTGAGTAAATCTCTGCCAGGGTAGCCCGAGTACTCTCTTCCACTAAAAAAATGAACTTGAACTCTTAAAGTTCAATAACCCACTTCATCACTGTCTTTGATATATTTGAGTTATTAAACAACTGAGAATCAATGAATAACAGGTGAGAAAAGTGAACAACTTTTGCAACAAGTAATGTTTGAATCGTCTGCAAGCATAAACCATACTGGTCATCACCAATTTGATTTTTTAATAATCTCTTTCATGAGGAGTCTTCACTCTACTAGCATAATGAACACGCTTCATATACTGAGATTCCTTCCCCCTTTGCAACAACATGGTCCCAATGGCATCATCTCCCACTGATGGGTTAACATAAAACTCCTTCTTCCAGTTAGGAGCTTGCATAATAGGTAGTGTACTCAAAACTTCTTTGACTCTGTCAAAGACATCTTCACAATCACGTGTCCACCCCAATGGATCATTCTTAACCGGTTGTTACAATGGATACAATAATTGTGATGCCAAAGGTATGAATCAAGATATATATTTAACCTTCTGTATGAAAGTGGCCAACTGTCTTGTATCCTTTGGAGATGACAGCAATAACCAGGCTTCTACTTTCTCTGGATCTACCTCAATCCCATTTTTTGAAATTACATGTCCAAGGAGCTTTATTCTTGGTTATGCCAAATGACACCGTTTAGGGTTCAACTAACCCCCGCATTCATCATACCTTGCGAAAGTCATTTCAAGCTTCTAAACATGCTCTTTCCTTGAACTATATACACTCATCTATGAATCCTTTGACAAACTTCCCAAGGAACGGACTAAGGACCCAATCTACTTTTCTTTCAAAAGCTCTAGGTCCATTTGTCAACCCAAAAGGAAGGCAGTAAAAACAGAAACAATCCCATGGAGTGATAAAAGTAATCTTTTTTCGGTCTTCAGTATCAAGGATAAGTTGAAAATACCCTGAATAACCATCACAGACACTGTATCTCTCAAACCCAACCAGTGCATCCAAGAGTTGATCAATAAAAGGTAAGGGATAAGGATCTTTTTGGTCACTGCATTAAATGGTTTATAATCAACACAAACTCTCCAACACCCATCTTTCTTTAGAGTGACCACTACAAGGCTCACCCACTCAGCATTATCAACTGGCACAATGAACCCTGCATCCAAAAGTTTATCCACTTCTTCCTTTAAAGAATTCATTTACTCCTTACCCATCCTTCTTAATTTCTGTCTTATTGGCTTTGCCTCTTCAACTAGTTCAATCTTCACAGGATCTCCAACAAAACCCCTTATTTCTTGATATGAAGTCATGAAAAGATTTGGAAACTTGTTCAACATTGTTAAGTACTCCCTTCTTTCTCCTTGTGTCAAATCAGTACTAAGCATGTTTTAAATCAACCCCTTCTTCACTAGCAATTCCAGTTTAGGCTGCATCAACTCCTCAAGTTGCTCTAAACGGCTCGAAGCATTTATATCCCCTGACACTCGCAATACTTCACCAATTTCTCTCTTCTCCTCATCCAACAGCAAGAATGCCACTTCACTCTCATCACCAGAATTAGAAGTAGTGCTTCTTCCTAAATCTTCAGAATTGTCTTCAATCACTGGTGACTTCGGATTGATCATTTTTGCTCACATCTTCTAGTGCCAAAGGTTACTTGGTACTCATATCAAACACCCTCTTTTCACCCTTCTTGCCATACACAAAGATTGTGCCCTTGCCCCAATCTTGCACAGCACCAACAGCTCTCAACCAAGGTCGCCCCAAAATGAGAGAAAAAGCTCCCAAGCCAGCTGAGCAGACCAAGCTCTATGAGCTTACCAAGCTCTATGAGCTTACCCGAAATATTTGTCAACCTGCGAACGCTCACCAAAGCTCACTGAAATCGGAGAAAGTAAGGAGGCATATGCTGGAGCAGCTGGCGACTGAGACCGGGAGGACGCAACCTGCTCTGATACCAATTGTTGGAATTAGGGTTGCAGAGAAATGCACACAGCTTGGAGAAGACGAAGGAAGCTCAAGGCACACAATTGAGAGTGTGTTACTTGGTGTGTAATGGAAAGATAGATAGCCCTAGAGTGATGGGCGTATATACAATGCACGGGGGGAAAAACCTCCTAAAGAGGGAAAAAAGCCCCGGCTGTCCTAGTGTGTTCACACACATCACTACCACATGTATATGGTAACAAACTATACACAACTTTCCTGGCTATGAATTCTATGTCGGTATTGATTTCATTTTAAGTAATATATACAGACACGCCTTTTCATTTCATTCTATTTTTATTATCATACTAAATATTTCACTATGAGTGTAGGGTGTTCAATCAAAGGCTATAAGGCTTGTCCCTCATGCGGCAATTGGTTGAAATCTACGTATAGTAAGCAACTCAATAAAAATATACAAGCTCATCTTCTTGATCCTATGCATATATTCAAAAATGTAGGACACTCTTTGTGGAAACATCTTATTGGTTTGTAAGACACATAAGCAACTCAAAACGACTTAAAAGATCAAAATTACAAACACAACTTGTGGCCCCATGTTGATGAAGAGACGGGTCAAAAAGAATATGCACCTACACCGTGGGTGCTTACCTTCAAAGAGATTGATATAATTAATCAAAGAATATGATCTCTCTGCACACCTATAGGGTATGGTGCTTCATTGAAGAATATATTCACTGTGGATGACACGAGTCTATCAAACTTGAATTAGACACATGATTGGCATAATTTCATCAAGGTAACCCAATATTTTTTTAATCATAACAACTCTTTCCTCCAACCAAGAGATACTAATTTGATTGTAAATTGATACAGGTAGCATGTTCTCCCCCTTGTTATTGATGGTTGCTTAACGGGTGGTATTCGAGATGTTATCTATTGTTTACGGAAGCTAGCAATGTATGTGTATAGCTTGCAAATGTTTGTATATGTACTTTTAATAAAAAAAATCACATTGTTCTTCTGTTTTTTATAGATGGATCACGTCTAAGGAGATTGATACACGGTCAATACCGCAAAAGAAAAGGGAATGCATTGAGCTCCTTTGTTTGGCAAACAAAGAGTCACCGACATCATTTTTGGATATCCAAGTCCACATGTCAACTCCCTAGCCCAGATGCCCACAAGGTGTACCCAATTCCTATTGGATGGCCTTGGAGGTGGACCAATGACAATTAGGCTAGAGTAAATCTAGTTTAATTAATTAAAAAACGCTTAATAAAAAGAACCAATGAAAATTAAGTCTCCTGGATGACTATTGGACAGTCTCCCAAGGGGTCCAATGAGCATTCAGCAGCCCAATGGCTTGCCTGATTCTTATTGGCCAGGAGGCAAAGGGGTCCAATGAGAGTTTAGTTGAATTATTAAATTACCTAAAGCTCTCACAAAAGGGGAAAGGGGGACACATGTCAGAAGGCTATCACTTATGCTGCTAAAATGTGATTGGCTAGGCCTGGGGAGGTCCAATGGGAGGATCATTAAGAGCAATTAGCAACAGGGCTCTCCCAAGAGAGAGAGGGGGCTGATTTTTGCAAGGCATTATATCACACACACTCTCACAACAGTCTATGTGAGAAGGAAGAAAAAGACTATCTCTTCCCAAGCTTTAATGGAGAGCTCATATTCACCTACTCCAAGCTTGTGAGATAGAAGCCTACATCGACACACTCTTGGCATGTGGATACAAATCCAACCAAGAGCCAAGCTTCAATCATGCTCATCTCCTCTACCAAGCAAATTACTAAGCTAAGCTATGCTAATATGAGTGATTATGTGAGGAGATGTACATCTTTCTCGTAAGATACTCCTTCTTCCTCTCAATCTACTCTCATACCCTGCTAGCTCTCACCATCTTCGAAGGTGTGTGAGGTCTTGGGTCTGAGACCGGGGATAAATGATGTTGTGTTTGCTAAGTGTTTTGCTTAGTGCATGAAGCTTTCATCTTCATTGCACTAGCTAGTCTTGAAGGAACACAAAGAATTGTATTGTACAATGTCTCTCTTGATGGGAGAAACCATAATACAAAGCTTTTTGGAGGGGGGACCGGCTCCATGCAAATCCGGTCCTCAACTATAGTCAATATCTTAATTTCTCTCTCTTTTGAAAGTATTGTTCATGCTATCTAACTAGGTGTTATGCTTTTTGTTGCTCTCTCCACCCAAGACTCTTGTAATTCTCATTAGGAATCTATTCTAATGAAATGCCCACTATGTTCATGCTAATTTCCGCTACACACAAGTTTTTAGGCCATTAAATGTTACATTGGTATCAGAGCACATGGTTTCTCTATTCTTGTTCAAGAAGGGAGGTCCTCAAGCTTGCTATAAATGGTTGGTATTATTAATTGCCTGTGAGTAAGTAAAATAGGGATTTTTCAGCCTTGCAGTGCGCCTGCCTTCGTGCAGTTAACGGGGCATCACCGTCGAGAGCTATGGTCTTAATAGTGGAGTCCTACGGGGCTTGCCTACGGCTTAACCACTATTGAACTATTAGAAGCTTGACAGGAGCCGGTGTTGTTTTGGTGTTGAAAGACCCTCTCTTCTATTCCTTGCAATTAATGGTATTCGAGCCACGGGTACAGTAGCTTGAGTGCTTTTTCTAAAGGGGTAAAGAGGAGTAGCAACTAGGGCTTGAAGTGCCAAAGTACACCTAAAAAGTTTACACCTAAAAGTTGTTAGAATGGCTGACAATAGTAAAGAGAGTGAAATTAATGTTGATAACTTTGATTTTGCTAATGAGCAAGCTAATAATGATGCTCCGATGCTTGTTAACTATCTTGTTTCTAGGCTTCAACTAGCCATGGGCAATCCATCTCTCCAAAGTGAAGTGCAACGGCAGCTCCGTGCTCACGGGATTCTCCAAGCTCATCACCATGACGAGAGAACACCTAGGAAGCCTCCTTGTGAGACTCCCAAAAGAGGTCTCTCTCCAATTTGGGAAGAAGAAGAGAATCCATACGAAGGGCTCAAGAATTTACTTCTTTATCTCCTTCCCAAAGGAGAACTCAAGAGCCCCCACCGAAGGAACGAGAAAGAAGTGAGTCTCCCGCCACCTCGGCGGAGATGGCTCCACGAAGACGGCGGGCTAAACGCTCTCCATCACCACCAAAGCGGAGAAGACCATCGCATCCATCTCCACACCATAATTCAAAGAGGGATGATAAAAAGCAAGAGAAGAAAAAGGTGAGAAAGAGGACACCCTCTTCTCCATCTTCTTCATCCTCTTCCTCTTATGAAAGTGATGGTGAAGACGACAAAGATCAAGACAAGAAAAAGGCGAGAAAGAGGTCACCCTCTTCTCCACCTTTTTCAAATTCTTCACCTTCTGAAGAAAGTGATGGTGCAACCTTTGAACCATCAAAAAGAAGAGGCCATAGGAAATCCTATGCCGCATGGAAGAGTTCATCCAAGCTGAAGAATTTCAAAGAGGGAGGGAAGAGCATCTCTTTCCTTACCTATGATGGCACCTTTGGTGCTACCAACAAAGTCTTGGCCTTTATCCAGCAATTTGATGCGGCGTTTGGAGATGAGGGCTTCACAGAGTCCTCTAAGCTACGTCATGTAGCTATGCACTTTCAAAAGTCCACCAGACAATGGTGGTCTAGCCTCGAGCCAACGGTGAAGCTCCACGAACATGGAAAGCTTTAAGAGCTTCCATTATGAAGAAGTTTTTGGCAACCGATGCCAAAGACAAAGTACTCACCGAATGGCGAAGCTTAAAGCTCTCTCCCTATGAATCCATCCACAAATATGTAGACAAGTTTTGGGACCTACAACTCAAAGCCACTGTCTTCAAAAAGTTGGATTTTGGAGAGCAAAAGCAACAATTTTGTGCGGGCTTAACCGAAGAAATGGCGGAGTATGTCAACTCCCAAAGGCCACGTACCATATCGGCGGTAATACACCATACTATGGTGGCCTCTCGAATCAATTTCCAAACGGGGGCTAAAAGAAATAATAAGCCCACGGAAAACAAGGGTTCCAACGAGCCTAAGGGGAAGGAAAATGTGCAAAAGTCTCCTAAGGGAAACTCCAACAAAGCTAAAGAGAAGGGAGTTTACAAAGGTAAAAACAAACTCTCTCCTGAAGAGCTTGAGCGTTATCGCAAGGATAACCGGTGTTTCAAGTGCGGCGAACAAGGGCATGCGTACCGCGCCTGTCCCCAAAAGAACAACCGCCAAGATCCTCCTAGAGCTTCCTTGGTTGAAATCCAAGAGGAGGAGACTCACCAAACTCACCACAAAGGATCTCCTCTATGCCATGCTTGGGGAAAGGTAAGAGAACATGATGCTTTTATTCTCTTTGACCCTGGTTCTACTCACAATTTTATATCTATAGAGTTGGCCACCAAGCTAGGCATACAAGCCTACGAGATGGGAGATGTCCTACCCGCAGACAGTGCCTTCAAGGGGCAAGAAGCTTCAGTCACTCCCTTAATCGGGAAATTGAGGCTTCATATCCAAGGCTATGTGGACAAAGAGGACTTCTTTATCTCTCCTCTCAAGCATGAGGATGTAATCCTAGGGGCACCATGGTTTGACCGCCTGGCTGTCAATGTTAAATTTTCGGAAAGGAGAATCTCCTTTAAGTTCAGGGAAAAAGACATGTATATAGATGCTAAGGAAATGGGTAACATTATTCCCATTGTACATACACCAGCTTTCAACAAGTCAATAAAGAGCTCTATTTCCGTGTACATGATTTTTGTTAAAGATTCTCAAAATGAACCTAGTTCTTTAGCAAAAGAAAATAAAAGCAACCAAAAGGAATTAGAGTTATCCAATTTTCTCAAGGGGTTTCAAGATGTTTTTATTGACGACATCCCTTGTGAGCTACCTCCTAAACGAGGTAATGATGACCATGCAATTGAACTTCTTCCAGGAAGCTCACAGCCTAACAAACCTCCTTATAGAGTTTCTCAAGCTCAACAAGAGGAGATTATGCGGCAAGTGCATGAGTTAGTTGAGAAGGGCATGGTTAGGCCTAGCTCATCATTCCATTTTGCTCACTTGTGCTATTAGTGCAAAAGAAAGACGGCACATATCGTATGTGTGTCGACTATAGAGCACTAAATAGGATCACTATCAAGAATAGGTTTCCCATTCCACAGGTAGAAGACCTATTTGATAAGCTACAAGGATCGACCTACTTCAGTAGGATTGACCTAAAAAGTGGCTATCATCAAATAAGTATAGTTGATCAAGACATTGTAAAGACCGCATTTCGCACCACATTTGGTCTTTATGAATACATTGTCATGCCTTTTGGCTTGACCAATGCACCAGCCACATTCAACCGCTTGATGGAGAAGTTGTTCAGGCCTCATCGAACCTTCACTGGAGTGTTCTTTGATGATATTATCATCTACTCTAATTCATTAGACGAACACAAGCAACACCTCCAGGTAATATTTCAAGTTTTGAGAGAAAATAAACTTTATGTTAATCGAAAGAAAAGTAAATTTTTCTTGCAAGAGATTCAGTATTTAGGTCACATTATCTCTCAAGATGGCATCCAAATGGATCCATCAAAGTTAGAGGTAATAAAAGGATGGCCTAAACCAAGGAATCTTCATGAACTAAGAAGCTTTATAGGTATGTGTGCATACTATAGACACTTCATAGAAAAGTTCTCACAAATTGCGGGACCGTTACATGACCTAACAAAGAAAAGAGTTAGGTATACATGGTCTGCTAAGGAGAACAATGCTTTAGAAAAGCTTAAAGAAAAGGTTATCTCTCAACCTGTGCTTACACTACCGGACCTCTCAAAACCATTTGAGGTCCAATGTGATGCTTGTGGTGATTGCCTTGGAGCTGTTTTGCTCCAAGAAGGGCACGCGTGCCATAGGCTATGAGAGTCGAAGGCTCGACCCGGTTGAGCAAGCTCTAGGCATATATGAAAAGGAACTACTTCCAGTTCTACATGCCTTAGACTCATGGAAGCACTATTTATTGGGGACTCCTTTCATTCTGCGAACGGATCACCAAAGTCTTAAGTACTTCATGACGCAGACCAAGCTCTCCGACAAACAAATGAGGTGGGAAAATTTCCTTTCACAATTTCATTTTCATATTGCTCACATTGCTGGCAAGTATAATCAAGTATCTGATGCACTCTCAAGACGACCGAGAGTGAATGCGGTTTCCATAGCAACTCACAATGATCTATCATCAATGATAGATGAGTATGCTATTGATCCCGATTTTAGAGATGTGATTTCAGCCCTTGCATTAGGGAAGAAACAAGAAGCATTTACTTTACAAGATGGTTATCTTCTCTATGGCAATAGACTATGCATTACTAACTCACTACGTGAGAAAGTAATGTATGAATCTCATGCTCCACCTATGCGGGTCATAGAGGGATTCAGTCTACCTTAAAGGGAATTGAAACATATTTCTATTGGCCTACCATGAAAGTGAACATACAAGAGTATGTTTCTAAATGTGTGGTATGCCAAAAGACAAAATTTGATAGAGGTAAGCAACTTGGATTGCTTCAACCCTTGCCAATCCCTAATTCACCATGGGAGAGCATATCCATGGATTTTATCTTTGGATTGCCTAAGTCTATCCATGGGAATACGGGAATATGGACGATAGTAGACAGGTTCAGTAAACAAGCTCATTTTATATCTGTCAAAAAGACTATCAAAGCCCATCAAATGGCAACCCTCTTCATTTCACAAATTTTCAAGTACCATGGCTTGCCAATGTCCATAGTGTCAGATAGAGATCCTAGAATGACCAGTAATTTCTGGAAGGGTCTCTTTGAGAATTTAGGGACAAGGCTAAACTTCCCTTTGGCCTATCATCCACAAACGGATGGCCAAAGTGAAATAGCTAACCTAACCATTCTCGATCTACTAAAAGCCTATGTAACCGAAGTAGATCAAAGATCCCAATTGGAGAAGTACTTACCCTTAGTGGAGTATGCTTACAATAACACTGTACATACTTCCACGGAAAAGCACCTTTCGAGGTAATTGAGGGAAGATGTCCCTTGCTACTTAAGGTACATGGGAAGATCTTCGCTGCAGATGAGTATAGCCGATACCTACAAAAATATTTTCAAAAGATTAAGGATGCTATCTCTATCTCACAGCAAAGGTAAAAGGCTGCTGACAAGCACAGAAGATCCCAAGCCTTTAAAGAAAATGATTGGGTCTTATTAAAGTTTCCCAAGGCTCGATTAAGGCACACGACGGGCAAGAATCCTACGGGACACCAAAAGTACTATGCTAAACTAGCAAAAAGGTACTGTGGTCCCTTCCAGATTCTTAGGCCAATCAATGAGATGGCCTATCAACTCAAGTTGCCCAATCATTGGCTCATACACAATGCTTTCCATGTGAGCCTATTAAAGCCTTACAAAGGAGAGCCACCTCAAGAACCAACTATTGAAGACCCACCGGAGATCGAGGACCAAGAGGAGGTGCTGCAGCCCGAGTCCATTCTCCGACATATATGAAGACAAGGTATTAAGAGGCGGTAAGACTATCCGACAATATCTTATTAAGTTTAAGAATTATCCTTTTGAAGATGCTAGATGGATGCAAGGCATACAATTAAAGGATAACCTAAACCTTGTCAATGCTTACAAAGCTTCCCAAGAGTAAGCAAATGTACAAAATGTTAAAAATGAACAAATTTTTTGTCTTATAAGACTCTCTTTTTCTTTATTGTGCACAAAAATGAAGTAGTATGCATGCTTAGATCAAGTTTGCGGAGACGACGTCTCCCAAACACCAAGTAGAGCTTGTCACTCTACTATGAAAGATTGATAGGACTAATGTGCAGACATGCTTGCGACAGCCTCAAGCTCTCAAGCGCCAAATGGCCTAGTCATCCATTGTGGAATGATGTCATAGGGTAACATAGGGATCCTCTACCCGCTAAGAAAAGGACTCATGAATATGATTTATCTTCTCTACACCATAGTCGAGGACGACTATGATTTCAAGAGAGAGGTAATTTCATAATAATCAATATCTAATTCTCCTGAATGATTTTCTCATGTTAAACTGATCATTTAATATGGGGAAGTGCCAGGGGAGAAAAAGCTAGAATATTGGTTAAGCTGGCAGACCGGCCACAGTAGGGATCCAAAGGAGGGAAAATAGGGATCCAAAGGGGGGGCCATCTGCAAAAGAGCCATGTGCAACAATGGGCTAAAAAGACCCTAAGGTTCAGCCCATTAAGACTTCCAAAATGCTAAGGTTCCAAAATTCAAAGGTTGTGTCCAAAGGTCAACCTTAAGGGAATTGGATGCTTTGTGTGTGGACAAAAAAGTCTTTGCAATCCCTACTTGGGAGAAGGCGAGCCTTGCATGTAGGGGATGAGAGAGAAAGCCACACACACACACAAGCTCCCTTTACACAAAGGGAATGAGGGACACATGTCAACTCCCTAGCCCAGATGCCCACAAGGTGTACCCAATTCCTATTGGATGGCCTTGGAGGTGGACCAATGACAATTAGGCTAGAGTAAATCTAGTTTAATTAATTTTAAAAACGCTTAATAAAAAGAACCAATGAAAATTAAGTCTCCTGGATGACTATTGGACAGTCTCCCAAGGGGTCCAATGAGCATTCAGCAGCCCAATGGCTTGCCTGATTCTTATTGGCCAGGAGGCAAAGGGGTCCAATGAGAGTTTAGTTGAATTATTAAATTACCTAAAGCTCTCACAAAAGGGGAAAGGGGGACACATGTCAGAAGGCTATCACTTATGCTGCTAAAATGTGATTGGCTAGGCCTGGGGAGGTCCAATGGGAGGATAGTAAGAGCAATTAGCAACAGGGCTCTCCCAAGAGAGAGAGGGGGCTGATTTTTGCAAGGCATTATCACACACACACTCTCACACAGTCTATGTGAGAAGGAAGAAAAAGACTATCTCTTCCCAAGCTTTAATGGAGAGCTCATATTCACCTACTCCAAGCTTGTGAGATAGAAGCCTACATCGACACACTCTTGGCATGTGGATACAAATCCAACCAAGAGCCAAGCTTCAATGCATGCTCATCTCCTCTACCATGCTAATTACTAAGCTAAGCTATGCTAATATGAGTGATTATGTGAGGAGATGTACATCTTTCTCGTAAGATACTCCTTCTTCCTCTCAATCTACTCTCATACCCTGCTAGCTCTCACCATCTTCGAAGGTGTGTGAGGTCTTAGGTCTGAGACCGGGGATAATTGATGTTGTGTTTGCTAAGTGTTTTGCTTAGTACATGAAGCTTTCATCTTCATTGCACTAGCTAGTCTTGAAGGAACACAAAGAATTGTATTGTACAATGTCTCTCTTGATGGGAGAAACCATAATACAAAGCCTTTTGGAGGGGGGACCGGCTCCATGCAAATCCGGTCCCCAACTATTGTCAATAGCTTAATTTCTCTCTCTTTTGAAAGTATTGTTCATGCTATCTAACTAGGTGTTATGCTTTTTGTTGCTCTCTCCACCCAAGCACTCTTGTAATTCTCATTAGGAATCTATTCTAATGAAATGCCCACTATGTTCATGCTAATTTCCGCTACACACAAGTTTTTAGGCCATTAAATGTTACATACTCTCTCTCTCTCTCTCTCTCTCTCTCTCTCTCTCTCTCTCTCTCTCTCTCTCTTTCAAAGACACAATGTGTGTGTGTGTGTGTGAGAGAGACAGAGAGAGAAAGAGGGGAAGGGAACATGAGAGAGAGGAGAGGGAAGGAAGCACTTGGAACTTGGAAGGACTTGTTTGCATCTCCAACTATGCAAAATCAATCATGAACCACTCTGAATCATACAAAAGCACTTATTAGCACTCGCTAGCACTTGGAATCACCCATGAGCACTTGAAAACATTGAGAGGCATTTTGAAGCTTTTGGAAGCACTTGAAAGCATTCAAAAGCACTTGCAAGCACGCGAAAACTTTCAAAAGCTTTGGGAAGCACTAAAAGCATTCAAAAACACTTGCAAGGACACAAAATCTTTCAAAAGCATTGGAAAACACTAAAAGACTTGAGCAGCACATGGAAGCATTTGGAAGCACATGGCGCCACTCAAAGGACATTCTTCATAAGCACTTGGAGGCTTTCATGAGCTCTTCAAAGCACTCTAAAGTATTCGGAAGCTTTTGGAAGCACTTGAAAGCACTCACAAGCATTCAGAAGACCTTGAGAGCACTCAGAAGCATTCAAAAGACCTTGGAAGCACTAGGAGGCAATCAAAAGTATTCAGCATCACATGGAAGCATTAATTGGTAGCACATGATAGTACTCAAAGGAATTTCTTTAGAAGCACTTGGAGTTTTTCATGAGCTCTTCAAAGCACTCTGACATATTTGGAAGCACGTGAAAGCACTTAGAAGCATTCAGAAGACCTTGGAGGCACTTAGAAACAAGCACTTGAAAGCACTCAAAAGCATTTAGAAGCACTTCCAAGTACTTGGAAACCTTTGAAAATCTTTTTAAATCACTAAGAATAAGCCAAAGTCATTGAGCAGCACATGGAGGTTACTTAGAATCAAAATTGAAAGCCCTTTGAGGCATTTAGGAGGCCACTTTCGAAGGATATTGAAGCTTGTAGGACTTTGAGGCACTTTTCAAAAGTTGGAATTGAATGAAAGCACTTAGTGAGAAGCACTTAGAAGCCCTTGGATGCATGTGAATACCTGTGAGGCTCTCTTAAGTACTATAAAGCACGATCAAGCACTTTAATGCACCAACATTAAGCATTATAAAGCTCTATGAAGAATAAGAAATGCTGGTCTTGTTTTGTGATGCATTAACAAGCACCCTTTGGCAGTATAGCTGGAATCACTCAGAGGCACTAAGGAGCATTGATAATCATTTATTATGTTGTGACAAGTGTTATAAAATATGGTAGCGTACAAGAATGGATTGTCAAGCACCTGGAGGACCTTGAAGCATTTGGAATCATTAGGGGACATTTGGAAGCACTTGGATACACTCATAGGAAATCATGAGTAGTTCGGATCATTCATTAATCTCTGTCAAGCACTACATAGCACGGTTAAGTATGATAATGGACTACCATACACATGAAACAATTGGAGGCACCTTCAAGCACCATAAAGCATTTTGAAAAGATAACAAGCACATACTAAAGCACTTGAATAACACAGTACAGTAAAGCAATATGACACACTCTCAAGATATTTGGACTGATATACCTAAGACAAACTGAGCAGATCACTTGATGCAGTACATGCACTGTATTCTTTACTATTCTCTTTTTGGAAAAACATGTTTCTTGTTTGGGGAGATGCGGATGATCCACCACAGAATTGAAATAACGATTTCCTTGATTTCGATCTTTAAGGTGCTTCTTCTATGCAATTGATGGTGACAAGCAGCTAAGGGAAGGCATGTTGTAACCAAAAATTGGCAGCAATGATATTTCTTTGGTGAGGTCCTAAAGCCTTGGCAACATCTCTACTACTCATTTGATGGTCACCCCCACTCTCTCCATTGAGGCATGCCATGATAGACGTAGTCCGTTTCAAAAACAACTCATTTTTTTAATGAGGTGTCTTCACCTCAAATAATGTATGACAAATGTTAGAGAAAATGACTCTCTCAACTGTCGTCGATGTGTGTTGCAACAGTGAGAATGTTGGATGAAGGAGGAGTTCATGTAGAATCTTCATTTGAAGACCGTCAAAAAGCCCGTTTAACTATGCTCAGGTACTGATCACACTAAACATATTTAATAGCTCTTGTATAAGGGGATAAGTACTATGCCTCTTGCTTGGTCACATGTGGACTAGTTATTTGTCATGTGGGACAATGGAAGTCCTTCTACAACTATCTTCATTTCAACATAGTTGCACTAGCTAGTAACATCTTATGCATAACTTGCTCCCACATGAACATATTCTTCTAATCTACTTAGAATTCACACAACCCAATTGAATCGTTTTAGTTATCTCTCTCTTTCTTGCGCCTGCTCTCTCTCTCTCTCTCTCTCTCCTCACACACACACACACACACACACACACAGCACTCCCATATGCCCCACACCTATACCAGATTACTTCAAAACCTATAAGTTGAAAAGAGATTTCTTAGATATTCCTGGCACCAAAGTCCATGGAATTTTGGAGAAACTTTTGTGGAAGTAAATATTTAATATGATTGATTTGTCTATAGGTAGATGTGATTTTTCTTGGCCATGAGCATAATTAGGAGCCATTGAGAGACATTAGTTGATTGTTACTTACAAAAACGCATACCATCGGAAGGCCATCCATGCCTGCTGCATATTCTTTTTAGTGGGCATGCTTCCCAGATTATTGTAAGGGGCGAGTCATTACAAGCAAGAGATGGGGCCAGTAAAGGTGAGCGTTGCAGCGTTGTTGTCATAGGTCACCAGAAAGTCTCGCTGCTGAAGATTTCCTAAGATGGAGGCATCTCCATCCTTTGCAATTGGCTCAATCGCAAGGCACTTGAGGCCACCGTCGATGTCGACAAAGAAATTTTTCCCAGGAACCACGAGATTCCCGCCTGCAAGATGGAAGGTGAGGGGGGAATATTTTCCAGCTCCGTGAAGGTAGAGGAGTCATAGCAGACAGCTGTGAGCTCGTCAAAGGAAGAGGCTATGGCGTCGTTAATAGCAGGAATAGAGCGCTTCATAGCTTTCTTAAGCTGTTGGTAAACAGCCCCAGGCAGCATGGTGAAAGAGGTGCCTGAGTCGACGACTACCCCGCCGGAACCGTCCTCTTGTAGGGCAAATATGCCTTGAGGCAGGTCAAGCGGCTCCGCTCCTACGCTAATGCCCGATATGTTAATGTAATATGAGCTGGAATCAGCAGCGTTGTCGATGAGAGGGGTGGAGATGGAGGCAGCGTCGTAGTCGACGTCGATGTCAAGGAATATCGTACTGTCGCCCAGAAAGAGAGAGCCTGAGTCGATGGAGTTGACGCAGTACGAGAACTGTGTAACACCCAGCTGGGAGGGCAATGAAAGGGGGCCCTTACTGAAGCCAACAATGCCCCCCAGGCCGGCGCCGGGAATGATTGACAACTGTTTGTGGCCGCAGCCGAACGCAAAGTTGTCGAAGGCCGGCTGTAGGCCGCCGACGTTATCCTGCAGGAAAAGAGTGTCGCGCCCAAGGTTGCCAGAGGTGCTACTTTTATCCTCGTATTCGTAGAAGTATTTACAAGGCTGGTCGGAGAGAGGGTTTCCCAGGAGGGAGTCGACGCAAACAGAAGACTGATAGAAAGCGGAGCAGAGAGGGTCGGAGCAGGAGGCGGTGTGGTAAGAGAGAGAGGAGGAGGGGTCGAACACGGGGGCGGCTGTGGGAAGCAGGAAGAGCAGGGCTGGCACTGTCGCCAGACCAGGTCGCTGCCGGTGTCGATTTCAGCCAAGAAGGACACGGCGGGGTGCCCATGGCGAGCGGGGTGACGAAGTCCTCATTGCCCAGGCGGGCAGGGGTTTCAATGTTGAATATGGGCGCCGGCGCCGGCGCCGGCTGGTCTGCTCTATATTCCGACCCGAACGATCGTCTGATTCTAGAAGCTTTGCGCCGGCTGCGCTGCGCGGCAGACTCAAAGAGAGCGGCACGCAGGCCGAATGGCGGCTGCATGATAGAGCTTGACCCCCCTAGTGTCCCATTAATATAGTAGTATTCTGCTAGTTCTCTTCTGATTAGCTGCAGTTTGTAGCCTACTGGCGTTGCAGCGCCTGCTAAACAGCTAGTTACCGTCGCTACCATTACTAGAAGTACCCCTCCCCACAAGACATCACAGAAATACGCAGCCTTCAGCGCCATTTTGGAGCTATATTCTGTTGATGATGCAGCATGCTAGAATGCGAAATGATCCTTTTTATACCGAGCATCATTTGACAAGAAGCGTTTTTTATCAGCCCGCTATCGTTTTGTTTTTGCTTGCCGCACCGCAAAACTCTCTTTCAGCCTGCGGCCCGCCATCGTTTTGTTTACCGCCCATACTCTTTCGTATTGTTTGCCAAACGTTTCGCCCTCTATCACACTGAGAGTCTTTTGACAGTCTTTACATGTTGCGGAAAAAGTTATGACAGAGTGCCATTGTCCGCCTTTCTCGAGTCACCACGGCATTGATACCACCTTGAAAGTTGTCGATCATGATCCGGTAAGTAGACAGCCCATCGAGCCTCACCTCAACCATTCCCTCACCGGAATCAAGTGCTCCATTGTTGTCCATCATCAACATCGTCAAGATCAGCCTTCGTCGCTCTCACATTGGGAATGCAATTCAGCCCGTGGTGGTCATCCGCATTGCCCACTTCAAGGAGGATCTTCAATGCATCAAATCAGCCTCGGAGCTGCCTCATTTGGAGGATTTACCACGGCTACCATCATCCATCGAGTCCATAGAGTCTGCATTGAGGTATTGCATTGTGTGTATTTTCCGTTCACCATTGATATTTTGGTGCACCTAACATTGGTATCATAGCTCTATGTGCGCTTCACCTGACATTGGTATCAGAGCTCTGGGCGTGCTCCGGCTTCGCAGACTCAAGGGAAGAACCAGAGAAGAAGGAAAGGGTGAAAAACTAGGAAAAAAGGAATCATGTTGAATCATGCTGGGTACTAATGGTTGTGCAATCAGAGGGTATGCAAGTACACTAAGTGCGCCTGGACATGCAAGGCTTGGGAACAAGCTCACAAGGGTGCCAGAACACTTCCTAAGTTGTCCTAAACCCTAGAAGTAGAATACTCTATTCACATGCACATAGCACGTGACATGCAATGTTTTCATGGCAGGCCTATTCGAGTGGTTGTACTTGCTTGCAAGGCAGAGTCAACACAAACGCTAGTCAAGTTTGCAATAGGAGTAAGGCTACCTAGTAACTTGATTGGTCGGTGTTTACAGCATAGCAGACAGACATCCGCAGTACCCACCTGTTTGGAGGAGTTTCCATTGGTTGATGCATTCACAAGCATCCGAAGCAGTCAACATCAGAAGGATAGATAGCGTGTTAGCATTGTTTGAAGAACCATCTCTCCCATCTTCTTGGAGAATTCCATCATTCTCGAGGAGGCATTACATTGTCCTCAATTTGTACACATCCTTGGCAGCACATCCGGTCCACACCATCTGCATCTTCTTTGCAATCAGTCGCCATCAATCCGGAGGAGGGACACATCTCTTCCGCTCTCTCGTTCCCTCAAGCTTCACAGAAAGTAAAAGGAACCATTATTCATGCTAAAAGCAATCATTGAAGCAAGAAAAGAAGTAAAGATTTGTAGAAGTGTAAAGTCTCTCTCTTTTTCTTTGATAAGAAACCAAACGTCTTTAGAGAAGCTCTATGGATCATTTTACCTTTGACTAAAACCTAAAAATTTTAAACAGATCATTTTGATGGCTCCCACCTCAGGTCAAGTAGGGCTAATATTGGCGTAAAGAGCATGTTATGAGTTGTTGGCGTTCCAAGGGAGCAGATAGCAAAGGACATTCCTAGAGTACGAGCAATCCATGAGGAGTCAGAGGCTACCATACGCCAACTACAGGAGGTCTTGAGACCCGTACGCCCAGACGAGGGTTCTTCTTGAGACCCTTTAGCAGGAGCAGCACACAAGTTGAATCTCTTTTTATATCAAGTATGTATGTATGTATGTATGTGTGTGTGTGTATATATATATATATATATATATATATATTGTGCACATAAGTTTATCACTTTTTCTCACCAAAACATGATAAACTTGTGATAATAGTAGGACCCCTCTACTTAGGTGCCACTAGTACAGACTACTCACGGACGGTGAGGTCACACAGCAGGCCTCTGACATATAGCAGACCCGACCCAACCACGCACCTCTATGGCCTCGAGACCTTCTTCAACCCCGACACCCTCTTGATCGGAGTCCCACACGTCTGCCACATCCTCACCAGGACCCAATTCTGACCACCAAGGACCTTTTTAGACGTGTGCTGGCACTTACGGTGTCACCTGCAACATCGACATTGACAGGCGGGTTGTGCCCATTGGAGGTGGCGTCCTTTTTCGTCAGCACATAGGGCAGCTGGTGGAGTTGTACATGCCTCGACTCCACATACTTTGGACGTACGTATCTATGTGTTGCTTTAAATGTTTTATAACTATTCACTTGGTCTAATCTATCTTTTTGTAATGCAGATGCCAGAGATCAGCTAGATATCGACAAAAAGTTTGTGATTGCTCAGCTACATCGCAATTTTGGAGAGGGATGGGAACCAAAAAATCTAGGGCCTGAAATGGCCAAGCTTTTACCGCATAGGTGAGACAATGCACGGTTATTAATTAATCACACGCACACACACACACACACACACACACAAACATGAAATGAAATAAAATGTTAGATTGAACGTCTTCAAAGGGAAAAAATGACCTATGAGAGCAAACTTATACAACCTTGGTGGATCTAATACAATGTTTGAATACAACCAATTAAAAATACAATGTCTGGGTACAAAAACAAAAATACATGTCTACAATTGATCTTCAATTGTCACACTTCCACAAGGCTGATCTGCAATCATCGGTGTAATGTGCATGAAAAGTGAATGATGGTGTATAGCTCAAGACAAGCGAACAGTGATACTCCAAGGGTTCTTTTTACTGACAGAAGGGAGAGCCTTTCGTGCCTTAGAGACTCAAGAGTGCTAGTGCAATGACAAACGAAGTGGGACAAAACTGTGTGCTAGTGCATGAAATGCTAAGGGGGGAGAGAGAGAGAGAGAGAGAGAGAGAGAGAGAGAGAGAGAGAGAGAGAGAGAGAGAGAGAGAGAGAGAGAGAGAGAGAGAAGATATGACACCATATGGGGTCCCAAACCCCCCTCCCTATTGCTAGAGAGGTATTTGCTTTAGATTGCACAAGTCTGGTATAGTGGTCGTAAATGCTATGATCCTAGAGGATGGACTATGTCAACGACGAAGACGACGACGGGGCTGAAATCTGAAATCTGAAATCTAACTATTAAAATCTCAAAACGCTATGCTAATCTGTGGGGATCTGGTGTTGTCGACCAGTACGGGGCTGATCTGCCACTCTCGTGTCGGGCATGGGCTGAAAACCAAAAACGCTAGGCTGATCTGGCTGAATTTGAAAACTTATTGTTCTTGATGCTGGGTACTAATGGTTGTGCGATCAGAGGGTATGCAACTACTCTAAGTTCCTGGACATGCATGGCTTGGGAAGAAGCTCACAAGGGTGGCCTAAGTTATCCTAAACCCTAGAAGTAGAATACTCTTTCCACATGCACATAGGGTTAGATGTGCATGTGACATCCCCTCCTTTTCAAGGTGAGGTATTGGTATCAAGCTATGTGTGCTAGTGCTTGAACTTCATAAATGTCTGCAATGCTTGGTTCTTTCACCTTCACTAAAAGCGACTCCACTTCATCAGCTTCGGGTTCATGTGTTCAACTTGGTCTACGATCTCAGGTCCATCTTCTTCCAGCATCTCCGTTGAGGGATCTTCTTGAAAACACTTAACACAAGACCGTTAGTTTGCATCTGTTTGATACAAATAATGCGTCCTAAACTTAAATTTTTGACCTAATTCTATCCACTATGGCAAACCCCAACAGGAATACCAATGCTCGTTGGACAATTGTGCTAATGCGTCTGCTATGACTGTGTTGTGCCAAGGAATGAGCATGCAAACATGACATAAAATTGTGCTATGTTGTGGATTCCTTGAAGAGAAGCTATCTATCTTTGCTAAAGTGCTTTTCATGCATTTGTGCTCATCCATGAGTGAATCTTGTGCCGCGTGCAATATGGTTTCCTTGTGAAAAAGCCACACATATAGACGGTGATAAACATACAAGAAACTGTCACGAATAAGACACTCTAACAATGCAAACTGACTAATCATCAAAGAAAATAATATTTCTTGAATCGGTACTTTTGACTCAACTCAAGAGTCAAGATCAGTCCTTCGTGACTAATTGTATCTGCAATCGGGTTAGTGCTACTAGACATACAAGCACTCAAACCATCCAATTGCTCACAAAACTTGAAACATCTAGCCAAACGGCCGTGGCAAGGCCGCAGAGAGAAGAATTGATGGGTGTCTTCAAGGCGGATGCAAATATGTTATGTTGTGATTGCTAAAATTTGAAAATGCTACTGATCTTTATGGCTAAAAACTAAATGCAAGGGTTGTCGTTGGTACTTGCAAAGCCTGGCGAGAGGATTTGCTACTGTTGGGGAGTGGATTCGACTGAAATGAAAATGCTGATGAAGGATGAAAACTTTGATGCTTCAATCTCCAAAAACACTAGCTGAATTGCTGAGAAAACGTTGTTGACTGGATCTGATGTTGTGGATCTGCAACCATCGTGTCGAGCATGGGCATGGGTTGTTTTGGGCTAAAAACTATCTATTGGTAGATCTGCAATAATTAGGAGCTTGGAGAAAGGATCTGCAAATTTCCATGGTACTCTATTCTCTTTTGCAATACTCTATTATTTAGGGTTCAGTCAAACTCAAGAAGAGGTCAATGATCAATTTAGATGGCAAACCATACATACATGAAAACGTAGCTGGCTTAATTAATGATATTCGGGAATGGAATGCAAGAAACAATTTCACATTTGTGGAATGCAAAAATGGACATGAACCGGAGTACATGAGCAGAGATGTTCCAAGATATATTATTGTAAATGCCATTAGATCATTATGTGCCGATGATAAACTATTAGTGAACTACGGATTTCATAGGCCAAAAAGAGCACCTCCACCTCTAGATTGAATATGTAAAAGTGTATACAAGAAACATGCAATTGTGGATCATGTATCAGATTTTTGAAATTTACACGTCTACGTTTGATACTAATGAGTTTTTTTCTTAATCAATTTGTTTCTTTTTTAAAGCTTAAGTATATGTTACAAAATATTGAGTTTGATTTTTGTATATAAAATGCTTATAATTGTGTCTATATGATAGGTTCCAAAGTATGATGTTGAAAATGATGTGCATCTACCTTCTCATGGTATTTCACATATGTCAATTGAGTGCATGAAACTCCTTTGTAAAAGTGATCCAAACAGCCATGAAAGATTAAAGAAACTATATGATTCGCACTTTGACAAAGAGACCGATGTTTTTGATGACGATGATGGCATGGATGATTTTACTCATGATTTGGTACGAAAAAAGTGAAGCATGTAATAACGAAATTTTTCTTAGCCTGCGGAAGTGCTAGAGCAAATCCACGAAGGAGAAAATTTGTCATGGTTAAGCACGAGTTTGCTTGTTCTGAACCTCCAAAATCATTATGTTTGAAGTAATGCATCCATTTTTGCATTATTAAAGTAAATATCTTCTCCATTGTCAATGTTTATTGCAATATTTTTGAATGTTTCAATACTTAATTTGTATGTGGTCTTTGCTCAAAATGTTGCAGGCTACTATCTCAAAAGTTCTTACCCTCAAAAAACACCCTTCTTACATCAAGAGATGAAGTGAAAAAGACATTGAGCAAGCTTGGACTCGATTACAATACCATACACGTATGTCCCAACGATTGTATTTTGTATAGAAACGAATACAACAATGAAAAAGCATGTCCAAAATGTAAAACATCTCGCTATAAAGATACGAGCAGACAGATCCCTCGTAAGGTGCTTTGACATTTTTGTTGGCACCCCGTATACAACACATATTTTGAATCTCAAATTTAGCAAGACTTATGGACTGGAGAGCAAAGAATGCAAGTACGGATGGATTATGAGAAGTCCCTCGGATTGCCTTGCTTTCAAACATATCAATACAAAATTGCATGAGTTTGAAACAGAACCACGACACATTAAGATGGGCGTTGATTTGGATGGTATGGATCCATTCTCCATGCGCTCAAGTAAATGGTCTACTTGGCCAGGAGTTCTACTTCACTACAATCTTCCACCCTTTATTTGTTTTAAAAATGAGAATTTACTTTTGTCTCTCATAATTCTAGGAAAACGTCAAGTTAAAAATATTCAAGTATACTTGGCACCTCTAATTGACGACCTCTGAGAGTTGTGGAGAGGCATAGACGCGCTTGATATGTAAAAACCAGAAAATGAAAGGAGATCCAGAGTGCGAGAAATTTTAGCATGAACTATGTTGGAATTAGGGTTGCAGAGAAACGCACACAGCTTGGAGAAGACGAAGGAAGCTCAAGGCACACAATTGAGAGTGTGTTACTTAGTGTGTAATGGAAAGATAGATAGCCCTAGAGTGATGGGCGTATATACAATGCACCTGTGTTGCATTTATACGCCCGTATAACAAAAATTATAGGTATAAAACGTCAATATACGCCGTATTTTCGAATACCCATATAAAATAGTTTTCGATCGAGATATTTTCTATCGAAAACGATTTCGATCGAAAAATATCTCGATTGAAAAACTGTATATATACAATCGTCGCCGTAAAACCCGGCCTAATGCTTTTGATCTCTCCTTATGTTTAAATGGTACCCATAGAGTGGGTTACAACATTGTAATGACATCTGGCTTACGACCAGTTGATGATTAATGAAAACGCGGTCTCATAATTTCATCATTGTTTTACTTTTGGTGTCAGATTTAATTGTATGTTTAATTGAACAAAAATTCTATGTTTGTCATTCGATATACTGTCCAATGTCAAACTAATTGAATGGGTATTTAAAAGTAATGACATGTTCACCTAATATGCAGATATGGAAGAATAACTCAACCACACTGAAGCTTCAGGCAATTTTTAATTAAAGAAGAACAAGTTAGATGTGGACAAGTAGATCTTTCTACTATTGCCAACATTGAAGAAGATGAATCTGAGCTGCAAGGCGAACCATTAACCCTTAAAGAGTGCAAAAAGCTTTTCCCTAATCACTTTGTACGCCATCAACTATTTCAAATAAGTTGCAATGAAAAAGATACAGCTCTGTTAAAGCTCTCTGATTTGCAACATAAAGGACTGGCACGTGTATTGCTGCAAAGGTTTATACGACAAGAGAGATGCCTACCAAACAACAACCAAGTAGCAATTTACTTTATCCAGCAATGCTATGTTCGATATGTTTTGCTGAAGAGAGTGGATTGATCAGATCGTCCAGGCACCGCTGGCATTGGACATGGACGCATTGTAGAAAAGGTGGCAGCACGCAATGCAAATAATCCAATGCCTCCTCACAAGTGTCCTATTGTTTTACTTATTGAAGAGTCAAAAACACTGACTGAATTAGCCAGCCAAGGAGTAACACCAGACATGCTTCGTGACCGTATTCTTGAGCTTGAAATAGAGTTAAGTGATGCACAAGCAAAGCTTCAACGATATGAATCATTGTATGGACCTTTGCCAGATGATACTACCACTTCACGAGATGTTGCTCAACCATCCCCTGAGCTAGGAATTACAGATTTTACCATAGACGAACTTATAGCAAATCTATCAAACTCATAAGTCACTCAGAAGCTTTTTGTAATCTCAAAATTATATCAAACTCTTTTCGATTGAGTAATTTCCCAGAACCTTGTTGTAATTTCAAACCTACATCGACTTTATGTAATTTTTATTCGACAAGATATTATCGACAATTTATATTTGAGTGTGAGTGAATATGTGTATCTGAGAGAGAGAGAGAGAGAGAGAGAGAGAGAGAGAGAGAGAGAGAGAGAGAGAGAGAGAGAGAGAGAAAGAGAGAGGTTTTGATGTGAACGACAACAAGATAACACTTTCTTTCATCATATACAAAAACTTGTTGAGTAAGTATTACAATGGTACTCTCACAAATCATCTCCATCTTCAAAAACTACAACCATATCATCTACTTCGTCCATATCTGAGCATTCTGAAACTATCTCCCATTCCATATCATCATCATCATCAACTTCTGCAGAAATAGCTTCATGTGTTTGGAAGACTCCATATTGCTTTTGAGCGGCTCTAGTTGCAATGTTTTGAGGCTTATAAATAAGTCTCATATTGCAAAAAACATACACCAAATCAGCAGCCCGTTTAGTATGAAGTCTGTTTCGCTTTTTAGTGTGCACAAAGTCGAATGCTGACCAGTTTCGCTCACAACTTCCACGTGATGCAGCTACTACTGATAAAACTCTAACTGCAATGTGTTGCAACTCCACTTTCTCTCCACCATACTCCTTCCACCATAAAGGTGCACTTGTTTTGCCAATGGCATCTATATGCCACGGATCCTGAAACATACCAGTTCTGTTGGCATAATCTACTCGTTGATGAAAAGCTGCTTTTCCATCTTCGTGCCCTAAGAGTTGGGAGCACACTGTTTTGAAGTCGTACATAACTTATTTGTTGGCAGATACTGATGCATTTGAAACTTAGGATCCAATACAAAAGCCGCACCATGCAATGGCGTATGCAACTACACCCAACGCTTGTTAACAATTGTAATCATGGTAGCTTTATCCTTTGCACCAAAACTGACATTTTCTCTTAGCTTGCGTATAGCCTCTGACATATACCAGTAGAACCGACCAAAAATAAAAGAATCTATGTCAACTGCTCTCAAAAGATCTACAAATGGCATTGACACAGTTACTATTCTTTCTACATTACGCCAAAAGACTGGTGAGTTTACTATTTGCGCACATCGACCAGCTGCTTCCTGATAACTTGGATACTTGCTGAGCCATCCATCCCATCTTCTGTCTGCTAAGGTTTCCATCAATGCAGGCTTCAACTCTTGCAAAGCAGCAAGAACATAGTATGTTGTAGCAAACCTTGTCGCGCAAAATATTTGCAATGCTTTATTTGGTGACTTGGTTCGAAAAAGAGCATATGAAAATTGATGCTCTCTAATGAATTTCACCACATGATTTGCATCCAATAAATTTTGCTTCACACATGCCATTTTACCAATATCTTTGAAAAGAAAATTTAAAGTGTGAGCTGCACATGGTACCCAAGAAATCTCCAGATACTTGACTTGAATAGCTCTTCCTGATCCTTTGTAGTTGGCCACATTATCTATGACAATAGCAGTCATATTCTTTGGTCCACCTGCCTTTGCAATTGCACGCTCATACACCCTTGCTAGGTAGGTGATAGTCTCTCTTTCAATGAGCTGTCAATTGCTTCCACGAACATAGCCCCTCTAGGGTTAATAAGCATTACATTGATTAAAGGTTTTTTCTGACAGTTAGTCCATCCATCCAATGCTATGGTGCATCCATATGCTGGAACAAACTCTAGAACTGTGCGTTTGAGAATGGCTTCAGTATTGTCTTTGACTTTATCAAGATATTCAATTCGCATCTTGTTATAGTCAGGAAGCACAAATCCTTTTTTGGTTGTACTCATCAAAGCATCTTGAATATTGGATTGCGCATAGCATTGAACGATATGCCACACACAACAAATGCTTGTGTCCATTTTAAATGCAACTCAAGCAACCATTGTTTACCTAATGCTTCAGGCATTGTCTGTCCATTGGATGACGCTCTGCCGGATTTGCTTGTGCTAGGAACTCCTCCTGATGTAGAAGCATGTCCATGAAGAGGGTTCAATTGAGAACTTTGATCGTTTACTTAAGTGGTACAAACCTCTTCTGTTGCCTCATTGCATACAGATGGCTCAATATTCGCATGAATATCTTTAGAAACATCACCTTTATGTTTAGCTGCAAGAATCAACTTTACTTTGAGAGAATACATGGCAAATTTTTCATGAATATCTTTTGGTGGTGCCCCACACTTTTCAACATTTTCAAGGACTTTAAATAAATTCTCTTTAATTCTGGTTGCATTACCACTGAACTTGTGGCCACAAGATTTACATTTAAGTCGAGATGTATTTCTCCCAGCTTTCAACTCATGCACATAACTCCACTCTTGTCCTTTCACCATGATGCACAAAAGTAATTTGCTAGTAAAACCAAAGTCAATGATCATTTTCATAATCAAAATCAATTTAAACATTAAATTAATTTAACTAACAATGATTGAACGAAATTAAAATAATTAAAAACAATGATTGAATGAAATTAAAATAATTAAAAACAATGATTGAACAAAAATACAATAATAAAAAACAATACCATTGGATTACATATAAATTGCATCGATTTATCTAAAGTGCAAGTTTGTAGCTTTAACACATTACGATAATCAATAATTACAATTAAATCAAGTATTAAAATGATTATCATTATAAATTGTTATACATACAAGAGCTATAAGTGACATTTTTAAATGTCAAAACGATAATCACTTACAATACTTGATAATTATCGTATCTATGTAAAGTGCGAACAAAAAGTTCTTACACTTTACCATAGATTTTTAAGCGATTATCTATCTACAATGCGAGCATGTGTATGCTCTCACGTAGTACAGTAGATTTTGCAGTCCAAATAAAGATAAGAGAATATCAATATTTTTGGACATGCTTTTCCTAAATTTTTACTCTAGTGAGAGCATAGCAGTGTGAATAGCTCTACACAAAACGTAAAAATATAATTTTGTTTCATTATATTCATTTTGAAGTGAGAGAAAATCTCTACACATCAAAATCGAACTTTAAATTACATAAAATTAATTTTTATGTAATTATATTTTTAAACTAATTATCTCATGTGAGAGTACACTCTACACACAACAATAATATCCTAATTTTTTTAATTATTCACTTTCAAGTGTCAATTAATTGAACACATTGACAAGTGATTCTTATAATTACATTTTGTATCAGGTAAGAGATTAAACTCTTCACAAAATACAAACTTTCAACTATTTACTAATTTTTTCAAAACAAATTCATAAATTAGAATCACATAACTTAAATTCCATTGAATTTTTATTTTTATTTAATTCACATTGTTTTATTTTTTTACAAATTACTCTTTTGATCGTTTGGTGAGAATACTCACATGGAAAACATTGACTGTGACAGATGGTGTGAGGGATGTCGCGTGTTGCTATATATACTAACATATTCGATCGTTATAATTTTTGATCGAAAATAATTTCGTTCGAAAAGTTTTTCGATCGAAAAACCAAGAAGTTATACGTCGTTTGGCCGTTTATGCTGATGTGGCACCGTATAATACGTCCGTATAATTTAGATAAACGAATAATACGCCCATTATTCGCGTATTATACGTCTCCCGAATAACGAATAACGTATTATACGGGGGGAAAAACCTCCTAAGGAGGGAAAAAATGCCCCGGCCGTCCTAGTGTGTTCACACACATCACTACCACATGTATATGGTAACAAATCCCCCCTGGAGTGATGCAGTGAACGAGAGCTGGCACATGAGTAAAGGGAAGTGCCATGCCCTAAGGACATGATCACTCCACAAAGCGGAGTAAGCCCAAAGCTTTGCGGAAAGCTTCAAGCTTCTCACGAGACAATGCCTTTGTGAAAAGATCTGCAAGGTTGTCCTGTGTTGGCACATAAGCCAAGCTGATCTCTCCTGCTGAGAGCCTCTTCCTGACATAGTGGTAATGCACCTCAATGTGCTTTGTGCGAGCATGAAAAACTGGGTTCCTCGCAACTGCCAATGAGCTCTGACTGTCAGTGTAGATAGTGTTGGCAGTGTCCTGTCCAACACCCAAATCAGCCATAAGGCGTCTGAGCCATACACACTCAACCGTAGCTGTGAAGACTGCCCTGTACTCAGCCTCACAACTCGAAGTGGCCACAGTAGGTTGCTTCTTGCTCAACCATGATATACATGAACTGCCAAGCATGAAACAAAAACCACTTGTGGACACTCTCATGTCAAAACAACCAGCCCAATCTGAGTCCGAAAAAGCATGTAAATCTGGCGGCAATGATCCCCCCTTGGGATAAAATAATCCAAGATGTAAAGTGCCACTAAGGTAGCGGAAAATCTTCTTGACATCCTGCCAATGCTTAGACCCTGGGCTATGCATAAATCTGCTGACCTGTGAGACTGCAAATTGAATATCTGGCCTCGTGTTGCATACATAAATGAGACAGCCAGCATCAGTTTGGTAAAGAGTGACATTAGCAGGATCGCCAGCATCATGTAGACTTAACTTCAAACCTGTTTCCATGGGAGTGGCAATAGGTTTGCAATCCTCAAGTCCAAACTTACATAGCAATGTCTCTATGTAACTTTTTTGACACAAGGCAATACCACCATCACACTGCTTAAACTGTATACCCAAGTAATGATGCAGCAACCCCAAATCTTTCATCTTGAAAGTAGCATGCAAATCAGCCTTAAATTCAGCAATATGTCTCTCATTTGGTCCAGTGATCAGCAAATCATCAACATAAAGAACCACAATGAGAAGTACATCACCCTCACACTTTACATACAATGTGCTTTCTATTGGACTGTTACGAAATCCTCATTTAACCAAATGAGTGTCAGCTTTCTCATACCAAGCACAAGGGGATTGCTTCAACCCATACAAAGCCTTCTTACATTTGCACACTTTGTTCTCTTGTCCTTTTATGACAAAACCGTGAGGCTGCGTTACATAAACTTCCTCAAATATGTCACCATTCAAGAAAGCAGTAACAATGTCTGATTGATGTACATCCCAACCAAAATGAGCTGCCAATGCAAATAGAAAACGCACAGTAGTCATACGACAAGTGGGTGCAAAAGTCTCTTCATAATCTATGCCTTTTTGCTGTGCATAACCCTTTGCAACAAGTCGAGCCTTATGGCGATCGATTCCACCATCCGGCTTGCGTTTCAACTTGTAAACCCACTTCGTACCAATGGCCTTTTTGCCAGGAGACAAATTACATAAATTCCATGTGTCATTTTCTATAAGTGCATCATATTCTGATTGCATGGCAACCATCCAATTTTCTGGATTTTGTGCTTCATCAAAAGACAGAGCCTCCTCAACATCATGTAAACTAGACACAGCCAAAGCATAACAATCTGATGCATAAGATGCATGGCGAGAGCCTGAACGAGTACGACTAGACAAAGGTGCATCCAATTTATTGTCACGCAAAGTGTGCACCAGCCATTTTGGCATATCTCTAGCCTGCTCATTTTCAGCCCTTTCCTCATCAAGTACATCATGTACATCTGCATCAGTAATAGGCTGATCTGTAACATTTTCAAAAACCCCCATAGGCTGTACATTTGCCTCATTGGAAATTGCATTTGTATTTCCACCACTGAAAAGAGGCAACAAAGTGTTATAAATGTCCTGTGAGCTTACATTACTGTCTCTAGTACATGACAGCAAGGGCTGAACAGAATCTTCCACAAACACTACATCCCGTGAAACTAGAATATGTTTTTTTTGCGGATGATACAACCTGTAACCTTTGCTTTCAGCACTATAACCAACAAAAATACATTTGACAGCCTTATTATCCAATTTTCTGCGCTGTGTTTGTGGCACCAAAGCATATGCCAAACAGCCAAAAACACTCATGTGCTCAATAGAAGGCTTTCGATCATGCCATGCATCATATGGAGTAATAGACTGCAAAGCTTTCGTAGGACACCTGTTGAGTACATAAGTGGCACACATGATGGCCTCAAGCCAAAAAGAATGCAGTAAATCTTGACTTTTGACCATACATCATGCCATTTTGGTCAATGACCTGTTTTTCCCCTCAGCAACACCATTTTGCTGAGGTGTATAAGGAATTGTACATTGGTGTTTTATCCCACGACTAGCCAGAAATGCATTAAATTCATGAGACATATACTCCCCCCCTCGATCGGAATGGAGGGTGCCCAGGGTACATTGCGAGACATTTTCAGCCATAGCAAGAAATTGTTTGAAGCACATAAAAACTTCAGACTTCGCTTTAAGCGGAAATACCCATGCATGCCTGGAGTAATTTTCAATGAAAGTCACGAAGTACAGGTAATTGCCCAAGGACGGAGTTTGCATAGGCCCACAAACATCACTATGCACAAGCTGCAACCTGCATGTGGCCCGAACTGAACCATCCTTTGGAAACTTAGAAAGCTGCATCTTACCCAAAATACAGCCTTCACAAACATGTTTGACAGGTGCTTCAAGAGGCGGCAAAGAAGCAACCATATCAAATTTCTGCAAACTGGCAAAATTCCGATGACTAAAACGTGCATGCCAATGTTTTGCATCTGAAAAAGCCTTTGAATCTGCAACAGCATTTGCAAAATTTTGTTCACACTTGTCATACAAAGTGAGCTTATACAGCCCACGGCACAAAAGGTCAGATGCAACAATTTCATCACCAAATCTGAGATCATGAACTGTACATCTGTCATCCACAAATTTGACTACAAGTCCAAGTCTAGCAAGTGCGGATACAGACAAGAGATTTTTCTTGATCCCAGGTACATAAAGTGCATCAACAAGTGTGAAAGAACTGCCATTAGCAGCAGTAAGCACAATCTTTCCAACTCCCTAAACCGGATAAGAGGCATTGTTGGCACAAGTGACTGAATTCCCATGAGGGACAGACTCGAGAGAGGTAAACAATTCACAATGTGAGGTAATGTGCTTTGTAGCACCACTATCGATATACCACACATGTGAATCTGCAGCAACTGATAAGCATGCATCATGGATAGCAGGATTGTAAGTGCACTCTGCGCTAAAAGCCCATTCTGCATCAACATCAGCATTATAGTCTCCTTTCACAGAAGACTCAACAATGGCTGCATTTGTAGTGGAACCAGCATTTGCAGTGGAACCACCCTCTTTCTTCTTAGCCTCTTTGGCCTTCAACTTAGGACACGACTTGATCAAGTGATCATTAGCTTTACAATAATGGCAACGCATCTTCTTTTTGCCCTTATCACCAGAATTTCCAGACGAGTTGCTGCCAGCAAAAGCATTGGGAACAGAATTTTTGCCACTCGCAGCAGAACCATAAGAAGTGGCTGCATTATTGTTACCACCCTTTCTTTGAGAAGCAATAAAAGCCTGTTCAATTGCACGCTGTCTAGTCCTGTTTTTTCTCGAAAGTGACTCTTGCAACAGCAATGTGCATAATGCATCAAAGTTGACAACTTCAGGATTTCCTTGGGTCATCGGTCTCCAAGTACTAGCAAAAGTCTGGTAGGAATCTGGTAAGGCATCAAGAACAGTCTGCACAAGGAAACTGTCTGAAATGACTGCACCTGCAGAAATAAGTTGCTCATTGATATCCTTGACACTAGCAAGGAAAGTGTCCATATCATCTTCCTCATGCATAATCTTTGACTCCAGCTTTTTACACAGCAAAGCAATTTTAGCCTCATTGCGGCTTGCATAAAGACCTGCTAGAATATCCCAAGCCTGTTTTGTAGATTTTGTTGAACGGATGTGAGGAACAATGGTGCGCTTCACAGACAACACAATCAATGCATGAAATTGCGCATCCTTTACATCCCAACGAGCTTGTTCTGCCATAGGCAAAACAACTCTAACAGCAGCAATCCTTGTAGCAAGACCTGCAACATCCTCAACATCGCCTACATTCTCAGAACCAGGACGTACATCAACGCCCTGCACAATATTCCAGATGCCCTTTGACACAAGAATGTAATGCATCATATAAGCCCACATAGGGTAATTGTCCCCATCCAACATGTCCTCAGCAAAAGCAAACATCTTGAACACATCTGTGTTGTTGTTGTCAACCATGGTAAATGTTGCACCTAATGTGAAAACTGCCCGAAAATAGGAGAAACGGAGCGGGAACAACCTGTGCTATATAGCACAAACCATAGAAGACTAGAAGGCACCTGTTATGCAAAAAATGGCACTGACAGAAATTCTGCACAAAATGACGGAATAGCATGTGCAGTACTGCCTATAGTGGAAACGGAGGCCGAAATGAGCCCAAATCAAAAATCTGAGCAGACCAAGCTCTATGAGCTTACCCGAAATATTTGTCAACCTGCGAACGCTCGCCAAAGCTCACTGAAATCAGAGAAAGTAAGGAGGTATATGCTGGAGCAGCTGGCGACTGAGCCCGGGAGGACGCAACCTGCTCTGATACCAATTGTTGGAATTAGGGTTGCAGAGAAATGCACACAGCTTGGAGAAGACGAAGGAAGCTCAAGGCACACAATTGAGAGTGTGTTACTTAGTGTGTAATGGAAAGATAGATAGCCCTAGAGTGATGGGCGTATATATAATGCACGGGGGGAAAAACCTCCTAAAGAGGGAAAAAAGCCCCGGTTGTCCTAGTGTGTTCACACACATCACTACCACATGTATATGGTAACAAACTATACACAACTTTCCTGGCTATGAATTCTATGTCGGTATTGATTTCATTTTAAGTAATATATACAGACACGCCTTTTCATTTCATTCTATTTTTTATTATCATACTAAATATTTCACTATGAGTGTAGGGTGTTCAATCAAAGGCTATAAGGCTTGTCCCTCATGCGGCAATTGGTTGAAATCTATGTATAGTAAGAAACTCAATAAAAATATACAAGCTCATCTTCTTGATCCTATGCATATATTCAAAAATGTAGGACACTCTTTGTGGAAACATCTTATTGGTTTGTAAGACACATAAGCAACTCAAAACGACTTAAAAGATCAAAATTACAAACACAACTTGTGGCCCCATGTTGATGAAGAGACGGGTCAAAAAGAATATGCACCTACACCGTGGGTGCTTACCTTCAAAGAGATTGGTATAATTAATCAAAGAATATGATCTCTCTGCACACCTATAGGGTATGGTGCTTCATTGAAGAATATATTCACTGTGGATGACACGAGTCTATCAAACTTGAATTAGACACATGATTGGCATAATTTCATCAAGGTAACCCAATATTTTTTTAATCATAACAACTCTTTCCTCCAACCAAGAGATACTAATTTGATTGTAAATTGATAGAGGTAGCATGTTCTCCCCCTTGTTATTGATGGTTGCTTAACGGGTGGTATTCGAGATGTTATCTATTGTTTACGGAAGCTAGCAATGTATGTGTATAGCTTGCAAATGTTTGTATATGTACTTTTAATTTAAAAAATCACATTGTTCTTCTGTTTTTTATTGATGGATCACGTCTAAGGAGATTGATACACGGTCAATACCGCAAAAGAAAAGGGAATGCATTGAGCTCCTTTGTTTGGCAAACAAAGAGTCACCGACATCATTTTTGGATATCCAAGTCCACTTGCTCATTCATCCATAGATTGCAGGTGTTGTTAGCACTTGTTGGATGTTTTGGGTTGAAAGATTTATAGGATATTTAAAGGGGCTTGTTTGCCAAAGAGCACGACCAGAGGGTTCAATGGCCAAGGAATGGGTGCTTGGAGAGTGCATGTATTACCTTTTAGAGTACCCTGAGCGTGTTGACATAGTTGCTCCTCAAAGATGGACAATGAAAGAGTCTTCCACATTGTCAGATGAGGTGTTATGTGGCAATTACATCCCTTGCAACCTCACAATTGTCGAACGCTTGTACATATTCACATTTGTTATTTACAAATCACAGTGTATGGAAAGATTTTTCAAAGAGTACCAAGAAGTTTGCAACTCACAAAAAAGGCAAGAGCTTGCAAATCTACCAAGACTGAACATCCATCCATTCTTTCATGGTTATCTAAACGTATCAAAGATGGAATTCTGGAAGGAGAAGACATCACAGATGAGCAGAGAGAGATTGGATTTGGCTGCATAGAGAAGTAATAATTCTTTTATGTATGTATATTTAAGAAGTTGTTTGAATTTCTTTATGATTGTATACTACGAAGTTGTTTGAATTTCTAAGATTATTACTTGGAGTTTATGTGTTCCGCTTTGTTCTTTTAGGTTTCTGTGTATAGAAACATGTGGGCCTATGGACAACACCTTTGAGTCGACAAAATTGATCAATGACGCGTTACTCAAGATTCTTGCATTGTTTCATCTTTTAGACAACAATCACGTGCAAGTGCAAGAGATTCAAACCCTATCGATGAGGATCTTAGCTATGTGAGAACCTAGTCGGTATTTATGAACTCAATTCCATGCTTGTAAATGGGTAATAAGATATACATAAGGATGCTATTAACTTTGAAGTTTTTTCTAAGGCTTTTTTGAATATCTTATGTTGAGCAGATTGTATTGGAGATAAATTGGTTCCCTGTTGAGTAGAAGCGGCTAGAGACACAATGAGACAAGAGCCATTTGGTTTTTGAGAAATTGACTCTTCAAAACCATTATGGACAACATAAGAACCATATATTTTGCCGGCACATTGTGAGCAGGCTTTCTTCTACATTTCTTGATTCTCTCAGTTCATGGAGGCAGGTCGTGCCTGTTAATCCTCAAGGACGTTGAATATTTGACACCACCAACTCAGATGGAATCTCAAATGATGTAACTCAAGAGAACGACATGACTTCTACACATTCCCATCTCCTATCAACTTTAGCGCATGACAACTACTCCAACAAACAAGAGAGAGACACTGATGCAATGGATGATGAAACAAAAGATCTCACCTTAGAGTTAGATATTGATCCTTCATCCAAGCCTAATCCATCCTTGATTTGTTTTCCAGACACTCTACAGAACGTTTTTTTCTGCACGGTAATGCCTCTATCTGAAAGGGATCCTACATTTGAGACACAAACCATAAGTAGTCATGCTATGGATGTAGCACGCCAACTGATGCCAAGGGCCCCATCCAAATATAGGTCCACAAAAGCACATAAGAGTCACCTCTGAATGTGGTGGGACTTGTAGATTTTGTGCAATGAATAGGCCACGTCCTCCATTCGGAAGGGTAGACGGAGCTATCATGTAACGAGCACCCCAAAATCTAATAGCCTCTCCATCTCTAGGAAGAGATCTTCCATGCCATCCCCCATAGTGTTTGCAATTATATATATACACTAAAGTCAATAGACGATTGGGCAATGCATAATTGCCACGAGTCTCGCTCTCAAGGCCGGGAGGCAAAGGTTGTCTCACAAGACTTCCATTTGCAATTCTGGGATTGCATGACCATGTCGTGTGTGAGAGTGATGAGTAGCTTGATCATAGATGGCATTCGCATCATCAACTAAAGATGCATGTCCCTAAATGTGAAATATTATTTATATTATTGACACAACTAACTATAATAATTTAAATAAATATGAATTAGAGTAAAGAATACTAACCATAGGTTCATCTCAGTGTGCGAGCGTTGGTGCATGAGCATAAACAGCCCAATCCAGCTCATGTGTATGACATTAGCATCACGGCCTTCGATGTAAGCCTCCACATCTTTCACACCAACATAGAATCCTCTCCTCTTCATAATAAAACTAAAGGCGCCCTCTCTCTCTCTGTGTGAAGGCTCTTCTTCATGTCCCATCATATGAGATTGATCTCCATGACTGTAATATGGAGGCGATGGAATACTAGAGGAATCTGAATTTGTATTAAAAAAAGGAAGTTAAATTTAATTTCACTAATGCATATATACATGTATACATACATATATAAACACATACATATATACATACATTTATGCATCCAAACATATATTGTTTCCTCTTGTTGTGAACACAAATAGGAAGTATGTCAAGGTCCTTGAAAATAAGAGACCTTCGAGATTCCATGAGGAGTCATGGACCCACTTTCGACGGGAGAGGAGCATTCTCGTAGCAAAAAGTACGTCAATTTACAATTTCAATATTTAACTAAATTACTTACATATTCATTGATAATGTAACTGTAATATCATTTTATTTTCAATGAATGTAATGTAGGAGGCAACACATGTTAGACTTGTGAGCCGTCACACATTTTTAGTATGCAAACAACAAAAGAAATGAGTGCCTCTATAGCCTTGCACGAGTCACATCGTCTGAAGGAAGAACTATTGCACCGATGAAACCACCTGTGATAAACACATGTAAAGATTTATGAAGACCCTTCTAGCATGAAGCACACTTGTAATTAGGAGAAATCAAAAACATAAATACATAGCTCATCTCGAGTAGATGCCTGTAGAACATCCATAGGCTAAAAACGGATAAAAGATGAGAGAGATATGGCCACTCGAAGTCGGGGGTGTACTCTCTCTTGCTAAAAAATGAGCTCTCTGGAAAGTTTTGCAGGTGTTGCAGAGAATTGCATCTATAAGATGGGGCCTCTTTTTTATCTTTGATCCCCAAAGATTTTCTCTCTCTTCTCAGCTGACAAGACTCTCCTTTTAGGCTCCTTTCAATTGGTCCATTTTTGGCTTTTTTGGGTAGGAAATGAGGTGTTGGTGACTTTTGACCCAAGGGAGGGGGGCGTGGCAAGTGTCCAAGGGACCAAAAAGGGAGCCACGTGCCTGGGCAAGTAGTGGGAACACAAAATGGCACCTCCTTCTCCCCCTGAGTGTCCACGAGTCCCCCATAGCCAAGCTCCTCTCTCCTTTGATACACCCCAAATGGGCACCCATTCCCCCTCTTATACCCGTTGCCTTGAGCCCAAGCTCCCCTATGTGGGATTATTTCCTTGCCACATGGCACATTCCTCCCACACTTCTCCAGCTCCCTCCTTCCCACATAAAATTTCCAGCTTGACCCCTTCTTAGGACCAACTCCCCATGAGCGTAGTGCACCGCTCCGGCCACCAAATGCGACGCCGTAAAGCACGGCTCGGAGTCCATTACATTGGCTATCTCCAAGAATTTAAAATCTCACCATTTTTAATTTTAATCATCAAGTTGGCCCAATTTCCTTTGTCGCATGCATCTGCAACCACTTTCTAAGTTGATACCACCCACTTCGGACGCACATATTTCATGATGTACATGTCCAATTCACAAGCTATAAAGTACGGGTGAAAATACTTATTGAAACCCATGTTTTGGGGACTCAAAAGACTCAAAACACTAGTACCCAAGCCCAACAAAACCAAACCTTTGTACAAAAAGTTTTACATGGTCACTCCCAAGACTCGAAGCACTATGTACACATATATACATGAGGCTAGTTAGCAAGTTTTTTGGCATGATCTACTGCCTTTATGCTCATGCAAAAAATGCATGACATAGCTTGACAACCCCCCTAGCATGCTTGATCATTCATAACAAGAAAAGGCTTCTAGGGTGAACAACTGTTGTAGCTCATTCTTAGAAACCTCATTCACATTTTCAGATGTTTTCACATTGTCTTCCTCCATTGATAGCATCTCATCTGTTACAATTGGCATCAAACATGCCAGATATTTCTTCAATCTATAACCATTAACGCGGTATTTATGTTGTGCACCACCAAATCTGCCAACGTATATGCCCCATTGTCAAACTTCTTCACAACAGTAAAAGGACCTTTCCACTTAATTTGAAACTTTTTCTGAAAGGTATTGTCCAGCTTACTATTGTATTGCAACAAAAGATCACCCTTTTCAATTCCCTTATCCTTCACACATTCATTAGCCTTTATCTGAGCTTTCTTTGACACTTCCTCATAGTAGCTTTAATCCAAAAGTCTGTCCAATTGCAAACATTGTAAATCCAATAACCTTTCATGCCAAGTATGTCTTTGCTCTTCATCTCCCCAATGACAACAATTTAAGTGCAGGAATTTTCACTTTAATTGGCAATAATGCTTCCTTGCCATAGACCAAGTGGTAAGGAGAAAACCCTGTGCTCGTTTTGATAGTTTCTCTATAGGCCCATAAACCACAAGGCAACTCTGAATCCCAAGTTTTTCCATGTGTCTGGGTCATCTTTGTCAAGATTTTCACCAACTCTCCATTGAACCTTTCATTGAGACCATTGCATTGTGGATAATGAGAAGAACTAACTATACATGTGCTGTATGTTGAGCTTTTCGCATAGGAAATCAAACAGCTCTCGTCTAAATCTCGGTCCTCTATCAAAAAGTAGTTATAGTGGCACACCAAATTTGCAGCATATATGTTCATACACAAACTTTCTCATTTCCTTACTGCTAATTTGTTTGACAGCTTTGGCTTCTGCCCAATGTGAAAAATAATTCACTATTGTCAAGATGTAAGCATTCCTTTTACTAGTCCTGGGTAAGGGTCCAATAGCATCAAGACCCCATTTTTCAAACACATCAAAAGCTAGAATTATCCTCCGTAATTCAGGCTTTAAAATTCTCTTCCCCATTTTTTGACAAGATAAACAAGACTTGCACCAATGGTTAACCTCCTACTAGATATTTGGCCATACATAGCCTTCTTGCAAAATCTTATGTAGCGTAATCTGCAAAATGGCCTCCACAAGATACCTCTTGATTTTCTTCCAAAATCTTGTAAATTTCCTCTTTCTAGGGCACACGACACAATACTAAATCACTTTCTTTCATGTAAAGCATATAATCAAGCATTTTGTACTTTCTAGCTTTTCTTATAAAAAGTATACTTTTTAGATGATGGTAGACCTTCAGGTAAAACACCTGTCAATAGAAAACCCATCTCCTTTGATAACACTTCCCTTCCATGATATAAAGGGGCATTATCCTTCAACACAAACACACAAGTAATCATTTCTTGGGCAGCATCATGAGCTTCTTCATTTTGAGACCTTTCAATATGCTGCAAACTCCATGCTTCAAACTTTTTGAGTAACGATTTCACCTTGAAGCATAAATTTTTCAATTAGGATTCTTATTCTTCCATACTCCCAATACTTGCTTCACAACCAACAATGCATCTCCTTTGATTTGTAGACTTCCAAATCCCAACTGTAAACAGATGTGCAAGCCACCTTCAAGAGCCATGTACTTTGCTTCATTGTTACTTTTTGCATCAAGTTTCAGTCCTTGTTTTCTTACAAGTTTTCCTTGTGAATCATAAATGACAATTCCTCCCAAAGCAGCATCATGACTTCTTCAATAAGAACAATCAAAATATAACAGTGAAGCATTGGATATGGCAAAAGTTTCGACCTTCTTCCTTCGCACCACCTCTTCCTTAACCAAAATAGGAGTCTTCTTATAAGTGAGTAAATCTGCCAGGGTAGCCCGAGTACTCTCTTCCACTAAAAAAATGAACTTGAACTCTTAAAGTTCAATAACCCACTTCATCACTGTCTTTGATATATTTGAGTTATTAAACAACTGAGAATCAATGAATAACAGGTGAGAAAAGTGAACAACTTTTGCAACAAGTAATGTTTGAATCGTCTGCAAGCATAAACCATACTGGTCATCACCAATTTGATTTTTTAATAATCTCTTTCATGAGGAGTCTTCACTCTACTAGCATAATGAACACGCTTCATATACTGAGATTCCTTCCCCCTTTGCAACAACATGGTCCCAATGGCATCATCTCCCACTGATGGGTTAACATAAAACTCCTTCTTCCAGTTAGGAGCTTGCATAATAGGTAGTGTACTCAAAACTTCTTTGACTCTGTCAAAGACATCTTCACAATCACGTGTCCACCCCAATGGATCATTCTTAACCGGTTGTTACAATGGATACAATAATTGTGATGCCAAAGGTATGAATCAAGATATATATTTAACCTTCTGTATGAAAGTGGCCAACTGTCTTGTATCCTTTGGAGATGACAGCAATAACCAGGCTTCTACTTTCTCTGGATCTACCTCAATCCCATTTTTTGAAATTACATGTCCAAGGAGCTTTATTCTTGGTTATGCCAAATGACACCGTTTAGGGTTCAACTAACCCCCGCATTCATCATACCTTGCGAAAGTCATTTCAAGCTTCTAAACATGCTCTTTCCTTGAACTATATACACTCATCTATGAATCCTTTGACAAACTTCCCAAGGAACGGACTAAGGACCCAATCTACTTTTCTTTCAAAAGCTCTAGGTCCATTTGTCAACCCAAAAGGAAGGCAGTAAAAACAGAAACAATCCCATGGAGTGATAAAAGTAATCTTTTTTCGGTCTTCAGTATCAAGGATAAGTTGAAAATACCCTGAATAACCATCACAGACACTGTATCTCTCAAACCCAACCAGTGCATCCAAGAGTTGATCAATAAAAGGTAAGGGATAAGGATCTTTTTTGGTCACTGCATTAAATGGTTTATAATCAACACAAACTCTCCAACACCCATCTTTCTTTAGAGTGACCACTACAAGGCTCACCCACTCAGCATTATCAACTGGCACAATGAACCCTGCATCCAAAAGTTTATCCACTTCTTCCTTTAAAGAATTCATTTACTCCTTACCCATCCTTCTTAATTTCTGTCTTATTGGCTTTGCCTCTTCAACTAGTTCAATCTTCACAGGATCTCCAACAAAACCCCTTATTTCTTGATATGAAGTCATGAAAAGATTTGGAAACTTGTTCAACATTGTTAAGTACTCCCTTCTTTCTCCTTGTGTCAAATCAGTACTAAGCATGTTTTAAATCAACCCCTTCTTCACTAGCAATTCCAGTTTAGGCTGCATCAACTCCTCAAGTTGCTCTAAACGGCTCGAAGCATTTATATCCCCTGACACTCGCAATACTTCACCAATTTCTCTCTTCTCCTCATCCAACAGCAAGAATGCCACTTCACTCTCATCACCAGAATTAGAAGTAGTGCTTCTTCCTAAATCTTCAGAATTGTCTTCAATCACTGGTGACTTCGGATTGATCATTTTTGCTCACATCTTCTAGTGCCAAAGGTTACTTGGTACTCATATCAAACACCCTCTTTTCACCCTTCTTGCCATACACAAAGATTGTGCCCTTGCCCCAATCTTGCACAGCACCAACAGCTCTCAACCAAGGTCGCCCCAAAATGAGAGAAAAAGCTCCCAAGCCAGCTGGCATAACATGAAAATTTACTATAACCATCACGTTAAAGACTTCAACTTCCAAATTCCTAATCAACCCCAAACACTTCACTTTGGCATGGTTTGCTAGTCAAATCGTGAACCCAGAGCTCCCACATGTAATAAGACCCAGTCTCTCGACAGATGACTGTGTGATCACACCCAGCCTCTCGACAGATGGCTATGTGATCACACAAACTTGAGCACCTCCATCAATGTAAGCCTCTCCCATGCCCACACCTTTGTGCCAAGCGTTCACACCACAGGACAAATGTCGGGCAACTGTCCCATAGCCAACACTCTGACTTGTCCATGCTTCAGCTCTTTCTCTGGATTCACTAATGATTTCCACTGCCTCTTAAGTTTGGCACCATATTCATCAACTGTCCAAAAGTACAATCTACTTTTCTCCCAATCAGGTTTTCCTTTAAACTGTAAGCTGTTTGGCCTTCTCCCAAAGGTAAATCTGTTTCTCTGCAACCCCAATTCCAACATGGAAGTGATTTAATTTAACTTAAATTAGTAGTTAGTTCTTTGTTTAGAGCCTTGATCACACTTAAAAGTAACTTAGGTAGACTTAGTTCATGGTTGCCTACCAAGTGAGGTGATTTATGTACATAGAATAGTGATCGCTTGCCTTGTGTAGAACCTGACTCACATTTGGAAGTGATTTAGGTAGGCTAAATATAAACTACTTCTCACATGTAGAGATTGACTCACACTTGAAGGTAATCCAAGTAGATTTAGAAGATTGTCTACCATGTGCAAAGTTTACTCGCACTTGAAGGCTATATAGATGTAAATTAGGTGATTCTTCATGTGTAGAGTAAATGCTCACACCGAAGATGAATTTTTAAAATCTAACCTTGATTCAAATAGCAATATATCATGAAATGTTAATGCTTATGTTTGTGGACATTGTAAATGGTTATTTATTTTTAAATAAGATAGCAATGATAATGATTTGATTTTTAAATAGAGTAGGAATGGTTTGTATAGATTGGAACTAATTTGAGCTATAGTGTTGATAGATAGTTTTTTTGATGTTCAACACCTTTACAATATGTAAAAGGATACATGAGGAGCTACGTAGATGAACATAGCAAAAAGACCTCATCAAGGTTGAGGTGTAAGTCTTGTGGCCATAAATTTAGCGAGAGTGCACATAGGATAAAAGAACATGTGTTCAAAATACATTAAAATGTGCTAGTTTGCAAAAGCCCTCCCAAAGGTATTTGGGAAAAATTTCCTGAATGGGCGCTCAACGCAAAGAGAATACTTGACGAAGGTAAAAAGAAGGTCCCTCTGAAAGTAATTAGTTCACTGACTGAGAGGGATGTGGAGATGACTTTTAAAGATGAAGTAATGTGGCCCGTGTGTGCACAAGGGGGTGAACAATGCTCCCCCACTACTACTGCATACAATCAAGCATCTTGTGATTCAAACCCCACACCTACCACTTCTCATTTAAAAGGATTTTGTGTAGCGTTGAGTGCTTCTGCTTTGCATCAAGCAATGGTTGCGTGAGCTACATCTCAAGTGGACTCAAGATTCTGTTGCTTGTGGAATCCCCTTTAATGTAATTCGCAATCATGTCTTCAAGGATGCTTTGATGAGCACAACAAAGAAAGAATTGGTGGTACCTGATTACAACAAGATGCATACAGAATATCTAGATAAAGTGAAAGCTTTGCTTTATCAAAGAGCATTTTGAAGCGCACAATTCTTGAGTATGTGCCATAGTACGGATGTACAATTGCTCTTGATGGACAGACAAATTGTTGAAAAACAAGACCCTTGATAAATGTGATGTTGACTTGTCCAAGGGGATCCATTTTTGAAGCAAATGATACATCCTTGAAAGAAAAAAAAAAATCTAGCAAGCATCTATGAGTGTGCAATTCAAAAAGTTAATGGGCCCAAAAATGCATCTAACCATAAAGGTGCAGGCCATACAATTGAAAACAAGTATCTTGAGCTTACATGGGTTCCATGTGCTGCCCACACTTTGAACTTGCTTCTCAAAGACTTTGTGGAAAAGTGTCGTCAATGAAATAGATGCTAATCATGTTGTCAAGTTCAATAGAGAGCATGCTTTTATTTATGCTCAATTTAGAACTAAATCACTCAGCATGGGTCTACAAATCTTTTGTGAGACACAATTTGCAACTGCATACTACGTTCTTGAAACGTAGCAAATTGTATACAGTTTACAGTAATCTTTTGTGAACACGGTTTGCAACAATATACTACACTCTTGAAACGTTGCAACAGATTAAACCAACCCTTTGTGAAACATTCTTAGATAGAATATGGGATATTTGGATTGACAAGTACCCCGCTATGAGCCGCAAACATCAAGTGCTTTTAGCTTGTGAACTCTCTTATGTTCTGGAGAAATGTGAAAAAATTATCATTGTTTCAAAGCCTTTCGTGCATCTAGTGTGCTTTGTTGATAAAGATGCATTCATGTTTGGGCTAGTCTATTGGTACATGCATGATTGTTTGCAAGCTGAAAGAGAGTATATCCTTTGTAGTATGAGAGAAAAACACGATGGTCTCTTTTGCTCAGAAACATTTACAAATCCCTTTGCATGGAGCAGGATTTGTGTTGGATCCTAAGTTTCAAATGCACAATCAATCTAATAATAATAAGGTCATCTATAATTTCAAGAAAGCATATGCACAATTATTAGGTGATGCAGATGGCAGGGTAGCTTACAAGCAAAAGATACCTGACACCAACAGAGAAGGGATGTTCAAGGATCCATGGCACATAGATGCAATCAAGACATTGAGTGCACCTATTTGGTGGAAGGAATATGGTGGGGAGAAAGTGGAGCTACAACATGTGATTGTCAGAGTCTTGTCGATCAATGGTTAACTCTAGTGGAACCTATGAGATAAATTGGTCATCCTTTGCTTTTGTACACACTAAGAAAAGAAATCGATTGACTCCTAAATGGGCTGCAAATTTAGTGTACATCTTTTGCAATGTGTGAGTAATGCACAAGACAGAAAGGATAGATACACGAGCTACATAGCAAAGCTTTGTATGTTTTTAGACGCACAAAGATATTGCAGATGAATCCCAATCTGATGATGAAATTGAGTAAGATCTAAAAGATGTGGACCCGGATTGTTCAGATGTGGAGGAAGTGGATGATGTGGTGCATGTGATTGACACTCCATATGATTTATAAGTGACATATCTTTGATCAAGTAAAGAACTTGGGCATCAAATCTCTCTCTCTCTCTCTCTCTCTCTCTCTCTCTCTCTCTCTCTCTCTCTCTCTCTCTCTCTCTCTCTCTCTCTCTCTCACACACACACACACACACACACACACACATCAAGTACTTTCATTAATTTGGTAATTACAAAAGTGCGAGCTTACACCAATAGAGAAGAGATGTGCGCTTTTTCACAAAAAGGTCAGTTACAAAAAGATGAGCTTTGGATAATGAATATCTAGCTTAGATCCTAGGTGTAATCTCCCATGATCTTTGATAAGCGAAACTCATATATTCCTATGGACCTAGTTATCCCTGGTTCTAATACATCCTCTTCCAAGGGACCAAACTTTGCCTTGTACCTTGCTAGTTTTTGCTTCAATCCAACATTTTCAGGTTCTAATGCTTCACATCAAGCGTGCAATGATTGTGCAATCTCTCCTTAGCTGGCACGTTCTATACATTGAGGAGCCAACTGCTCAAGGATTGTTGTCTCCTCGGGGAGATAGATCTAAGGTGAAGCCCTTCTTGCGTGTAGGCTCTCCTTCATTTGTCTCTTGAGTGTGAACTCGTTTTGTTGGGTATCCCTTGCCAACTCCTCCCATGCTAGGTAGATCATTCTAGGCCACTTTGCATCCCAAAACATAGTAACAGTAGCATTGCTGCACAAAGTAAATGGCTATCTGGTTGTTGTTTGCGTTTTGCATGTACACTTGAAATAATTTGGTGTAACATTTAATGATCTAGTAACTTGTGTGTAGCGGAAAATAACATAGACATAGTGAGCATTTGATTAAGACTATATTCCTAATGAGCATAGCAAGGGTGCTTGGATGGAGAGAGCAACAAAAGCATAACACCTAGTTAGATAGGCATGAACAATACTTCAAAAAGAGAGAGAAATTAAGCTATTGACAATAGTTGAGGACCTGATTTACATGGAGCCGGAGGTCCCCCCTCCAAAAAAGGCTTTGTATTATAGGTTTCCCCCATCAAGGGAGACATTTTACAATACAATACTTTGTGTTCCTTCAATAACTTGCTGGTGCAATGAAGATGGAAGCGTCAAGCATCAAGCTTACACTTGAAAACACAACATCAATTCCCTCATGGTCTCAGACCCAAGACCTCACACACCTTCAAAGATGGTGAGAGCTAGCAGGGTATGAGAGTAGATCGAGAGGAAGGAGGAGTATTCTTACGAGAAAGAAGTATGTCTCCTCACATAATCACTCTTAATAGCTTAGCATAGCTTAGTAATTAGCATGGTAGAGGAGATGAGCATGCATTGGAGCTTGGCTCTTGGTTGGATTTGCATCACAAAGCCAAGAGTTGTTGGTGTAGGCCTCCCTTCTCACAAGCTTGGAGTTGATTAGGAGCTTTCCATTAAAGCTTGAGAAGGAGATAGTCTTGTTTATTTCACACATGAGATTGTGTGAGTGTGTGTGTGATAATGCCTTGCAAAAATCAGCCCCTCCCTCTCTTGGTTGACCCCTCTTGCTATTTGCTCATGCTGGCATCCTATTGGCTCCTGCAAAGCTTAGCCAATGACAATTAAGAAGCATAAGTGATAGCCTTGTGACATGTGTCCCCCTTTCCCCTTTTGTGAGAGCTTTAGGTATTTAAATAATGCAATTAAACTCTCATTGGACCTCTTAGTCTTCTAGCCAATAGGAATCAGGCAAGCCATTGGGCTGCTAAATGCTCATTGGACCCCTTGGGAGACTGTCCAACAGTTTTCTAGAGAGCTTAATTTCTATTGGTTCTTTTATCAAGTGTTTTAAATGAATTAAACTAAATTTACTCTAGCCTAATTCTCATTGGTCCACCTCTATGGCCATCCAATAGGATTTGAATGCACCTTGGGGGCAAGTGGGCTAGGAAGTTGAGATGTGTATTCCCTTTGCGTAAAGGGAGCTTGGAAGAGTGTGTGTGTGTTTCTCTCTCGTCCCCTACAAATATGGCTTGCCCCCTCCTTGATAGGGATGTGAGAAGACTTTTGAGTCTTCCCACAAGCATCCAAATTTTCCCTAAGGCTTGACCATTGAGTATTTGATTTAATTTTGGAACCTTAGCATTTTCGAAGTCTTAATGGGCTGAACCTTAGGGTCTTTGAAGCCCATTGATGTACATTGCTCTTTTGCAGATGGCCCCGCTTTAAATCCCTATTTTCCCTCCTTTGGGGCCCTACTATGACCGATCTGCCAGCCTAACCAATATTCTAGATTTTTCTCCCTTGGTACTTCCCCATACTAAATGATTAGTTTAACATGAGAAAATCATTTAGGAGAATTAGATATTAGTTATTACGGAATTACCTCTCTCTTGAAATCATAGTCGTCCTCGACTATGAGGTAGAGAAGATAAAGCCTAGTCATTAGTCCTTTTTCTAGCGGGTACAGGATCCCTATTTTACCCTACGACATCGTTCCAGAATGGATGACTAATCCATTTGGCGCTTGAGAGCCTAAGCTGCCGCAAGCATGTTTGCGCATTAGTCCTATCCATCTTCCATAGTAGAGTGACAAGCTCTACTTGGTGTTTGGAAGACGTCGTCTCCGCAAGCTTGATCATTGCATACTTCTTAACATTTGTGCGCAATAAAGAAAAAGAGAGTCTTATAAGACAGAAAATTTGTTCATTTTAAACATTTTTACATTTGCTTACTCTAGGGAATCATTGTAAGCATTGACAAGGTTTAGGTTATCCTTGATTGTATGCCTTGCATCCATCTAGCATCTTCAAAAGGATAGTTCTTAAACTTAATAAGATATTGTCGGATAATCTTACCGCCTCTCAATATCTTGTCTTCATGTTGGAGAATGGACTCAAGCTGCAACACCTCTTCTTGGTCCTCAATCTCTGGTTGGTCCTCAATAGTTGGTTCTTGAGGTGGCTCTCCTTTGTACGGCTTTAGTAGTCTCACATGGAAAGCATTGTGTATGAGCCAATGATTGGGCAACTTGAGTTGATAGGCTATCTCATTGATTGGTCTAGGAATCTGGAAGGGACTATAGTACCTTTTTCCTAATTTAGCAAAGTACTTTTGGTGTCCCATAGGATTCTTGCCCGTTGTCTGCCTTAATCAAGCCTTGGGAAATTTAAGTAAGACCCAATCATTTTGTTTAAAGGCTTGAGCGCTTCTGTGCTTATCAGCAGTAACCTTTTGCCTTTGCTGTGAGATAGAGATAGAATCCTTAATATTTTGGAACGATTCTTGTAGGTCTCGGCTATACTCATCTGCAATGAAGATCTTCCCGTGTACCTTAAGTAGCAGGGGACTTTTAGATCTTCCCTCAGCTACCTCAAAAGGTGCTTTTTCGATGGAGGTATGTATAGTGTTATTGTAGGCATACTCCACTAACGATAAGTACTTATTCCATTGGGACCTTTGATCTACTTTAGTTACGTAGGCTTTTAGTAGATCAAGGATTGTTAGGTTAGCTATTTCACTTTGGCCATCCGTTTGAGGGTGATAGGCCGAAGAGAAGTTTAGCCTTGTCCCTAAATTCTCAAAGAGACCCTTCCAGAAATTACTGGTCATTCTAGGATCTCTATTCGAGACTATGGACATTGGCAAGCCATGGTACTTGAAGATTTGTGATATGAAGAGGATTGCCATTTGATGGGCTTTGATAGTCTTTTTGATAGGTATATAATGAGCTTGTTTGTTGAACCTGTCTACTATCGTCCATATTCCCGTATTCCCATGGATAGACTTAGGAAATCCAAAGATAAAATCCATGGATATGCTCTCCCATGTTGAATTAGGGATTGGCAAAGGTTGAAGCAATCCAGGTTGCTTCCCTCTATCAAACTTCGTCTTTTGTCATACCACACATTTAGAAACACACTCTTGTATGTTTGCTTTCCTGGCAAGCCAATAGAAATATGTTTCTATCCCTTTTAGGGTAGACTGAATCCCTCTATGCCCCGCATAAGTAGGAGCACGATATTCGTACATTACTTTCTCACTCAATGAGTTAGTAACGCATAGTCTATTGCCATAGAGAAGATAACCATCTTGTAAGGTAAATGGTTTTTCTTTTTTCCCTAGTGCACGGGCTGAAATCACACCTCTAAAATCGATTTCAATAGCGTATTCATCTATCATAGAAGATAGACCATTGTGAGTTGCTATGGAAACCGCATTCACTCTCGGCATTCTTGAGAGTGCCTCGGCTACTTGATTATGCTTGCCAACAATATGAGCAATATGAAAATGAAATTACGAAAGGAAATTTTCCTACCTCATTTGTTTGTCAGAGAGCTTGGTCTACGTCATGAAGTACTTAAGGCTTTGGTGATCCGTCACCACAGAATGAAAGGAGTCCCCAATAGATAGTGCTTCCATGAGTCTAAGGCATGTAGAACTACGAGGAGTTCCTTTTTATATATGCCCAGAGCTTGCTCAATAGGGTCGAGCCTTCGAATTTCATAGGCTATGGCGTGCCCTTCTTGGAGCAAAACAGCTCCAAGGCAATCACCACAAGTGTCATATTGGACCTCAAATGGCTTTGAGAGATCCGGCAGTGTAAGCACACGTTGAGAGATAAGCTTTTCTTTAAACTTTTTGAAAGCATTGTTCTCCTTGGCAAACCATGTATACCTCATGTTTTTCTTTGTTAGGTCATGTAATGGTCCCGTGATTTGTAAGAACTTATCTATGAAGCGTCTATAGTATGCACACATACCTATAAAGCTTCTTAGTTCATGTAGATTTCTTGGATTAGGCCATCCTTTTATTACCTCTAGCTTTGATGGATCCATTTGGATGCCATCTTGAGAGATAATGTGACCTAACTACTGGATCTCTTGTAAGAAAAACTGACTTTTCTTTCAATTAATATAAAGTTTATTCTCGCATAAGACTTGAAATATTACTTGGAGATGTTGCTTGTGTTCGTCTAGTGAATTAGAGTAGATGATTATATTATCAAAGAACACTTCAGTAAAGGTTCAATGAGGCCTGAATAGCTTCTCCATCAAATGGTTAAATGTGGCTAGTGCATTGGTCAAGCCAAAAGGCATTACAATGTATGCATAAAGACCAAACGTAGTGTGAAATGCGGTCTTTACAATGTCTTGATCAACTATCCTTATTTGATGGTAGCCACTTTTTAGGTCAATCCTACTGAAGTAAGTCGACCCTTGTAGCTTATCAGATAGGTCTTCTACCCATGGAACGGGAAACCTATTCTTGATGGTGATCCTATTTAGTGCTCTATAGTTGACACACATATGATATGTGCCGTCTTTCTTTTGCACTAGTAACATGGGTGAACAAAATGGAGATGAGCTAGGCCTAACCATGCCCTTCTCAACTAACTCATGCACTTGCCGCATAATCTCCTCTTGTTGAGCTTGAGAAACTTTATAAGGAGGTTTATTAGGTGGTGAACTTCCAGGAAGAAGTTCAATTGCATGGTCATCATTGCCTTGTTTAGGAGGTAGTTCACAAGGGATGTCGTCAATAAAAACATCTTGAAATCCCTTGCGAAAATTGGATAACTCTAATTCCTTGTGATTTTCTATATTTTCTTTTGCTAAAGGATTAGGTTCATTTTGAGAATGTTTAACAAAAATCATGTACACGGAAATAGAGCTCTTTATTGACTTATTGAAAGCTTGCATATGTCAATGGGTATGGTGTTACCCAACTCCTTAGCATCTATGTACATATCTTTTTCCCTGAACCTAAAGTAGGTTTGCCTTTCAGGGAATTTAACATTGGCAGCCATGTGATTAAACCATGGTGCCCCTAGGATTACATCCTCATGCTTGAGAGGAGAGATAAAGAAGTCCTCCTTGTCCACATAGCTTTGGACATGGAGCCTCAATTTCCCAATAAGGGAGTGACTGAAGCTTCTTGCCCCTTGAAAGCACCATCAATGGGTAGGACATCTTCCATCTCATAGGCTTGTATGCCTAGCTTGGTGGCCAACTCTGTGGATATGAAATTGTGAGTAGAACCAGGGTCAAAGAGAATAAAAGCATCATGCTCTCTTACTTTCCCCAAGCATGGCATAGAGGAGATCCTTTGTGGTGAGCATCCTCTTCTTGGATTCCGACCAAGGTAGCTATAGGAGGCTCATTTTGTGTATTCTTGTGGGGACAAGCACGATAGGCATGCCCTTGCTCCCCGCACTTGAAACAAGGCTTATCTTACGATAACGCTCAAGCTCTTCAGGAGGGAGTTTATTTTTGCCTTTATAAACTCCCTTCTCCTTAGCTTTGTTGTTGTTGGCGTTGCCTCTAGGAGACTTTTGGGAATTGTCCTTCCCCTAAGGCTCGTTATTGGTCCTTGTTCTCCATGGGCTTAAGATTTCTCTTAGCCCCTTGTTGGGAATTGACTCGTGAAGCCACCATGGTATGGTGTATGACCGCATATATGGTGTGTGGCCTTTGGGAGTTGACATACTCCGCTATATCTTCAGTTAAACCCGCACAAAATTGTTGTTTTTGCTCTCCAAAATCCATCTTTTTGAAGACAATCGATTTGAGATATAAGTCCCAAAACCTGTCGACATATTTGTGAATAGATTTGTAGGGAGAGAGCTTCAAGCTTCGCCATTCGGTGAGTACTTTGTCTTTGGCATCGGTAGCCAAAAACTGCTTCATGATGGAAGCTCTTAAAGCTTTCCATGAGCTTCACCGTTTGCCCGTAGGCTAGGCCACCATTGCCTGGCGGACTTTTGAAAATGCATAGCTACATGGTGTAGCTTAGAGGACTCCGTGAAGCCCTCGTCTCCAAACACCGCATCGAATTGTTGGATGAAGGCCAAAACTTTGTCCGTAGCACCAAAGGTGCCATCGTAGGTAAGGGAAGAGATGTTCTTTCCTCCCTCTTTGAACTTTTTGATCTTAGACAACCTCTTCCATGCAGCATAGGATTTCCTATGGCCTCTTCGTTTAGGTGGTTCAAAAAGTGCACCATCACTTTCTTCAGAAGAGGAAGAATTTGAGGAGGATGGAGAAGAGGGTAACCTCTTTCTCTCCTTTTTCTTCCCTTGTTTGTCCTTGTCTGCACCATCACTTTCTTCATAAGAGGAAGAGGATGAAGAAGATGGAGAAGAGGGTGACCTCTTTCTCGCCTTTTTCTTCTCTTGTTTTTTGTCGTCCCTCTTTGAATTGTGTGCGATGGTCTTCTCCGTTTAGGGGGTGTTGGAGAGCGTTTTGCCCACCGTCTTTGTGGAGCCATCTCCGCTGAGGTGCTAGGATACTCACTTCTTTCTTGTTCTTTCGGTGGGGGCTCTACCATTGAAACTTGAGTTCTCTTTTGGGAAGGAGATGCGTCGTCAAGTAGTAGATTTTTGAGCACTTCGTACGGATCCTCTTCTTCTTCCCTTATCAGAGAAAGGCCTCTTTTGGAATTCCCACAAGGAGGCTTCCTAGGTACTCTCTCTTCTTGGTGGGGAGCTTGGAGAAACCCATGAGCATGTAGCTGCCATTTGACTTCACTTTGGAGGGATGGATTGCCCATGGCTTGTTGAATCCTAGTAACAAGGTAATTAACAAGCATAGGGGCATCATTAGTAGCTTGTTCAGTAGCAAAAGCAAAGCTATCAACATTAATTTCACTCTCTTTACTATTATCAGCCATTCTAACAACTTTTAGGTGTAAAATTTTTAAGTGTATTGTAGCACTTCAAGCCCTAACTGCTACTCATCTTAACCCCTTTAGAAAAGCACTCAAGCTCCTATACCCGTGGCTCAAATATCATTAATTGCAAGGAATAGAAGAGAGGGTCTTTCACCACCAAAACAGTACCGGCTCTTGTTAAGCTTCTAATAACTCAATAGTGATTCCGTAGGACTCCACTATTAAGACCATAGCTCTCAATGGTGATGTCCCGTTATCTGCACGAAGCAGGTGCACTGCAAGGCTGAAAAATCCCTATTCTACTTACTCAATTGCAATTAATAATACCAACCATTTATAGTCAGCTAGAGGAACTCTCTTCTTGAGCAAGAAAAGAGAAACCTTGCGCTATGATACCAATGTAACATTTAATGGTTTAGTAACTTGTGTGTAGGGGAAATTAACATAGACATAGTGAGCATTTCATTAAGACTAGATTCCTAATGAGCATAACAAGAGTGCTTGGATGGAGAGACCAACAAAAGCATAACACCTAGTTAGATAGGCATGAACAATACTTCAAAAAGAGAGAGAAACTAAGCTATTGACAACAGTTGAGGACCGGATTTACATGGAGCCGGAGGTCCCCCCTCCAAAAAAGGCTTTGTATTATAGGTTTCCCCCATCAAGGGAGACATTTTACAATACAATACTTTGTGTTCCTTCAATAACTTGCTAGTGTAATGAAGATGGAAGCTTCAAGCATCAAGCTTACACTTGAAAACACAACATCAATTCCCTCACGGTCTAAGACCCAAGACCTCACACACCTTCAAAGATGGTGAGAGCTAGCAGGGTATGAGAGTAGATCGAGAGGAAGGAGGAGTATTCTTACGAGAAAGAAGTATGTCTCCTCACATAATCACTCTTAATAGCTTAGCATAGCTTAGTAATTAGCATGGTAGAGGAGATGAGCATGCATTGGAGCTTGGCTCTTGGTTGGATTTGCATCACAAAGCCAAGAGTTGTTGGTGTAGGCTTCCCTTCTCACAAGCTTGGAGTTGATGAGGAGCTTTCCATTAAAGCTTGAGAAGGAGATAGTCTTGTTTATTTCACACATGAGATTGTGTGAGTGTGTGTGTGATAATGCCTTGCAAAAATCAGCCCCTCCCTCTCTTGGTTGACCCCTCTTGCTATTTGCTCATGCTGGCATCCTATTGGCTCCTGCAAAGCTTAGCCAATGACAATTAAGAAGCATAAGTGATAGCCTTGTGACATGTGTCCCCCTTTCCCCTTTTGTAAGAGATTTAGGTATTTAAATAATGCAATTAAACTCTCATTGGACCTTTTAGTCTTCTGGCCAATAGGAATCAGGCAAGCCATTGGGCTGTTGAATGCTCATAGTCTTCTAGAGAGCTTAATTTCTATTGGTTCTTCTATCAAGTGTTTTGAAATGAATTAAATTAAATTTACTCTAGCCTATTCTCATTGGTCCACCTCTATGGCCATCCAATAGGATTTGAATGCACCTTGGGGGCAACTGGGCTAGGAAGTTGACATGTGTCCACTATGCCCTTTGTGTAAAGGGAGCTTGGAAGAGTGTGTGTGTGTGTTTCTCTCTCATCCCCTACAAATATGGCTTGCCCCCTCCTTGATAGGGATGTGAGAAGACTTTTGAGTCTTCCCACAAGCATCCAAATTTTCCCTAAGGCTTGACCATTGAGTATTTGATTTAATTTTGGAACCTTAGCATTTTGGAAGTCTTAATGGGCTGAACCTTAGGGTCTCTGAAGGCCATTGATGCACATTTCTCTTTTGTAGATGGCCCCCCTTTGGATCCCTATTTTCCCTCCTTTGGATCCCTACTGTGACCGGTCTTCCAGCCTAACCAATATTCTAGATTTTTCTCCCTTGGTACTTCTCATATTAAATGATCAGTTTAACATGAGAAAATCATTTAGGAGGCTTAGATATTAGTTATTATGACATATGGCATGCATATGTTGTGCCAATATTGTGTGTTTCACGTTAGATATCTTTAAAGAAGGGGACCCCTTTGCATTGCAAGTGGCTCTAAAAAGTGTGTGCCACGAAAAATGATTTGGGTACAACTTTTTGCCTTTCTTGTAGATCAACGGCTCTCCATCATTGTCTAACTTGTCCTGTTGGGACCTTGCCGCCATTGGCTACATAAATCTCCTCCCCTTTGTAGATTTGTTGTGCTAGTTCATGGTTGAGGTAGGGATCTTCATTTGCATTTTGATCACGTTGCGGCAGTACGTCATCGTGCTCAGGTGGCATGTCATCGTGTTGAAGTGGTATGTCATCATACAAAATAAGGTATGTTTTTCATATGTACATAGCAAGAAGCACACATTAACAACATAAAATGCACATGCCTTTAAACCTTTGAAATGTTCAAAAATTACTTCAAAAACATTTTTAAAATTAAACTTGAAATAATTTAAAGCCAGTGCTTGAAATTGTTTAAAGACCTAAATTAAAAAAGCATTGCAGAGTTCAAACAATGGCACAAAAATTATAATTCATTGATCATTCAATTATCAATTGACCATAACCAAAGTAAGTTACAATATTGTAGCCAGCATTATGGGCTCCATTCATACAACGTGATAAATGCCCTGCTTAGGCCTATTTAAGGGATTCCTCTCTTTCCTCAGGCAATATGTTGTAGCACATTGCACAAAAAAACTTGTTTCTCATGTTTAGAAGGCTGTGGAATACACAAAATCAAGCGTCTAAGAATCCAACATAGGCTATATACATCAGAGGCTTTAGTGAAAGGAGGGGGTCTTGTGCTAATGTTTTCAAGAGCTATCCATGGATAATCTCTCTCTTGTTGTAGTCTTGCTTCTCGGGACAATTGTAGCAATAAAGGAATGTCTCTTTTGTGTTTGCGACAATGCTTGATCCCCAAACAGTGATGTCATATGCACCCTTGGAGCCAAAGTGTATCAATATGTTACAAGCATGCAAATCAATGGGTAGAAAGTCGTGATTATGCAAAATTTCAATGTTTGTGAGAGCGTTTAAGCATTGGCTTAACGATATGACGCACAAGGGCTTTTGCAAGGATCATGGCATGATCCTGAATAGTCATGGCAATGCCCTCTAATAGTGCCATCTGTATGGGGGATTTTCCATGCCGCATGAGCTTGTAGATCTTGGCAACATACTTTACATCCTTGAATTTTGGATGCATCAGTGTGGCTTGCTTCACAACAACAAAGTGACCTTCACCAAGTTGGTGAGCTTGTAGGTGAAAAATTGAAATTTTGTTAAGCAAGTGAAGGACCAGTGGGGGTTAAGCTTTCATCCAAAGCAATTGCCTCTATGATAGAGGGACATGTAGAAGATGCAACTGCTACTAGAATATGGGTTACAGATTCAACAATTGCTTCATGTGCAGCTGGTCCTTCCTCTTTAGTCCCGGATATTTGGAGGAGTCTTCTTGTCTCCTTTTGCCCTTGAGCTCTGAATGGAGCTGTAAAATAAGCTACATCTGATCTAGAATCCTTGGGGCAGTTTTGATCATAGGATGTTGGATGCTCTTGAATGTCTTGATAATCTACCCTAATATTTGGTTGATCGCTATATGTATGACTCCATTTATTAGAATGATTGGGTCAACTTGCGCCAAACAAAATGAGGCTTCTAGCTTGGTGAAGTAGTGTCTCACAAGTTGTGTAATGAAGTCCTCAAACTTTGACGCGAGCAGATTAAATGCTCGTTGTACATGATCCTCTGTAACATGATATATGTAGAGTACAAGAGCATCAATAACGACTTTACGATGAGCACGTGACAAATTTGTCTCTACCATGGCTAGAATTTTGAAAAGCAAATCTAAATCTTAATGCTTGAAAATGTCATATATCTATTAGTGAATTTAAAAAATTGATGACATCAAACATATACATAAAAAGACGTAAATTGATGTAAATAATTCAAAATGAAAAGCTTAAAGGACATAACCCTCCCTACAATGGGACGCGAAGGTCTGCACAGTCAAGGACAAGGTGCATATTTGAACCACGATCTTCCCTCTCTGTAGCCTGATGCGGTAGTCTGCACAGTCAAGGATAAGATGAATATATACACTTATTTGGAATCTGAAGTAAAGTATGTGGCTTGTCCAAAATGATCGATTACAAACTTAGTCAGAAATAGAAGGTGTGCATGACTAGCACACAAATTTCATTTCTCACCGATTTCATAATGAATTCTTTTGGGTAAGGTTAGTTACTTCACTGCAGGCAAGTAAGTGTATATCACTTCTTAAGCCCTCTTTGTAGTTTATTATGATAGTCTACACAACCAAAGGCAGAGCATTTGTTTGTATTTGAGCCTTCCCTATAGTGAGACATCGTGGTCTGCACAGTCAGGGACAAGGCGTTTTCTTATTTGAATCCTTGAGTAAAGTCACTTGTTCAAAATGGGCGACTACGACTTCAATGACAAGTAGAAACCATACACGATTGGCACATCTATCATATTTGAATACACACACAAACATGTTTAAAGAGCACAAGTTGCTATGCACCATTTAAGCAGATGTGTGTACATAAATATGGTAGATGTGACGATAGTACAACGCTCTTATTTCTTATTGAGTTGGTAATGTGATGTATTGAACAAGGGATCAATTACTTCACTGTAGATAAGTGTATCATTCCTTAATTCCTCTCTACAATGTGATGCGGTGCTCTGCACAACTAGAGATAGAGCCATTACTAAACCCTAAACCCCCCCTATGGTGCGACACGATGGTTTGCACAACTAGAGACAAGGAATCTAACACTCCCTATACTCTCCTTCTAGTGTGACGCGATCATCCGCACACTCAAAGACAAAGTGTGTAGTTTTTTTACCCCCCCCCCCCCCCCCCCCCCCGTAGTGTGACGTGAAGGTCTACAGAGTTAGGGTTAGTGTACAAACCTACAAACTAACCCCAAAGTGTGAGACTATTCTCTACAACAATAGGTAAGCAAAAAATAAAAAGTTAATTATAAACAATAAACAATTAGAAAAAGTTGGATCACCTCAAGCAGCTGGAAAATCCTCTGCAAGTACTCTGATAAGCCTAAAATTGAGGGAATCTAACAATTTGTTCGAATTGTAAACACTCCTTTTTTTCATATATAAAAAGGTATATTTTGATTGAGCTATAGCTTGATCGAACTAGAGTTTATATAGATAAACGCATATAATATGGGTATAAAATGTTTAATTGCCTTTTATACACATAAACATGATTACATGGACATATAAATGCAACTTAGTCTAGGGCTAACTTGTCTTTCTATTTGCGCATTTAATAATACACTATGTGTTGTGCCTTGAGCTTCTTCATCTTCTCCAAGTTGTGTGTGCATCTGTGCAATCCTAATTCCAACACAAAGAGAAAATTGACTATATATACGGCCATGGAGGCTAATATCTCCATGACCCAAGTAACTTAGCGAGTTCCTTGATGACCATATGTCATTCTCTTCTTCTTTAAAGCATTACTAAATAGTCAATAAAGTATATTATAGAGAAAAGGATTGGAATCCATGGGGCTTTGGTTACTAAATAAAGTATATTGTAGAGAAAAGGAGTGGAATCCATGGGGCTTTGGTTACTAAATAAAGTATATTGTAGAGAAAAGGAGTGGAATCCATGGGGCTCTGGTTATGAGCTTGAAAAGAAGAAGCTTCATAGCATAGTAGTTTATGGAATACTAGTAAGACTTACTATTGTAACCTTGCCAGATGGCCTCTGTGATCTCCAAATTAGCTTTCAACTTCTACAAAGTTGCAAATCTTGAAAAGAGCTTCTTGTTTTTTTAAATCAACCATGTGTGAGCGACTTATGATTGATATAGTAAAAACTTATGATTGATTTCGTGAAGACCACTTTTTCCCCCTTTTCAAAGATAATAACTTTGAATTCTCAAGAGAAGGTGGAAGAGTTCAAAGTATGGAAGTACAATTTTTGAAAAGAAAAATGAACGTTCTAGGCCCAAATGACCATCCACATGCCCTTCTACCCACTTTGCCTCCCCTTCCCACCCACCATAAGCCATAGTTTGATGTTTTCGATCGGTTGAGGAGTCATTTGAGCCTCCTAAAATTCTTGTGAGTTCTTAGGAAACATTTTCATGTCCTTGAAAAGTGGCATTCATTTTTGGCACTTCCTTAGCCCCATGAGTGCACTTACTTGCATGCCTTATTGTCTTTCGACATGTGTTTTCTTGTGCTTTCTGTCTTTAGTATAGTCCTGTTTTAAAGAGTTAGGAAAGGACTACCCCAATTCTATCATCACATCCATTGTTGGACATCAAAGGCTTAGTAAAATTTGGTTAAACCAAGAGTGGTTTTGTTCTAAGCTTTTCTTTGAGCTCATTAAAGCTACAATTCTCTCAGGTAGTCCACTGATATTTAACCTTTTTCTTTGTTAAATTATGGAGTGGCTCCACTACTATGGAGAATTATCTATAGATCATAGGTAGTAGGAAGACATGCCTATAAAGATAAAGCTTCTAAGCTTATGTAAGTTCTTTGGTTGTAGCCTGTTATGTATCACTAAATTTTTTAGGATCCATGCCGATTCCTTCTTTAGAGATAATATGACCCAAGTAGTATATCTCATTGAGAAAGAATTCACTTTTCTTTTTATTTACATAGAGTTTTTAGGATAATATGACCCAAGTAGTATATCTCATTGAGAAAGAATTCACTTTTCTTTTTATTTACGTAGAGTTGTTAGGATGTAGTTCTTCAAAAATTGCCTTTAGGTGTTCATTGTGCTCCTCTAAAGTCTTAGTGAAGATGATTAAATTGTCAAAGAATATTCCTGTGTATGCTCTATGCTTTTGAAAGAGTCTTTTTAAAGGTTGCAAGAGTATTGGTAAGAACAAAAGGCATTACTAGGTATTCATACTACCCAAATTGTGTACAAAATGTCGTCTCGTGTGTGCCACTAAGCTCAATCTTTTAAGATCAAGTTGTAGCTTATCAAACATATCCTTTATGTAAGGAACTGGGAGCCTATATTTTATTGTGGTCTATATAATGCATGATAATCCGCACACATACGATAGGACCCATCCTCCTTTTGCACTAAAATCACATGTGAGCAAAAAGGAGATGAAATTGGATGTAACTTTCCATTTACTATGAGCTCATTCACTTGGGAGGAAGTCTCCTCTTGTTGGGCCGGAGAAACACGATAAAGAGATCTATTAGAAGAAGTAGTTCCAAGCACTAGCTCAATCTTATCCCCTCTTGAGGGAAGCAATTCACTAGGGATAGAGTCAGAAAATAAATCACTATATGATTGAGTGAAAGACGTGTGATTCATTTCATGATAAGAGCATGAGTTGGCATTAGATTTCACGATATGGGAGAGGAGTCTTCGACAAAATCCATGTATGAGAAAAGAGAAGGATGTATTGATTTTTGTAAAGATACATGTGATAACACTGGAATGGTACTTGCCTTCTCTTAGTATAAGACTCATAGCTCTACCTCTATGATGAATTATTACGACTCTATCAAGAAACTTAAGTCGAACTACCATGCGATGTAACCATGGCGCTCCTAGAATTACACTCTCATGAAGCAAAGGAGATACAAAAAAATTCTTCTTGGTTTATGTAGCCGTGCATGTGGAGCCTTAGATTCTCAATTAATGATGTAACTAGAACTTGTTGTTCTTTAAAAGTTCCAAATGCATTAAGCGTTGTATTTAGTTTCATCCATCAAGAATTATTGCATAATAGCATTCTACATTCCTTCCAAGTCTTTGGCTCGGTCCCTTGGGTTTACATACTAGCCCACCATTGACGACCGGACTTTTGGAGGTACATAGGTACATTGGATTGCTTGGTGAAGCTCTCACCTCAAAAGGCGGCATCCGTGATACTCTCATATTGAATTCTCCCACCCATGTGAACGTCTTCAACATAGCCATAGAACTAAGTGTGTGTGTGTGTGTGTGTGAGAGAGAGAGAGAGAGAGAGAGAGAGAGAGAGAGAGAGAGAGAGAGAGAGAGAGAGAACCCCTGCCTTGCACTGTTCACGGTGCTAGTCCTTTCCAGAATGAAGCATTTGTTGTGTGTGTGTGTGTGAGAGAGAGAGAGAGAGAGAGAGAGAGAGAGAGAGAGAGAGCATCTCCAAAGATACCTCTTTTTTTAATTTTTTCATAATGGAATGCTTACCTTAACCCTAAACTTGTAGCTCTGGAAAGTTCAAAAAGTATTTGAGTGAGCAATGCCAAGTCAGCAGAGTGTGCGTCAATGTCTGTAGACACACAGAGAGCGCAAGGCCATGATGTAGGCTTCCCCTCGCACGATTGCTCTCATGGCGTCCATGTAAGTAAGAAGTATACAGCTTCGTTCTGTGGAGAGAGAGAGAGAGAGAGAGAGAGAGAGAGCAGATTCTCTTCTGACAGAAGAACCGGCACATGAAAATGCGCTTGGATGCTTAACAAATAACCTTGTTTGATTCTTGCTAGTGAGCCATTAACTGATTGAAAAAGAGAATATTCCCTCTCTTGCTGTCTGTGTCTCTTGCTCTATGTCTCTTGTGCAAGAATCAAAACAAATTCAAGAGGAATGCCTCTTATGTACTTACCTTTGAAATATTGTAAGGGAATGTGTAGAGAGCCATACCATACAGAGATCCCATAGTCAGCAATGAGCATCGAAGGTAACTATTTATTTCTACCTTTTGACAAACTTGATGAGAAGATCAAAGTGATGACGCAAACAAGATCACTACCAAGGGACCAAAGTATGTATAGCATAGGATCTCACATTCTGGCCCTGTGTGGACCTTGAATAAAGATTACAATTTGAAAGGCAAGACTTCTTGATTTAAGAGTCAAACATACAACTGCACACTTTGTAGAGAAAATGTCCCTAAGCCTCATGAAATAGTCTCTATGATACATTATCTTTTGTGCAAGGTTGGTCACGTTCTGCACACAGGACGATTGTTTTCTTCCGTTGGGCATTCAAGTGGTCTTCATCATTGCGCAAAACTGTAGTAGGTGGGATGCATTCCTTTTTGTCAGATTCATTGCTACACCCATGTGTGCTGCAGAAATCCTAATCGGATCCTCCATAGGAGAAGAATCGTCTGACCTCTGAGACCATTGTAACATGCTTGGACACCAAAGCGAGAATGAATAGCAACACACGAACAGAAACTGCAGCAAACAGAATTGAATAGAGAGAGGGAGAGAAAGGTCGAACAGAGCAGCGGGGTTCTGATGCATTGGCGCCAAAGGCTGCCATTCTTGCAAACCACAAATATCTTCTCTATCATCGCAATGCACCATCAGGATTTTAATGAGATACTCGAGCAGTACGCTACAAATATAGATTTTGTAGACATAGGTGCAGAGTGGGAAGAAAGTTGTAGGATAGTCTCTCAAGGAAAATTGTTTGATGTGAAAATCCATGCTGCCTGTGACACGTGGACGGGGGCAAAAGGTGTCGACGGAGTGCCACAATCTTCCTTTTGTTGGGCATAGCGGCACTGAGGGCATCTTGAAGGGGGTGGAGAAGTATTTCTTTTGGCCTCGGTCAAGAAGGATGATTGGCGCAAATCGACAAGTGTCAAGACTCCTACAACTATAATAGCCTTGAACACTTGAAAGAAAAGATCTACTGTAACATGTGAGAAAAATGCAAAATGCACACAATTGATCTGACACTGCAAAGAGAGAGAGAGAGAGAGAGAGAGAGAGAGAGAGAGAGAGAGAGAGAGAGAGAGAGAGAGAGAGAGAGTCAACACGGCACGGTGGAGTTCCGAGCCAAGATGCACTAGCCTCAAAGATTGACGCCCCTTTCGGTACTTCTTTATTATTACTTCACAAAGGTCCAATGTCCAAGGGTCCTCCCTCTGGTGACGCTCTCAAGCTAATTTGCCAAGATTGATGCCTTGGATTTGTATTTAGAAGCCCCTAGCCTATCCAAAAGCAGTTATACGAAAAGCAACACTTTTAAAAGGACAAGGACCAAAATTTGGCGCCTCATGGCCCATTGGGTTGTTTGTGCAAATCTCAAATATTTCGTACAATTAGCACGAAATCTAGGGACGTCCGTCTAGCTTGCCACGTCATGTGACACAGTTTTGGGTCTTGCTTTATTTTTGAAGGGTTTAGGCCCCTCGGTTGGGTTCTTGTAAGTTGACCCTCTTTTCGGTCCACTCGACCAATATTTGTAGTTGTTTGGGTTTAGGTTTTCAAAATTAATCCCCAAGTGTCCTTTCAGCCAGACATTTTCTAGTACGGACATGCCGCCGCATACCACGTCATCAATTTGTGACATACCCCCCTCTTGAATGAATTGTAATCATCCTCGATTACGCGTGCAAAACGACACAGGACAAAATCTAGCTCAGTTGACAGTGACTCAAATATTGACATACTAGACTTGCACAGAGACGACATTCTCATAATCATTATCCTTGTCGAGATCTTAGATGAGAATCATGATCATTGTAACTTATTTAGCATTCACATCCAGACTGCGCTGATCTTTTCACGATGTCTTGATCTACTAACACATTCACATCACCCCTTAGGTGACTTAGACAAAATGCTGTAGTCATTTCATCTTTCCGACACGTACTCACACTTGAGAGAGGACATGTAACATATTCATTTTACGAATTCTTATTTCAAATGTACATCTTTTGATACAGCCATTTAGCAAAAGAAGGTGGCATACAAGCATCGATGCCACTTGCAGTTGAAGGAAAATGATTGGGTGCTACTTCGGTTTGAGAAAGCACGCCTATGAAAGCAGAAGGGTAAGGAGAGTCTTTGTGCAAAGCTTAGGATGCAATACTATGGGCCCTCCCAGGTAAAGGAAAAGATAAATGATGTATCCTTCAGACTGAATCTACCATATACTTGGAAGATTCACAACGCATTCCATGTGAGTCTCTTGAGACCTTTCAAGGGTGAAGTGCAGGAGGACAAACTTCAAAGAGCAAGACAAGCAACCAGAAGTGGAAGAGTCGAAAGAGATTCTCATTCCAAAGTAGGTCCTAGCACACAAAGGAAAGACAAGTGAAAGGTAAGTGGAGCCGTAGATATTCGGTCAAGTTCAAGAAGTATCCGGCTCTTGATACTAAGTGGATGGAGGAGAAGGACTAAGCAGATTGTAACGGGGACGGGCACCACGTGCCAACGGAAAAGAGGATTGAACAACTTTAAGCAGTTCAAATAACAACTGAACTGAAAGAGATGCACGACACACGAGACGAGGAGTGGCGGAGTCCCACCCCAAGAGAGCATTGGCCCCAAACGTTGGCGCCCCTTTCGGTATTTCTTTGTATTGCTTGAACTTAGTACAATGCCTATACTCCAAGCTCTGCACCTCCACACTGAAGCGTGCTAGAGAATGAGCCCATGGCACATATTTAAAGGCCCTTGGCCTCTCAAAAGCAGTTACATAAAAAGCTTCAAACGTTAAAAGCAACTCGTCCAAAAGTTGCCATTGCGTTTTGCAGAAATCCGTAGAGTTGCCACGCCATCAACGTAAAAATTGCGAGCGTCCGTACAGCTGCCACATCAACATGTTAGCGCGAAATCCAGAGCGTCCGTACTGCAACCATGTCATCATGCTCCACGTGATTGAGTGTGTGCTGGTCCCGCTTTATTTAATGACTTTAGGTCCCTTGGGCCCCATCAGACGGGGTCTTGTAAAATGGTGGGAACTCGTCTTTAAAAATAGGCCACTTGGCAAGACTTTGCAAGTTGGTAAAACTTCTGTTGCTTCTTCTTCTCTGCTGCTTCTGCTTCTTCTAGGGTTTAGGCCCCTCGGTCGGGATCTGCAAGTCGGCTCTGTTTTTCAGTGGCTTGACACGTCAACAGTTTGTGACATCCCCTCTTCTTGAAAGAAAGTAACGGTCCGCGATTACTACAACATATCTGCAAAACAACTCAAGTTAGCTCAAAAATTTGTGAGGGACATTCCGAGGGACCACTAGTTTTCTCATTCCAAATTGGAGCTCTTGATATCCTGGGTCGTTGGCTTCCCAGAAAAATCTCATCCAATAAGGAGTCTCATTCCGCTCTTGATATTTTGGCGTAGTAAAATTAGCCATCACACCCAAACCACGCCGATCTGTAACAGGTGTCTTGATGCCCTAAAATTACATACCCAGGCAATCTCACCCAAATAGGACTATTTTCAGTGGTTGGCACATCACAATGCAACACAAATGCTCACATATGCGTGAAAACATAGAAACATAAAGCCGTCGATGAAACTGTCCCCGCAAATAACCATCGAGGTCTGGGCCATGAGCTGTTCAACGACTCCCTCATCACTCCTCCCGCAAATAAATTAAAAAGGTATGGGCCATGAGATATAGAGGCCTTCTACAACCAAATTCCCCCCAGATCGCAGCCTGCGTCGTTTGGAGGTGTTGAGAGTAACCACTGCTCAGACTTCTTAATACTCACCCGCAAATAACCACAAGGGTCCGGGTTATGAGTAACAACAACAATACTCTCCCCGTAAATAACCACAAGGGTCCGGGACATGAGTAAAAACAACACTTTTCAAATGTTCAATACTCCCCCGCAAATAACCACAAGGGTCCAGGCCATGAGTATGTGCAAGCATTCTCAAACATTATTTCTCAGTACTCCACCTGGGAGTAAATCACGTATTAAAACCAGAGTCAAACAATTCAAATCGGGCACCAAGACTATTCAAAACAGATACCATTCATTTCAAACAAATTCTGAACAGGATCATTAAACAAGTTCTCAAACTGAACTCAGAAAACTGCTAAATCAAGCTGAAAAAGCATCCTCGACATCAGTCCAATCGAAAGTCGATAGGGCCTCCTTCCTGAAACCTGCGCCAAAATTAGGGTTAGATTTCTTCCATAAGGTTGTAGCCGACCGCGACATGGCCTATAAACTCTTGAATCGTCGAAACTAGCTTGGACAAACAATGTTCCTGTGGTGGTGATAGTAGCCCAAAGTAGCAAGCACACTGGGCTCCAAGGTTCAAGAAGAGACACTTGCTAAGAGATGTCCAGAATTCCAAGTTGTAATCTGCTAGGCTTGCCGTGGCAAGCAATTCAGGTGTTACGTGCACACTGCGCTTGCGTCACGTGGACAAGCTTCTGCTACAATCTAGCGTCAGTCTTAGCTTAGACCTAGCTAGCCTGGCACCCTTGTGAGCCTCTAGCAGGACGTGCATGTCCAGGCCGGTCATAGTTGCATACCCTCTCTGTCACTTGCGCACTTCACTTGTGCTACGTGGACATGTTTTGCCACAGTCTAGCATGATCCAGTTTCTGAGGATTGAGCCTCGCACCTTTGTGAGCCTCTAGCAGGACGTGTATGTCTAGGCCGGTCACAATTGCATACCCTCTCTTGCACAACAACATTTTACCATGTAGGCAGTTTGTTCCGCATGAACCACCTCTTATTTTGGTCACTTAATTAATAAGTGACTTTTAGCCATTTAATGGAATATTGAGGACTGCGTTTGGCATGCTCGATCCATCCCTTATCACCTATAAAGGGGCAGCTTTGGCGCTTGTAGAAGGCAGAGAACTCGGAAATGTAGCGGTGCACCAGACCGTGCAGCAGCCCAACGTTTTCTCAGCAAGCAAGATCAGCGTTACCATCGACACAGTTAGCAGGTCAGGCATTTAAATTTTAGCCATAGAACCATCATTGTCGTCGTCGACATCACCATCGTCGTCGGCAGCATCGTCATCGACATAGACCCAATAGTACCCAACATCAGTACCATCAATACACAGTACCCTAGCATCAGTACCCATTAGCATCAACATCTCAGCATCCAGTCATTGTATGAGCATTTGTGCAAGAGAAACAAAGTGCTTGCTCTGGCAATAGAGCAAGGGGGCTCTTGAGGGTTTGGGACCCGACATTCTGTGTCGCCTCTCTCTCTCTCTCGTGTCTCTCTCTTTCTTTCAATTCAATTCAGTTCTTTCAAGTGAAGTAAAGTGTCCCTTGTGTTTGTGCGGAGTACTAGATCCAAGCTAAAATCCATAAACATCTCCATTGCACTTGACATTGCTATCAAAGTTTTGTGCGTGCTTCGGCTTCGCGAACTCAAGGGAAGAACTTAAAGAAGAACGCGAGAAGAATCAAGAACCTCAAGAACCCAAGCGGAACGAAGAACCCAAGAAACCTCTCCCAATTTCTTTTTTCTTGAAAGAATCTCCGAATCCCGATCGTGGACTCATTAGCTTCCATCTTCATTGCCATGTCTTTGAAGGAAGATCAACATCGGATATACGAAAACCCAGCTCTTGAGTACAAGGATCTACTTGCCTCTTATGTGGATATGGAAGGAGTTGGGAGACAGGATCCCTAAACCTCTTTTGCATTCGCATTCGCATGTAGCGTGCATCCACTTCCGTCGACAAGAAACCCTTGGAAATATCTCCGAGCACCCTTATCTTTCAGCTTCACCCGCAATGTTTTCACGACAAGACTATTCAAGTGGTGACTGGTCGTACTTGCTTGTAAGGCACAGTCAACAGGAAGACTAATATTCAGCGACAGTAGTAAGGCTACCTGATAACTCGTATGGTAGGTGTTTACATCGCACCAGATCTACATCTGCAATATCCACTCGTTTGGAGGAATTTTCATCGGTTGGTGCATCCACATGCATCAGAGCCATTCTGCATCAGAGGTACAGATAGTAGTTTGGCAGTTGTGCCTCATCTTTAAGAGGGGGGATGTCACGTGTGCACTTCACTTGGGCTACGTGGACATGTTCTGCCACGGTCTAGCATTGTCACGTGCACATTTAACCCTATGTGTACGTGGACAAGCTACTTCATGACATGGGTTTAGTTCAGTCAGTTCAATTATATTAGGAAGTGATCTGGCACTTTTGTGAGTCTGTTCGCAGACCGTGCATGTCCAGACACTTAGAGTAGATGCATATCCTCTGGTTGCACAAAGCATGATTATCAGATTTCCATCAGAACCCATCAGGAGCATTTTTACAGTGCATAGACCTATTGAAACCGGCCTGTTCAATCCAAAAAGGGCGGTAGACTTTACTTCAAACCTTGATTTAGCTTTCACCCATTATTAGTCGTCTATTTTACCAGTACTTTCAAGACACAACAAAGGGGAGAGGGATACAGGCTGCTAGATTGCACCTGTATGAGTAGACCGACACCAGATTGGCCCCTAACTTAGGCGCCCCTTTCGGTATTTCTTTATTGTTCAAAAGAGGGAATAAACGCTGTGGTTCCCTACAAGCTGCCCCGCACAAACTCGGCTGAATTTCCACTGTTCCGGCCTGATTTCGGCAGCATAACTGTACTAGGACACTTCACAGTCAGTATTCCCACGCATTGACTGACTTTCCCGACGCATACGGGCACTTTGCAAAACCTGGCGAGAATCTGCAGCACGCTGAATTCTCTGTTTTCAGCCCTGAAAATGCGCCAGATCACCTGTACAGCGGTCCCCTTGCGTCCCCGAACCTCCTGGGGGTATTAGGGTCCGTTTAGGGCCAAAACCCTAAACCTGCAAAAATACACAGCAGGCTGTAATTTACTGTTTCGGGCTCCGTTTCGCGTGTCGGTCGCATCCGTAGCAAGTCCTCGAGCTCCCGCGCCTGTAGGGCTACTTGCCCTTTGAATCGGACGAGATTTCTGGCGTGAAACCTCTCCAAATTCACCTGTACTTGCGGGGGATTAGCCGCTAGCTAATCCAGTACCTGTGCAAGAGGCTCTTGCCTCGGCAATCGCGCATGAACCCACACAACTGTACATTGGTCAAATGAAGAGCCCACTAGAGGGGCATAACATACTGCCAAAGGGGAGAGAGAGGGCAGTGCGTAGCGTGCAGGGCATCACTCCTGGCACTGCACTGTGCATAAGAGGGAAAGCAAGCACTCCATAGCTCTTAACCTGTGACAAAAATTGAAAATGAGGCTCTCCCCCTCCTAAATTCAACGCCGCTTCTTGTTGCATGAGGCAAGTGCATCAGAAGGTGCCACTTGGCACATTTATAAGCATTTTCCCGTTTCGGGGTTGCCGTCTAAAAATATCCCAACCGGTTGCCTAGTTGACTTCACGGCAGAGTAAGAAAATGTTCCCCTTGTCATTCCGGAGATAATGACGTCAACACATTTTCAGGTCCCAAAATAGCAGTTTCCTAAATTTTAGGAGATGCTGCCATTGTATCTTTCTAGGTCATCCGACCCTCTTTATATACTGCAGCCACATCCAAAACTGAAATGTAGCCTCTGTAGCAAAGGATTCCACTTTGGCTAGTCAATGACCCCACTTGGCTAACCATAGTCCTTGTCCAACCTTAGTGCTCTCTTGCCCTCAGGCCTGGACTCCCTCTGGACAGTTCCACACTAGCTATGCAATGCAGGGCAGTTAGATTTCCTGAGGGGTGTTTCCAAAAAGTGAAAGTAAATAGATAATAAGAAAGAAATCAACAAAAAGGATAGATAGTAGTCACACGCTGGTGACATACCCTCCTCTTGAAATCTCAAACGTCCTCGTTTGCATCTATGTCGTACATGCTTACTGTCAACACTGATGTATTCAACACCTGTCGACACATATACGACACATACATGCTCATTGTCAACCCTAGTGTATTCAACACCTCGTCGACTCATGTATTGCCTGCGTGTGAACCTTGTCCCAATGACATAGTGGTAGCTGCGCACTCTGCCATTGCTTTGAGTCACTAACTTTCCAATGACAAAATGGTAGCTGCACATTTTGCCACTGTCTTATAGTACACGTTGGATCCCATAACACTTTCGAGCATACCCAAACCGACAGTTTAAGAATGCAGTTACACATGTACTCTTCAATAGAAGCAATCACTGTATCCTTGACAAACTGACAAGAAATACTCACTTCTATAGCACTAACCAAATTTTTGGACATTCCATAAGAGCAATTGCCAAACTGACAATCTGTACAGCTCTAACATTCATGTAACAGGTATTTGATTTGAGCTCACTTTAAATACCATGTACATCATTTGTTTCAGAAGCCATTGTCACACTGACAATCCATTTAGCCTTGAAACTCAAGGGGTCAAGGTAGGTTGCAAATCGAAGGCTTCCAGGTAAAGTGATAACACAGTTGGTGACTCTGCAAGTTCACCTTCTTCCATCCACTTAGCATCCATTGGTGGATAGTTTCTGAACTTTACCAAGTAACGCCTAGCAACCTTGCCTTTCACTTTCCTTTCTTTGTGTGCCAAAATCTGTTCAGGGACCAAGATCTCGTCAAGTTCCTCGACTTCCGGCTGATCTTCAGCTGGCATATCTTCTGGCACATCACCCACATAGGGTCTGAGAAGACTCACATGAAATGCATTGTGAATCTTCCAACTGTCAGGCAATTTCAGCCTATATGCAACATCACTGATTATGTCGCACACTTGAAAAGGCCCATAGTAACGCATGCTGAGCTTTGGAAACAGTCTTTCCTTGCCCTTCATCTTCTTTAACCTTGCCTTTTCAAAGCGTAAAAGCACCCAATCACCAAGTGAATATACCACTTCACGACGGTGACGATCAGCTGCTTTCTTTTGTTTTGCCTGAGTCCTTTCTAAGGCCACTTTGACCTTCTTGTACATTTCATCCATGTCCTGAACATACTTATCTGCTTCAAATATCTTGTCCTTTGTATGTAGTATGGGAGGAACTTTCTTGCCACCTTCAACTATCTCAAAAGGTGCCTTGCCAGTTGATGAATGCACTGTATTATTGTATGCATACTCCACCAATGGCAAATACTGCTCCCACTTTCCTTTATGCTCTGACACATAGCACTTCAGCAGATCTAGGACAGTAGAATTTTTCTCTTCTGACTGCCCATCTGTTTGAGGATGAAATGACGAAGAGAATTTGAGCGTTGTGCCCATATTCTCAAACAAGCCTCTCCAGAACAAACTTGTCATGCGTGGATCACGGTCGCTAACAATCGATTGTTGCATGCCATGATACTTGAAAATATTGCTCATAAACAAGCGTGCCATCTGATCTGGCTTTATCTTCTTCCTGACAGGAATGAAATGAGCCTGTTTGCTGAATCTGCAAATAATGGTCCAAATACCATCGTTTCCTGTTTGCGTTCTCGGAAGATCAAAGATAAAATCCATAGCAATACTTTCCCATGGTTTATCTGGAATAGGTAGTGGTTGCAATAACCCTGGTGCCTTTTGCCTGTCAAACTTGACCTTTTGGCATATTAGGCATTCTCGCACAAAGGCATCCACATCCCTTCTCAATGTAGGCCAATAGAAGAATGTCTCAACCGCTTTAACTGTAGCATCGATACCACGATGCCCTGCATACGGTGGGACATGACTCTCTTCCATAACTTTGCGTCGCAATGGCTTTGTGACACACAATCTGCCATGCATCATCATGAACCCATCTTTGAGAAGATAGTGTTCATGACGTTGTCCATCCATTAGTTGCTCGAAGACCCTTGCAAAATCTTCATCATTTGCATACTGTTCTCTCATATCATCAAGTTCATGATGATAAGGAATCGACACAGCTGAAATTTGTGGCTTCCTTGACAAGGCATCAGCCACAACGTTCTTCTTGCCTTCCACATGCACAATCTGAAAATGGAACATGGACAAGATATTTGCCCATCGCATATGCTTCTCAGATAACTTTGTCTGTGTCAAGAAGTATCGCAAGGTCTGATGGTCCGTTTGGACAACAAAGTCTGCACCTAGCAGGTAGTGTTTCCAACTTAAGAGCGCATGAATCACAGCCAGTAACTCTTTCTCATAGACCTGCATGGTCATCTCTGGCCCTATGCTCTCATAGGCTACTACCCTGCCATCTTGCATTAGCACTGCACCAATGCTACTACCGCAGGCGTCACATTGGACAACAAATGACTTCCTAAGATCTGGCAACACAATGACTGGATCTGAAGTCATCTTTTCCTTTAAGAGATTAAAAGCTGAAATCTCTTTTTGTGTCCATCTAAAGGTGACTGCCTTCTTTTGAAGAGCATGTAAAGGTGAAGCAATCTCAGTGAAATTTCGGATAAACCTTTTGTAATAGGAGCTTAGTCCCAAAAAGCTTCGGACATCATGCACTGTCTTCAAATTTGGCCATGACTTGATCGCTTCAACTTTTGCAGGATCCATTCTGACACCATCCTTTGAGACAATGTGTCCCAGAAAGTGAATCTCTTCCAGAAAAAACTCACTTTTCTTTGCATTGATGAGCAACCTATGACTGCGTAGCTCTTTGAACACAATGGCCAAGTGATGCCTATGCTCCTCTTCATTCTTTGAGTAGACTATCATGTCATCAAAGAATGTACCAACAAACTGCTGGTGTGGACAGAAAATTCTGTCCATCATCCTATTAAACGTAGCAGGAGCATTTGTGAGACCAAAGGGCATCACTAAAAATTCGTAAAGGCCAAACGTCGTTCTAAAAGCAGTCTTGTGCACATCCTCTGATCTAATGCGGATCTGATGGTACCCACTCTTTAGATCTATCCTGCTAAACATAGCTGCTGCTCCTAATTTGTCCATAATATCATCAATTCTAGGTATAGGGAACCTATTCTTGATGGTATTCTTGTTCAGTGCACGGTAGTCGATGCACATACGCCATGAGCCATCCTTTTTCTGCACCAACAACACTGGAGAACAGAATGGAGATGAACTGGGCTGAATCAGCCCCTTTTCTAACAGTTCCTGTACTTGGCCCATTATCTCTTTCTACTGAGCCGCACTAACCCTGTACGGAGGCTTATTTGGTGGGCTACTGCCTGGCACCAAATCTATTGCATGGTCTGTCACAAATGCGGGCACCACGTGCCAATAGAAAAGAACAGACTGAACAGACTTTTGTTCAATAACAACTGAACTGAGAGAGAGAGAGAGAGAGAGAGAGAGAGAGAGAGATTTAGAGGACTGTACAACCAAACGCTCCCCAGACCGCAGTCTGCATCGCTCGGAGGTTCAAGCATACAACGAAACGCTCCCCAGGCATCGGCCTGCGTCGTTCCGAGGTTTTCAAACAATATCAAGACAGTATTTCTCACTCCTCCACTCGGGAGTAAAAATCACCAATCAATGAAACCGGCATTGAAACCAAAGTCAAACATTTCAAATCGGCACCAAAACAGGTTCAAAACAGATATCATCCATTTCAAACAAATTCCAAACAGGATCACCAAACAAGATCAAACAGAACTCAAACTTAAAAAGCAATCTCGACATCAATCGAGCTCGAAAAGTCGACTGACTTTCCATCCTGAAACCTGCACCAAAAATTAGGGTTAGGTTCATTCCATAAAGTCATAGCCGAGCACAGCATGATCCAATCAGCTCTTGGACAAACAGTGTTTCTTTGGCGGCGATGGTAGTCCCAAGAGATAGCAATCACACTGAACCTCCAAGGTCATCTGCTCGTGAAGAGACATCTACTGAGAGATGTCGAGAAATTTCAATTTATAATCTGCTAGGGTTTCCATGGCAAGCATTTCAGGATACCCCACTCTGCCAGAAGTTGCACTCCGAAGGAAGATGTCAGAAACCATATAACTTCGGGCAAAAATTTTCTTGAAAGCTTGCCAAGTACTTGGAGTATGCTGCTTGGTAGCTATAGACATCAACATCTGCATGGCACTGCTTCTGAGAAAAACAGTGACTTGAAACAAATCTGGATCCTTCTCTTGCATGGCTTATGCCATGTAAGACATGAGCGGTGAAGACGGGAGCGCGCCCGATGCGCGATGAAGTAAGGGTGAGAGTGGCTAATACCTCAAATATAATTCAATTCCAATAGCTCTGTCTGCTCTTTTGTAGGACCGGTATGCTTTCAGAAAAGCACACGCCTGATGCTCTGATACCACTGTCACAAATGCGGGCACCACGTGCCAATAGAAAAGAACAGACTGAACAGACTTTTGTTCAATAACAACTGAACTGAGAGAGAGAGAGAGAGAGAGAGAGAGAGAGAGAGAGAGAGAGAGAGAGAGAGAGAGAGAGAGAGACGACACGCGACACGGAGTGGCGAAATTCCACCCCAGAGAGTATTGGCCCCAAACCTTGGCGCCCCTTTCGGTATTTCTTTATATTACTGCTGATTCGCAAAGTACAACAGCTGGGGAGCACCTCCTCTGCAATCTTCGCGCTGAAGAGTGCCAGAGAGGGTCTCCAAGGCTCATATTTAAAGGCCCAAAGCCTAAAAGCATCAAATATGAAAAGCTGACCCCAAAAAATCACTTTCCTAAAATTTCGGGATTTCCCTAAAAATCCGCCGCGAATTCCGGGACGTCCGTACAGGTGCCACATCATCATATTTTGATGTGCAAAGTCTTTTGAGTGTGTTCTGCTTTATTTTTAATGCCTTTATGCCACTTGGGACCCCATCGGACGGGATCCCCATAAGTTGGTAGGACTTCTTCTTTTGTTGCTTGTTCTTCTTAGGGTTTGTAGAATTAGGGTTTGCAGGTTTTAGGGTTAGGGTTTCCAGAATTAGGGTTCAGCAGTTAGGGTTTCTGGCAGAAATTAGGGTTTGCAGGTTTTAGGGTTAGGGTTTCCAGAATTAGGGTTTCAGCAATTAGGGTTACCACGTCCTCACTCTATGACACTTCTTCTACTGCTTCTTAGGGTTTAGGCCCCTCGGTCGGCATCTGTAAGTTGGCTCCATTCTTTAGGCTTTGACACATCAGCAGTTTGTTACATGGTCCTCGGGTCTCTCTGGCGGTAATTGAGACGGTAATGAATCGGAAAAACAGTCACTATACTCTTGTAAAAACATTGACCTTTCTTTATCTAGCACAGATAAATTTGATTCATCACAATCTGACACTTCACGTGCAAAAACCAAGTACGCGGAAAGATGCTTTTTCATTACAGAAGTAATAGCAGAAGCTGATACAGTAGGAATAGACTCCCCTTTAAGCTTTACATCCAGAATGTGAGTCTTTCCCCTGCTCTGTATAGTGATCTTTTTGTTGTAGGCATCCATGATTCCCTGTACACGAAACAACCAAGGAATACCTAACAACACATCACATCCGTCTAGTGGCATGATGTAAAATTCTTCAGCATCTACATAGGACTGGATATGTAGACGCAACTTTCCAATGATGGGTGTCACAGCCTCTGTATGGCCAGGACATGCCAAACCTGCCTCTGCTGTATACCCCATCTCTTCAGGTCTGATTCCCAATTTTGAAGCCAATTCTGGGGAAATAAAGTTGGCTTTGGCACCTGGATCAAAGAAGATGAGCACTGTTTGATCCCTAACCTTTCCCCATGCTCTGCAAAGCTCACTTGCATCTGAATTTGGCTTGTCGCCCACCATATCTGGCACTAAACCAGCCATGGGCTTCTTTCCTTTCTTGTCTTCCTTGTCATCAGAATCAGCTGGCCTTTTCTTTGTAGGACAATTGTAAGCAATGTCGCCAGGCTGCTCACATATAAAGCATTTGTTCTCTGTCCTCAGGACCTTCTTTTGCTCTTCTGACTTGCGAGGAAAACGTCTTTTCCATTTCTTTGCTGGTCCTTTTTCTGATTCAGCCGTAGCTTTATCTTTCCCTGCGTTGGCCGACTCCTGAGTCCCTTTAGGAGCCTCATTGGGAACGTGCTTCTTGGCTAAATTTTTCTTGCCTGATCCTGCCTTGACGCCAGTGTTAAATTCACAATCTTCTCCCTTGAGCAAACCATTCCCAGTGTTTGCTACCTCGATGAGCTGCGTCAAAGTAGTGACTTTTGTCTTCGTGCAATATTTTCTCAATCCTTTGGGTAGGCCATAACAGTATTTTTCAATCTGTTCTGTCAATGGCACAAACCTATAGGAAGTTACTGGAAGTAGAGCTTTCCAAAACTTCCGATTGTAATCATCCAGATTTCTACAAGTGGCAGCATTAAGCTGGTGCCATTCTGTCATGACATCTGCTTCAAAGTCATCAGATAACCATGCTGCTGCAAAAATTTGCTTGAAGTAAATCCATGTGGACGGAGCTTGCCCTTGAAGCAATAAAGTTGTCCACCATTGTCCCGCATTCCCTTTCAAGAAAGTGGCTGCCTTGCGGATCTTTGAAGCCTCTGTAAAGTTTCCCCCTGCATAGGCCTTGTCAAACTGCTGGAGGAATGAGAGAGCCTTCTTCGTGTCATCAAACCCTGTAAAGGTCGTGAATGACACACCTTTGCCACCTTCTTTGTACGGAGTTGGCCTCTCCAGCGGCGTTAAATTGTCATATGGAAGTGACTGAAACATGGGAACACTATTAGGGTTCATCTGTGTTCCTTGGCCGCTATTAACTTGACCTGGAAACGCCATATTTGGCTGTTGATTTGTAATTCCAGCCATACCAAAATTTACCTGTGGCATCCCAAATTGGCCCTGAGTGCTTTGAAACCCTGGTTGCATACCCATGACACTGTACATGGGGTTAGGCATCATCGTTTGAGCACCCCCAAACACTGTTCCTGGCGTATAAAACTGATTTCCAGGTGCATGACCAGCCATGCTCTGGAATACTGATCCACCTCCAAAATAGCCAGGGTGTACTGAAGGTGGTGGGAAGACTTGTTGCATAGCCTGTAGGTTGCTTCCTTGCCCATTAGAACCACCTATAGGCTGCTGAAAGGTGGCGGGCTGAACTGGTATAGCTTGAAAGACTGGCATCTCAGCCACCTGTTCTTGCACCTTAGGCACAGGTTGTGGAGACTGCATGTTCTCCGTCAAGTGTACAGGTGTTTCCATTGACTGTGCGGTATGAATCACCTGTGCTCGAGCCTTAACAGGCTTTTGAATATGATCCAGTGACCCAACTTACTGAGACGGAACAGGAGGTTACAGAAAGGCTAAAAACCTCGGGTTCTGCATTACTTGTGTGAACATAGCCACAGCAGTAGCCAACTGGGCCCTGAATATATCATCATCTGTCTGTGGTGGTCTTGAGGAATCACCCACTTCATGTGTCTGTTGACCCTGTGAAGACGAAACCTCTTCAGTCACATCATCTGGTCTGTCAGCCATAATTGCTATTCCCTGTGTCAAGTCTATGATCCCCTGTGTCTTCAAGCCTAAAACTGACCAAGGCTCACTTCTATGGGAAAAAGTGATTTAATCCCGTCGATGGAACCATGAAACCGGCCTGTTCAATCCAAAAAGGGCGGTAGACTTTACTTCAAACCTTGATTTAGCTTTCACCCATTATTAGTCGTCTATTTTACCAGTACTTTGAAGACACAACAAAGGGGAGAGGGATACAGGCTGCTAGATTGCACCTGTATGAGTAGACCGACACCAGATTGGCCCCTAACTTAGGCGCCCCTTTCGGTATTTCTTTATTGTTCAAAAGAGGGAATAAAAGCTGTGGTTCCCTACAAGCTGCCCCGCACAAACTCGGCTGAATTTCCACTGTTCCGGCCTGATTTCGACAGCATAACTGTACTAGGACACTTCACAGTCAGTATTCCCACGCATTGACTGACTTTCCCGACGCATACGGGCACTTTGCAAAACCTGGCGAGAATCTGCAGCACGCTGAATTCTCTGTTTTCAGCCCTGAAAATGCGCCAGATCACCTGTACAGCGGTCCCCTTGCATCCCCGAACCTCCTGGGGGTATTAGGGTCCGTTTAGGGCCAAAACCCTAAACCTGCAAAAATACACAGCAGACTGTAATTTACTGTTTCGGGCTCCGTTTCGCGTGCCGGTCACATCCGTAGCAAGTCCTCGAGCTCCCGCACCTGTAGGGCTACTTGCCGTTTGAATCGGACGAGATTTCTGGCGTGAAACCTCTCCGAATTCACCTGTACCTGCGGGGGATTAGCCGCTAGCTAATCCAGTACCTGTGCAAGAGGCTCTTGCCTCGGCAATCGCGCATGAACCCACACAACTGTACATTGGTCAAATGAAGAGCCCACTAGAGGGGCATAACATACTGCCAAAGGGGAGAGAGAGGGCAGTGCGTAGCATGCAGGGCATCACTCCTGGCACTGCACTGTGCATAAGAGGGAAAGCAAGCACTCCATAGCTCTTAACCTGTGACAAAAACTGAAAATGAGGCTCTCCCCCTCCTAAATTCAGCGCCGCTTCTTGTTGCATGAGGCAAGTGCACGAGAAGGTGCCACTTGGCACATTTATAAGCATTTTCCCGTTTCGGGGTTGTCGTCTAAAAATATTCCAACCGGTTGCCCAGTTGACTTCACGGCAGAGTAAGAAAATGTTCCCCTTGTCATTCCGGAGGTAATGACGTCAACACATTTTCAGGTCCCAAAATAGCAGTTCCCTAAATTTTAGGAGATGCTGCCATTGTATCTTTCTAGGTCATCCGACCCTCTTTGTACACTGCGGCCACATCCAAAACTGAAATGTAGCCTCTGTAGCAAAGGATTCCACTTTGGCTAGTCAATGACCCCACTTGGCTAACCATAGTCCTTGTCCAACCTTAGTGCTCTCTTGCCCTCAGGCCTGGACTCCCTCTGGACAGTTCCACACTAGCTATGCAATGCAGGGCAATTAGATTTCCCGAGGGGTGTTTCCAAAAAGTGAAAGTAAATAGATAATAAGAAAGAAATCAACAAAAAGGATAGATAGTAGTCACACGCTGGTGACACCTATTTTCCCTATTTTAGCCAATTTTCACTTATTATTTTTAAGTGACTTGTTGGGAACTAGATAGGGCAATTTTGATAGCCAAGTATATAAGAAAACCTAGCGCTAGCACTTTCTAGCAGCAGAGGCAATAGGAACCAAGGGTTCAGCAGGCACCTTCTCAGCAAGACTCCCCACCGGCAGGAAGACTGAGCGTTTTTCAGCCATCAAGAAGATCAGCCAGTGTTTTTGCACTTGCAGATTCCCGACGACAGTAGAACATCAGATCAGCCCTAGCGTTTTGCATTTGTAGGACAAGCGGCGACAGCAGAACCACAGACCCACTAGCGTTTTTGCAACCGACTCCAATTCAGCCCTAGCGTTTTTGGTTTGCAGATCAGTCCCTAGCGTTTTGCAGTTTCATCGCGACAAGACCACAAGAAGCTTCAACGTTTTCAGTTTCCAGCAGTCAGACATCGCAGTAGGACCTCGAACCTTGTAGATCTCAGCTTCCTGCAGTAGATCCTCGCCGCACGGTCAGATCCAGCACAGTTTGCAAATTCAGCTTGGAAAACGCAGATTTTAGCATCTGCGTTTTCAGCGCATCGTCGTCGCATCGTCATCATCGACATAGAGTCAGAATTCAGCAGATAAAGGTTTGCAGATTTCAGTCCGTCTCGTCATCGTCCTCATCGTCATCGACATCGTTGGCAAGTCCAAAGCATTGTAGAGATTTGTGCAATCAATAGTAGACCATTCTCGCCATAGAGAGTGGGGCCTTCGGAGGAGGGTTTGACAACATTCTGGTGGCGTATTCTTCTCTCTCTATCTCTCAGTCTCAGTATTCTTATTCACAGTGTTCATCACTTTGTTTGTGTCCATTGCACTCTCTCACTAAAGGAACGGAAGGCTCTCCCTTCCATAAGTAAAAGGAACCTTGAGCAGAGTTCGGAGCACTCATCTTGAGCAAAGTTCAACATTCACTTCCGCCGCACCTTACATTGGTATCAGAGCTTTGGCAGTGTTCTGTATCACTCAAGGAAAGAACCACATAATTTTTTTTTGCTTGTTGTGGTCGCACATAACCCAGGTCCACTTGGGCGTGTTGATTCCTAATCGTGTTTTTGAAGAGTGACAGGAAACCCAAGAAAGAAGGGCTTGTCCAACCTCCCCTTGTGCCTCTTTTCACTCATTGAGAGCGGACCGTGCACTTAGCGGCTGGCCAATTGACATGAGGTGGGAAAAAGCAACCTTGGTGTGAGCGCGAGGCTGCCAAGGGGTGCGCCCGTAGAAAAGAGAAGAGCTCGGGTGAAGAGAAGATACTTCTCTAACACAGATTGCAAGCGAAAGAAGAACCTCAAGAACTCAAGAACCTCAAGCACTCAAGACCCTCAAGAACCCAAGAACTCAAGAACAAGAACCACAAGAACCCAAGCTCCTCGTGAACTTACGAACCCAAGACTTCAGTGGATGGTCATCACCCGAAGCGGAATGGATACTTCGCATGGAGGTGCTGAGCAGGGGGGTGGCGAAGAAGAGTTTTCCCCACGAGGAGGTTTCCGACCCTCCCCCTTCCCCATCTACGCCAAGGATTACACTAACTCCTATGGAGGCTTTCGACAAGATGATGATGGACAGGAAGTTAGACAGCAAAGAAAGAATAGCAGCCATAGAGCGCAAATATGAAGAAAGAATGATAGCCATAACGCGTGAGCACGAGCAAGCACGCTTGGAAGCCGAAGAAAGAAACGCAGAAAGGAATCGTGAGCGTGAAGAAAGACAAGCAGACTTTGATCGCGAGAACAAAGCAAGAAAAGCAATGAGCGATCAACACATGAAAGAGTTGTTGCGACTATTATGCAGGCGCAGTTTGAACAGAATCAGGAGAAGGAGACTCTTTCAGTCTCTTCTTTTCCAAAGCACGACACACAGGAATTACATGATTTGCATGATAATGATAAGCATGACGATTTGCATGATCAAGATGTGATTATTCACGAGCATGATGGTTTGCATGATCAAGATGTGATTATTCACGAGCATGATGCTTTGCAGGATAAAGATGTGATTGTTCACACGGATGATGGTTTAGTTGATGCTTTTTCTAGTGAAGCTAACCTCATTGCAGATTCGATCAATCACGAAGAACAGATCTTGGCTCTCGAGTCGAGGTCCACAAAACCCCCACAGGAAGATTCAATCAATCACGAAGAACCGATCTTGGCTCTCGAGTCGAGTTCCAAAGAACCCCCATAGGAAGTATTATGTGTTCGAATGATTAGTCAGCACGCATTGTTCAAGTGTTCCATTCGTGATTCTTTCCTGTATTTTAATCACCGTCCTTATGTGATCCCTTTTCACAGGCATGACATATTGTACGATGAGCACGATTCACTCATTAATGAGCACGGATGTGTGTTGATTACTCATGGAAAGATGAAATGTTTGCACCCAAGGAATTCACATTCCATGTCTCTTTCTTGACATGACACAGTATTAGAAAGAGCACAAGAAGGATTGAGCATCAAGCATCGGCATTTCCATTGTGATTTGCCACAGTTGATTGATATATATCAGAAAGTCAAGTTTCAATGCCATTGTTTGCGTGTGTTTGATGAACGGTTTGACACTCCGTCACTTTGTTCCTTTGCATTGCATGCACAATTTTTTCGAAGGACTAGAATTTTTCCAGTCACTTTACGTGGAATGGGTATGTTCATGTTTTTGTGTTGGAAGTGGTTTCAGGAATTTTCATCCTCGGAGATTCTTGAAGAAGGTAGAAGTATGTCTATAGACGAAGATGAAGCATTGAAGGAGCCACAGATGACTGTGTCGCTTTTGGCCCGGCCCAAAGAAGCAAGCGTTGCAGACCTTTATGAAATTCAAGTATCGTAGGACCCACGCATCAGAGTGGGTAGGCGAAGAGTCTTCCCAAGATTCTAGACGCTGTTGGCGATCTCCCTCAACGCCATACAGTTCGGTACCAGTACCTCACTTTGAAAAGGAGGGGATGTCACATGCACATCTAACCCTGTGTACGTGGACAAGCTACTTCATGACATTGGTTCAGTTAGTCAGTTCAGCTAGATTAGGAAGTGATCTGGCACTTTTGTGAGTCTGTTCGCAGACTGTGCATGTCTAGACACTTAGTGTCACGTGACACATCCCAACCCTATGTGTCCGTGGACAAGCTACACCACAGCAGGGTTCAGTTTGTCCAGTCAAGTATAGATTAGCAGTGATCTGGCACTTTTGTGAGTCTACTCGTAGACCGTGCATGCCCAGTCACTGAGTGTAGATGCATATCCTTTGGTTGCACACCGCATAAGCATAAGCATTTCCATCAGATTCCATCAGAGTCAGTTTGGGGATTTTTCAAGTGACTTTATCCTATTTTTCCCTATTTTTAACATTTTTCACTTATTTATTAAGTGACTTTTGTTGGGTACTCAGTAGGGCAAATTGGGTAAGTTAATATATAAGCAAACCCAAGTTAGCACAATTAGGCAGATGAGCAAAGAGCACAACAGGCTTCCCCAAGTAGCAGGTGCTCCCTCCCTCTCTCAACAAGACCTCCCCAAGTCATCCCCTTGGTGAGCCATCCCTAGCAGTTAGCATCGCCATCCACTCCCTCCCTTGGGCGTTTCCTCCCACATCAAAGTATCGCCATCAAGCCTTCTTGCCTGGTGTTTTTCCCCCCTACCACCATCAGCCCATGCAGCGTTTTTGACTCAGCAACATCAGCAAATTACTAACGCTAGGACTGCTGCCCATTCCAGCGGTTTTTAGCATTAGATAGACCTGCAAACTGCAGCTTTTTCAGCATTGGATACCTGCAATTTCCAGCGTTTTCAGCATGCGACAGTAGCCTAAAAACGCAGCCAGATGGTGTAAGCACATCAGCGTTTTTGTCATCAGCATGAACCCCGATGAAACCATTCATTTTCAGCCATAAGGACAGCAGTAAACAGTCATTTTCAGCCACCGAAACAGCCATGAAATTCAGCAAATAGAAGATCTCAGATTTCAGCCCCAAGTATAACCGGCCTGTACAACGTAGAGGGCGGTACTATTTTAATTACCTGTTAACTTTACACAGAGCACTGAGAAGGGAAGAGAACACAGTTGCGTCTAGCGACTAGAATGTCACTGCGCACACGAGACCTACACCCTGTAGGCCCCTAAGACTGGCGCCTCTTTCGGTATTTCTTTATTCAAATTAAGGTAGACGATCCGACCACTTAGCACAAGCTTTCACAAAGCTGTCCAAACCTGGCGAGGGCTGAAAACCTGCGGCTGAAAACGCAGGTTTTCGACCTGATTTTGGCAGCATAGTGGCGCAAAAACCCCTGTAGGTCAAAAGCACCTGTCTAGGACGGATTCCCTCGCTATTTGGAAGCTTTCTGGTGAGCTATCACAGAAATTCAGCGGGCTGTAATTCCCTGTTTTTCACTGCCGGGTGCCCAAAAGCCTGTACACGCATCCCAAGGCTCTCACGAGGCTTCCCCGGGGTTCCCTTGCAGTTTAGGTGTGAAATTCTAAACCTGCAGAAAAACACAGCAAGCTGTAATTCGCTGTTTCGGATCGTTTTAAGGGGAGCAAACACGCCTACGCATGTCCCAAGGGCTCCCGCACGCAATGGGATAGTTCCCCTGTGAATTGGACGAAAACTCTCCGAACTCGCAATCTTTCGCGATGGAACTGTGCGTATCTGTGGGGGATTAACAATTAGCTAATCCGGTTCCTGTTCAGAAGGCTCTTGCCTTGGCAAACGCGCATAAACCCCTAGAACTGTACATGTTCATCTGAGTAGCCCAACTAGTGGGGCATTACCATATGTGCCAAAGGGGAGAGAGAGATGCACGAGAGCAAGTCATCGCGCTACATAAGACAGAGGAGAAGGCAAGCTTTCCATTAAAGCTGTAGACCTGTACCCACTACTCACACACACACTGTAGCTCCCTTATGATAAAAAATCAGCCTCCTCTCTCAAATTGGGCGCCCCCTCTTCAGCTGGAAGTAGCAAACTCCCTAGAAGCCGCCATGTGTCCAGTTTGCCCCTTTTGAGTTAATTTTCTAGTTCCCACTGACTTATAAAGTTATAAGTGACTTTCCGAGTGGCCCAGACTTCATTTGGCGCACACAGGCTTCCATACTCATCAGAATTCAGTGCTAACTGGCCCGACCAGTCCCAGACTGACTGACCCAAACTCCCGCTGTGAGAAACCTATTCGGCCGCAGCCGTTTCACACTGGCCATGCAATGTCCACTTGCACCTTTTCAAGGGTTCCGGGGAAAACAAGTAAAAATAAAATAAATAAAAATATATAGTACTTATTTACGGAAGGCAACTGGAAAAATACACCTCTTGGTGACACTAAGTCGTCGTCATCATCACTGTCGTCGTCATCGGCATAGTCCAAGTTGCATCAGTCCATTGCATACGCATTGTACACCTTTGTGCAATCAAAGTAGACTACTCTCGCCGACGAGAGTGGGGCCTTCGGAGGAGGGTTTTACAACCTCTCGGGTGTCGTATCTCTTCTCTCTCCTTCTCTCAGTCTCATACACTTGCACGCACAATATCCACTCACTTTGTTCGTGATCATAGCACTCTCCATAAAGACGGAAGGCTCTCTCCTTCCCTAAGAACTAAAAGGAACCTTGAGCAAATATAGATCACTAATCTTGAGAAAATACAACATTCATTCCGCTGCACCTAACATTGGTATCAGAGATTTGGAAGTGTTCTGTACTACTCAAGGGAAGAACCACAAGAATTTTTTTGCTTGTTTCGGTTGCACGAACCCAAGTTCGCTTGGGCGTGTCGATTCCTAATCGTGTTTTGTTGAAGAGTGACAGGAATCCCAAGAAAGAAGGGCTTGTCCAGCCTCCCCTTGTGTCTCTTTTCACTCATTGAGAGTGGACCGTGCACTTAGTGGCCGGCCAAATCAACGTGAGGTAGGAAAAAGCAACCTTGGTGTGAGCGCAAGGCCGCCAAGGGGTGCGCTCGCAAAAAGGAGTAGAACTCGGGTGAAGAGAAGATCCTTCTCCAACGCGATTTGCAAGCGAAAGGAAAGCTCAAGAACCTCAAGAACCCAAGACCCTCAAGACTCAAGAACCTCAAGAACCTCAAGAACTCAAGACCCTCAAGAATCAAGAACCTCAATACCTCAAGACCCTCAAGAACCCAAGTTCCTCGCGAGCTTAAGAACCCAAGATCATAGTGCATAGTCGTCACCCGAAGAGGAATGGATACTTCGCATACAGGTGATGAGCATGAGAGAGGCGACGAAGACTCGTCCCCAACCGGAGATGATTTCTTCAACCCTCCCCCTTCGCCATCTACGCCACCAAGTGCGCCAAACCCTATGGAGGCAATGGTCAAGCAGATGATGGCCATGATGGATAGACAAGAAGCAAATCGCCTTGCTCAAGACCGCGAGCGCGACGAAAGAAACGCAAAACTTGCCGCAAAACAAGAAGACAATCGACTTGCTTTAGAACGCGAGTGCAACGAACGCAAAGAACGGAAACAACTAAGAAAGGCGGAAGAGGCGGCAAGAAATGCGGCCTTGGAGGCCGATCGTACCGCTCAAAGATTGGCTTTGGAGACGGAGCGTGAGGCTCAACGAGAGCTCCGCACTCAAGAATTGCTTTGACAAGCGCTAGCCTCAAAGACCGAACCACCCAAAGATCATGGGAGTTCGTCAATTGGCGCAAGCCACGACACGGATTCCAACCATCGAGTCACAGAAAAGTTGACTTTCAGTAAGTACGACGGTAAGATGGATGCTACAGTTATTCATTCTTGGTTGCATCAATTTAATGCTTATTTTGCGACAACTAAGAAGATTGGAAATAGCAAAGTTTTGACGGCAGCTATGTACCTTGCCGATGATGCCATCAATTGGTACCACGCATGGCAAGAGGCACAGCTAGCCGTGCACCTAGAGGCAGCCGACGGATTCACGCCCCTTTCTTTCGATTGGGCTGATTTCCAAGACAAGCTCAAGGCGCGGTTTATGCCACCTCATTACCTCGAACGATTGAAAGACGATTGACGCTCTCTCAAGCAAAATGGTATGCTAGTCACGTCTTTTTCTAATCGTGTTTTGCAGCTAGGCACTCAATTACGCAAATCGGATGATGAGCGCAAAGAGGCTTTTCTCTTTGGATTGGATGAGTATATCAAGTACGATGTCAAAGTCTTTGATCCAATCAATCTCAACAAGGCGGTAGCGATTGCTCTCGCACAGGAGATGAAACACAACAAAGGAAAGCCTAAGGAGAACAAGACTTCCACAAGTACCTCGCAGACTTCTCATAACCCGCAGAACGGTAAGAATGGTAAGAATGATAACTCTTCTAACCAATCTTCCAACAGTCTCTCATCAAAGAATTCTTTCAATGAATCTAAGGGTAAGGCTAACACAACGGCTAAACCTAAGCTTACTCCATATGAAAAGGTAGCACAAGGAATTGTAGGAGGATACATCACGTCGAAAGAACAAAGCACTTATTCTAAGGAAGGTCGTTGTTTTCATTGTCACATTAAGGATTATATAAAAAGAACATGTCCTAAGCTTGAATCGAATGAATCTAAAGAACCCACAACACCCACTTCCTCTGTCAATGCAATGAATGATAACACGAGTGTGCCCCAAGTTTCTTAGGATCCTTCCATTGATGAATCTCTCATTAAATGTTATGGTCGTACGTCGGGGTACCGTTTTGTCATATTGTTTGACCCAGGTAGTATGCATGATGTGATCAGTTCCTCTCTTGTTGAGAGAGCCCGCCTCGAAGTTAGTCCGAGATCTCCTATCGAGGTCTCTGGCTTTCGTCCCGGTATGGACGCTCTCATCACAGAGGAGTGCCTTGATGTGTTGTTTGCAATTCAATAGACTGTCTTCACTAGAAGATTTGTTGTTTCTCCTCTCTCAGGATGTGATGATTTTGGGCATTCGATGGTTTCGTGATAATGATGCTCTTATGAAATTTGTGACTAACACTATAACTCTCAATGCCGACAATGATTCTCCTATTGTCATTCATGGTGAGGACATTGCTCATTCTCCATCTCTCATTGCTAATATACAGGACAAGATTGAAAGGATTCAAGAAAAGGAGACTCTCTCAGTCTCTTTTTCTCCACAGCATGATACACAGGATGTGCATGATTGTATGAAGCATGATGAGGAATTGAATGATAATGATTTGCATGATGATTTGAATGATAAAGACAAGCATGATGATTTGCATGAAGATGATGTGATTGTTCACAAGGATGATGTGTTAGTGGATGCTTTTCCTAGCAAAGCTAACCTCGTTGTAGATTCGATCAATCACGAAGATCCGATCTTGGCTTTCGAGTCGAGGTCCAAAGAACCCCCACAAGATGATTTGATCATTCAAGAAGAAGCGATCTTGGCTCTCGATCCTTGGTCCAAAGAACCATCACAGGAAGTATTATGTGTTCGAATGATTGATACGTACGCATTGTTCGAATGTTTCATTCGTGATCGTTTCCTGTATTTTAGTCAGCATCGTTATGTGATCCCTTTTCCTAGGCATGATATATTGTATGTTGAGCACGTTTCACTCATGGATGAATACGAATGTATGCAGATTTTTCATGAAAAGCTAAAAAGTATGCATTCAAGGAAGTCACATTCCCTGTCTCTTCCTTGGCATGACACATTTGTAGAAAGAGCACATGAAAGTATGAGCACCAAGCATGGGCATTTCCATTGTGAATTGCCACAGTTGATTGCTCTAGATCATAAGAGAAAGATTCGATGTCATTGTTTGTGTGTATGTGGTGAACGGTTTAGCACTCCGTCTCTTTGCTCATCTACATTGCATGCACAGTCTTTAAGGAAGACAAGATTTTTTCCACTCACTTTACATGGAATGGGTATGTTCATGGTTTTGTGTTGGAGATGGTTTAAACTAATGCTTTATGAACAAATAGATGTAGTGACAAACCGTTCATCAAACACATGCAAACAATGAAATCGAATCTTTTCTGTTTGATCGAAATCAAGCAACTGTGGAAAATCACAATGGAAATGCCCATGCTTGGTGCTCATACTATCATGTGCTCTTTCGGAAACTGTGTCATGCCAAGGAAGAGACATGGAATGTGACTTCATTACTTACAAACTTTTCAACTTTTCATGAACAGTCCGCATAAATTCGTGCTCATTCATGAGAGAGACATGCTGAACATACAATATGTCATGCCTAGTAAAAGGGATCACATAACGATGCTGACTAAAATACAGGAAACCGTCACGAATGAAACACTCGAACAATGCGTGCGTATCAATCATACGAACACATAATAATACTTCCTGTGAGGGTTCTTTGGACCAAGGCTCGAGAGCCAAGATCGATCCTTTGTGATTGATCGAATCTGCAACGAGGTTAGTTTCGCTAGAAAAAGCATCCACTAACACATCATCCTTGTGAACAATCACATCATCTTTATGCAACTCATCATGCTTGTAAGAAATCACACCTTGATCATGCAAATCATCATGCTTGTCATTGGAATCCAAATCATCATGCTTAGCAATATCATTCAAATCATCATGCTTATCTTTGTCATCCAAATCATCATGCTTGTCATTCAAATCATCATCATGCTTCACACAATCATGCAAATCTTGTGTGTCATGCTTGGGAGAAGAAGAGACTGAGAGAGTCTTCTTTTCCCGATCTTGTTGCATCTGTGCCTGCATTCGAGAAAGAGTTGCAACATCTCTTGCCTTATTGCTTTGTTCTCTCGATCAAATTCTGCTTCTCTTGCTTTGGCTTTCAAGCGTGCTTGCTCGTTCTCACGCGCTATGGCTGCCATTCTTTCTTGGTACTTACGCTCGATGGCAGCCATGTCTTTTTCGTAGGCTTTTCTTTCTGCTTCTCGTTCGGCATCTCTTGCTTTGTCTTCTAACTTCTTGTCCATCATCCTCTTGTCGAAAGCCTCCATAGGAGTTAGTGCAATTGGTGTCGTAGATGGGGAAGGGTCGCAAAAGCCTCCTGGTGGGGAAAATTCTTCTTCGCCTCTCTCATGCTCATCACCTCCAAGCGAAGTATCCATTCCGCTTCGAGTGATGATCATTCTGAAGTCATGGGTTCTTGTGGGTTCTTGGGTTCTTAAGTTCACGAGGAACTTGGGTTCTTGGGGGTCTTGGTTCTTAAGTTCACGAGGAACTTGGGTTCTTGCGGGTCTTGAGTTCTTGAGATTCTTGAGTTCTTGAGGATCTTGAGGTTTTCTTTTGCTTGCAAACCGCGTTGGAGAAGGATCTTCTCTTCACCCGAGTTCTACTCCTTTCTGCGAGCGCACCCCTTGGCGGCCTTGCGCTCACACCAAGGTTGCTTTTTCCTACCTCACGTTGATTTGGCCGGCCACTAAGTGCACGGTCCACTCTCAATGAGTGAAAAGAGACACAAGGGAAGACTGGACAAGCCCTTCTTTCTTGGGATTCCTGTCACTCTTCAACAAAACACGATTAGGAATTGCCACGCCCAAGTAAACTTGGGTTCGTTCGATCGCAACAAGCAAAAAAAATTCTTGTGGTTCTTGTGGTTCTTTCCTTGAGTAATGCAGAACACTTCCAAAGCTCTGATACCAATGTTAGGTGCAACGGAATGAATGTTGTATTTTCTCAAGATTAGTGATCTTTATTTGCTCAAGGTTCCTTTTAGTTCTTAGGGAAAGAGAGCTTTCCGTCTTATGGAGAGTGCCGAGATCACGAACAAAGTGAGTGGATATTGTGCGTGCAAGTGAATGAGACTGAGAGAAGGAGAGAGAGGAGATACGACACCGAGAGGTTGTAAAACCCTCCTCCGAAGGCCCCACTCTCGGTGAGAGTGGTCTACTTTGATTGCACAAAGGTGTACAATGCGAATGCAATGGACTGATGCAATGGGACTATGCCGATGACGACGACGGTGGTGACGACGACGACTTGATGGCTGAATCTGAGATCTTCTAATCGTTGAATTCGGGGACTGTTTCGGTGGCTGAAAATGACTGTTTTGGCTGCGTTTCTTGGCTAAACTTGGGGGGACTTCTGCAACTGAATGGGGGCTGATCTGCTATTGTTCCTCTGCTGAGAATCTGCGTTTGTCAATGGCTGAAATCTGCGTTTTTGTCAAGGCTGAAAACGCTGGAATAATACTGCAAAAACGCTGATGCCAAGGGGTCCTTTTGCTGCAGACTAGGTGAATCTGCAACCGCTAGGTGACTTGGGGGTTGATGACGATCAAGCATGGGCTGAAATCGCCATAGGGCTCTAGTACTGATGAAGGCAACAAAAAAACACTACAAGGCTGACGTTGAGGGCGAGGATGCAAGAGAGGAAACGCTGAGAATCTGCTACTGCCGGCGGTCACTGTGAAAGCAAAACGCTAGCTGATATCTGTATCTGCAATCCAAAAACGTTGATTGGGCTGTTTTGGGAAAACGCTAGGGAAGTTGATGATTCTGCTGGCGATGGCAGGGATTTGCGAACGCTAGGGTGCTGATGATCGATGGCGATGGCCTGCCGTGGAAGGGAGCGCCAAGGATGGGGTGGAGGTCTGGCCCGGCGAGGATGGAATCCAAAAACGCTGGGGGTGCATGAGGGGGGGTACTGCTGAGAAGTTGCCTGTTGAGCGGGAAGCTCCTACTGCCTCTATATTAACTTAGCAAAATTGCCCTACCTACTTTTGTTGGAAAGTCACTTAAAAATAATAAGTGAAAATACCAATAAATAGGAAAATAGGCTAAATGCACTGGAAAATTCCCTTAACTGATGCGAATGGATTCTGATGGGAATTCCGATGATCATGCTGTGTGCAACCAGAGGATATGCATCTATGCTAAGTGACTGGGCATGCACGGTCTACGAATAGACTCACAAAAGTGCCAGATCACTGCTAATCTAAACTGACTGAACCCTGTTGTGGTATAGCTTGTCCACGGACACATAGGGTTGGGATGTGTCACGTGACAACAACAGGCTTCCCCAAGCAGCAGGTGCTCCCTCCCTCTCTCAACGACCTCCCCAAGTCATCCCCTTGGTGAGCCATCCCTAGCAGTTAGCATCGCCATCCACTCCCTCCCTTGGGCGTTTCCTCCCACATCAAAGCATCGCCATCAAGCCTTCTTGCCTGGTGTTTTTCCCCCTACCACCATCAGCCCATGCAGCGTTTTTGACTCAAAAACATCAGCAAATTACTAACGTTAGGACTGCTGCCCATTCCAGCGTTTTTCAGCATTAGATAGACCTACAAACTGCAGCGTTTTTCAGCATTGGATACCTGCAATTTCCAGCGTTTTCAGCATGCGACAGTAGCCTAAAAATGCAGCCAGATGGTGTAAGCACATCAGCGTTTTTGTCATCAGCATGAACCCCGACGAAACCATTCATTTTCAGCCATAAGGACAGCAGTAAACAGTCATTTTCAGCCCCCGAAACAGCCATGAAATTCAGCAAATAGAAGATCCCAGATTTCAGCCCTAAGTCGTCGTCATCATCACCGTCGTCATCGTCGGCATAGTCCAAGTTGCATCAGTCCATTGCATACGCATTGTACACCTTTGTGCATTCTGTGTACACCACTCTCGCCGACGAGAGTGGGGCCTTTGGAGGAGGGTTTTACAACCTCTCGGGTGTCGTATCTCTTCTCTCTCCTTCTCTCAGTCTCATACACTTGCACGCACAATATCCACTCACTTTGTTCGTGATCATAGCACTCTCCATAAAGACGGAAGGCTCTCTCCTTCCCTAAGAACTAAAAGGAACCTTGAGCAAATATAGATCACTAATCTTGAGAAAATACAACATTCATTCCGCTGCACCTAATACTTAGAGTAGATGCATATCCTCTGGTTGCACACAACATGATTATCAGATTTCCATCAGAACCCATCAAGAGCATTTTTTGTAAGGTGCAGCGGAATGAATGATGAACTTTGCTCAAGATGAGTGCTCTGAACTGTGCTCAAGGGTTCCTTTTACTGACGGAATGGAGAGCCTTCCGTTCTTTAAAGAGAGAGTGCAATGGACAAACAAAGTGAATGGACACTGTGCGTGAAGGTGTATGAGACTAAGAGATAGAGAGAGAAGAGAATACGACACCAGAGACGTTTGTAAACCCTCCTCTGAAGGCACCACTCTCGTTGGTGAGAGTGGTCTACTATTGATTGCACAATCTGGTACAAAAGTGGATGAATGATAACTGATGCAAGTCTAGGGGCTATGTCGATGTTACCTCTCATGTCTCGTGTGAAACGGCACTGAAAATGGTCAACTGTGGACTCCAAAAAAGTCGCGCAAAAGAGGTCGAAATCTCTCTCTGCAAAGGTTGCAAGTGAAAATGAGGTGGTTTTAGCCTACCTTGGATATCTATACCCGGACTTCCCGAACCAATTTTCCTCAGATTCCCTCGTTAGTCCTACAAGGCTGTGAAATTTATGTTAGACTCAAAAATTTCCTTGATCGGATTCATGTAGCTCATTCTGCAAGAATTTTGCATAAGTAGGCTTGGCCGCCAAATTTAGGGTTCTTGCTTCTATCTTCTGATTTCATTGAAAATATTTGTACTTGTCTGCCTTGTCTTTCTGATCACCATCATGTCTTCCATTTTTCCATCTGAGCTTCCCTGCTATTTATTATTAATTTTTGACGTGTTTATTTGAAAAAATAAAAGAAAAATGCTCTAAAAAGTAAAGTGAAAATCCAATAATTAAAAGAATCCATTGAAAAACACAGATTTATTGTTTTTTGTTGGATTTTTTTATTTTTAAGTCTCATTATCAATAAAAATGATGAAAAATACCAAAAAAAGACTATTTTTGATGATTTTCTGATAGTATATACACTATTTATACTCATCGGGAAGATATTATCAATGAATTTTCCCTTGATGATGAATTATAAGAGCATTATTAGGTAATTTTACAAAAAATCACACGTTAACATCAAACTTTTTCCTTCCTCTTTAAACATTGCACTTAATTACTTAGTACTTAGTGCCCTTCCACCCCTCCTATGGCGTACTCTGGGACGACTGTGTGCATTGGTTGAACAATTGTGTCTATGCATAGCTGTGGTTGGCTCTACCATGCTATGAAGATCAATGCAATTCAAACCAATATGCTGTGCAAGAGCTAGGTCTTGAGTAATTAACTCAAGGGTTTTCGATGTCGAGGTTTGCTGCTGATGTCTTCCAAAGAGCAAATCTTGTAGCTTGTGTGCTCTCTGTTTAATTGTACCATCAGGATGCTTTAGCACACTGATTGCTTGAGCTGTTGGTAGCACTTTTGATTGTTGTCGAGCTTTTTCTCACCATTGGTAGGTTGGTTTTCTTGGTGCTGTATGGTGTGGTGGAGTCTTTTGAGACTTAACTCGCCATTGGTTGATTGGTTTTACGGTTTGTGGAGAAGATAAGTGCTCCTTTTTCTTCCAAACCATTTTTATGCTAGGTTTTTTGCTCGGAGATGCTCGTCTCTATGTTTTAACCCTTGGAACCTTCTTTTGTTTTGTCGGTGAAGTTTTAGGCACCCAGATCTCAATCGGTTTATCCTTAAGCTGTGCTTTTGGTACCCAAATTTGCCTGACTTCTTACAAATGCTACTTGTAGCATTTGATTGTCAAGGAGATGGAGAAGATTGACTACTTCGTGGTTTGGTCTGCTGATTGCTTCTTTTCCATTCCTCCTTGCTCGGTGCAATTGGAACAATGAGTTGCCCTCCTTTAGGTGATAGCTTTAGCTGATTTGTATCCTGATCTAGTACTGCTTTGTATGTTCGCATCCAAGGAATTCCAAGAATCATTGTCTCATTCATGTGTTCATCTGGTAAACATACAAACTGATGAGGTCATGAACATCCATGTACTATCACGTTCAAGTTGACTACTTTCAATGTTGGAGTTGGGTTCTTGTTGCATCCTTTGATTGTCGCTATTCCGGCTGTCAATGCTTGACTTGTTGCCTTTTTGTATGTGGAATAACTTACTATATTTATTCTAGCTCTTGTGTCGACCAAAGCATTGGTGCTATGATTGTTGAGTTGTACTTTAATGTGCATGTCCATTTTGTCTAACCAATCATCATCTGTGGAAACTGCATCTTTAGGTAATTCCCATTGTCGGTCATTTATTTCTAGAGTGTTGATAGGAATCGGTGTCTGTTGATTCTTGAGAGCAGCTTTCCGCTTGAGTACCCAAAGCCGAGCTTCCTCTTGGGCTTCATCAATAACTTGTCGTTTAATCTTCCTATGCTTGGCTGCATGCATTCTTTCTAGCAATTCATTGGTTAGTGGTAAATTGTATTTCTTTAAACTACATCCACTAATCCAATTAGCCATTGGTTCACCATTTAGGATGGACAATTTTACTGCTCCACTTGGAGATACATCTTCAATGATGAATGGTCCGTTTCACTTTTTTCTTAAACTTGGGAATGTGTTGCTTAAGGGAATCGACTAAAACTAAGTCCCCTTTCTTAAAGATTTTTGTGATTAAGTGAGAATCAAAAAACTGTTTTTGTTTCCGCTTTTGTGCATAGATATGAGCTACAGCAATTAGCCTTTGCTCATCTAGCTTTTCCAAATCTTCAAGTCTTTTTGACAATTCATATCCAGTCCACTCAAGATTCTGTGCTACCCCTAATATCGGCGATAGAAAGTCTATTGGAAGTATGGCATCAAGACCATAAACAAGGTTAAAGGGTGTAGCATTAAAGTTGTTTTGAATGAAACTTGATAAGCCCATAGAGCTGCATGGAGATTCATTTCCAAGTCTGTCCTTCCTGAACTAACCACTTTAGTCAGTACCGAACTAAGAATTTTATTCGTATGCTCAGCTTGTTCGTTTTCTTGTGGGTGATAGGGAGCTGATTTATTATGGATGACCATAAACTCATTAAGCAAATACTCGATTGCCTCATTGAGGAAATGAGTTCCCCGATCATTGACAATTTTTATTGGCAGTCCATATCTCGTGAATACATACTCATATAAGAATGCAGCAGTGGTTCTGGCATCATTCTTTTGAGTTGCTTTAGCATCGGCCCACTCGGTCAAATAGTCTATAGCTACAATGATATATTGAGCTTGGGTTCTATAAGCAGGTGGCTGTATTGGCCCAACAAAATCTATACCCCATTTTACGAAATCTCTAGCCCCCATCATTGGTCTTAAGGGCATGCTATCTACACGTGTTGGCATTTTTGCTCGTTGACAAGCATCACACCTTCAAACATATTCTTTCGCATGTGCAAAAAGTGTTGGCCACCATATGCTTGTCATCAAGATTGCTCTTGCGGTGGTCTCACTAGAAAAGTGACCTCCAGCTAATGCAGCATGTGTTAGTTCTATAATGGAATATACTCGTCTTCATTTGCACAAAGACACAAATGTTGATCTTTACCTCTCCGATACAATTGGTACCCAATAAGAGCATAGTATCTTGCTTCAGTTTCAATTGATCTTTGACAGCGTTTACTCATATCCTCAGGAAATGTTCGGCTTGATAAGTAAGTAAACAAATAGTTACTCCACTTAGGAACATGTGACATTTGAAACAATGTTACATGAGGTATGGGTGTTTATTTTTTACATTGAGGACAATCCTTTACAAAAGATCGAACATCACTCCTCATAGTCCGCCAAAAACTCCAAGTCTCAAGATTCGTTGCATAGTTTGGTCTTCCGCAAAGTGAAGTCCTACTATGGTAACATGTGCTTGACTTAGGTAATGTTCTTTTTCTTTGAGATTAATGCATAAAATCAATATCCCGTCCCGATTTCTTTTGTATAGCCTACCAGTTAGTAATTGATACATAGCCGATTGCTCGATTAATCTGATTGTGATAGGAAGTGGTATTTGTGAATCCACTTGAGCTATTGTCATCAATGACACAATGTTTTCCGACCATCGAGGTATCATTTCCACGGAGAACAAATAGGCATCTGGTAGATCATCGTCTATCCCTTTAGGTGGTTCTCCTCAAACAATCCTTGACAAATGATTTGCTCGTTGATATGTAGTGCCTTTTTTTACAACCATAATGAAATAAAATTCCAGAAGAATAATGAACCATCTCACTATTCTCCCTGTGCTGCATGGCTTGTTGATCAAATAGAACAAAGCTTGGTCGTCCACAAAGAACGCAAACTTGTTGGCTAATAGGTAATGTCTACACTTTTTAACGGCATAGATCATTCCTAATCCTTCTCTTTATACGGTGGTGTAATTCTTTTCCACCATGTTCAATTGTTGGCTAGCATAAAAAATAGGAAAGTCAGTTTTCCCATCTCCTGGTTGAGCTGGTATACAACCGATAGCAAAATTGGAAGCATCTACATGTATGTGGAATACCTTATTTTAATCTGGTGCTTTCAATATTGGAGCTGAGGTGAGAGATTTCTTAAGCTTCATGAAGGATTCTTCATATGCCTTGGTCCATTCAAAGTGTGTAATCAAGCTATACATGAGTTTTGCAATTATAGCATACATGTAGATGAACCGTCGGTAATATCCACAATGCCCCATGAAGGCTTGTATCCCCTTGACTGTTGTTGGTCTAAGCAAATCAACAATGATACGAACCTTCTCAATATCAGCAGCTATGCCATTTTTAGACACTATATGTCCAAGAAGTTTTCCTTGTCTACCCATGAATGTACACTTTTCAGGATTTAAGCAAATCCTATAAAGTCTACATTTTCCGAATACCTTTTCGAGGTGTTCAAAATGATTAGCTCAGATTGATAAATGTACGCATAGATAATCCATATATAGTTCTAGAATTTACTAAAATATTCTTTGAAAGCATGCTTATCAATCTTTGAAATGTGGCTGGAGTATTAGTTAACCCAAACGGCATAACCCGATAGGCAAATATATCCCATTCTGTTGCAAAAGCAGTTTTATGCTGATATTTTGGGTTAACCAAAAGTTGATTGTATCCCGAAAAGCCATCTAAGAAGCTGTAAGCTTCTTTTCCTGCAACTCATTCTAGAACATGCTTAGTTATCGGAAGAGGAAAGTTGTCTCTAATGGTAGCTGCATTCACCTTTTGGAGATTAACACACACTCACAATTTTTCATTCTTCTTGGGTACTACCACAATCGGAGACACCCAATATGTGTGTTCAATTTCGTAAATAAATTCGGCTTCCTTTAGTTTTTCAATCTCTTCTTTTATTTTCCTGGCAAAAGTTTGATTATACGTGTATGGCCTTTGTCTACTTGGTTTTGCATCATCTCTCATGGATACGGTATGTTGGCATATCAACACCCTTGAGATCCTTGTATGACAAAGCGAAGATATCTCGGTATTTCTTTAACAAGATCAGCAAGAGCTCTTCTTCTTCTTCTGTTAGGTCATTTGTAATGTAAGCCGGTCTACGCTCTTCTCCCGGTTCAACCAAGTCTATCCTTTTAGCGTTTTCAGGCCCTTCGTAAAACTCGCCCTGTTTTACGAAGTTCCCTAACAGGTTGTTCGACTATGATTTTTTGATCCTAGAGAGTATACTTCTTGTAATGGGATGGAACACTCATTACATCCTTACCATCCTCTTCTGTGGTTTCCATTTCAGTTGTGTATATCTCCTTTAGAGCTTTTTTCAACTCTTGATATTTCTTTTTCCGCTTGACTTTGGTCATGAGTGGTTTCTCATCCTGTGGGTTTGCTTGAGTACCCTTCCTTGTTTTTCTTGATGTTCGCTGAGTTTTTGTTTGAAGGATATCTGCCAGTGATTTTGTCCTTGACACAATCATTTGCATCTATCTGCATCAGAAATTGTGTTCTACTGGAGACTGATGGCATAGGTCGTGTTTTCACAATTCTGGTGTCTCTCATCTATTCCATTTTTGTCTTCTTGATTTCTGGTTTGGAAAGTCAAAAAACTTTTCCTCCCCTCCTTTTAAGAGTAGCTTAGCTCTCATATGCTCTTTTTGTGACCCCGAATCTTCTGAGGTAGCCGAGTGTTCATCTAACTCATCAATTGCATTGTAACAGAGGTCTCAAAAGACTTCTTGAGCTTTGATTAAGTCCTTGGTTTCCTCATTCTCGTCTTCAATGTTGAGGATTGAAATCATTTGGATGGAAATTATATCGTAGCCATCCTCATTGCAAAATTGAGTAGGCATAGACGTATTCACACATACATCCATAGTCGCTAAAATTTGAGTCCATTCAAATGGCTCAAACAAATGCTCTGGAAAGGGTTCAGGTACATAGGCTTCGTTTGTGTAGTTACTTTCTAGGATACATTCTTCTCGTCTTAAGCTTTCGTTTTCTGAAGCTCCACACATCCAGATAGGAGTGTCTTTGTTTAACCAGGATGGAAGTTTAGTTTCAGCCGAAGAGACTGACTCAAACTCTTGGATGGGTGTTTTCAAGACATCTCTATAAGTGTGATCTTTTAAATTGGCTCTTGTTATAGATCCCACTTGCTTCAAGTACATATAATTGTTTTCTCAATCTTGGATAAGCTGTACCTGTCGTATGAAAGGTCTTCCCAATATGATTTCATAGTTGAGTTTTTTCCCAAAGTCTACTATGGCAAAAGTGTGTTGGTATTCAATTCCACAGGAATTGACTATCACCTTTTCAAGCAGCCTTAAAGGTCTCTCAATGTGTCCTCAGCCAATTGCAATTTCATTCGAGTTTGTCTAATGGTTGGTTATCCTTAGGATTCCCATACTGCTTTAGTGGATATGGCTATGCCAGCTCCACTATCTAGTATTGCCATGGTTTCAATGTCATTATATTTCACTTGGAGGGTGGTGTTTCCTTCTTCTCCTTCATAATATTCTCCGACTTTGTTCATGGGAACTGATCGAATCTCTTTGTTGTCCATTTCATTTTTCAAATTTTCCAATTTTTTTGAGATTAATCCCATTATCCCCACCTTTTTTAGGGTTTTTTGTAGATCATTCCATAAGCATGGTCTGAGTTTTAACAGTTCTTCCAAGGTAAGAGTACATTGTATGGGTGTAGACATGATTGAATGAATGTTGTCTACTTCTAAGGTCTATTCAGCTCTTTTTACTTGAGTGGTCTTACACACGATGGATTCATCTTCGTTATCTCCCAAGTAAGAAGGTAATGTTTTCAAGGTCAATGGTTTTGACATTCTTGAAGCTTTCGATCCACAATCCCCGTACAAGGATTGTACATCCACGTTTATATCAGAAGGAAGGTTATCCAACCAGACTTCCTCTATAGGGGCTGACTTTAGAGTTAGGCTCCCATCATTGATCTCTCTCACCATTTCCCATAAGTGTCCTGGCCAATCTTCCTCTATGAATGGAATTTCATCTAAGGCATCTTCACTGTCAGGCACTATAAGCTCTGGTTCTTTTGGTTCAAGGTGGAGTTCTGCCACCAAATTGGATTTTTCTTTAGTGTCTCTTACCACAAGCTCTTCAGGTTTTGCGATACTTTTAAGCTTGGGTTTTTGTTTTTCCAGCATTTCTTGCATGATTCTTACCAAATTTTGATAAGCTTCCAGCTTTTCTGCTTCCATGTCTGGAGAAGGATAGTTTTTCCTGTTGTTTTCCATGTTTTGGCCTACTTTAAGTCATGTTGGGTAGGCTTCCAAGGCGGCATTAATAGGCTCAAAAATTTTATCAACTAGAATGGATCCTCCAGATTTCATGGTTGTTTCTTTAAATTCACTTCCAGTTTTTTTCAACTTTTCATGGAATAGCTTTTTTGCTTTCTCCTTGATTTCAACCCATTGTTTTTGTTTTCTCATCTCATATCTTTTGCTTCTGCTTCTTTTGATTCTTTGAGAGAAAACTTTTGTATTTTCCAAATCATCAGAGGAGTTGTATTTCTTTTTCTTGGCCTAGGCTCTAGTGATTACCTTGATTGGAACAATCGGTTCACTCTCTGATGAGCTACTAGGTATCACTTGGACTACGTTTACTACGGTTTTACACTTTTTCAAAGGATTTTTAGGACAATCTTTTGGAAAGTGTCCTCCCTTTTTGCAACATTGTATGCAATAGGCTTCAATTGGTTTGAGGTTTTTGTCACGCTTTGGACATTCATTTTTCCAATGATCATCAACACCACAATTATGACAGTTTCCTATTCTTGGCTTTATCATGGGTTCCCATGGGAGGTATGACACCTTGATTAGCTACATAATACATTGGTGCGAGCTCTGGTGGAGCATAAGTCACAGTTTCTTCCGTTGGTGCTGGATGTGAATTATACCAATCTCCTTCTACCATTACTGTAGATGGACTAGGCTCCGCATAGGGTGTAACATGTACTAATGCTTGTTCATCTATGACTCCTTCAGAGTGCATGTACTTTACATGCACTGCATTATGTTCTGGATACGGAGGTTGTTGTCCCAACACAGGTTGAGGTCTTTCCATACCCATTGCCCGGGGCGGTCACTTTTTAGAATGTGTATGATATCACGTGAGTTAACCGGATAGGATTATTAAAAGACCAAAATGTATACATACAGACGGGGGTGGGGTTTTTTTAAATAGGCTCAGAGTGTAAGTATAGTATGTATATTGGGGTATTATTAATTACCTCTTGAACGCACGTGATATAGGGGTCTTTTGATAAGTGACTGTCCCGGGACCCATTGGTGGTCTTTGAGCTTGGGCCATATTAGACTGATATCTATATATGGGTTGTCCTTGTGGCCTCATGGGCACGTACTGAACATTCCCATCATACTTTGGCTTGAAGTAGCACTCATGGGTCTCATGATTGGTCCATTTACCCTCGATTGCACACCATTTTTGTGGCCTAATTGGTTGTCCTTGTTGAGGTATCCTCTTCAATTGGTCCCCTCATAGGTGCTTTCTGCATGTTGTTCATCATGTCATTCATCCTTTTAAGCATATCTTCTATGGCTGAGAGTGGTGTTGCCGCAGCTGTTTCCACTTGTGCTGGTTTAGTGGATATTGTTTTCTCGCTTTGGTTATCCTTAGGGACATCTTCTTCGTTGAAAATTTCGCAATTGTCTCCTAAGTCATAACATCTGACACACACACTTTTAGGGTTGTATGCTTTTTACTATAGAGTATAGCATGAAGTTCTTTGTTTAGCAGTCCCTCCAGAAACAAAGATACAAGTCGTTCTTCTGCAGGTATCTCCAGCTCTAGGCATCTGACAATGTATTGTTTCATTCGAGTTGCACAATCCCTAACAGACTCACCATGTTTCTGTTTAAAGTTGTAGATTTGAGCTACCCTATTATGTTTGATCCCTGTTTTGGAACAAGCAGCTACAAATCCTTAAGCTAATGTGTTCAAGTCCATGATTGACCTTGGTGGAATGTTTTGGAACCATGTCAATGCTTTCCTTCTAATGTCATTCCAAACCCTTCGAATTGAGTATGGAAATTGAATTTTTGTTCTGCTCTTAGCACTTGTTTAAAGCTTGCTAAGTGGTCGTATGGATCCCCTGATCCACTGTATTTTCTGAGCCATTTCTAAAAATTAGCTGGTTTGACGCGTCTTTTTGATTCAACTCCAGGTCTTCTGGTAGTTGGTCATGTTCCGAGTCCTTCAAACCAGCTGGACTGGCTGTAGTGTCACCCGATTTTCTACTTGATGAGGTGGTTTCTGGTTCCTTTACATTACTCTCAAAGATCTCTCACGGTGTTCATCTCTTGGAATTGTCTCTGGTCCTTGTCCCAATATCCAATCCCGAATGGAATACCCTTGGTATTTGGTTTGTTCTACCTCCTCAGGAGTCATCACAACAAAGTTGTTATTATAACAATCCCTAAACAAATAAGTTTGTAGGTCCGCTGATCCCTTATCTTTGATCTTGAATATATAGATGGTCTTCATGGCCGTTAGTTGTCCTGGTTTGGCATGCAAAGTCCACAAAAGATCTTTTATGTTTCTATCTTCCTAACAATAGACCCCGATCTTAGGATTATCCGTACTAAGCCGTTTCAAAGGCTTCAAATCTACTTGATCGTATCCCTCGAATTCTAAAGTTGGTGGTCCTTCTTTTGTTGACATATCTGGAATTATGGTGTTTATTTCTAAACTCCATTTGTCTACCACTTAAGGGTTTTCAACTTGTACATACTGAGTTCCGTTTTTGTCCATGTACATTTTTCCTTGTTTGTTTGCCCTAACCTCTTCTTTGAACTCAATACCATGGTCATCAATGCAAATAGGATACTCTTCGTTAGGGTCCAAGTAAACCTAGGCTCCATGGCGGTTAGTCTTGTAAAAAGATAGTATATGCTTATAGCGCATTGTCGTTCCGGTTTTCGAGTGAGTCGAGTAAGAAGAAATTTTGGATGTTGAGTCTAAAAAAGTGTCTGAGACTTCTTCAAGAATTGTGTGTAAGGAATTGCCTTGATTCACGCTTTCTTCGGTGGATGCTCTACTGGAGGTTTCTCCGAGTATGCCCTGATTTCCTAGTACACGACCAGATCTAAGGTTCATATAGACTTATGAAGCCCTGGATAGAGTACTCACCTTTGGATTGACTTGTCGTCAATTTCCACTTGATTCGATTGCAACTTCCTATCAAGCCACTAATTCCTCGTCTGCAACCCGATTCCTGTACAAATTTGATCAAGTTAGCTATTCTTCTATAAAGACAGTAGAGTTTTTGCTAACTCTCGTGATTGGTCTCTGTGTATCACTTCAAATCGAGCTATGGGAGTCAAAATTTGACTTTCAGATTCGACTTAGCAAAAATCAAAGGTTTGATCTACAACCTGGAAACTGAGTGTACATGTACCAATGCAATTTTGATCTGATTGAACCCAAAATTACCCTGTGGCTTTATATTATGTTGATCTAACACTGTATAAGTTCAAAAGTCAAATTGATGTCTCTAGATAGCAGAAGTAAATAATCGCGATTATTTACTTTTGTCAGTTTTTTGCACGTTTTTGATTTGTTTGGCAAGTATACAGCTTGTTAACGTCCTTGGACAAGTTTCAACAAGTTTGGACAAAATCTGATCAAGTTTATCAATTGTTTTGTGTCCGTAGACTCTGATTTTGAGAATCTGGTTTAAGTCTCACTTTTGTGATTCAAATTTCACCAAAATTGATTTGTGAAGTCCACTTGGTATGCTTGACCTTGTGGTATACTCAAACTTGCAAATTTCTCAAGTTTTGAAGCAGATGTAAATAATCGCAATTATTTACTCCAGCTATATTTTTGCAACTTTTTGCCCCAACTTTGACATAGATCTGTTACACCTTAAGTTAAGGTCACTAGCCAAGTTTCATCAAGTTTAGACAATTTTTGGTCAAATGGTCATCAATTATCTGTCTGTAGACTAACTTTGCAAATTTGGTCACAATTTTCAATCCAGTGATCCAAATGTTATCAAATTTGGTTTGTGGGCTTATTACAACATGTTAAAACTAGTGGTATGTTGACTTTGATCAAAAAAGTTGAAAAATGGGACAGAGGTAAATAATCACGATGATTTATATATGACAACTTTTTACAAATTTTTGGTCAACTGAGCATGTACATATCCAAAATTGATTTGTGAAGTCCACTTGGTATGCTTGACCTTGTGGTATACTCAAAAACTTGCAAATTTCTCAAGTTTTGAAGCAGATGTAAATAATCGCAATTATTTACTCCAGCTATATTTTTGCAACTTTTTGCCCCAACTTTGACACAGATCTGTCACACCTTAAGTTAAGGTCACTAGCCAAGTTTCATCAAGTTTGGACAATTTTTGGTCAAATGGTCATCAATTATCTGTCCGTAGACTAACTTTGCAAATTTGGTCACAATTTTCAATCCAGTGATCCAAATGTTATCAAATTTGGTTTGTGGGCTTATTACAACATGTTAAAACTAGTGGTATATTGACTTGATCAAAAAAGTTGAAAAATGGGACAGAGGTAAATAATCACGATGATTTATATATGACAACTTTTTACAAATTTTTGGTCAACTGAGCATGTACATATGTTTATCACATCAACATAAGCTTATGAATCAATTTTCAGCAAGTTTGGACAAATTTTTTCCCAATTTACACTCAAGATTCAAAAAATCAATACAAACTTTAGTTTTAACCCAGTTTTTTGCCAGTTAAGTGATCCAGATTTGTTGGGCCTTTACAAAAGTTGTTTGTACACATGCAATGAGTCAATGGCATGAACCTTGGTCAATTTAGAGCAGAAAGTTAATAATCACGATTACTAACTTCAAGCTTGAAATGAACACTTTTTTGCAATTTTTTCAAAGACAGTCCTTATATGAGCTATTTTAAGCCTATGAATCAAGTCAAAACTTAATTTGGCTTAAACTGTCAAGAAAAAGTAAATAATGTGAGTTTTGGCCAACTCTTGAAATTTTTACTTGGAAGTGTCTTTAAGCTTATCAACTGGTTCTTGCAACTCTTAAGTTTACTCTCCAGTCGGATTGAGTGGTTTCGAGTCTTTTCGAGCTATTTCTAGCCGTAGACCTGAAATTTTGCAACTTCTACTAATAATTCACACTTGATTCTTTCAGAAAGAGCAATGTTCTGAAATCCACCTCGGATCCTACTTACCCTACTCCTAGATTCTCATGCAATAGGGTTGTGGAAAGTGTCCACAAACACTCGTTTTCTTGTTTTTTATGTTTTTTTTAGCACTGATCTTAAGACTTGTCTTGTCTATCAATCATTCTCCAAATCCTAATCTATTTCCACAATCCTATAATCCTAAAGGCACTCAGCAAGTACGATTACTTTCAAGCTACCTCTCCACAGCAAAAGACGACAATCTTAAGCTATGCGGTTTCTAAAAGAAAGTTTTTAACTCTAGGCAAACTTAGAGGAAGTTAAAGGATAACTTCACAAAACGCTCGTGTTTTTCCCTAGTTTAGGTCTCTTCGATCCTCGGCAGTGGCGCCAAATGTGGGACGCATGTCTAACCTCACCATCCTATCTTATTACAGTATTAGTGAGAACCACGATTAATTTGTCAATCCATTGGACAAAGCTGACTCGACTAGTGCGTAGAGGCTAGAAGAGGTTGTCAATCTCTCAGAAAACAACTAACAACTCGAATCTAACTCAAGCTACACTCAAGTGATTGAAATCACCAAAAGCCATCGCTCATCCGCAAATAAATCACATCCGTTACAGCATCAGATGACATCCAAACATAACGAATTTTCTAAGACATGCTTATAAGAACTAAGCACACATGCTTATGGTCTCAAACCCCACTTTAGGTAAAGTTCCAAAATCACGATTATTAATAGCAATGGATTTTTGACCTAGTCGTTTTCGACCCAGAATGCATCTAAATACTTAGCAATGGTGTCCCAATACCCCGCCTATGCTTAGTTTTTGACTTCAAAGTGTAAATTCCTAGTTATGATGAAATTAGGCCGCGGGTCGGCGACGCCAAAAGCTACGAAATACTGTGAACTGCTTATGTCAATATGTAGAGCTCTTACCTGCGGTTGCAATGCATTAACGCGGCTACAATGTGACAACCGGGGAGGGAGTAGGAAGCGCGAGAAGGAGAGGAGCGAGCGTCGTTAGCTCACGCTGTGTGTTTCTTATCCAAAACTTATAAAAAAACTCACAAAAATTAGCTTTAATACCTTAGCCAAGGTTTTTGGGTGGTCAAAACCAATAATCTGGAGTTCTACCAAAGCTGAGAAATGACTGGCCGATACAATCTGGAAGCTTGTAGCCCTGGCTCATTAATTACAGAGTTTATCCAAGAAAATAGGAGTTACAATATTCCCAATTTATCAACTAATAAATGTTTTACAAAGAGAACTCCGACAAATGGTATCTGTGTTAGTTTGCTGCTAACACCCAGAGAACATTGGTTGCAATGAATGCCCAACACGGCTATGGCAAAGAAGCTCTGGCTTGTTAACTAAATGCAAGGGAAGGCGTTTCTCCAAATGCAGTCACTTATACTTGTATCTTGAAGGCGTATGGCACTATCAAAGAAATTGATACGGGCAACAAAATTCACGATGATATTGTTAGTCAAGGACTATTGGAGGAAGATGTTGTGTTTAACAATTCTTTGGTTGATAATGCATAACAAATGTGGTGTACCTAAGAGAATGGCCACCCAATCATGTTGGTTGTCCAATAATTCAAAGGAGGGGTTTGTGTGTGGATAGGAGGAGAAAAAAGAAGCCATGTTGTCGACCAACGGGTAGTGCAGAGAAAGGAGGACGGAGAAGCTAGCGCAGGCCGGGTGGGAGCTCGAGTGAGCACGAAGACGAAGAGAAAAATCTTCAGCTCCTCTTGGTGCCCATTGTTGGCTCTACTCCTGCTATGTCGACGACGTGGACGACGAGACCGATTCTATGGCTGAAAAATTGAGTGCTTGCTCTGCTGTCCAAAACGCCAAAAGGGCTGAAATCTGATGATGCAAAAAACGCTGGTTTTAGGCTGAGATCTGCTCTCCAAAACGCTGGTTTAGGTTGCAAGAATAACGCTGAATCAAGCTGTGGGGAAAAACGTTGGTTGTGGAGGCTATGTGCTTGCTGATTTCACTGGTTATAAGCGTTGCACTGAGGCTGAAAAATGCTGCAGGCTGAGGCTTAAAACGCTGATTTGCTGTAGGGTAAAACGCTGATCTGCTGTGGTGTTTGGCGATGATACTGAGTGCTGAAAACACCAGGGTGCTGGAGCTTATGGCGATGATGGCTTGATGCTGAAAAACGCCAGGGAGATGGTGGTCGAATGTTGGCCTTGCTTGGAGGAAATCGCCCCCAAAGGGAAGGAGTCTTGCTTGAGAGAGAGAGAGGGGGAACTTGCTGCCCTTGGCCTGTGTTCTCCTTGCTCTTCTGCCCAATAGTGCTAGCTTAGGTTTGCTTATATATTATCTTACCCAAATTGCCCTACTCAGTTCCCAACAAAAGTCACTTGAAATAATAAGTGAAAAATGTCAAAAATAGGGAAAATAGGTTTAATGCACTGGAAAATGCTCCTGATGGATTCTGTTCGATTCTGATGGTAATGCTGATGATCATGCTGTGTGCAACCAGAGGATATGCATCTACTCTAAGTGCCTGGGCATGCACGGTCTGCGAACAAACTCACTAAAGTGCCAGATCACTTCCTATTCTAGACTGACTTGACGGAACTGAACCCTGGTCATGCTGTAGCTTGTCCACGGACACATAGGGTTGGATGTGTCACGTGACATTTTTACAGTGCATAGATCTATTTTCCCTATTTTAGCCAATTTTCACTTATTGTTTTTAAGTGACTTTTGTTACGAACTAGGTAGGGCAATTTTGATAGCCAAGTATATAAGAAAACCCAGCGCTAGCACTTTCTAGCAGAAGAGGCAACAAGAACCAAGGGTTCAGCAAACACCTTCTCAGCAAGACTCCCCACCGGCAGGAAGACTTAGCGTTTTTCAGCCAGCGATTTTGCACTTGCAGATTCCCGGCGACAGTAGAACAGCAGATCGGCCCTAGCGTTTTGCATTTGCAGGACAACCGACGACAGCATGACCACAGACCCACTAGCGTTTTTGCAACAGACTCCAATTCAGCCCTAGCGTTTTGCAATTCCATCGCGACAAGACCACAAGAAGCTTCAGCGTTTTCAGTTTCCAACAGTCAGACATCGCAGTAGGACCTCGAACCGCGCAGATCTTAGCTTCCCGCAACAGATTCTCGTTGCACGGTCAGATCCAGCACAGTTTGCAGATTCAGCCCAGAAAACGCAGATTTCAGCATCTGTGTTTTCAGCGCGTCGTCGTCATCGACATAGAGTCAAAATTCAGCAGATAAAGATTTGCAGATCTCAGCCCTTAGCGTCTTCAAATTTCAGCCCGTCTCGTCGTCGTCCTCATCGTCGTCGACATCGTTGGCAAGTCCAAAGCATTGTAGAGATTTGTGCAATCAATAGTAGACCACTCTCGCCATAGAGAGTGGGGCCTTCGGAGGAGGGTTTGACAACATTCTGGTGTAGTATTCTTCTCTCTCTATCTCTCAGGCTCAGTACCTTCATTCACAGTGTCCTCACTTTGTTTGTGTCCATTGCACTCTCTCACTAAGGAACGGAAGGCTCTCCCTTCCGTAAGTAAAAGGAACGTTGAGCACAGTTGAGAGCGCAAAGTTTAACATTCACTTCCGTTGCACCTTACAAGCATGATGTTATAGAGATGGGACTATCCAGACTATCACAGGATGAGGAGCTCATTGAGTATGGCAAATACTTGCTAGATATGGGATATTCTACAACGGGCATCTATATGGGGCTAGTATAATGGATTATATTATGGCTGAGCCAGGTCTAATTCCATTCTTTCAGAATTTCATGGTTGGCACTAGGCCAGTTGGAGTAGCAGTTGATCATGCTATCTTGTCTTTCACTCTCGCGTTTCAGTTCAACACAGCTCCATTAGGAGAGGTCTCCACACACACTCTGTATACCTTTACGATAGACGGATTCCGTGTACATGGATGAGATATACAGGCGGCTATGCACTCGGGAGCCGAGAAGGCCACTAGATAAGCTCACTCAAATACTGATAAAGACGCTCCATGATGCAGCATCAACAACATATCCCCACAGTCAGCCTACACGGAGACGATTTGGGAGCATGCCCCTGAACAGTTGGTATGCTGAGGAGTGTAGAGAGATGAGGATCAAATTATAGAGGGAGGTGCTCATGGGTATGACCACACATAGACAGTCACGGATTATCTTTCGCTGCCTAGTGCGACGAAAGAAGAGGGCTTATCTATCTTAGCTAGAGCGAGATTTGTATCAGCTATTTATGAGTCATGACTTGGGCGAGGCATGGAGGCTATTCCATGAGCATTCACCACCACCAGCCATTACCTCACAGAGACATGGGGGGACCATGCTACATCTCTCTACACAGCATCAGGGCAGCCATTTTTGCCGGACCCACCAGAGCCATGCTTTGAGACATGTACTTTCTTTACTGCTGAGAGGGTGAGGAAAGCCATTGACATGGAGAGCACATGATCATGATGGTCTGGTAGCAGACCACTTCATCCATGCTAGAGATATACTTGCATAGCTTCTTGCTATGACGTTTAATCGAGCCATGCAGGAGGGTTTTCCTGAGACTTGGACTATGTCCACGATTGTGCGTCTTTTCAAGGCAAGAGATCCCACGGTTCCCAAGAATTATCGCACCATCATGGTTGGTCACACACTGGCTAGGTTGTATGCATCTATTCTTGAGCAAGATCTGAGTAGATGGGCAAAGAGAGAGGGCATACGAGCATCAAGACAGGCAGGTTTCAAGAGAGGTTTCTCCACTCTTGACCAGATTCTGACACTCAGAGCTATTATTGAGGAGGGTAAACACCATGGCCCTAGGATCTATTGTAGCTTTGTGGATTTCCACAAAGCTTTTGACACAGTGCCGAGAGCCTGACTTATGCGCAGACTACAGGAGATGAGTGTACCCATTGAGCTGATATGGGGGATTTTGGCTTTATATAGGACAGTGGTGGGGCGGGTATGCACTATTGAGGGTATGTTTGACATGGTCCACTCCACTATTGGGGTGAAGCAGGGATGCCCCCTATCTCCGACTCTTTTTGGGATGTATGTGGATGAGTTTTCAGACTATGTAGAGCGAGATGGAGACAGAGGTGCTCAGCTAGCAGGGACATGGATTCCGCTGTTGTTATATGTTGATGATATTGTTTTGATTTTTGACTCTCCAGAGGGGATGCAGCGTCATTTAGATGCTTTGCACATATTTGCTCATGATAGTGGATTGTCTGTTAAGCTTGGGAAAACCAAGGTTATGGTGTTCAACACCACATCTTAGTGGGTCAGGAGGTCAGCACCGCACCCACATTTACGTTTGGCCAGGAGACAGTGGAGTACACAGATACACACACCTATCTTGGGATGGTATTCAGTGGACCGGTGTTTTCATTGAGGAGAGCAGTAGAGACTAAAGTGACGAGAGCTTAATCAGCCTTGGGAGGATTGGAGAGGATGTGTTCGTAGGTTCAGTTTCAGGAACCGCGAACAAAGCTTTGGCTTTTTGACACTTTAGTGGCTTCAGCTATGCTTTATGGAGTTCAGATATGGGGACCCTCAGTAGACCACCATGGCAGATCTGGCAGCACGGATGGATGGAGAGGCCTTTGGTATCTATGATTTCTTGGATGATTTGGGCTAAGGCCTCAACGCCACATGAGATTATCCGAGCCGAGCTAGCCGCTCCCCCCCTCATAGTAGAGTCATTAACTAGATCAGTATCCTTTATACACAATTTATGTGACCTCTCAAGAGACAGATAAGCTCGGCTAGCTTTGGAGTCATCTCGAAGCTAGCGTTGCAGGGAGATAAAGCATGTTGGTATGGGCAGATGCCGTCATGGTTTCAATCACACAGTTTCAGCATGGATAGATTGCCCCCGTTCCAGTACTCCTTGGATGCACCCTCCCTATCTCTTACACAGACAGAGATCACCAGACTCATATGTCAGGATTTGATTCAGCTGGATACCAAGAGCACATGCATACAACCGACATAGGAGTTGGGCACAAAGATGGATTTCTATAGAGAGCATCTTCTCCAACTCACAAAGGACGGTTTTGTGACTAGACATGCATACATGGATACACACTTATCTCATGGGATACGGTGTGCTATTGTGCAATTACGTACATCCTCACATCATCTTCAGATTGAGACTGGCCAATTTCAAGGAGTACGAGCAGAGGCTAGGATATGTCACTTATGTCGCCTAGAGCGAGAGACAGAGCTGCACTACACACGTCATTCCCCGGTGTGCTATGAGATACGAGGCCACTTCCATTGTCTGTTCAGAGAGGCTTTTGGACCATTTTCTAGAGTCATGAGAATATGAGGTCTTGGATTGTTTCTACTAAAGCTGCGCAAACATAGAGAGAGCTTGCTGAGGATGTTGGGGGAGAGCCAGCCTCAGAGACAGATCACAGACTTCTTTATACCGACCAGAGGAGCAGTCATCACAACTCAGATCCCACCCACACCAGAGGTACGGTGATTGATCGAGCCATTGCGCCAGGTAGAGCCAAGCGCCCACGACCACGGGGGGCCTCGCATCATCAACAGAGGTTGCAGAAGAGGATTTAGTCCACTCTAGCTTGACATGCGAGACGCCTAGTCAGAGTATTGACCATGGAGGATATTGATGAGATTCGACAGCGACCGATGAGGAATCTCATCTGAGCCGCCTCCCTATGCTGATCTGGATTTCATTTGTATCACTAGTGATATGTATCCCTCTTTGTCTCAACTTACCCATTATATCGGCCACCACCCCTCCCTCCCCTAATTTTATTTCAGTTTTAGTTTTTTAGTTCTTTGTACTTTATGTACTTAGACATTGTATCAGATTCACTGATTGTAACTTTTTGGTCTCATAGGTCATTCTGGCCTTTTGAAGACGTTAATATAACATTTCATTTCATCTCTCTTTCTCTCTCTCTCTCTCTCTCTCTCTCTCTCTCTCTCTCGTGGTAGATTGGTTATGCTATTTCCCTCTTGAATAACGGGTCTTGACTCTTGAGTTCAACTCTCCTCATCGAATAGATCTTTAAGGTCTCGTGGGATAGTTTCCTACGACGTTAAATTCTCTTCTTCTTATTCTTCTCCTCTCTCTCTCTCTCTCTCTCTCTCTCTCTCTCTCTCTCTCTCTCTCTCACTTTTGCAATTTCTTTTAGTTGTGTGCAGTTTTCTCACAGTGTGGTAGATTTTAGCTTTGGAGTGTCCAAGGCTATTACATGAGGTCACACGCACACTTGTGTTAAAGTTATAGCATCTCAAGTAAATAGCAAATAGCGCAATGTGATCCAAATATTTTATTTTGTCTTTAGGTATTTATTTACTTACTTGACAAGATTTGGGTAGGGAAATTCTCGGAGGGGGGTATTTAAGGCCCCAAGGCTAGTATATAAGAGGCACCTAGCCCAGAGCTACCCGGAACGCGGAACAGGAATGGCAACGGGATCCCCGCGGAATGGAAGAACGGCAAGGTCCCCGGAACGGGAGGCATTAAAAACACCCAAATACTACAATTTTTAGCTTTGTGTGATTGAAAACAAGTAGTATTAGAGTCCTTTGACTCTAATACTCACAAAATCCTTGATTTGAAGACCATTCAACATTACTATGGCAATCGTGACACGTGTCTCGTGTAGACTTGAGAGCTTGAGAGGGGGTGAGAGACAAAGGGAGAGAGCTCGAGAGAGATAGGGAGAGAGCTTGTACTATGTAGCCTTGTAGACTTGAGAGCTTGAAAGAGGCTAGAGTTGAAGAGTCGAGACTCGAGAGGGTAGAGCTTGAGCCTTGGCCCTTGAAAGCTTGTGTGCATTGTGAAGGTAAGGGATGAGGGGAGGGGCATTCTATAAGGGGGAGGCTCACAAGATAGAAAACCAAAATCTGAAAATCTGGCTCACAAGATTAAAAAAACCAAAATCTGAAAATCTGGCCGTTCCGGGCCGTCTATTCGAGCATCAACCGCTTGTCCGGAACGGTTGGCCGTTCCGAAATGTTTCAGGGACTGCCAAACACCTGGAACGCCATTCCGGGAATTTCCCCCGTTAGATGGGCGTTCCTCGGTAACACTGACCTAGCCCCCATTGTATTATCATCTATTTCATTGCCGAGTTCGTTGGTTCAACATAATCTCTCTCTCTCTCTCTCTCTCTCTCTCTCTCTCTCTCTCTCTCTCTCTGGAAACATGGGAACACGATGCATGTAGAATACCACACATTGAAGGATATGTCACACACTCCCTACAGATGCCATGTACAAAAATGAGGGGACAAGGAGAAGTCGTGGTGATATACCGAGAGGAACTCAGAAAAATGATCACAATTTGCAAGACAGATGCTCATAACCGGTACATATGGATCAAGTTTGACACAAAACCTAAACCTATGTTCATTGCCGGGTGCTACATCCCCCATAGAGAGTCACCATTCTATGGTGCCTTCAATGTAGAGAAGAATTAACCTTTCGAGGATCTGTATGCCGATATCCATGCCTATGCACAAGAAGGGATGATTATGCTTATTGGGGACATGAATGCTCGCATAGCACATGCGCAAATGCAAATGGTGGATCTCATGACACCTCCAATGCTTGAACATAATGAGATACTAGATCCCACATGGGAGAGATGTTCGAAAGATCTCATTACAAACCCGCAAGATATTGCATTGCTCAGTATGATGACATCCTTACAACTAATCGCCGTCAATGGAACAAGTAAGTTTGAAAAATCGGGAGAATGCACATGCTACACGGCCAACAAAGGCATGAGTGTTATTGATTATGTATTGATTGCATATGAGGCATCCCATATTGTAAGTAATTTTACAATTGGGAAGAGGTCACCCAATTCGGATCACACCCCAATCCATGTATGGGTACAAGCTCCCACTCAAAAAGCACAAAAACAGCCCCATGCCCGATCATGGACATACAAAATGCAAGTGGACAAGAAAAGAATGTATGTAGAACATCTAGACAATGCACTTGCTCATGTACCCATGCCATCACACATTGAACAAACATGGCCAATTTTCAAACAAGCTCTATGTGACGCCGTGGAACAAACAATGGGAAAAACGCATCGGCGAGGAAATCATGTTAAAGGGCTACCGCATAACCCATGGTTTGATGAAGAGTGCAAGTATGTAAAACAACAATTGCGGGCACTGTCAACGACGAACACAGAATGGGAAACTCTATCAAAAGACTACACAAATCTCAAGAGGCGGAAAAGAAGAAACTATGAGCTACGCACGGAGACACAAGCCATAGCCAACTTCAAGAAAAATTCCAAAAAGGAATGGCTGAAAATAAAGGGACGGAGACATGAAATTATGGGGGACATAAGCTCAGATGACATGTACATGTATGTGGAACAACTATATGTGCATAATAATGCGTGCGGAAGAAATGCCACACATGCAAACCGATCTCCATGCCCAAGACCACTTTGATTCCGAAACGGTTAAAAAAGGCATACAGAAACTTGCAAATGGGAAAGCTCCGGACATACTACACTTGAACTCAGAAATGCTTAAATGGTCAGGTATGAGAGCCAGAGAGTGGATACATAGAATGCTAAACCAAGCCATTGTTCAAGGGTTACCCGAGGATTGGCAAAAGAACTGGATCAAAGCACTTTACAAAAAAGGGGATGTAAATCAGCCTACCAACTACCGTACCATTATGGTAGGATCTTGCATGGCAAAACTTTTTTGGGAAGCATCTTAGAACAAAGCATAAGCACATGGGCAGAGACAAATGGAAGACGAGCAAAAGAACAAGCAGGTTTTCGACCAAAACATAGCACCATTGATCACCTTGTTTCACTCCGGGTATTAATGGAAGAGAGTCAGCTAAAGGGAAAAACATTATACTGTTGCTTTGTAGATTTCACCAAAGCCTTTGACACGGTCCCGAGAATGGGTATATGGAAAAGGATGGAATGCATAAAAGTACCGATGCATCTCAGGAGTGCGGTAGCACGTCTCTATGATAGAGTCATGTGTCAACTAAAAACGCACGAAGGGCTGTCCAAAGCTTTCTCGAGCAACATGGGGGTCAAACAAGGATGCCCTCTCTCCCCTACTCTTTTTGGATTGTGCATTGATCAAATAGAAAGCTTCCTCCCTCAACTAGAAGGGGATGAACCAACCATCGAGATGCTTACACTTCTCATGCTCATCTATGCAGACGATGTGGCTCTTTTCGCCCATGACATTACAGCTGTACAGAAATTGGTCGATGCGTTACATGCTTTTTGTGAAAATGTGGGTCTATCAATCAATGTAGACAAAACAAAGTTCATGATTGTAAAGACTCGTAAGATGGATATCCACGCCCCCCTCGTGTATCAAGGGAAACAAATTGAGAAAGTCGACAGTTTCAAGTACTTGGGGATTGACATCCCGTGCAACTATGCTTGGGAACAATGCACACATAATAGAATTGACATCGGCCATGCCAAGTACTATCAATTTGAAAACATGTGCACACAAAGGAGCATAAAAAGATGGGAGATAAAAGCGACCATTTTTGAGACATGCGTAGTGCAAGCCATCCTCTACGGAGTGGAAATCTGGGGAGCAAGCATTTCAGCCCACACATGGAATGAAATTGAAAAAATTCAGAAAAAGTTTCTATGTCGACACATGGGGGTCAAAAAGACGACTCCATACTCCGTGCTACTCTTGGAGACAGGCAAGAGACCACTAGAAATGAAAGCATTGCAAAAAATGTACACGTATATCATGAAGGTCAAAGCGATGCCTACTACTCGAATCCCCCGCATTGCATGGGAAACAGGATGTGTGCCGCAAAAGACAAAAAAAAAAAGCAAATTTCTGTCATCGAGCCTCATACAGGATATTAAGAAATGGTTTGCTAAATGGAATGTAGAGGCATATGTGGACATGCTTATTGAGGAGGGCAAGGAGGGAGAACATATGCTGAATTTTGAAATTGCATTACTAAATAGCCTCCACACCAAGTGGAAGACAACGCAACACCGCTCGAAATTTGAATACTATTGCAAGCATGTCAACACAAAGTATTGGGAAGACTATAGCACAAACCCAATGGAAGCCGAGGCCCACATACGAACACCCATGCCCCACATGGCACGAAGAGCCATCTCTTTGATGCGCACAAGGTCACATATGCTCAAAATAGAAACAGAGGGTTGGCTGAAAATTGATGCTTCTAAACGGATATGCACATCACGTACAATGCAAGCTCCCGAAGATGAAGCACATGTGACATTGGAATGCCCAGAATACGCTCACATCCGGGCTGATTTTCAACCACTTCTAAGCGGTTGCTCTACCTTTGCGGACCTATTATCCAAGACAGACCCCTCCCCTACAGCTCTCGGAACATACCTCACCCGCATACTTGAGCATCAAAAGACACTCATAGGAACACAAAAAGAGAATAACACACACCACACCATACACCCTCGTGAGGGGAGACTTTGTATCACTTTGAGGTCCCATGGGTCATTTTTGGCCCCCCGCGGACGTTAATACCAAATCAAATCAAATCTCTCTCAAGTGTGGTAGATTGGTTATGCCATTTCCCCCTTGAATAACAGGGCTTGAGTTCAACTCTCCTCGTCGGATAGATGTTTAAGGTCTCTTGGGATAGTTTCCTACGACGTTAAAATTCTCTTCTTCTCGAGTGTGTGTGTGTGCTAATAAAAAGAGGAAAATGGTATAACCTTTCTATCACCCATGTGTGGTAGATTGGTTATGCCATTTCTCTCTTGAATAACAGGTCTTGAGTTCAACTCTCCTCGTCGGATAGATCTTTAAGGTCTCTTGGGATAGTTTCCTATGACGTTAAAATTCTCTTCTTCTTCCTCCTCTCTCTCTCTCTCTCTCTCTCTCTCTCTCTCTCTCTCTCTCTCTTTATGCCTCTACTAATGTATATGTATATGATGTCTCTACTGTCAAAGAGATCCATTGTATCAACTCACCCCCCCTTTGTATACCCTTTGTATCAGCTTTCACCCCACCCCTACCCACTATTTTCTTTTCAGTTCTTTGTACTTTTTGTACCCAGACCTGGTATTAGATTCACCACATGTAACCTTTTGGTCTCATAGGTCATTTTGGCCTTTTGAAGACGTTAATATTACATTTCATTTCTCTCTCTCTCTCTCTCTCTCTCTCTCTCTCTCTCTCTCTCTCTCTCTCTCTCTCACGTTTGTGACTTAGTTACATTACATACTTACTCATTGATGCAAATATGCGAAGTGCCATGCCAAGCAGAACCCCTACGCTTGGACGGTCACACCCCTTCGCCCAAAAGACGTACCTCTTCACCAAAAGCCAACTCCTTCGACGACTGGTCACACCCCTTCGCTGTACGGGTGCGACTCTTCGCCCAATGGTTGCAGCTCTTCGCCGAAAGAATGTGTCTTTACGTCTAAAGTCATGTCTCTTCACCAAGAGGCGTGTCTTTTTATTTGTGTCTCTTCGTCTCCTATATAAGGAGCCCTTGTATCACACTTTGAATCAATCAAACATAGAGTCTTTTGAGTCTTGTTTCTGAGTTCAGTTCAAGTTTCTTAAGTCTTAATCATGAGTTTAAGTACTTAATCAAGGATTAGTACCTAGAATCCTCACAGTGGTATCAAAGCAAATTTTTTTCCCGGGACCCGAAGGTTGTGAGCCTCTCACCCTCGTCGCTACCCTCTCCACCCCTTCCCGGAGTTGCATGGAAGCAGAAGAAAGGTGGTACACACACACCCACGAGCATGAGGTAACATGAATTTTTCTGTTCCAATTACATAAATAATAGACAGAGACGCAGATGTGTGTGTGTGGCGTGCCACGTACCCAGTGATTTTCTGGGAAAATTTCGTGCTGGTGACTCTTTGCGTACCCCATCCCTCGGGTGGTAACCCTTCGAATCCGCCCTCTCACCCCTTCCCGCGAACGGGCACATCAACGGACAACATCTCTTTACTTTGCTGGCACCCTTTCGCATATAGAAGTACTTATTTGCGGGTGTGGCGCTCTCTCTGCTAGAGGCTGAATACCTTCGCTGGTTGCTGCACATCAACGGGCACGCCTCTTCGTGAAAGGGCACCGTGGAAGGACACCCCTTCACTCACGTCGCACCCCTTTCTCCCAAAGTTGCTACTCACCAAGCGATCGAGTCCCCAGCAGGTTGCCTCTTCACACGGGTTGAAAACTCCTCACGCTAATTTGTTGAATCGCTGGCTGAAGCGTTGCCTTTTTTTGTTGGAGTTTTTACGCTAAGAAACCAGCAACGTTACTTTTTAAACCTACATTAACACACCCAAATTTATTGAGCCCCAAAGTGGCCGGCCAAAATTGGCTGTCTGCCCCAATTTACCCACGTGTCAACATTTTGAATCCTCTAGAGTCCAAACCAGCCAGCAATGTAGCAGATGTCGTACATTTCAGCCCTCTTTCACCCTCCAGCGTTGGCTCTCTGGTTCCCCTCTGTGCGCTGTTGGAACCGCACCCATGGTAGATGACAAGTTCTGGGTGCCCATCCCTTTCCTCTCATACATAGACGAGGTTCCAGAGGGAAGTTTGCCGGAGAACCACCTTCTTGGCCACGGTATAATTGTTATTCCGACACTCAGACGGCCGAAACAAAATCCGTCCTGGTCCTCAAACCAATCCTGGAGCCAAAGTATATCCTAGTTCTCGAGCCAGCATACATTCTTATTACAGATCTTCCAGAACCCGTACTCGCTCCAGAACCAGTACCCATTCTTGTGTCTCAGGTCGTGCCGACACTACAGGATTACGTGGTTTATGTCACCTATTGCCACGCAACTCAGTTACAGGTGTGGGTGGTGTGGCACGTCTACTAGCGTGCAAGTTTCGTCATCTTCCACACTTCGAATGCATCCTTGGGCGGTACCCTACTCACTGACAGAGTGCAGATTGGATGCAGTCAACAACATTATCTTCCTCCAATCCCTGGTGCATGCTCATAGCAAGCTCCTAGTTTCGGATTACACAGCCCGCTCTAAAGGAGACACCTCCATCAACGAGGTCAAGATCTCCATGTCGACGTCCCATGAAGAAGATGGTCAGCAGGCACAGATGCTTACCTTTCTCAAAGCCCAAATGGAAGCTATGCAACAGAATTTCTCAGCAAGTTTTGCTTCCATCAACACTTGCTTGGACCAGTTACAGATGCAAACCTTTGAAGAGACCAAATTGGAGGTTTCGTAACCAAAATTTTCTCACCCAAAGCATGGTTTTTCAGAGACAACTAGACACAAAGTACCTTCGTGCGAGCAGCTAAAGTCTTCGCATGGATATTCTTGGAACTGTTACAATTCTAAGCAGCAAACTTCTTATTGGAATCATCAGCAACAAAAGCAGCAACATGAAGCTTCCAAAGGATCTCATCTTAAAAAGAAATCAGCCATATTAAGATGGACGGACTTAGTGGCACATATATCCGACCCTAGTCGAGTACTCGGTCGTGAACGCCGCAACGCTGGACAAGTTCCCCCTCGCGAGCCATGCCCTACATTTAAGTCTTTCTTATCTGATGGTGGTAAAGTCGAAGATTTATTGATTCTTTCCTTGTGCAAGAGGATCCTTCAGAGGTTTAAGAGGCAACATCTTCCTCAACCTCTCCCTTGTCAATTGGAAGCCTTAATACCCGTCGAGAAAGCTGAAGATTCAGAAGATTCCAGTTCTTATGTGACAACCAACAAGCACATAACCCCTTCTTTGGCCGTGATCCAGCAGCAAAATTCGCCCCGTCACCGCCCTTGAAGAATACAGTCTTTGTCTCTAAACAGATACCAGATGCTATGGTGAATGATAATTCTTCAAACTTGAAGACTCTGCAAAGGATAAAACAGATGCAGACTCTTGCAGCATGACTTCAGTCGCTGCAATTGAATCTTTGGACACAGCTTGTTCCACAGAAAAGCCTTTATAGATGGATATACCTCCAAACACTACTCTGTCTCAATCTACAACATCCCTTTAGGAGGATCTTACTGTTCCAGATAAACCAATGGAATACCTTACAATTTTTCAACCAATGGTCATCACTCAACAGAAAACTCAAGTCAGTTTACCAAAAATTTCACTCGAAGCAGATACAAATTCAATCTTTTCTTGGACAAAGCTCGAAGTTACAAATGACTTTGACAAAGGCACTAATCAAGTTACAGATGTGATACTCATACTTTTGACAAAGATGAGACAAATTGCATATATGATCAGTTTTCAGTTTGGCAAATAGTCATGGTCAATAACACTGCTATGACGTGGGACTTAACAGAAAGAGCTTTGGATACAGAAGCAATACAACATTACATTTCCTTCTTCCTAGAGTTTCTTCAACTACCCTGGGTTTCATTTAAAGAGGGAGGGAATGTCATGTTTGTGACTTAGCTACATTACATACTTACTCATTGATGCAGATATGCGAAGTGCCATGCCAAGCAGAACCCCTACGCTTGGGATGGTCACACCCCTTCGCTCTACGGGTGCGACACTTCGCCCAATGGTTGCAGCTCTTCGCCGAAAGGACGTGTCTTTACGTCTAAAGTCATGTCTCTTCACCAGGAGGCATGTCTTTTGATTTGTGTCTCTTCGTCTCCTATATAAGGAGCCCTTGTATCACACTTTGAATCAATCAAACACAGAGTCTTCCGAGTCTTGTTTCTGAGTTCAGTTCAAGTTTCTTAAGTCTTAATCATGAGTTTAAGTACTTAATTAAGGATTAGTACCTAGAATCCTCTCTCTCTCTCTCTCTCTCTCTCTCTCTCTCTCTCTCTCTCTCTCTCTCTCTACCCTTCCCCATCGTCGACTTTGACAAATTGCATATGGTTTGAAAGGCCAAGTGTGTACTATCTTGCCTAGCGTGCATGATGTGGATGTTGATAGTATTTGTTGATGACACGGTATGGCATACACCCCATGATGCATTAGTGATGCATTGGCACGAAGTTTTGCATACATGTTTGTAAGCCATAATTTGTAAAATTCTATGTTGCCTACAGGTGTAATCGGGGACGATTACTCTTTTTTAAAGGGGAAGGAATGTCATCGATTTTGGCCATTGCAGGGTCGAATATCTGCGAGTATTGAATGCTTTAATTTTCTTGTTGATTTTGCGGGAATCACTTACTTGAAGAAACTCTTCTTTTCCAAATAACTACACTATCCTTTTGGTTTTCACTTGCCTGAACAAATTTTAGACTCGAATAGATCTGCTTACCACCCACTTTGATACGGAATTCAGTCTTCAATGTTCAACTTTAAGATTGAGACACTCGAGCAAGGTCGTGTGCCTTAACTCATATGAGCAAGAATGTGTTTGAAGTTCATTGATTTGAATTTGTAAGAGTTAAGGGCATCAGTTATGAGTTGGATAATATATTGACTTGTATGAATTTCCGTATGGACTTTTAACTCTTACTTAGATGCTCTGGTGCAACAATTAAATCGTTTATCTATTGGAAACTAATAAAGGTCTCAGATGCTGCTACATTTTCCTGTTTTCATATTCATTTAATTTAATGTTGGGTACAGGTTGCAAACGAAATTACTCAATTTTGGATGAAAAGTACCTGATGGATTTATCAGCATTATTGCCTCCTGCCAATGGAAATTTTTTTGCTGCTTCTTCATCAGAAATTGTGCGTGCAAAGCTACTCTTATCCAGCAACAGATTAGCATCAAGGCAATACAACACATCTCTGTCAAAACACACAGGATGGCCAGGACATTCCAATCCTTTTGTGACACAACCTTGTAAACCCCTCTCTCTTTCTTTGCAAATATATGCTTCTACTTGGGAAGGGGATACAAATAACCTCTTTACAGAGACATTGCTGAAAAGTTATGTTGGTGAACCAAATGAAACCTTTGAAACAGAAAATGAGAAGGTAGAGCGGAGCATTGAGGCTCCTCAGAACAGCACCCAATGGATAGGTGGGAAATATGGTCCTCGGGATAGTAAAGACATTACGGTACCTTTGGATGCCTTGAAACCTGGAGTTATTCTCACAGGGAAGGTCACAAACATTGAGCATTTTGGAGCATTTGTGGATGTTGGGGCATTTTCGAGTGGTCTAATTCACATTTCCAACTTAACCAGTAAGTATGTTAAATCTGTAAAGGACATTGTTAAGGTAGGAGATGAAGTTAAAGTTCAGGTTATATCTGTGAATGTATCTTCCAATCGTATTTCTTTCAAGTTAATGAAAGAAGATGGGGTCCTGAATGTGCCTCCCAGACATTCAAATTCTTTAGTTACACAACCTTGTAAACCATCATTGTTGAAAAGTGAGGTTGGAGCATATGATACCTTGGAAACAGAAAATGAGGAGGAGCAGGGCGTTGTGTCTTCTAAAAACAGCCCTGAAGGGAATCTTGCTCCTCAAGAAAGTAAAGGCATTACAGTATCTTTGGATGCCTTCAAACAAGGAGCTATTCTCACAGGGGCTGTCACAAGAATTGAGCCTTTTGGAGCATTTGTGGATGTTGGCGCATCCTCGTTGGGTCTGATTCATATTTCCAACATGGCCAATAAGTATATCAGATCTGTAGAGGACATCGTTAAGGTGGGAGATGAAGTTAAAGTCCAGGTTTTATCTTTGGATGTACCCTCCAAGCGAATTTCTTTTAAGTTGATCACAGAAGATGGGGACTCAAAGATGTTGCCTGGACATTCAAGTCCTGTAGTCACAGAGCCTTGTAAACCCTGCTCTCTTTCTTCGCAAACACAGGCTGCCGCTGGTGAAGGGGGCCTGGATACAGATCACGGCGTTACAGAGACATTGTTGGAAAGCGAGGTTGGTGAAGCATGCGAAACCTTTAAAACAGGAAATGGGAAGGTAGAGCAGAGCATTGAGGTTTCTAAGAGCAGTGGGCATGATGCTCCTGAGGAAAGGAGAGGGATTACTGTACGTTTGGATGTGTTGAAGCCTGGAGCTGTTCTCACTGGGAAGGTTACAAAAATCGAGCATTTTGGAGCATTTGTGGATGTTGGGGCATCCTCGACCGGTCTGGTTCACATTTCAAAGATGGCCAATAAGTATGTCAGATCTGTAGAGGACGTTCTAAAGGTGGGAGACGATGTTAAAGTCCAGGTTTTGTATGTGGATGTAGCTACCAAGCGTTTATCGTTGAAGTTAATTACAAAAGATGGGGACCTGAAGGTGGAAACACAGGATAACTTTCAACAACGCAAAGAGACTTCAGTACAGCTTCCTTATAAGAGCTCACCGAAAGTGGCTGGAAAGCCTCAGAAGGGTCAGCATTTCAATGGGTGCGTCCAGAGGGTTGATTCCTCAGGGGTTTTTGTAACATTGAAGCAGGGGCATGTTGGGTTCCTTCCAGCATCTGAGGTGCTTCCAAGTGGGCAGAGTGTTGAGACATCCACCTACTTCAGTGTAGGCCAGCAAGTAGCTGTTCAAGTTATACGCACAACCAGAGATCGAATCGTATTAACCATGAAAAAGCAAGCTGTCGTTGGCTCTGAGGAAGGCTCTGAGGAAATTAAAGCAACAAGTCCCTTTGAAGTTGCTTTCCGGCGAAATAAAGTTCTTGCCAAGTTTCTTGATGAGAGAGAGCGGCTTCTCAAGCTGTCCGAGGCCAATGTGGAAAATGGTTCTGTCATTGGATCTGCCACAGAAGTACATTAATGGTAAGAAGACACAAGGGCTCCAACAGGGAAGGGTAGAAAGAATACTTAATCAAGTTCACCCATCTTTTTGTACAAACTTAGGGTGTGCCCAAATATATCATGGGAACCTTAAGCTCCCATTTGTCACTGTAGGTGGACTTGGTCTTTTGCCACATTCCATTTGATGAGATATTGACATGTAGGCTTTTTAGTAGCTTTTACAGCCTGAGTTTACATATGGAGAGTAGCCACTAGGCTGGTGCATGGAAGTGCTAGATCATGAATGGAAAAGGTTGTACATTTTTGTAAGCCTTAGAGAGAGAGAGAGAGATGATGATGATGATGTTGTATTTACGTCCTCGGGGGGCCAAAATGACCCATGGGACCACAAAAAAAATCTTCAAGAGGCTCCCCTCATGTGTGTAGAGGGGGGAGTGGGCTAGTAGCTTTCTTGTGTGTTAGTGTTGTGTGATGATCCAATACTTTGGCAAAGTAGATGCCTAAAGCTACTGGGGAGGGGTGTGTCCGAGAGACAAGCTCCTCAAAGGTGACATCTCCTTGCAATAGCAGTGGGAAATTAGCACGGATGTGTGCGTATGCTGGGCACTCGATGGTGACATGGGCCTCTCTTTCCACTTTGTTTAAATTGCATTGTGTGCATGTCCTTCTATTTTCCTTAATATTCAGCCACCCTCCCGTTTCAATCTTGAGCATGTGTGATCGCGTCCGCATCAAAGTAATGGCCCGTCTTACCCGGTGGGACATAGGTGTCTTGATATGCATCTGGGTGTCCCCAGTCTTGTAGGTCTCCCAATATCGTGTATTGATGTGTTTGCCGTAGTATTCAAATTTGGACCTGTGTACTGTTGTACTCCATCTAGTGTGTAGGGCTTCAAGTATGCTTCTGTCAAAATTCAGCCCATGCTCATGTTCAGTGCCTTCCTCTATGTGCATGTCCACATGGTCTCCCACATGCCATCTAGAGAACCATTGGATGTGAGAAACTTACTCTTGTAATTCTTTTGCGGTTTACATCCGGCTTGCCATGCCATGTGGGGTAGACGGCTCTCCGGCATCATCTTAACTTTCATGAGGTATCTGTGTACCCTCTGTAAGGCTTGCATTTCCAAGGGTCTCTTGCCTATCTCCAAAAGCATCACTGAGTATGGGGTGGTAGTTTTGATCCCCATGTGTCTACATAGGAATTTTTTCTGTATCTTTTCAATGTCATTCCAAGTGCTAGCGGAGATACTCCCCCCCATACCTCTACACCGTAAAGTATTGTTTAGACTACGCATACATCAAATGCCAGAGACTTGATTTCCCATTGCCTTGTGACACTTTGCTTGCACATGTTCTCAAATTCATAGTATTTCGCTTGTCTTGCATCAATTCTGTTTTGCGCGCAACTTTCCCATGCATGGTTTGAAGGTACATAGATGCCCAAGTACTTGAACCTCTCAACCGCTTGGAGTGTTTGCCCATCATACGTGATGATGGGTTGATTCTCATTTCTACATGTGTGGACTGACATAACCTTTGTTTTGGCTACATTGACTGACAAGCCCGTTGCATTGCAAAATGCATGTACTGTATCCAAAAGTTTCTGTAGGAGGGCCTTGTAGGCAAAGAGAACCACATCGTCGGCATATATGAGGAGCAGAAGCGTGAAAGTACCAATGCTAGGGTGATCTCCCCCCTCTCCCATAGCCTTGTTAATGAAATCATCAAGCTCATCTATGCATAGTCCAAAAAGTGTAGGTGACAAAGGGCATCCTTGTTTAACTCCCATAGTGCTCCTGAACTCTTGTGAGAAACCTGTGTTTGTCTTGAGTTTACATCTGACCTCTTGGTAGAGGCGTCCCACTGCTGCCCTGAGATGCATAGGAACTCCCAGAGTTTCCATACGTGACCATAGCCCTTGACGGGGTACTGTGTCAAACGCTTTCGTGAAGTCCACAAAACAACAATACAAGGTTTTGCCTTTTAGCCTGGTTCATCCATCAAGACCCGGAGTGTGATAAGGTGGTCTATCTTGCTGTGGCGGGCTCTAAATCCTGCTTGTCCAATGGCACGTTTCCCGTTATTTTCAGCCCATGTGCTAAGATCTTTCTCAATAATGCTTTCAAATAGTTTTGCCATACATGAGCTCACCATGATGGTGCGATAATTAGTGAGCAAATTGCGGTCACCTCCTTTAAAGAGCGCTTTCACCCAGTTTTCTTGCCAATCTTGGGGTAAGTATTGGTTGACTGCTTGATTCATCATATGGTGTATCCATTTCTTAGCCTCAATACCTGACCATTTCAGCATTTCAGAGGTAAGATGTAATGTGTCAGCTGCTTTCCCATTCGCCAGGCTTTTGAGGCCTTTAATGACTGCCTGGAAGGTGATGGGCTTTGGATGTTCGGCCTGAGCCCCTGTGTATATCGCCTCTTGAGTCCCCGACGGGGCATACAAAGTTTGTACATAAGCATACATTTCATTTAGGCTGAAATCTCCCATCACATCCCCTTTCTTCCCCTTCATGTTACGCCAAGCCTTCTGAACCTGCTGAGGTCTAGTTGTTCTTTTGAGAGTTCATACATGCGTCTCTTTTTCCTCTTGAGTGTATTGTATTCTCTAGCAGCCCATTCCCATTCAGTTGAGTGTTGTGCTAAGCCTCTCATCTTGCGTTTGGCCTCCTTGCATTCTGCATCAAACCAAGGATTATGAGGTAAACCCTTCCTAGTCTGTTTACCATTTTGATACTTGCCCATAGTAATTTTTGCCGCTTCCTCCATTGCATGTCGGAAGATCTTCCACGTCTCTTCAATGTCACAAGGCATGTTCCGATCAAACAGTAAGCTATCTAAGAGACTAGCATAGTCCTCTTTCTTTGTGAGTTGCATTTTGTATGACCAATTCGGTGTATTCATTGTGTTGACAATAGGCATACTGGGCATGTGTAGGCATATATGAATTGGGGTATGGTCAGAGGTCGGTAGCCTGCTACCCACTTCAAAACTATGGACCAAGTCCAATGCGTCGTATCTCACCAAGGCATAATCATTTGTACTCCTCCCTTGATTTGCCGTGTAGCAAGTGTACGATCCAGAGTGTACGAACTTATTCGCACCATTCATGGCTACAAGCTGCATTGAGTTCATCATACTTATCATGGCTGACCCCTGTGCATTCATGATGTTATCACTTGAACATCTATCCCACATAGAACCAAGTATAAGTTCCCCATTCTTATCCGCAGGGTGCATTGAATGGTCTGTCAATTGTACCTGTGTGTTTCCAATCCGGACATTCAAATCCCCTAGAAGGACAACTGCTCCCTCTTGTGCATACATTGCAATGTCTGTCATAGGTCAGCAAAGGGGTCATTTTTGGATAGCTGGTTTGTGTCATAAAAAGGTGACTCTCGATGCGGGATATAGCATCCTGCAACAAAGATCAATCCTTGTGAAGAGAAAACCTTAACCCATATATAGCGCTTGTGGTCATCGATCTTGCATACCTCAACCATCGTTTGAAGCTCTTCCTTATACATTACAGCTACACCTCCTTGTCCTCGCATTTTGGTACCATTCCACCATACGGAGTGCTTGATATATCCACTAATGTCTGGCAGCCTGCATGTGTTTTGTTCCCATGTTTCCAATAGAAAGAGTATGTCAGCTTGTGGTAGAATATCCACCAGCCCTTCCCCCTTATGCCATGGGAAACCTCTACAATTCCAGCTTGTAACCTGTATGGTTGTGATCCCATGGGTCGCGTGCCCCTATGCATTTTTAGGCGGTGATGCTGGTTTTTTCTCCTTGAGGCGTTCCTCATATGCTTTCCGTCTTGCTACCTGTTGTGTCGGTGTTCTATCTTCACTTACATAGTACTGAGTGCCTTTCAAGTAGAAGCGTGCAGTTTCCAAAATTATGGCCCTTTTGCGAGCATCCAACATTGTGCATACAACTGTCCTATGAGCATCAATCTTCTTCTGACCCACTCTATGTGCCCCATATACCCGTGCATCTTGCATATCAAGCTTTTCTGCTAACAGGGTGGTAACGTCTACGTTCAATGACATGACTGTTTCCCCCTCAGGTTATGGCATGCCTCGTATCACAATGTTTTGGGATCTTTTCTCCCTTTCCTTGTATTCGGTAGAATCCTCATGCTTATACATACTTTCATACGTATACATCTCTCCTGTCTTGTGTCCCATGGTCCTCTCTTGTTTCACTATCTGTGCCCAAGATGGAGGAGACCCCTCGGGTGCATCGGTTACATTATTGGTGACCTGTGTTATGTGACTGCCTTGTTCCAGTACTTGAGTTTGCAGTGTTTTCAGGGTGTCTTCTTGTTGTTGAAGCTTCAGAGCTTGCAGTGCAATGGTATGATCCAACTCTTGGTTGTGTAGTGTCAGGTTCTTGATGTCTTCATTTTGGCGTGAAATAACCTCATTCTGTTGTCGTACCTGTTCTTGGATAGACAGTAGCAGTCCCCAAATGTCCTGTGTAGTACATGTGATCGTCATGTCCCTTGAATCCTTGGGGGGCGTGTCCTTCGGCATTGATTTAAAAGGCGATGAGCTCACTGTTCGACCGTTTCTGGATACCCTTTGATTAATGTGCGCTGATTGCATAGGTGGAATCATGCGGCAGTGGCTACATGTAGCAGTGAGACAGTAGGCCTGGTGCAGTGAGGCAACGGCAGGTGCTACACTCTTGGCACTGTGCAATCGCAGTAGGTCAGCCACAGCGGGTGCCGCAGCAGCCGCAGCAGTGGCGCGCGCAGGGGATGAAACAGCAGCAGCGCGCAGGCAGCCACAGGGGTGGCATGTGGGCAGCTACAGGGGGTGCAGGGGCTGCGCGGAGAGAGAGAGAGAGAGAGAGAGAGAGAGAGAGAGAGAGAGAGAGAGAGAGAGAGTTGTGCGCGTGCACGGGCACACATTTCATCACTGATGGTTTTTCCCCTGTGGTTTGTGGTTCTTGTTATATTTCAGGGGTTTTTTCAATACCAAATCCATCTATTTTGTGTCCCCTTCAAGCTGATGTAATGCCTATGGGTCTGTAACTTGGTTACTATTACAAACTTGGTATGCTCCCCGTAGTTCCTAGGAACTCGATTTTTGATGTTGCTATTCGTTGCCAAACAATCACATACAAGGGTAATTTTAGCTTGGTGGAATGTTAATGAAGTTCCTATCTCACCAATCTGAAATCTCTCTATAAAGCTTTCTATCATCAATGGGATTCATTGAATAGATAGCAGAGATCTTTTTAATGGTGTAGGAGCCATATTAGACACATAGTAATTGCAAAATCCCCCATTGCGGGTGGCTTTTGCAAATCTAGTCATTCTTGTGATTTGAAAATTGCATCAGATTCGTCATGAGAAGACGAATTAAACAATGATTCGTTATGGTGCGGAAATTATGGGGGCCCACGATCAGCGTGTCCTTCACTCTCTGCATCGTCTCGTCACCATCGGGATGCGAATGTTACTCTGGAAGGGAGCAAGGTTGACCTCTGTAGGGACGGCAACTCTCCACCACGAGTTTAACATCCCACCTGTACTTGCCTTTTGTGGGGGACAACGAGCAAGGGCTTTTGACAAGTACCGCTCGGTTTCATCCACCTGGATAGGCTCCTTGGTAAACAAGAAGCCTAAGAACTAGCCGTTCAAGAAGTGGACTTGGACCACAAGAACCCATAACTGGATGAATAAATATATCCCAACGGCTGACTTTAGCTTAGTTCGCTACCATGCATGGGACAAGTGGGACGAGAGGCATTCGTGCCTTGCGTTGAAGGCCTATAAGAAGACAACCAGGTTTGAACAAACACATGGATACCTACTGCAGCTCAATAGGAGCACTATCGTGACTAGGAAAGAAGAGAGAGTGTTGGCTCTCGCGAGAGTAGGCGAGCTCAAACTTGCTGATAGTTATAAAGCGCGGACACAGTATTTGCTTGTTGTGCTCCCAGCTAGAGGGTCGTTCGCTTTCGCATTTGCTAGTGACTTATTCGACGGTTGATGATTCTAGGGGGCGTTGGCTAAACCGATTCAACTCCACCTTCAACGCTATCGACTCGTCGTTGGAACCTAAAGAAAGGACGGAGGCTCGCGGGAAGCGGATGCCCTTCTGGGTACGCTGTGATCCGCACTCGAGGGATGGAACCGCAGGGCATGTGCTTGTGGCGAAGTTCCTCAGTGAGGTTGTACCCGGCGGATTTTTTTTTTTTGGGGGGGGGGGGGGCTTCCCTTCCTGTGCTTTTATTTTGAATCCGATCCCTTCGGAGGGAAATGACACAATTCTCCCCAAGCGAAGCCAAATGAGCTACAAGAGCGCCCAAGTGCCTTTCCTTCCCCCGGGGGGGGGGGGGTCAACCTCACCTCAAAGGGGTTGGGAGGTGCAAAAGGGAGACACTACCAACCTCAGCGGACGCCACCTGTGAGCGGATGTCCTTCCAAGTGGGTATGGCATTTCCTAGGGGAAAACCGTCGGGTTACAAGGGCAGTTTAGTGAGGTGAGCGATAAGTTACCTGGAGGAGGCAACTCCAAAGGGAAGACCGAAGCAAGTCCCGCATTACTTGGGCCTCTGAACAGAGATACTCGGTTCCTGTCATGCCCATCACTAGTCAGTGAAATGGGTCTCTCAAGGGCATGGCTTTAAGAGTGTAGATAATTATGGCCTTACGTAGTCCAAAGGAAACTAGTGACAAAAGCGTCTTCCCTAGGAGCCTAGGTGCATAGTCCTGGTCGTTCTTCTTGTGCACTTTTTTGGGGAGCGGCCGGGAGTGCCCAACTCGACTCCTAAAACAAACAAAAAAAAAAAAGAATTAAACAATACGAACATTGTTTTTTTCCCAAATTTGTCTTGACGCTCTATTTTAGAAAATCTACATTTTGTGGCTTCTTGAGGTGGTACACTTCTTAGCAAATCAGAAAAGGGCTAATTAGTAATATTCTAAGCATGTTCTAATTTGTGCCTCTAAATTGGGGATGGATACATGCAGCATGTCTCACAATTGGCTCCTTTACCCTACACAATATGAATAATCTCTAGAGGCATTATAGAGCTATCTGGCAAGTCTTGAACAGAAGATTTGTTATTCAGAAGGGAAATGGGACAACTAATATACCACACTTGGATAGAAAGGTTTTTTTATGTTCTCTCTCTCTCTCTCTCTCTCTCTCTCTCTCTCTCTCTCTCTCTCTCTCTCGCGCGCGCGCACACACAAGAATGGAAGTTTCCAATGTCAGACAATTCCCAATGACCTCAAAGATCTATACAGCTTGTTACTCCAGGAAAATGGGGTAACCAGTTTACTACACTTGGTGATAGAAGGTTATAGGTTACTCTCTCTCTCTCTCTCTCTCTCTCTCTCTCTCTCTCTCTCTCTCTCATGCATGCGCGCGTGCACACACACACACACACCACATTTTTCATGTGTATGGGTTATAGGTCTCTCTCTCTCTCTCTCTCTCTCTCTCTCACACACACACACACACACACACACACACACCACATTTTTCATGTATATGGGTTCTTAGTTTGTAATCCTACATCTTTTTTCTGTAGCAGAACAAGCTTTCCCGCTTGTTGTGATACATTAGGGCGTCTGTGAGTGCTACTAGGGTTGCTTGGCCGCACTCGAACCCATTACCCGAGTCACAAAGGATGAGTACTCAACCAATTAAGCTAGCTCCTTTGGACAAAGTCCATCCTAGATCTTATAATTTATGGGTTTTATTCCCTGTTCTATTCCTTGACTTGGCTCTAGTGGCTACTTAGAACATATTCCATATTGTAAATTATGTGGCTTTGTGAATTTTTGGCCACTTGAAGAAGGTACTTAGGCTTTATTTTTCACATAAATCTCTTTTGGTTGTGGTACTAATATACATGTTGTGATCATCGACAATTGGTCGCATGGAGATTTTAATCGTCTTTTTTAAAAAATCTTTCTATGATTGCATGCTAAATTGTCGGTGGCTACCTTGAAAAGTTTGATATCTAGAATCATGTGTAGATAATTTTGTCATGGTACGCAATGCTCTTTAAGAGCATGAGGTCCTTGATCTCCATGCAATTTTATTATTTTGACTTTGTCTATTTCTATCATAGGGTTTTTCATGTAAGGACTATCAATCAAAGATTGGTTCATTGAGTCCCCAAAGAGTTGGTCTAACGGTAAGGCTTTGGCCTCTCAATCTATAGGTTGTGGGTTCAAATCCCCGTTGGGTCACACTCTAGAGGGACACCTTGTGCTCAACTGGTGTTCACGTTGCTAGGGCTCTTGCCCTCGGACACTAGAGTGCATCCTCCTCCTAGGGTGGGTCACCCAAGGAGGAGATTGACCCACCCAAGGAGGAGATTCCTAGTTGGCTGCTACGAGTTCTCTGTGTCATTCCCAACATGTGGTGCATCAATTAGGTGGCCATGGTGATGCCTACGCATGGTTCTTGCCCGATGGTACGCGGCCCTTGCCCGACCATGTGACATGGCTAATATTTAAAAGGGATAAGCACCTCTCCTTGTGGGCCCTCTAGTGTGTCAAAAAAAAAGATTGGTTCCTTGATTAGCATTTCAAAACTTGAGCAAATGCAGGAAACATCGAGACTTTCCTGAAGTAGAGATCCTTACATTTTGAGTATAGGTGTTCTTTTTGTTTCCCTTTACAAGGCTGTTGGAATTGGGTTGTAGGGAAAACACACACAGCTTGGAGAAGACAAAGAAAGCTCAAGGCACACAACATAGAGTGTATTACTTAGTGTGCAATGGAAAAAAAAATAGATAGTCATAGAATGATGATTGTATATACAATGCACGGGGAAAAAAACCTCCTAGTGAGGGAAAAAATGCCTCGGCGGTTCTAAGTAGTTGTGAAGATTGTCCTGTACTCAGCCTCACAACTAGAAGTGGACACAGTAGGTTGCTTCTTGCTCAACCATGGTATACATGAACTGCCAAGCAGGAAAAAAACCAATTGTGGACGCTCGCGTGTCAAAACAACCAACCCAATCTGAGTCCGAAAAAGCATCTAAGTCTGGCGGCAATGATCCCCTCCTTGGGAGAAAACAAGCCAAGATGTAAAGTTCCACTCAAGTAGCTAAGGATCCTCTTTCCAATGCTTAGACCCTGGGCTATGCATAAATCTACTGACTTGTGAGACTGCAAACTGAATATCCGGCCTGGTGTTGCATACATAAATGAGGCATCCAACGACAATTTGGTAAAGAGTCACATCGGCAAGATCACCAACATCATGAATACTCAATTTCAAACCTGTTTGCATGGGAGTGGCTATAGGTTTGCAATCCTCAAGTTCAAACTTACATAGCAATGTCTCTATGTAACTTTTCTGACACAAGGCAATACCACCATCACATTGCTTAAATTGTATGCCCAAGTAATGATGCAACAATCCCAAATCTTTCATCTTGAAAGTAGCATTCAAATATGCCTTAATTCAGCAATATGTCTCTCATTTGCTCCAATGATCAGCAAATCATCCACATAAAGAATCACAATGAGAAGTACATCACCCTCACGCTTTACATACAATGTGCTTTCTGTTGGACTGTTACGAAAGCCTCGTTTGACCAAATGAGTGTCAGCCTTCTCATACCAAGCATGAAGAGATTGCTTCAATCCATACAAAGCTTTCTTACATCTGCACATTTTATCCTCTTGTCCTTTCTTGACAAAACTGTGAGGCTTTGTTACATAAACTTCCTCAAATATGTCACCATTCGAGAAAGCAGTAACAATGTCAGATTGATGTACATCCCAACCAAAATGAGCTACCAATGCACATAGAAAACGCACACTACTCATGCGGAAAGTGGGAGCAAAAGTCTCTTCATAATCTATGGCTTTTTCCGTGCACAACCTTTTGCAACATGTCGAGCCTTACGGCGATCAATCTCACCATCCGGCTTGCGTGTCAACTTGTAAACCCACTTCGTACCAATGTCCTTTTTGCTAGGAGGCGAACCACATAAAGTCCATGTGTCATTTTCTATAAGTGCATCATATTCTGATTGCATGGCAACCATCCAATTTTCTAAATTCTGTGCTTCATCAAAAGATAGAGGTTCCTCAACATCATGTAAGCTAGACATAGCCAAAGCATAACAATCTGATGCATAAGATGCATGGAGAGAACCTGAACGAGTACGACTAGAGAAATGCGCATCCAATTTACTGTCACACAAAGTATGCACCAACCATTTAGGCATACCTCTAGCTTGCTCATTCTCAACCCTTTCCTCATCAAGTACATCAATACATCTGCATATGTAATAGGCTGATATGTAACATTTTCAAAAACCTTCATAGGTTGTACATTTGCATCATTGGAATTTACATTTGAATTTCCACCACTGAAAAGAGGCAATAAAGTGTGTAAATGTCGTATGAACTTACATAGTGTCTCTAGTACATGACAGCAAGGGCTGAATAGAATCTTTCACAAACACAACATTCCTTGAAACCAAGATATGCTTTGTTTATGGATGATACAACCTGTAACCTTTGCTTTCAGCACTATAACCAACAAAGATGCATTTGACAGCCTAATCATCTAATTTTGTGCGTTGTGTTTGTGGCACTAAAGCATATGCCAAACAGTCAAAAACAGGCATGTGCTCAATAGAAGGCTTTCTATCTTGCCATGCTTCATATGGAGTAATAGACTGCAAAGCTTTCGTAGGACACGTTAAGTACATAAGTGGCACACATGATGGCATCAAGCCAAAACGAATGTTGCAAAGCTTGACTTTTGGGATATTCTGGTAGGTCTTTACGCAAGTCGCAATGAGGGAAAAATTGCATTGTTGCGTAAGGACCTAGAGTCAAAGATTATGCACGAGGAAGATGATATAGACACTTTCCTTGTTGGTATCAAGGATATCAATGAGCAACTTATTTTTGCAGGTGAAGTCATTTCAGACAGTTCCCTTGGGCAAACTGTTCTCGATGCCTTGCCAAATTCTTATCAGACTTTTACTAGAACTTGAAGACTTATGACTCAAATAAATCCGGAAGTTGTCAAGTTTGATGCATTTTGCACATTGTTGTTGCAAGAGTCACTTTCCCAAAAAACAGGACTAGAAAGCGTGCAATTGAACAGGCTTTTATTGTTGCTCAAAGAAAAGGTGGTAATAGCAATGCAGTCACTCTAGCTAGACTTGGTCTTGTAGTCAAATTTGTGGATGACAGATGTACAATACATGATCTCAATTTTGGTGATGAAATTGTTGTATCTGGCATTTTATGCCGTGGGATGTATAAGCTCACTTTGTATGACAAGTGTGGGTAAAATTTTGCAAATGCAATTGTGGATTCTAAGGCTATTTCAGATGCAAAACTTTGGCATGCATGTTTTGGACATCTACATTTTGCCAGTTTGCTGCGTTTGCAGAAATCTGATATGGTTGCTTCTTTGCCGCCTCTTGAAGCACCTGTCGAACATATTTGTGAAGGCTGTATTTTGGGTAAGATGCGGCGTTCGAAGTTTCCAAAGGATGGTTCAGTTAGGACCACATACAAGTTGCAGCTTGTACATAGTGATGTTTGTGGGCCCATGCAAACTCCTTCCTTGGGAAATTACCTTCACTTCGTGACTTTCATTGATGATTACTCGAGGCATGCATGGGTATTTCCGCTTAAAACAAAGTCTGAAGTATTTATGTGCTTCAAACAATTTTTGGCTATGGCTGAAAATGTCTCAAAATGTACTATGGACACCCTCCGTTCCGATCGAGAGGGAGAGTATATGTCTCATGAATTTATGCATTTTTGGCTAGTCGTGGGATAAAACACCAATGTACAGTGTCTTATACGTCTCAACAAAATGGTATTGATGAGACAAAAAACAGGTCACTTATGGAAATGGCACGATTGAACAAATGTGAGGAGTAATAGTACGCTTCACAAAAAACAAAATCAATGTATGAGCATGTGAATCTTTTACATCCCAACGAGCTTGTTCATCCATAGACAAAACAACTCTAACATCAGCAATTCTTGCAGCAAGACTTACAACATCCTCAACATTGCATGTATCCTCAGAACCAGGACGTACATCAATGCCCTGCACAATGTTCCAGACTCCCTTCGACACAAGAACATGTTGCATCATATAAGTCCACATAGGGTAATTGTCGCCATCCAATCTGTCCTCAACAGCAAACATCTTGAACACATCTGTGTTTTTGTCAGTCATGATATATGATGCACCTAATGTGAAAATTGCCCGAAAAGAGGAGAAGGAAAGCGGGAACAACACATGCTATATAGAACAAACCGTAGAATATTGTAAGGGACCTGTTTTGCAAAAAACATCACTGACGAAAATTTTGCACAAAATGACAAAATAGCATGTGTAGTACTGCTTGTAGTGGAAACGAAGGTCGAAATGAGCCTGAATCAAAAATTTGAGCAGACTAAGCTCTTCAAACACTCCCAAGGTTTGTGTCGACCAGCAAACGCTCGCCAAAGCTCACAGAAATCGGAGAAAGTGAGCAGGAGTGTGCTGGAGCTGTTGATGACTAAGCCCGAGAGGATGCAACTTGCTCTGATACCAGTTGTTGAAATTAGGATTGCAGGAAAACGCACATAACTTGGAGAAGACGAAGGAATCTCAAGGCACACAACAAAGAGTGTATTACTTAGTATGAAATGGAAAAAAATAGATAGCCCTAGAATGATGGGCATATATACAATGTACAGGGGAAAAAACCTCCTAGTGAGGGAGAAAATGCCTCGGCGGTCCTAAGTGTGTTCACACATATCACTACCACATGTATATGGTAACAAAGGTCTCTAACCATTGATCAACGTTTCAAAACTTAAGTAAATGCCACACATCGATATGCCTTTTTGAGTCGGTATTTTTTTGCCCACCGTCATATGATCGCCATGTTAGCACTTGGAAAATTGGAGCCACAGCAACCAATCATTGGACCTGTAATCTGAACATGCTCTATAATTTGAACACTGATACTGAGCACTGAGCGACTGAGTGCGATTGACCTATCACATGTTTCCTAATGATTGGTCCCCCCTCCCCCACAACGCTTGATGGCGGCCGAGAAAGGACGCTTACTATCCTAATCAATGCTCCTAGCCTCCGTCAATCTCCTTGATTATGGGGAAAGGATAGCAAGCGTCCTCTCCCTACACATTACAAGCTACATACAGTTTCCCTAGTTTGTTGTTCCTTTTTTTTTTCAAGTCCTCTATTGCCTAGTAATGTTTCATCTCTTGTTCACTCTCTAGCTAATTTTGGTTCTTAGTTACAATTCGCTAGCTCTAATATTACTTAGTCAATCATAGTAGAGTGATGTCCATGCGACTATCTTTGAGCTAGGCTCCAAAATTAGTAAAATTTGTTGTTATTTATAACAAGTTCCCACAATAGGTCCTCTTGATTTGCAATAATTATGTTTTGTAAAATAAAATTATGATACTTGCAAGACGCATAAATTTATAAATTTCCAAATTTAGCCCACACAATGAAAGGCTTTTTCTAGGTAGTGCTTTGAAATCTCATTCAAAACACACACACACGCGCGCGCGCAAAGGTGTTGCTACAAGCTCTGATTGGTCAAACCATGGTCTTTTTTTCTTTAAAAATCTACCCCAGTTTAGCTTATGGTTTCCCTGCACAAAGAACACTCTGACACTCACTCACCCTCTTTCCGGTTGTAAACAGTCAGGAACAAGGCATCTTTTTTCTTTTTTTCCTTGAGACGAATGTTTTTTTAAAAAAAGGAAGGGGCTTGTTTGGACACCTACCCCCTTGAGGTGGCTAGTTGTTAGCTTTGTACATAGTTACCGCTTAGGTATTTTTCTTTTCCTAGTGGGGATATACCCTTATTAAGGGTGCATGGTAAAAATAACCTCATGATGGTAAAAATAAACATGGTGGTTTAATTCTCCTCATCCTATCGAGGACCTCTTCATGCCCCTACTGCCTTCTTTCCCCCTCTCTCCCTCTCCCCCTCTGCCGCATCACCTGCTCTCAGATATCTCTATGCGCATAAACCTAAACTTGCATACTCCTAGCCTCCACTGAGGCAGCCACATTTGTGTCCCATATGGAATAGTGCACTGGCAGATCATGTAGATAATGGTGGGAGCTACTACCTGTAGCTCTTCATGATGCCTCATCCTCGACTTGCTTCTATTTAAAGAGGTGAGGACGCTTTTTGCCCCTCACTTAGCCTTGATTGTGTTTTAGTGTGTGTATGTGAAAGAGAGGAGTGCGCTTGTTGCCGCTTACTGAGTGGAAATGGAGCTCACGGAGCAACCTTCACAGGTCTATGAATTACTTGGCTTGGTTTCGTTATGTAGTTTTGGCACATGGATGACATACTACACTTTGTTGAATTTTTTGAATGTATAAGGATACTCTGTTTTGTTCAGGCGCTTAGGTTTTGCTTTACATAAGGATATGGGTTTTTTCGTTAGGGACACACAGACCATTAATTGATTTCATCATTGGGGCCTTGATGTGTGTATTTAATCACTATTAATGTTGGCTGGTGCATAATGTGTAAAAGTAAATTGGTTTTTTTTTTTTTTAACCCTGCTCTCTCGCTATTGTGTACTGTATGAAGGTTCTTGGCATTTTGTTGGATTCCATGCTCTTCACATGTGAGCTTGATGGAGCTTCTAAAGACTGACGGTAGGCTTGCGTTTTTGCATACCATCTTTACTCACCATTTAAGGAGGCATACATTGGTTTGCGTTTTTCTGATGGCATTTTTGTGGTAAGATGCACCTTCCAGGAGGATTCATTCATTAACCCGTATTGGATGTATATTTGATTTTTTGTATTAGGAAGGTTGGCAACATCGTATAGAAAGATTCCCAGCCCGAGTGGCTCTGGTTACGTTCAGTATTTGTTGGCATAATAGTGGTATAATGGACTAATTGTTGTACTGCATACTATGGTTTAGACTACAATCCAAGACAAAGGTGTTGTGGTAGAATAGCTAATACATGAGCAAATTGAACAATAAAGTCTTATTACAGTAGTGAAGATGCTAAAGAAGTTATCTTGCAAAAAAGTAGAGAAGAGGAAAGACCTACATATAGGGATGTCTTTGCTTTGTCATAGAACTTAAGAGGGATTGATACTTAAATCTACCAACTTAAAATTCCTATAAATGTGACACTACATTATCGGAAAAATTCCCTTTTACATACAACATACATAAAGTCTTTGGCTCTCTACATGAGTTATGCCTCTATCTAAAAGGGAGGCTACATTGAGACACAACCATCAATGCTTATACTATGGATGTAACATGGGTCACCTCTGAATGTGGTGGAACTTGTAGATCGCGTGCAACAAATAGGCCATGTCCCCTATCTTAAAGGCTAGAAGGAACTGTCATGTAAAGAGCAGCCATCTTCATCTGTAGGAAGCGATAGTCCATTCCATCCTTGCATTAGGAAAGAAATGGACTCATTTTTGGGCTTTTAACTCTAGTGAGAAAATGCCCCTTAGCCAATAGGAAGAATGCTAACGTTACGTAGAAAAACCTTTTTTTCTCATTTTTTAAAATGTCCATGAAAATCATTTTGGTGAAATTTTCATTGTCACCAAAAGAGTAAGGCGCTTGATGTTGACATCTTGCATAGGCGCCGAGCGTCTTTTTATGACCCGATGTTGCTATCTCGCACAAGCATCAATCACCTTTTTGTGAGGTACTCACAATTCAAATTTGAACGGATCGTACTTGATAGCGATTGATAGGTCCTACTTAAGACTATGAAGAGGTCATAACCAAGCGAATAGAGGCCCATGAGGGGTCTCTTGGGCCTCTACTCACTTGGTATTGACCTCAGGAGGCCCTAGACTTAAAAAGGTTGTATCTTGAGCTAGAGACGTCGGATTTTAGTGTTTTAAAGTGCTATCCTAAGGTTTTTTTACGTTCTGGATGCATCCGTGGTGTTTTTTTTTTTTGTATTTTGAAAACATCTCTTATGTTTTTTCTCTCATAACACATCACATCACTCATTAAGATTCACGGACATGGATTTTTGTGCACACTTAAGTTGGGCTCTCGAAAAGCATTTTGTACAAGCATGCATTTAAGTAATCAAGAAAACTTTTATGTATGTACTATGAGAAATAAAATTCCAAATTAGGATTACCTCTCTCTATGCTGAGTTGGCGTTTCTTATAGGGCCCAAAATTGAGTCCAATTTTCATTAGGAAAAATATGAACCCTCTAGGGGCCCTTTGGGATTAAGATCAATTAGAAGCCAGTCAATAGGAAGAGGGTGGTGGACACACTCTATACCCTCAAAAGAATAGGGGAACAAAGTAGTCTTACATCTCTTAATGGCTAGTGAGAAGGTAAGGGAGATGGCTAAGGGAAAGGGAAGAGGGGGGGGGGGGGGGGGGGGGTGACCACTTTGACCTCTTTTCCTCCACTTTTTGGCCCGGATTTAAAATTATGAAAAAAATAAAATTTCATGTTTTCTCTCCTTAAAAGGTCCCCAAACCTTTTTCATGATCACAAAATCATTTTTTACCTCCAAAAGTAAAAAAGCGCACACTAAAACCCCCCAAAAAATGATTTTTTTTTAAAAAAAATCAAAATATTATTTTCAACCCTCCATAGTCTTTCCAAACCTATTACATAGCTAAAAAGTTATTTTCTCTCTCTAAAAACCATTTTTCAAGCTCTCCATTGCTGCAACAACCACATGCACTGCCTGTAATTCAGCATTATCTCTCTGCTAACTTTCTCCCACCTCATTATAGCACCAAGCAAGCTTCTCCCCCATCTCTTCCCCTTGCCCACCACATAGTTTCACACCAAGCTAGCTCTTCTCCCTTCTCTCACCTCCATTACAACATGAAACAAGATTGGACTCCTTCTACTTTCATTCACTCACACTACATGGAAACCTCTACTCCCGAAGGGGTGGCAAAAGTATAAGCTCACATGACTTGCATACCACAACAATACGAGATGTGAATAGTGAGTGGGCATTGCAAGGGTTCACCTCCAACATAAGATAGAATGGTAAGAAAACTATCATTGTAGCTTACATTCAGACCTTAACATCATCACCATCTTTAATTTTATCATGTTGGAGAGACTTAACCTCTTTATGGCTTTCAATGTTTAGGGCTTCACACCTCATAACATTGGAGTGTGTTTTGTTGATGGCTTTGGTGCACCATCTATGATTGTGTAGCATGTGATTGAGTCTCACAATGTAAGTAAGTTGTGTTATCTATGGAGAGTTATCAAAGATTCTCCTTCTAATTTCTTCTTTGTATAGTTGTCACTAGATTATTAGAATGATATCATTCTTTACTTTATAAATTTGTGCTCACAAAATTTGTTGTTTACTTACAAAGTCAACTTGTTTTAAGAGGACATGAGTAAGCAACCATGTGCAGAGATGGAAATCACTCTATTATTGGTCTGTGAGGAACCTTTCACTACCATGTTAAAAGATTATGATAAGAATAGTAGGATTTGTGTAGAATCTTGAACCAATAGGTACTCTCTAGGAGCTCTTAGAAAAGCCATCCATAAAGTACTACCATCTTCCATAGTGTCATACACACAAGTATTCAAGTGTATATGAATTTCTAGATGAGGAAGCCAAGTACTTGTAAGAGAAGCCTGACAACAATAACATTTTCTCCGTTTGTAATTATTTTCATAAGGTTGGATTCCTCTATAAATGTTTTTGTATTTATACTCATTTTGGTGCAATATAGATATTCTTTTTGTTAAATAGTGTTGCATTGAGTGAGTATTTAATTTAAATTATTGGAGTTTCATACAGATTTGAGAAACATTGTTGACCTTTATGGATATTTTGATTTGCATTTAAGATGTTTCAAGTCTCAAGTCTTAATCACTCCACCATAGAGAAATTTGAGCAATATTTTGATTTCAGTTTAATCATTAATGGTTATTCTTATTAAAGTGGATCATAACCTTTGTCAAGATGTCTTCATTTGGGGATGTTGAATATATCTTGTTTCATTAGCAACGTTTCACAAGTTGAGAAAGCAAAATTCTTGCTTTCCAGCATGTTATTTTTTCCATACTATGCCTATGCCAAGGTTGAGATGGAGGTGTCCATGCATAGCGGTGATTGATAGGTGAACAATGAACTTATTATTGATTTGTATTTTAGCATACATAGATTGTAAAGCCTTTCAATTTCCACCTTTTTTAGTAGTGTTCACAAGTTTTTGGTATCAAATCTTCCTAAATATCCCTACTTATTAGCTATTGGTAGCTATTTCTTTGGTATTGCTAAAGTTGATACCAATGGCTATCACCTTGTGAACTTAACTATTAAATTGTGGATTTGATTTTTACTATGTAGCTCATTTGGATAGACAAAGTGTAAACATAAATTATAGATGCATGCATTGTTAACATAGAAGATACTACCACTCGAGCCTATGTAAAGTGCTAATCAAGAAACCTTTAGTTGAATACTATAACAATAGGGGTAATATGTGATTTCAAATACCAAAGACATTCCCAAGAACAGGGGGTGGACACAAGGAAGTAAAAGCTGGCTCCTTGTTTGGTTGATTTCTAGTGCTGAGTGCACAGGATTTGTGAGGCCTTTGACCGGGAGAGTTCACTGAAGTATATGTAACATATCACATGTGTTCAACATAAGGGATTTTATATTCTTGTAAAGTTACAGAAACATGTGTAGATAAGGCCTATAAGGGGTACTTTTAATCCATTTTGGTGAACGCACGTGATATAGAAAATTTTACATAGTGAATGTCTCGGTGCCTTTGAACACATAACAAAAAGAGGGGGGAAGGGGGGTTTCTCTTAGTACATCAAACTGCACACTTCTATCTCATGGCCATGCATTAAAAAAAAGGCTCTGTTTGTCATTTTAAGGCCCTATGGCCATTTTGCGCGCCCTTGTGGCCCCTCTTCTTGAGGCCCCCTAGGGCCTTAAAATGGCAAATACAAGCATATTTTAGTTGTTTGGCCATGATTCAAGTGTTAAGTTTTTTTTATTTTTTGGAAGTGTTGAACCTGATTTTGTAAGTGTTCAACAGCTTGTAGCTCCCACTCGGCTCCGAATCTGTACGGACTTGTCTCACATAAATTTGGTCATCTTGTCGCACTCTTTGGCCATCATGTGATATCTTGCTCGAATTCTCCAAACATCAACGTGCAAGTTTGCAATTTCTAATAAAATGATGTAAAAGAGATATTTCTTACTTTTTCATTAATCTACGGGCTCCAACGAGCATCAAAACCATGGAATCTGAAAATACTCAAAGAACCAATGTTTTTCATTGTGTTAAGGGTTATATTTCCTACGCTCAAAACTTTCCCAAAATCTCACCCTAACACCTTCAAAAGTGGCTTCCAAGGAGTGTCCTCGGTCAAAATTTGAAACTGAAGGAAAACAATCAGAATGAACTCGTAGACTGTGTACAAACTTAAAAACAACAAAAAGTTCCTTCAAACAAAATTTATCACTAAAAATTTGAAAATAGGCTCCCCTTGGACTCCCCACAGCGATAGAAATCACAAGGTTCAAGGAGAGATATGGTGTCACAAGTGCATGGTAGGAATCTCACCATGGTTTATTCCTTAAAGATTTATTTTACTTTATCATGTCTTCTCATTTACAATCTTACCAAACAAAAACAAATTTACACTTTAAATGACCAAATCTTGTTTAACTTATCAAACAATCTCAAAATATGGTAGGCCTAGAGTGCTCTTACACATCAACAAACAAAAAAGTCCAAATTTCTTCTCATTGACTTTGATAAACATACATTCATAAAAAACTTCCAAGGGGTAGTGCGGTCATAGTTCTTGCATCCATCCCATGACATGGTATGCTCATGGGGTGACCTATCACATAAAAATATCTTTGGTGGGGGTGCCCTCATGTTAGGAAAGGGTGTGTTACTGATGGAAATCTGTTGTATTGTCCTACTAGAGATCTCTCCATGTTAGCATAATGACTATTGGTGTAGTGGGAGCCACATTGCTTGAGGAGAGCTTTGTGCCACCATAAAAGATTCATGTTATGCTAGTTCATTGAGCCATTGTTACTGTTACCATATACATGTGGTAGTGATGTGTGTGAACACATTAGGACCGCCGGGGCATTTTTTCCCTCTTTAGGAGGTTTTTTCCCCCGTGCATTGTATATACGCCCATCACTCTACGGCTATCTATCTTTCCATTGCATACTAAGAAACACACTCTCTATTGTGTGCCTTGAGCTTCCTTCATCTTCTCCAAGCTGTGTGCGTCCTCATGGGCTTAGTCGCCAGCTGCTCCAGCACATGCCTGCTCACTTTCTTCGATTTCAGTGAGCTTTGGCAAGCATTCGCAGGTCGACAAATATTTTGGGATAGCTCGTATAGCTAGGTCTGCTCAGAATTTTGATTTGGGCTCATTTCGGCCTCCGTTTCCACTACATGCAAAACTGCACAGGCTATTTCGTCATTTTGTGCAAAATTTCTGTCAGTGTCATTTTCTGCATAATAGGTGTCTTATAGTCTTCTACGGTTTGTGCTATATAGCACAGGTTGTTCTCGCTCCGTTTCTCCTATTTTCGGGCAGTTTTCACATCAGGTGCAGCATTTACCATGGCTGACAACAACAACACAGATGTGTTCAAGATGTTTGCTGCTAAGGACAGGTTGGATGGGGACAACTACCCTATGTGGGCTTATATGATGCAACATGTTCTTGTGTCAAAGGGTGTCTGGAACATTGTGCAGGGCATTGATGTACGTCCTGTTTCTGAGGATGTAGGCGATGTTGAGGATGTTGCAGGTCTTGCTGCAAGGATTGCAGCTGTTAGAGTTGTTTTGCCTACGGCAGAACAAGCTCGTTGGGATGTTAAGGATGCGCATGCTCATGCATTGATTGCGTTTTCTGTGAAGCGCACCATTGTTCCTCACATCCGTTTAGCAAAATCTGCAAAACAGGCTTGGGATATTCTAGCAGGTCTTTATGCAAGCCGCAATGAAGCTAAAATTGCTTTGCTGCGTAAAGAGTTGGAGTCGAAGATTATACATGAGGAAGATGATATGGACACTTTCCTTGCTAGTGTCAAGGATATCAATGAGCAACTTATTTATGTAGGTGAAGTCATTTCAAACAGTTCCCTTGTGCAAACTGTTCCCTTGTGCAAACTGTTCCCTTGTGCAAACTGTTCTTGATGCCTTACCAGATTCTTACCAGACTTTTGCTAGTACTTACCAGACTTTTGCTAGTACTTTTGCTAGTTGTCAAGTTTGATGCATTATGCACATTGCTGTTGCAAGAGTCACTTTCTAGAAAAAACAGGACTAGACAGCGTGCAATTGAACAGGCTTTTATTGCTTCTCAAAGAAAGGGTGGTAACAACAATGCAACCACTTCTTATGGTTCTGCTGCTAGTGGAAAAAATTCTGTTCCCAATGCTTCTGCTGGCATCAATTCGTCTGGAAATTCTGATGATAAGGGAAAAAAGAAGATGCGTTGCCATTATTGTAAATCCAATGATCACTTGATCAAGTCGTGTCCTAAGTTGAAGGCCAAAGAGGCTAAGAAGAAAGAGGGTGGTTCCACTGCAAATGCTGGTTCCACTACAAATGTAGCCATTGTTGAGTCTTCTGTGAAAGGAGACTATGTTGTTGATGTTGATGCAGAATGGGCTTTTAGCGCAGAGTGTACTTACAATCCTGTTGTCCATGATGCATGCTTGTCAGTTGCTGTAGATTCACATGTGTGGTATTTCAACAATGGTGCTACAAAGCATATTACCTCACATCGTGAATTGTTTACCTCTCTCGAGTCTATCCCTCATGGGAATTCAGTCACTTGTGCCAACAACGCCTCTTATCCAGTTCAGGGAGTTGGAAAGATTGTGCTCACTGCTGCTAATGGCAGTTCCTTCACACGTGTTGATGCACTTTATGTACCTAGGAGCAAGAAGAATCTCTTATCTGTATCCGCACTTGCTAGACTTGGACTTGTGGTCAAATTTGTGGATGACAAATGTACAGTTCATGATCTCAGTTTTGGTGATGAAATTGTTGCATCTGGGCTTTTGTGTCATGGACTGTATAAGCTCACTTTGTATGACAAGTGTGGACAAAATTTTGCAAATGTTGTTGTAGATTCAAGGGCTATTTCAGATGCAAAACTTTGGCATGCACGTTTTGGTCATCTGAATTTTGTGAGTTTGCTGCGTTTGCACAAATCTGATATGGTTGCTTCTTTGCCGCCTCTTGAAGCACCTGTCAAACATGTTTGTGAAGGCTTTATTTTGGGTAAGATGCAGCGTTCTAAATTTCCAAAGGATGGTTTAGTTCGGGCCACATGCAGGTTGCAACTTGTGCATACTGATGTTTGTGGGCCCATGCAAACTCTGTCCTCGGGCAATTACCTGTACTTCGTGACTTTCATTGATGACTATTCCAGGCATGCATGGGTACTTCAGCTTAAAGTGAAGTCCGAAGTTTTTATGTGCTTCAAAAAATTTCTGGCTATGGCTGAAAATGTCTCGAAATGTACTATGGGCACCCTCCGTTCCGATCGAGGGGGGGAGTATATGTCTCATGAATTTAATGCATTTCTGGCTAGTCGTGGGATAAAACACCAATGTACAGTGCCTTATACACCTCAACAAAATGGTGTTTCTGAGAGGAAAAACAGGTCATTGACGGAAATGGCACGATGTATGGTCAAAAGTCAAGCTTTGCCGCATTCTTTTTGGCTTGAGGCCACCATGTGTGCCACTTATGTACTTAACAGGTGTCCTACGAAAGCTTTGCAGTCTATTACTCCATATGAAGCATGGCATGATAGAAAGCCTTCTATTGAGCACATGCGTGTTTTTGGCTGTTTGGCATATGCTTTGGTGCCACAAGTGCAACGCAGAAAATTGGATGATAAGGCTGTCAAATGTATTTTTGTTGGTTATAATGCTGAAAGCAAAGGTTATAGGTTGTATCATCCGCAAACAAAACGTATTCTGGTTTCTCGGGATGTAGTGTTTGTGGAAGATTCTATTCAGCCCTTGTTGTCATGTACTAGAGACAGTAATGTAAGCTCACAGGACATTTATGACACTTTGTTGCCTCTTTTCAGTGGTGGAAGTACGAATGTAAGTTCCAATGAGGCAAATGTACAGCCTATGGGGGTTTCTGAAAATGTTTTAGATCAGCCTATTACTGATACAGATGTACATGATGTACTTGATGAGGAAAGGGTTGAAAATGAGCAGGCTAGAGGTATGCGTAAATGGCTAATGCACACTTTGCGTGATAGTAAATTGGATGCACTTGTCGTATGACTACTGTGCGTTTTCTACTTGTCGTATGACTACTGCTTGTCGTATGGCTGATGCACACTTTTGCTCCCACTTGTCGTATGACTACTGTGCGTTTTCTATGTACATTGGCAGCTCATTTTGGTTGGGATGTACATCAATCAGACATTGTTACTGATTTCTTGAATGGTGACATATTTGAGGAAGTTTATGTAACGCAGCCTCGCGGTTTTGTCATAAAAGGACAAGAGGACAAAGTGTGCAGATGTAAGAAGGCTTTGTATGGGTTGAAGCAATCTCCTCGTGCTTGGTATGAGAAAGCTGACATTCATTTGGTGAAACGAGGCTTTTGTAACAGTCCAACAGAAAGCACATTGTATGTAAAGCGTGAGGATGTGGTACTTCTCATTGTTGTTCTTTATGTCGATGATTTGCTAATCACTGGACCAAATGAGAGACATATTGCTGAATTTAAGGCTGATTTGAATGCTACTTTCAAGATGAAAGATTTAGTGCTGTTGCATCATTACTTGGGTATACAGTTTAAGCAGTGTGATGGTGGTATTGCTTTGTGTCAGAAAAGTTACATAGAAACATTGCTATGTAAGTTCGGACTTGAGGATTGCAAACCTATTGCCTCTCCCATGGAAAAACGTTTGAAGTTGAGTCTATATGATGCTGACGATCCTGCTGATGTCACTCTTTACCAAACTGTTGTTGGCTGCCTCATTTATGTATGCAACACGAGGCCAGATATTCAGTTTGTAGTCTCACAGATCAGCAGATTTATGCATAGCCCAGGGTCTAAGCATTGACAGACTGTCAAGAGGATTTTTCGCTACCTTAGTGGCACTTTATATCTTGGCTTGTTTTATCCCAAGGGGGGATCATTGCCGCCAGACTTACATTCGGACTCATATTGGGCTGGTTGTTTTGACACGTGAGTGTCCACAAGTGGTTTCTGTTTCATGCTGCAGTTCATGTATATCATGGTTGAACAAGAAGCAATCTACTGTGGCCACTTCGAGTTGTGAGGCTGAGTACAGGGCAGTCTTCACAGCTACAGTTGAGTGTGTATGGCTCAGACGCCTTATGGCTGATTTGGGTGTTGGACAGGACACTATCTACACTCACAGTCAGAGCGCATTGGCAGTTGCGAGGAACCGAGTTTTTCATGCTCGCACAAAGCACATTGAGGTGCCTTACCACTATGTCAAGGAGAGGCTCTCAGCAGGAGAGATCAGCTTGGCTTATGTGCCAACACAGGACAACCTTGCAGATCTTTTCACAAAGGCATTGTCTCGTGAGAAGCTTGAAGCTTTCCGCAAAGCTTTGGGCTTACTCCCCTTTGTGGACTGATCATGTCCTCAGGGCATGGCACTTCCCTTTACTCATGTGCTAGCTCTCGTTCACCGCATCACTCCAGGGGGGATTTGTTACCATATACATGTGGTAGTGATGTGTGTGAACACATTAGGACTGCCGGGGCATTTTTTTCCCTCTTTAGGAGGTTTTTTCCCCGTGCATTGTATATACGCCCATCACTCTAGGGCTATCTATCTTTCCATTGCATACTAAGAAACACACTCTCTATTGTGTGCCTTGAGCTTCCTTCGTCTTCTCCAAGCTGTGTGCGTTTCTCTGCAACCCTAATTCCAACAGTTACAAACACCACCACTCAACTAGCATAGTAAAAGGTCACCTTGTACCATGACACATTAGAGACTAGTTCTTCAAACAAAAAAATGTATGAATTCAACATTTGCAAGATGTATAATAAAGACACTTGTTAAGTATATGTTGTACAAATTTGCAAGTATTTCCATCCAAGTGGGAATAAACAATCATAAAACATAAATTATGATGAGATTACCCACCTCTAATAAGCATGGATTTGAAGCACCTACCTACAAAATGTAACAAAGAAGGTTGTTTTAAAGGAAAAGTGGTGACACTTAACCTGTCTAACCTTCAACCTTTCACTATTTAACACTCATCGAGTTTTAGCACAAAAGCAACCTTTCTGCAAAGCATTGCAAAACAAGTAGAGGCAAGACCTTAGACTTCAAAGTCTATGATAAGAAGAATACAACCAAAAGTAAAATGGATATTGTTCCCTTGCACCAAGGGGTGTTTCTTTCAAATATGTGATGGTGTTGGCAAGCTTCATAATGTGGACATTCTTTTCCTGCATTTGTTGTTGTGAAGAGTTTCAACTTCCCTCTCCAAAAGAGGCAATACTTTCTTGTAATGCCACTGTTTTGAGTTGAAGAGCTTGACATTCGTGCATCCACGAATGCAAAAAATCACTTGCACCCATACACAACCGCTTGCAATAGACTAACAAGCATGCTTCTCCCCTCCTAAGATATTGAAGAACCATCAAAAGGCTATTAAAGGATAGATGGAAGTGGCTTATAGGATCGTAAGGGTACAAACGGCCATCTACCCAAATGTCAACATTTGTCTCATTGACGGTATGTCGTTCCTGGGATGACCTCTGCTCACCCTCACGTGTGGCTTTCGATGCAAACGTCCTGGAAGAGTGAATATATACGCTTTTGGTGTGCACAATACGTGTTGGTGGAGGCACATGGTTTGTGATGTCTGTGAGCACCATGGGAGCTGTTCTGTGAGGAAGCAAAGGATGAAAAGAGAGAGGGAGGAAGATGGGAGGAGAGAAGGGGGCAGGGGGGGAGAGGGAGAGAGGGAGAGAGAGGGGAGAAGGAGGAGGGAGGGAGAGGAGAAGTAGAGAGGAGGGAGGAGGAGGAGAGAACAAAGGTTTTTTTTTTGCGGGGGAGGGGACGGGAGAGAGAGAGAGAGAGAGAGAGAGAGAGAGAGAGAGAGATTTTGAAAAGGTGGACTATCATTGCTTGTAGGTTTAAGAATAGGTCAATAAATGATTTCTTGATATGCATATATGTTTGGTGGGGGGGGGAGGGGGGGGGTAATTTAAAGTAAAAAATAAGTAAAAATGACTTTTTTGAGAAAAAAAAAAGTCAAATTTTGGCTCTTAGTAACCTACATTTTTGTTAATGTGGCCACACCCCTTTACTCCCTTCACTTTCAAAAAGCTAGAGAGAGAAAGTGACCTCCTAGGTCCACATCCTACATGTGTTTTAAAAAAAGGTTAGAAAAGCCTACTCAAAACTAGTTTGTTGAATGCACTTGTCCACTTAACCCTACACAACATTATCCTTAATCCCTAAAAATGAGGATTCCTTAGAAGGCCCATGAAAAGTCCATATTTCTCCTAATTCCATGATAAGAAAAAGAGAAAAGGGATACAGGTTAAGCCTACTTGAAGTCTATATAATTATTTAGTAGTGATCAGAGCTTGATAATAAGCGAGTTTAATGTTAACTGTATGCCAGATGCGAATTAAGGGGCCAAAAAAACTATGCTTTTGATGTTGAAAGTGAGTATGTTTGAAGTGAGCACAAATGGGAGTTTATGCACTAGAAGTGCTCTACAAGTCTGTTTTTACGGGTCGTCAATTGGAGCTACGGTGAGGAAGTTATGACAGCTTGAAGTTTGAGTGGATTGCATATTTGTACCGGGTTGGACAACTGTGAATGAAGGACCAGAGATGAAGAGAATGCATGGGCCTGAAGTGCTCATCTTGTGAAGCGCAATTCTCTTTCAAATTGGCAATCAAAGTTCTGGTTGCCAAGATATTGCCCGTTAAAGTTTCACCGGGGACGAGTTTCTGACTAGTTTGGTCGCCTCGGTCAGTGTGCCATCTGGGAGTTTTGGGGCTTCAACCAGGATCCGAAATATGGTGTACTTAATAGATCAATAAGTGCTCAAGGAGTATCTTGTCCAGAATGTCATCTCTTGCAATGCATTGATTCTTGGATATGCCGGTGGACTTGTGCTCGATGCTATCGTAGTCTAGATATATGCGTAATATAGTGATTTGGCAATGCCCGATATGGTTGTGGCAAAGAATCTCTGGATATTTTAATTGGATGCAAAGGGAAAGGGCTTCCACGAATTGCAATCACCTATACGTGCATCTGAAAGACATGTGGAACCATGGCACCATTCAAGACACTGATAAGGGAAACAAAATTCACGATGATACTGTCAGTCAAAGGCTGCTGAAAATAAACACAGTGCGAGGCAATGCTTTGTTGGTGTACTTGCCAAACGCCGTGCGAGGCAATTCCTTGGTTGATATGGTGTGCTCATAAGGGTTTGATAATTAACCAAAGGAGGACCAAATGGCTGCCTGCCATAAGTGGCCACCCAAATGAGCTAAAAATGATGGCGTTTAATGTGAATGGAAGAGGAAACTAAGCGAGGCATGGGATCGAGTAACTGACAGAAGCGCTGAGGGGGAGATGGAGCTCGTAGCAACCAAGGGAGCGGCGAAATGACAATGGGCAAGAAGAGAGAAATGTCGAGCAGGCAAGGGTAACCAACTTCGGCGCTGTTTTCGGTCGGCTTGAGGGAGCTCGTCATTTGGCCTGCCACATCAGCAGAAGGGCGTGAGAAGCAAACGAAGGGGGCCATATATAAATAAATAAAACAATTGGCACGACGAATGATTGAAGGGAGACATCATCAAAAAGAGAAGAGGAAAACGAGCAGGGAGGAGGGGGAAGAGCTCCATTCTCTCTCTCTCTCTCTCTCTCTCTCTCTCTCTCTCTACATTGGAGAATCTGCCAAGGGGATGGCATGATGGAAGCAAGAGAACGGCAACGGGGGAGAATTAGGGGAAGGAAGGAGGAGAAAGCTATGGACTAAGTTCTCTCTCGAACAAAGGATTTCATGAGGCTTGGAAGACAAGAAGAGGAGGTGAGCACGAGGGAGGAAAGGGCAAGAAGTTATCTCGACTAAGCAAAGCTTCGAGCATATGATCTTCCTCTCTCGACTTTAGAGAGAGGAGGGCACGAACGAGAATTCCGAGCAAAGGTGGTGGCTTCAACGCCCTTAAGGGTACAACTTTTTGCATTCAAGAGAGGAGATTTTTGGCTACCAGAGAGTGGATTTTTGAGCAAGAGAAGAAGAAGAAGGTGATTGAAGAAGAGAGGAGCTCCATCATCATTATGGAACCAACCAAAGGAAAATCGAGGGAGCGATCGCACTTGCTACAATGTTGTTACCATCGTCGGTGCTCTTTCTCTCAAATAATCCAACCTTAATCATCATCGTCATCAACTTAAACTTGATTACTCATCTTCATAAGTCACAAAGCCGTTAACGGCTTGTGTAAGGGAGCTTAAACACCTAGTTTTTTAGCTAATCCAAGTGACGTTGCTGTTAACATCCCGTCTTGGCTATTGATTAAAGTGTACTCAAAGCTTTACTCATTGTATTGATGATTGTTGTGCTAGCCAGAGCTGATTGTGTCTGGTGTTCTCTGTCTCTCACTCACCTTTCATAGCCAGAGGCCCCATGCCTTCTCGGCTCATGTTTTTCTTCGTAAACCCAATGTGAAATGAGCCGGGGTGGGAGATGAAGATGGAAATTTCATAACAATTGATGCAGTTTATTGAAGATTTCAATTCAAAAGGATTTGATGGGAACAAAGGAAATGTGCCAAAAAAAAATGCAATTAGTTCAGGATGTTTGCTCGAAGTGAAAGCCATGAAGTTGAAAAAGCAAATTGACGATGGCGTGGAGATGGCACTTGATGCCATGTGGGAACAATGGTGTGTTTTTCAAGGGCTCGTTCTAGATGGTCTCCTTTCATGCTATAAAGCGAAGATGAAGACCCGGCCGAGGAGTTCCAAAAGATCGGATGATTGCAGCTCTTGAAGAAGTTGTAACCTCCGAGTTTAAAGATAAGGTTCGAGAGCTGGCGGAAACATATCCCACACATTGGGACTATTTTGCAGATGGATTTGTTCATGAAAGGTCAAGGATTATCGAATTGGCAATGAAGCAAATTACTGAACAAAGCCACATTGTCTTCAATAAAGGTGAAGGGGATCAAATGCAATTCCTCAACTATGAAGAATTTTGGGAACACATTTTTGCAAGGAGCAAAGCCAAAGTAAATACAGCTTTGGAAGTAGCAGATTTAGTCTTGGAGGACCATATTTTGAGCAATTTAATAGAGGTAAACAATGAATTTAATGATGAAACCTTTTCAAAGATTGCTCGCATGATCAAGCTCGAATCCCAAGTAAATATGCCTCTGATGATTCAGGTCCAGATTGTTCCAAGGTTCTTCACGATGGCTATGAAGCTAGAGGGAGTGATGATACAAAATCATCATTGGTACTGCGAAAAGTGCACAAATTTCTTCATTTCCTTGGACAATATGCCTACTATGGTTGGGTTTGGATATTATTTCTAATGATGCTTATGTCAGTGATGTTCTGGCTGCCAGTAAAAGGGAGTCAATTCTCTTGAACGCTTGCCAATAACGAGCATAAGTTTCCAAAAGTTTATGTGATGTGGGTGTTGCATCATGCTTTAGGTGAAGCTCTAGTATGTGGGGCCCATCAATGCTATGTACTCTCAATGGTGTTTGATCCAAGAGATTCTAAGGATCTTAAAAGGCAAGTTCAATACGGATGGGTACTTTTGAGCATGCATAGTGGTTGCATACTATTTGATCGAGGAATAGCATATTTGCACCAGAAATGCTTGAAGGTGACTGATAGAGGAAATGTATGCTCATGTGGATATTATGTTGCTTCATTGTTTGGGAAATTCCTTACTATCCCATTTGATCCCGGGGGCTACTAAAGTGCAGCTTGCAGATGCAAGGGATATCAGTTATTTCTTGTAGCAGGTTGCTTTGCACTAGGTTTTGTTTTTGGATTTATGCTAAGTGGGAAGATTTTTAGATTTTTAGGTCAGTAAGCTTACATGGATAGCTTCCATTTGACTTCTTTGGACAATTGGTGAAGTATCTTCACATCTTTTGAGTTGGTTATGCTGCCAAAACTTGGAGTAAAGGACTTGATAGCCATTCCGTGTGCAGACAGAGTTTCCTAAATAGAGCTTGATGGTCAAGACATGTGCAGAACTAACTGGAGCATACTTGAGTTTGGCGGGGTTTACTATACAGGGTTTTCATAATTGAGTGTGATGAAGATACGACGAATATGGTTCAAAGATTTCTAATGGGTGTAGTTATTACCAAATGATTAAGCCAGACCATTGATGATAGGGTTTAAACCTTTTTTTTTTTCATGTGCTTACCAGGTTATGTGATCTTGATGATGGCAAAGAGCTCTAAGTGCTTATAATAGATGAAGATTAAAGACCGAGTGGCATAGACCGGAGGCTGTGCAGGTTCAGAGGGGGTGGATTTTGTGCGGCTCTGCTTCCATGGTGAGAAAAAGAGAAAAGGCATGCAGGCTAAGCCTACTTGAAGTCTATATAATTATTCAACAATGATCAGGGCTCGATAATAAGCAAGTCACAAATGAGAGTTTATGCACTAGAACTTTAGTACTCAAAGTGCTCTACAAGCATGTTTGTATGGCTCGTCAATTAGAGTTACGGTGAGGAAGTTATGACAGTCTGAAGTTTGAGTGGATTGCAGATCCGTACTGGGTTGGACAATTGCGGATGAAGGACCAAAGATGAAGAGAATGCATGGTCTTGAAGTGCTCATCTTGTGGAGTGCAGCATCGATCTTTTCACATCAGCAATCAGAGTTTTGGTTGCCAAGATATTTACCGTTAAAGTTTCATCGGCGGGGGGCGAGTTTCGTACCACTTTGGTCGCCTTGATCAATGTGCCATCTGGGAGTTTTGGGGCTTCAACCAAGCTCTGGAATATAGTGCACTTAATAGGTCAATAAGTGCTCAAGGAGTATCTTGTCTGAAATGTCATCTCTTGCAGTGCGTTGATTATTGGATATGTTGGTGGACTTGTGCTCGACACTACCGTGGTCAAGATATATGCGTAATGTAGTGATTTAGCAATGCCCGATATGGATGTGGCAAAGAAGCTCTTTATATTTTAATCAGATGCGAAGGGAAAGGGCTTCCACGAAATGCAATCACCTATACTTGCATCTTAAAGACATGTGGCACCATGGCACCATTCAAGACACTGATAGGGGAAACAAAATTCACGATGATATTGTCAATCAAAGGCTGCTAAAAATAAATGCCATGGGAGGTAATGCTTTGTCGGTGTACATGCCAAATGTCGTACGAGGAAATGCCTTGGTTGATATGGTGTGCCCATAGGAGCTTGAGCATTAACCAATGGAGGACCAAATGGCCGCTCGCCATAAGTGGTCGCCCAAAGGATCTAAAAATTATGGGGTTTAATGTGAATAGTGGAGGAAAATAAACGAGGCATGGGGTTGAGCCATGGACAGAAGTGCTGAGGGGGAGATGCAGCTCGTAGGAGCCAAGGCAACGAGGGAATGACAATGGGCAAGAAGTGAGAAATGCCCAGCAAGCTGGGGCAACCAACTTCGATGTTGTTTTTGGCCCATTTGGTGGAGCTCGTTGTTTGGCCTACCACGTCACCAGAAGGCTTGTCACATCGCATGACAAGCAAATGAAGGGGGGCATTAAAATAAAAGTAAAAATTGGCATGACATATGATTGAAGGGAGACATCATCGAAGAGAAGGGGAAAACGAGAAGGAACCAAGGGAGGAGGGGGAAGAGCTCCTCTCTCTCTCTCTCTCTCTCTCTCTCTCTCTCTCTCTCTCTCTCTCTCTCTCTCTCTCTCTCTCTCTCTCTCTCTCTCTACCTTGGAGAAGCCGCCAAGGGGATGGCATAATGGTAGCAAGAGAAGGGCAATGAGGGAGAATTAGGGGAAGGAAGGAGGAGAAAGCTGTGGACTAATTCTCTCTCGGACGAAGGATTGCATTAGGCTTGGAAGAGAAGAAGAGGAGTTGAGCACAAGGGTGGAAAGGGCAAGAAGTTCTCTCGACTAAGAAAAGCTTTGAGAATATAATCTTCCTCTCTTGACTTTACAGAGAGGAGGCAGGTCCAAGAAGTCCGAGCAAAGGTGGTGGCTTCACTCGCCCTTAAGGGCACAACTTTTTGCATTCAAGAGGAGATTTTTGGCTACCAGAGAGTGGATTTTTGAGCAAGAGAATAAGAAGAAGGCGATTGAAGAAGAGAAGATCTCCATCATCATTATGGATCCAACCCAAGGAAAACCGAGGAAGCAACCGCGCTCGCTATGATGTTCGACGTTTGTTACCATCATCGATGCTCTTTCTCTCAGATAATCCAATCTTAATCATCATTGTCATCAACTTAAACTTGATTACTCATCTTGATAAGTCACAGAGCTATTAACAGCCCGTGTAATCTGGTAACGGGAGAGTAAACACCTAGTTTTTAGTTAATCCAAGTGACGGTGCTGTTAATAGCCCGCCTTGGCTATTGATTAAAGTGTACTCAAAGCTTTACTCAGTGTATTGATGATTATCGTGCTTGCTGGAGTTGATTGTGTCTGTTGTTCTCTCCCTCTCACACACACCTCTCATAGCCCGAGGACCTGTGCCTTCCCGGCTCACGTTTCGAACACTTATCCCCCGACACCGTTGACAATCGGGCAATGCATAATTTCCACGAGTCTCATTCTCAAGGTCAAGAGGCAAAGGCTCCTGCAAGACATCTATTTCTAGTTTCTTGATTGCCCGACCATGCCATGTGCAAGAATGTAGTTCACTTAGGGGCTTCTAAGGATGGTGTAGAGCTAAGCATCTCTTTCAATTTGGTGGACTCTTTACACTCTTTTGCTGGTTCAAAATAAGTAATTAACGCCTAAAAATATTTAGCAACTATGGCAGATTTGCAAATGAATGTGTGAGAATATCCCCAATGCCCCATGAACTCTTGAGATCCTTAATAATTCTTGATCATAGCGATTCTAGAAATATGTTGATCTTGTCCATATTTGTGGGGGGGAGAGAGAGAGAGAGAGAGAGAGAGAGAGAGAGAGAGAGAGAGAGAGAGAGAGAGAGAGACAGAGAGAGAGAAGTCAAAAGACATAGTTGATTTGCAAATGAATGTGTTAGAATATCCCCAATGCCCCATGAACTCTTGAGATCCTTAACAATTCTTGATCATAGCGATTCTAGAAATATGTTGATCTTGTCCATATTTGTGGACAAGAGATGAGAGAGAGAGAGAGAGAGAGAGAGAGAGAGAGAGAGAGAGAGAGAGAGAGAGAGAGAGAGAAGTCAAAAGAAGCACAACTAGTCTTGCTTGATGGGCCTTTGCCGTACATAATTTGATTGATTTTGGAGCGCAGCTAGTTACTTGGTTAGTTGATTGTGATTGTTGTCGCGTTGGGTTTTGTTGTGGAACACGAGAAAATGAGTAGAACCAACCAATAATAGCTCAGCTTGGGACTTGATGAGCATTGAGAAGAAGCAAGTTGTGTCCCATAGCGCTCCCGATACAACAAAGGGCTACTAAAGAGGGTAATTGAATCAACCAAAAGGGTTACACCTTAACCTAGTCCTTAACCTACTTTGGTAGTTGTTTGCAGATTGTACCATTCATCCTAGTAATATGGACCATTTAGTCTCTAGACCATGGTCCCATCTTTGAGACACCTATCTTATTCTCAACCATGGTCCCATCTTTGAAACACCCATCTTATTCTCAATCAAGCGTAGTCAATTTTCCTTTATTTCTCGTAGAACATGAGAGAGAGAGAGAGAGAGAGAGAGAGAGAGAGAGAGAGAGAGAGAGAGAGAGAGAGTAAACATGTACTCAATATATAAATTGAATTGCTTAACTGTGAGAAAGAAATGAGTGTTTACTTGATATAGATACGATGATTAAGATTGAACATGCACTGGTGAGGAAAACACGTGGCTAAACTAAACTTAAGGAAGCTTTGACAAACTCAAAAAATACAGAAAACATAAACAGGCTAATCTATACTACCGACCTGATAATTGTGTACGAATGTCATCCAATTGTGAAAGCCAAAGGACAATGTTTGAGTCAAGCTACAAAAAAGCAATGTGAATAGTTAAACATATCTTCTTGCAATGAAATGTCACAGACTCAATCTGCAAAGTATACAGTGCACGTCATGTAGAGGTGCCATACAAAAGTATGGTGGAGAGCTGGCATTGTGGTCTCTCCAAAACTTATAAGAAACGGAAGCCGTGCCCTATCTAGTAGCGTTTAGGTGTTGCGCTGAGCAAACGCATAGACATGGGAAATTGGATGCAAATAACGGACCTTACAGTGTTGTCAAGATGGAGTCCCGCTTGTGCAATCAAAACGTCCAGTGTTGTGAATATATGTTATCTCTGCCATACACAAAACAAGCATTAAGACAAATACAGAAGACATAGATACTGATTAAGCTTAAAGAGAAGCATATCTAAATTTCTGTTCTATGTCCTATGATCAGTATTAGCTTCTCTCTCTCTCTCTCTCTCTCTCTCTCTCTCTCTCTCTCTCTCTCTCTCTCTCTTGTAAGCACCATATTCACTCCACTCAACCCTAACCCAAATACGAATCTGGCAAGCGTTCTAATTGTGTTTATTTTTTTACTTGTGTTGAAAGATAAGTTAGAAACCTTCTACTTTGATGACTCATCTATGTCTACGGATGGACGTATAAACTTGTCAGTTGTTACTTATTTTTGTCCCTAGTTATTGCCAAGCTCGAGGAGTTATTTATTTATTTTTTGTCCCTAGCTATTCTGAAGCTCGAGGAGTTATATGAGATATGTATATTTTTACTTGTTACTTTGTTACAATGAAGCTTTTTTTTTGGCCCTTTGGCCAACCAAGTGAAATTGTCTTGTATACCCTTCCGAAAGTCCTCATAGACTCCTACCAAAAAACCAAAAAAGACTTGTGCAAGTTGATGAGTTTGGTAAACACTACAACTCGCTACTACCCGTTGCCATGCAATCTTTTTCACTAAAAAGTTTCTTAATTTGACGGTTTGAGCAAAGCAAATTTAGGCTTTCGCGTTAATTGAAGGAAAAAGAAATCTTAGATGACCCAAAACCTGGAACATCAAAACATAAATTCCCATAAACCCTACCCAAGGATCAAGAAAAATAAAGCGACATAAATAAACTACCACATTAAAATCATGTAGAATGATTGGTGAGGAAACGAAATAATGATGGTGTGAACGCAATGCACGTTTCAATAACAAGAGAGCCAACTTGGATGTGTAAATGTCATAGTCTTCAACCTATAAGTTGATGCAAACTTGGCTCTGAATTCGACTTGGTGTTCTATCTATGAATCAGATGCGTCCTCCAAAACTACATATTTTAATTTTCTCCAACTAAATACCAGTCTTGCAGTCTTGCGAGAGAAAAGATGAAGCTGGCCTACTCTAAGGATGAGAGAAGAAGCTCCGAGCAGGGCTAGAAAAATACATTTTTCCTAACCAAAGAAAATAAGGGCAAGCTTGAAATTCTCCCGGTTTTTAGGTCAAAATTTAAAGCTTTTGCCAGTAATTACAATAAAATTTGTGAAAACTTCCCGGTTTTCTTCAAGACAAGCTCAAAATCTAACTGGGATTTTAAGATTTCAGCCGGCCAAATACACTGGACCCGGTTTTTTTCTAACACTGGCTCTGAGAAACCCAATGGACGTTGTCTGGGCTTGGAATGTTTTGATTTGATCCTGCAGTGCCAATATGGAATTGTGAACTTTATACAGTCGAATCTCGATGCCTATTTTTATTAAACGGTTTAAAATTCTCTCTCTCTCTCTCTCTCTCTCTCTCTCTCTCTCTCTCTCTCTCTCTCTCTCTCTCTCTCTCGGGCAGACACGAACCTGCACAAAAACTGTGAGCTGGTGCGTTTGCGAATCTTTGAAATACAGCACCTCTGTGAACATGCAAAGTGGTGCCTCTGCGAACGTCTCACGACGGCGTCTGCTGTGGACTCTTGCTTCGACTTAGTTTGTATATGAGCGCTGTTTATTACTTGTTTTCATTCGGTAATTCAGATAGCTGCTTTTCTGTGTTGCAGATAGCGCAACTGTTATTGTAGCGTTGCTTTCTTTTTCAAATAAATAATTTATTTATTTATTTTATTATGCCACGCGGTGGCCTATGGCTACAAATAGCTTTAAAAGAGCCTTTGGCTTACCAAGTAAAAATTGAGTGTCATTAATTGTGGTAGTATCTAAGTAAAAAAAATAAGTAAAGAGTGTCCAAATCTCAAGAAGAAGATAAACACTATCAAAATATAAGACAACAATTCTCTCACAATTACTGACCATGCCTTGAAAAGTGTCACAAGAAACAAAGCATATAGCTTCTTATTGTTAGAGTTTTGGCATCTCAAGTGAACTGCCCAATGTGTTCTCATTATTTCTTTTGGCATTTAGGTATTTTTTTTACTTATTTGTCAAAGTCTGGGTAGGGCAATTTTTTGAAGTTGCTATATTAGCAAGCCCTTGCCTCCATTGTATACACACTCGGTTATTCATTGCCAAGGTTGATTGGTTCAAGAGACTCTCTCTCTCTCTCTCTCTCTCTCTCCCCTTGGTCTCTACGCTTCCACATCATCGACTTTGACATTGTATCAGAGCCGTGTTGTGGTTGAAGAGCCTTGGTGGAAGAAGAGCTGCTTGGAGAAGAAGATCCGAAGCCCCTCGTCGTCGGCGTTCCAAATCCTACCTTTGTTGTAACCAAAAAAAGCTGCCTAACGGTGCCCCGCAGCATTTTGAAACGCTCCTTGCTGACGGCATTGCCCTCCCCCCCACCCCCAACCTGTCTTCGTTTTGAAATGCCACCCCTTGCAGTGATGTCGACGGTGGTGCCTCTTGGAGTCGACGACGATCTTCCCCTATTGCAACATCATTTTGAATTGTTGTCTATTGGCAAGTATTCCACCCCTACCCGGCCCTTGTTTCTTCTACAAAGTGCCACAACTGACAGCTTCTTGAAATGCCATTAGGGGCCACCCATAGAGAGGCTTGGAGAATAGGGAGACTATACTAGGCTGTGTGGAGCAGAGAAACTGGAGTTAAAGAGAGGGATTGTAGAGGGTGCAGAGGAGCTTAGGAGTAGCAGACGAGTGGAGCGTCTTGGAGATTCTTGCAGCTTGTTTTGTGTGGCCACCCCTGCAGTGCGAGAAGGTTTGCCGGAATTCCATATCTTGCAACTTCATCATGGCCCCCCCTTGCTCGAGCTATTGCGACAAATTGAACGGCAATAAGTACACTCACTGGAATTTGATCATGCGACTCTAGTTCTCATGGAAAGGCTTATGGGATGTTGTTGACGGCTCTGAGTCCCGTCCCACGAGGGATCCCCACAACAAATACACCCGCCTTCAAGATGATTAATATCTCAAATCATGTGTCGATTGGGATGCAGCTAATGCGAAGGAGTTCAATGCACATGCATCTAGCAAGGAACCAATCAAATGTATCTAAAACACTATGGATGAGTACACCAATCCATTTTTATTGGTCGGTTCATGGACAGGATGTGTTACACAATTCATTATCTTGGAGTATTATATTTCGACAGTTCACGAATGGGGATTATTGGACATAGTGTGGTCTACATTTCAAATTTTCTACAAAGGCAACCGATGCTCAAGATGGCATTATTTTCAAGTACAAAGTAGAGGGTAGCGAAATCAAGGTGTATCCAGTAGTCCAAGGCCTTCTATTGGGGTCTCCATGGTAGCTTCTTCATTGACTTTCCAATATGAGCTACAAAGAGGGTGTTAGAGTTTTGGCATCTCAAGTGAACTGCCCAAAGTGATCTCATTATTACTTTTGGCTTTTAGGTATTTATTTTACTTATTTGTCAAAGTCTGGGTACACTACAACACGCCGCACGAAAATCGACGTGGATATCGATGACTCAAAGCTAGTTTTAAAACTAAAATGCATTGGAATAAGCATCGGAATAAACGTCAGTATCGCATCATCGCTATATGCATCGGTGTATTAAAAGTAATAAGCAACGAAAAGAGCGCCGGAATGACCGCTTGTATATGTGTTGGTATGATATTTTACAATACCAACGGTTATTCCAATGCCTATACCAGCGTCTGTATCAAACTCTGTACCGACGGTAAAACCTACAAAAAATTTTGGGCAGAGAGGGATGGGAGCTGATGCTACCTGTAATGTAGCAACAGAAAACAACCCTCTCTACCCAAAGGAAGAGTGCACAAGCAACCGCACTCCACCTGCAGCTTGACGCTAAAGAGCGAGTGTATACAGATTAGCAAAATTGTAAGAAGAACAAAACCACAAAATCAAAAGCTTAATCATGACAAGTTCCCAAAAGCATAACCATAACGTCGACTCCCAAACCATAGGCACAACGGCATGAAGATTTTATAGCCATAATTAAAACATGATTCAAAAAATTACAAAACCATAAACATAACCCACTTGCCATACCATAACCATAACCATAGCTTGCTTGTCATACCATAACCATAAGAGCTATACCATCATTGCAAAACCATAACCATATTAACCATAATCTGATTGCCAAACCATAACCTTAACATGATTGCCATACCATCATAGCAAAACCATAACCATAACTTGATTGTTGCCAAACCCTAACCATACCATGATTGCCATACCATCATTGCAAAAACATAACCATAACTTGATTGCCAAACCATGACCATAACCTCTCTGCCATACCATAATTGCAAAACCATAACCAAAACTATACCATAACCATAACCTCTGTGCCATAACCATAATTGCAAAATCATAATCGCAAATGAAATACAAAACCATAAACATAAGCGTGAAAGTGTACATGTATACAATGAACGAGTAAGACTGTATCAAGAAGACCACAGCTACAAAAAAAAAAAAAAAAAACATATATAGAGGATGTCACCCTCATGGTAATGCCTCCCAGTCTCGACGGCCTCTCCCTCCTCCTACACAGCAGAGCTGGGTCAAAAGGGCCACAAGTCCATGCTTGTACCCATAATTCTCCTCTCAACGTGTCAGAGGGTGCTTCACGGCAACTTCCTGTAAAATTATGGTTTAGTCATGAGATAAATCTTCAAATAACATATACATTTTTGACAATTTAAAGCATACATATAATACTTACAAACTCATGTTGAAGTGTGTTGTAGCATCCACTTCCAAGATGTGACGCTCCAGCAAACTCCAAATGTGCTTTGGTTGCATCTCTCTACTGTTGAAATCTATCAAGATAGTCTTGTGTCTCTTGTGCAATCCCCATCCACTCCTCTGCATCCAACCATGTCGGCTTTGGACTACCGTCCTTGTACCTGTCTCTCGCCTTTGATCGACGGTGTGACATTGTGGCACATGCCATGCCCAAAATCCAGTCATTCGAGACTAGATTGTATCCCTCTACCGGCCTATACTCTCTATGAATGGCATCGACGATGTAACTCTTTCTTTCATCATTTTGTATATCCCAGATCTCCATCACAGAGTGGCCAAACTGAACTGTACAGAGCTGTTGAATCCTCTGTCGCATGGCCTTTTTGACCCTATCCGCCACAACAGCCCCATCCCTGCTCTTGTACACCTTGCAAGGATCATGCTCGTGTGATCCCCAAGGTGTACATGGTATGCTGATCGGTGAACTATCTGCTAAAGCAAGTGGTGGACGCTCTCTCAGTGGTGTGGACGCATTGGTAGAACTGCTATAATAGCAACCACACCTCCAAAACGATGCCTATCTCGCCTCAAAGATGAACCACCCGTCGGTGTAGGGGGCACACTCGACTGAGGTGTGGGGCCGGTTGGTGTAGGGGACACACTAGTCCTAGGCGCAGGGACGGCCGTCGTAGGTCTAGAGGAACCAGCTGCCCAAAGGTTCTGTATGTAACTAATCTGCTCTGGTGTGAACTGTGTCAAAAAGGAGCCCATCTGCTCGGGCCGGCCGGAGTGACACAAAAACTAAATCTAGGAGAGTATGTATCATTGTCATCAGCCATGGCTACAGATAAAATATATAGTTTTCAAAAGAAACACTTAAATAATAAAAATAACAAAAAAAACGAAGCTGCAACACAATTGAATGAATCTATCCAATATTGTAGACTAATAAAAAGAGATTTACAACAGAGTTCCTAGCAAAAATCAGTAGTTAATCTCTCATCTTCTATGAGAGCTAATGCACCAAAGATGTCTATCTCAATCTGTACTTCTGCATCTTTGTTATCAAACTCCACTTCTTCGTCGCTCTCTGCATCAACTTCAGTATTTGAAAGCTCCACTCTAAGGTCAGGCATATGCTCAACACTGACCTCCAGCTCAAAATCCACTTATATCATCCGTCAGCCTTGCACTTTGTTCATGAAGCTCTTCAACCTCACCTTCCAATCCTTCACACTTGCTTGCTCCGTGGAGCAACTTGAACAACATAGAGCTAGCACGGTTTAGATAGATCTTTTTCATCATTTTCTCTCCATAGTGGATCTAGTGTGAACACAACTTGTTCACAATGCTGTGGAAGTACGAATGTATCCCGTGTATTTGTCCACACCCGCCTAGAGTTCACTTGAATCAATCCACTCTTGTCTTTGTGTACAGTTGCATTAGGGCCGCTGGTAATAACTTTGAACCACTTGACATCATAGATAAAAATATCAAACTTTCTAAAGCTAATCTTCAAGATGTCTTGGATGTAGCCAAAGTCTTCAAGCTGGCTAGTCTCTGTGTTCTCATCCCTGGCACTACTCCTACTTTCTTGGACGAAGCTTGCCCTAAGACCACTATTGAAAATGACCCTTTGTTCGTCTATCCGTTGCACTCTAATGTGTTTCCCACGCGACCACAAAGCTCCATATTTATGATATTGTAGCCACAAAATTGAAACAAACTTAAAGTTATTAAAGTAATCTGATCATGTAGAGCTTGAAAAGAAAGTTGTGAAAATTTACATGTCAATTGCAACCCCTTGACATCTCCTCTTGCTCTTCAGTAATCAACACTCCATTCCTCTTTGCCTGTGAGATTGTCGCATCTAACCACCGCCCAGTTGAAAAGTCATGCAATTTCTAAAGATGATTTGGAAAAGGAAGGTCTCTAGTGGCACGGTTGAATCCATCAAGCGTTGATTCTTTTCCTCTTCGTACCTCTCTAGCCACTTTTGCATGATGTCTGAGTTGAGAAGGCAAAATCTCATAACCTTTTCTCGCATTGTGATGCCCGTGTGGTGGAAGATTATAATTAACCAAGCAAATAGGCCACGTGCTCTATGACGAACTCCGTAATCCAAATGGTTTTACTCCGTCCATTGCCAGACCAAAGCGGATACATCGAGGCTCATTTAAATGTAGGTCAACTTTACTCTATGTGCTTCCATGCACGAGAGTCAGCAGGTACCCGCATCACATCATCTGTCGATCTAATATTTAAGTGGAATGTCATCAAAGCGGCTATAGACTTGCACCTGAACATGCTCTTTAATCTTGGAATGATAGAAAAGTGTAGAAGGACCTTTGCAAGGATAAAATTTCCTTGTGTGTCCTCTCTATACATGTTTGATCCACAATTGGAAAATTGTTCTAAATTTGTACACTCATTGCAAAAAAGTATGCAGTCATTAGGACATGCATGTATTTTGTGATAATCCAAGCCCAAATTAGTAAGAAGATTTTTAGCGACTGGACGGGTAGGGGGCATATGATTGCATTCCGGTAAGATTTGCTCATTGAGCAACCTGTTGTTACATGAACAAGTCAACCCCTTGATCACATTATTGAACTATAATTTTCACTTTGGCATGCTTAGGATACAATGTATTTACCTGAAAAGCTATGTGACAGAGGCGTCATACCACCACCCATAGAGAGACTGCAAATTACGCATTGCCAAAGCGGTACGAAGAACTGATATTTTTGCACCATTGTAAAGCGGCATATGTGCAAGAGTTTGCATCATCTTGTCCTCTTTATCGTTACAGCATGCCGTTGATATGGACGAGATGACCAACCAACCCTAAGCATGCTGAAACAATCCAACCACTTACCCTAAGCGGCTAACCCTAAGCTGATTACTAAAATGACTAAACTAATGTGACGCTAAGCCAAGTTAGTGCGACCAAATCAAAAGCCGCTAACCCTAAGCCTCTTGAAAAAGGCAAATTGCGAAGAGATTTGGCAACATAGCTTTGCCGCATCATTGCTTGCTACCTTTAGCTTCAAGTTGTTAGCTTGCAATGTGTTATTATATATGTGATAACACAAACTAATCAAAACTTGTAATCAAAACTAATCAACGCTAAAACCAGTTTTATAACTTGAACATTTTTACATTGACATTCATAACACCTACGATAAGCCACAATTTAAGATTTGCCTCATAATTTTAAAATAAATTTGCATAAAAATTTAAAAATATTATAAATTCAAAATGTGATTGTGTATACATGCAGTGCGTTTAATTATGTGTGTTTATTATATTGTTTAGTGTGTATTTTTATTTACTTGCATGTATGTTTATGTGAATGTGTGTGTGTATGTGTGTATGCAACAAAAAAGAAAGTTAGAGCACTCACATGCGGTCTATTTGAGCAAGAAAGACTTGGAAAGACGTCTTCAAACTTGTAAAAACGCGCACGCACGCACGCACACACTATGTTACACACACATACACTAAATTGCACAAACCTACAAGGAAACTTGAAAGAATCTCATCTTGATGATGGGGAGTAGTCCACGAGTGAGAATCTCACCTCTGGCCAGTCATTAGGCAGCAGATCTGAAGTAAGTGAGGAGGAGGAGGGCAAGATAAAAAGCAAAGAAAGGAGGGAAATACGCAGAAAAGACCCGCGGTTTCGTTTTTTGCAGAGTCCGTTGATATAGGTGTCGATATAGGCACTGATATGAGCATCAGTATGCGCGCCGGTACAGTCATCTATATAGGTGCCGGTATGGGCGGCGAAAATTTAAAAATTAAAATTTTTAAAAACTTGGTCTCCCTCTAGATCTACCTACACATATACTGACGCACGCCATTGACGCCGGTAATTTGGCATCGGAATTTAAGCGAACTCTTGTAGTGGTAGGGCGATTCACCGAGTTTGCTATATAAGCAACCCCTTACCTCCATTGTCCTTTAGTTATTCATTGCCAAGGTTGACTGGTTCAAGAGACTCTCTCTCTCTCTCTCTCTCTATGCTTTTGCCTCTCTCTCTCCCCTTGGTCTCTACGCTTTCGCATCTTCGACTTTGACACTTAGATGGTCTTTTTGGATACATCTAATTAATGATTAAGCCTTAAGAAAAATACAAGACAACCTTTGCTACAGTGGGAAGTTTTCACTTATAGGGTGATACCAATTGAGCATGCAAAGGACCACCAACTACCTTCAAAAGGTTGATCGTTCATGCCTTCACACATTTTATTCCTAGAGATTTATAGCAATGACCTATGTTTACTATCTCATTTGCAAAAAGTGTTCACAAAGCTGCCAAACATATAGAATTTTCCTTGATCCAAAGAAGTGTGTATTCATGGTCTCACAAAGCAAAATTATGCACCATATAGTGTCAAAAATGGCCTATGCATCTTGATGCATCATATTCTTCTTTGGATACATATTAGCTCAATCATATGGCGAGGAAAATATGATTTTTTTTATTTTTCGTGCTACTTGCCCACTAAATAGTACTAAAAAGGTGCATGTGATCATGGAGCATGAAGGAAATTCACCCCCTTTGTGAATGTGTGGTGATTCATAATGCTATTGAAATTTGACTTAAATAACAATCAAGAAATGGATGGTGTATCAAAGGGTGTGTCACCTTTCTTAGATCTTGACTTGTTTCATGCCTACCTAAATGGATTTGGAGAGAGTTGGATTCCATAAATTTTATACTTGTTAAATGTAAATTTTTCATCACTTTTTCTTTAGTTCCTTTGTGAACTTGAGTGCACCCTTTCTCTTTTGCATGGGAATATTCTTCATGGTATGTCAAGCCTCAACACTAAAGGACATGAGCAATTTAATGAACCCCAAGCGGTGGGATCTACGGCAGCGAAAGTAGGATACGGAGATCAAAACGCGCACAACCGTAAGATGGCTAAATTAGGACACGAAAAAGTAAATTTGGACAAGCAGGGAGCCTGTCCAAAGTTTATTTATCATTTTATGGTTTGTCCACATGTCAATGTGCCCGTCGCGGGTGTAGCGGTTAGTGCATTGGGCTTTCATTGCAGTGGCAAGGGTTCAAGTCCTCGGGCCTACGATGGGCGCCTATTTTTTACCACCCTCCATTCGCCTCGAGGTTCCCCCTTTCAACCCCCACCACGGATCCCATCTCTCTCCATCCGTGCCCTTTAGTGTTGAGGTATGTCAAGTACTAAAAGAATGCAAAGGTGGTTTGTGCCAAAGGGTAATGATAATGTAATTATCCCAAATTCTTTTGAGAGATGTTTTCCTCCTCTTCTAAAGTGGTGACAGGAGAAATTCTACATGGTCCGAAGTTATTCATACTTTTATCTCTTGAGAGGATAAAACAAGCACTAGGTGGAAAAATGTTTCCATCATGGTGAAAAATAACACCCCGTGAAGAATTGTAAGTGTAGATGGGGTAGGGAAAGGTCTTTTACTGACCTTTCCTGGTAAAAATTGCGAACCCATGGCAACTAGTGGGGAGCCGGGAGCCATGGCGGGAGCAGATTTTACGGAGGGAAAGGTCAGTAAAAGACCTTTCCCGGCCGTCAAGGTCTAGGGTAGGGGGGCCAAGCACTGGACTCTGACGATGAGCACGCGCAGTCCTGCAGCACAAGTACAGGCATCGATTTTTTGCATGCTAAGGTGTCAGACAATGATTGCCAATCATTGCCATGCATATTACATCCGTTGACTTGTCTTGCATCTGATGGCACTAGGCAAAAATTACTATTTGTAATTGCTACTAGATGAGCAGTCGAGATCTCCTGCCACGCGACCCTGGACCTTGACGGGTTGGTGAATATATCTCATTCAAAAACATATACGTCTAGGATTTGGGGTGAATCTTTTTAAATTTTCTCAAAATTGACTTTTAATACTGTATTTTTGGCTAATTTATCTTCCAAAAACACAAAAGTTTGCCAATTTCAGTCTACAATCTTTTTGACAATGGTATTTTCTAAAACAGCCAAAAGATCTAGAAAAGACCCTTGAAAAATTGTCATTGGGCTAAAAATAGCCCCTAATTTTTTTCTTGGTCCCCACTTTCTGACTCCTCCAAGTAGATGCTACAATCCATGACAGTAAGCAATCTTCATATCTATGTGTTTTCCATGAAGGGGCTTGTCCCTCAATGTAGGTAGTTCCCTTGTGCACAATGCTTAATGGGCATAAGTGAATTGTGTGTATAGAATAAGATAGCCCATCTTTCAAATGGCACTTTCTTGTGCATTACCCCTAACATCTTACAACTCACATTACTAAGATTAAGAAGTCTTGTTGGCACTGCCTACTTGCAGGTAGTGATATAGGCATGGTGCCTACCAAATTGTGCACACATTGTTTAGGCAATCTTTTAGGCTTTTTAGGCTATTTTTTTGGCTTACTAATAAAAATACTGTATCTTTCTCTCTATCTCTCTCTCATCTGCACTGCCACAAAGCAATCAAGATCTCTCTCTCTCTCTCTCTCTCTCTCTCTCTCTCTCTCTCTCTCTCTCTCTCTCTCTCTCTCTAACAGCAGGCAGTGCCGCCGTCTGCGCGATAGTGTCGGCTTGTTTTTGTCCTAGCACGATGATATACATCCTTGGTTTTTTCCTTTGGGATAGGATAATTGCAACCTTGGGTCAAGGGCATGCTTCTACTAGTGGCAGATGTAGATGCATGGTGGCTCTCCTCTTTCGGACCTGCAACGGTGGTGATCTCGAAGTGGCTTTGGTACGGCTTTGTCTGGAGGGTGCTTGGCCCACCCTAATGGCCTGTTCCGATATGTCTTCCTGCTTTTGTCTACTTGTTCGCTCAGTCCAGCCTTTCCACGGTGTTATGCGGCTGTATTTTGGGGGTTTCTTGAGAGATGGGTGGTGCTCGTGGCACGAATGTACCCATGGTGGCATCTCGAGTACTCTGTAGGGCGATATTGATTGATGTTTTGCTTTGATTTATGTATTGGGTTAAGGCTCCCTGTAAATGCCTGTGACTTGATAGTATGGTTTCTTTGTGATGCCTTGGCTCGGATGGATGAGCAGGGCTTGTGACCTTGTAAATTTTTTGTTTGTTCTAATTTAATTCACTCACTATTGTGAGTTTTGCAACAAAAAAAAAGGATAATTGTTTATTGCATGCTCCCAAGGGTACTTCTATTCTTTATCTCATGGTAATGTAGCAGGTAAACAAGGTAAAGGTTACTCAATAGATCCTTTGTCAAATTACAGGAGGTTGCTTAGTGGTGGTTATGGATATATGAAGGTAGGCCTTATCACTAGCTTTCATGGAATCCACATGACTCATCTTATTTCAAGCTATTCTTCAAGGATTTGACAACAAATTCTACTTACACAAAAGTAGGCTTGGCTTACCCACATTAGCTTGGCTACTATATGTCACCTTGTCTTATGACAAGGTGCTTTTACCAAACACATTTTCTTGTCCTTGATTTTTAAGGTATAACTAGTGAGGCAACAAGGATTTATGCTTGAATCTAAAGTATTTACTAGAATTTATAACTAAGATGCTTGACTCTTGACCTTGAAATATAATGAACTAATCAATTACACCGGGATTTTGCATTTTCAATCCAAAAATTTACACTACAAACCAGGATATTGAGCATCGTCACATGACCGCCTTTCAAGAAGCTTTTGGAACCACACGTAGGGATTTTAGGTGCCTACTCATGTGGATGAATTTTTCAAAGAATCTATACTATACTACTCAAGCTACCAAGTTATGACCATTGCAAACAACCCAATAACAATAGCACTTTATCCACATTCCATTGTTTGTTGAGCCACAAATTTTTACCATAGCTAATTAAAAATTTCATCTGTATCAGATCATACCATGTTGAATACATTGAAAGAAATATAATGCCTCATCATTGCCATCAAAAATTAAAAATGTCTTGCAAACGTGTTACGATTGTTCAAATAGGCAAGATCATCAATCAATCCTTTTGCAGTTATTGCACATGAAGTTCATCAGTTTCTATTGGAGGTCTATAAACATAAACTTCCTTGTATGCAAACCTTTTCGTCCTTCAAATCGAGTGCATGGCAAGTTCAACTATATCCAATATGTATCTACAAAATTGTCAATTATTTTGGGAATGCACACCATTAAGAGACCCACTTTGGGTCTTGTTGCATTATGCTTATAATCAAACCAAGCAATAGGGTTCTAACAGAAATGAATTGATTATGTGGTTTGTTTCATATACTCTTTTAAATATTAGTTCACAAGTTGCTTAGAGAAGGAGAGGAAAATGAGAAGAAGAAGAAGAAGAAGAAAGCTTTTAAGTTTATCAGAACAGCCTCAACATCCCAAGCACTTTTTTTTTGTGTGTGGTTGAGCACATTGTTGTCACAACATGATGAGGAGGTCCATGAGTAGAAAAACATGTAATTGCCACATGTTAAAAGTCTTCTTGGCGAACAAACATCCTTCTTGGGTAACATATTTTTCTAAATGATAAAAGGATACTATGCTTCATCTTTGAAACTAATGGAGATTGAAAAATCACACTCTGTTGACCAACGTCACCATGAAACACGTTTCGACAAGTCAAGACAGGTGAATCGGGCCTTAAAACGTTTTGCTCACCAAGTGAAACACAAGCCGTTTCACTAACAACAAGGTACCATAGTTTTAAGTTTCAAAGTCGCTAAACGCACACTTCGGTCTCACGTTTCACATGCCACGTTTCAAGGTGAAACGTTTCGGCCTTGAAACATTTCGCGGTTACGCTGCTCTCGACTCCGCACCATCTTCAAAAATTGTTGACTTGTTCTCTAGAGCAATGATGCATACTGCCTTCATCACAAATGTAAGAGATCCATGATCCTTGACAAGAAGTATAGACATAGTCAAGGTAGTTGAACATACAAGATCCTCATGCTAGCATAAAGAAATGTACATATCCACACATGAAGATCTAAACTTTCAACAGATGGACCATCGATTGTCACGTGAATAAAAGGTAGGGAGTGTGTGCATGATAGTTTTGATGTCTTTGGCACCTCTCACGTCAAAATGGTGATTTGATATGCTATGTCAATTGCAAGCATGCATGCTTGCTTGATAGGAATCCATAGCCATAGCCACACAATCAACATCTCTGTACAATGTTATAGCATATCATGTGCGAGTCTCCTTTCAGACATTGCATATTGCCTTCTGTGTAAGGTTTCACTTATGCATTGCGTGGGCACCCAAGACCATCAAGGATGCACACTAACCATATATGCCACCTAGATCATCTTGTTTACAAGTTAGTACTTATGCCTCGGAAACTAATGTCATATAAATGTACTGGTGTCGTTATCTTCATCATTTGCAAGTACACTATAATGATCTTCAAGAGCTCTTATTTTTATACTCCTGTCAATTCAAGGCAATCCTTAAATCACAATTGCTAAAAACTCCCTTGCACCTAAATGCAAACATACAATTCCAGTAAAGCATAAAGAATGTAAATCCACGTGTGTGTGCACGCTTGAACACGGAATTCATGTAAGATGTCAAAGTTTCTCTACTCAACACATGTAACAAAAAACTGTTCTGAGTTAAAGCATGAAGAAATGTCCTGGATCAATCAACATCAATCGTCTTCGTCTTATCACCACGAGCTTTGATAGCAGACCGGAATTTTTATCCTCAATCTTAAATCTCGACCATTATTTTAGTAAATGGAGCTTGCTGCTTTCCTAGGGCAGCGTAAATGAATTACTATTAATGTCTCATGGAGGGCAAATGAAGGTAATAGGACCCCTTGACCATAATCATATATTCACACTGCATCCCTGATCAATAACGCTTCATCTCACATAGATGCCATGATTTACACCGAGTAACATGGCCAACACTCAAAGTGGAGAACTTCAATAAAATTGAAGCAATATGGATGAGAAATCGAATGGCAATGTGCATAAATTTTGACCTCATTTTGGTGTATGCCCAGATGTGAAGTGTGCCCATCATTAATTTGGCTTAGAAGTGAACTTTCGTAGCTCGATTGATGCCACATTGAAGTAGCTTGTGCGTGTTGCCAAATCAATGAGCATCTAAACGATTGAACACACAAGGTATCACGATTGTGGTATTAATTTAGCCATCAAAATCCATTTTTAATGAAAGTTGATAGCATACACACGAATGATGCCAAATCGAAGTGATTCCTGTAGATTACCAAGGTCACCAAGTGGCATTCTCATTGTGAACAAAACAGATCGTGAGTATCAATGTCCCACAAGATCACGCAACAGAATCACGAGGTGATAAAGCTGCACTAAAAGATAATGTCAGAGCTGAGGAGTCATTTGTACACTCTCTTTCAGAAGTCGGTTAAATCCTTCGTAATAGGCTTCCCTTATACAAAAATGATCACTGATAAAGTAAAAAGAAAGTAATGACTGGCTTTTAAAGGTTATGAGAGAAGTAATAACTCCCTGTAGCAGGTACCATGCCAAAAGTTGCGACTCATAATTACCCTCTCAGGATGATCTAAACTATTTAAGAGTCTGCAAGCTTGCTCTTCAACCTCCTTTCCCAAATCCTTTTCTGCAAAAGGGATAACATTAAAGAATAAGTTCGGTGATGTAAAACTTGGATCTTTCTATGCATTATCTTATGCAGAAATTAAAAGTCACCTTGTCATACATAGGCAGGCTAAGAGGATGGCTAAAAAATGCATTTAAAAGAGAAGCTTGATAAGAGCATAGTGAGCAAAAATGTGCAAACCAAAGCATCTTGATGGAGCTATTGTGTGCAAACAGCTTACCTCTATTCTCGGATACTTACCAAAAACTCCACTTTTTCCAGTTTCCCCATTCCCATCATTATTACTTTTTTGTTTCCGATTTCTTTTCATTCTATCTCTATGGTTACCTAAAACTCGGTTCATTTCCATTTCCCTCTATCCCTATAATTACCCAAAACCCTCAAAAATATCAAATTTGGTCCGTTCCCATTTTTTTCTTTCTCACTCGATCATGTTTGGTCCATTTCCATTTCCCTCTATCCCTATAATTACCCGAAACTCCCCAAAATATCGAATTTGGCCGTTTCCATTTATATTTTTTTCTCGCTCAACTGTTTCTTGTAACTATGCTTTACAAATTTTTGGACTATCAACCTCAAAATAATGTGGAATATTAACATTCTAATTATACATAAATAAGGCTGTCCAGTACACAACCAATTATCAAAAGAAAGAGTATAATATTTGCTTGTTGTTTTCCGACAAGCACAAAAACGTTAAGGTGAGGTGTATTTTTTATTCGCAGAGGATTTTGGCTTGTCGATTGCAAATATAGATCGCACACAAGCATCCCACACTTGGGGAATTTTCCTTGTCAAAATGGAGGCTTGAACAATGAATACTCGCTTGGAAGGTCTGTATGAAGAGAAGTGAGAGACAATTCAAGATAGGTTCTGTGGTCCATAAAATCTACTCATAAACAGAGCAGGCCAAATGTATATATCCGTGCAAGTGTCTTCCAAGTTCCTAGTCGAAACCGTACTATTGTAAGGCTTGAGAGAGGCTTTCATCTTGTGTCCTGAAGTGTGATCTCCAATCGTGTGTTGATTGTGTCACTTCATGCCAGATACAGCGGAATTGAGAGAATACGTATAATCAAGAATTGACACTTCCACGATCCTTTGTTCTTTCCTTGCAATAATGAATGCAACTTTGTATTATTGATACTTGGGCAGCCGATGATGAGGATGCCGGTGGGCAGACTTGGGATGAACTCCGCCCACCCAGGGAGCCTCTAAATGGGCCTGAATTTGGGGCTGACCTGCATCTGCAAACCAAGGCCTGAATGGTCCTCCGGTGATGGTGTCCTTGATAGCCTTCAAGGGGCAGCTCTCTTGGGCGATGGCAAGAGAGGAAGGTCACCTACTCTACATCTCCAAGTCCCAAGTGTCGCAATTATGACGTATACCTCATCCATATGTTACTTTCACTTGATCCTGCTGCAGAGACGAAGATGGACTAGACTAGAGACCCATGTCTTCGAAAGTGTCTCTTTGCCAAAAGGCTACACCTCTTCATCAAATGGTTGCACCCTTACGCAAAATGGTCATGTCTTAACAGCAACTAGTCACAACTATTGGTCAAAGGATGTAACTTTTGGTCTCGAGTCATGTCTCTTCGCCAACAGACATGCCTCTTGATATGTGTCTTTTCATCTATTATATAAAGAAGACTACGTATGCAGTTCAATAATCTTTCAAATTTCAATCTCTGGACTCAGTGTAATCTCTCAAGTATGAAGTTTTAGTCTTAATTCTAGGATTAGCGCCACTAAACCTTACAGTGCTGACCAAAAAAAAATCAGGGCCTACGGGTTGTGAGCCTCTCACCCTTGCCGTTACCCGCTACCCTCTCCCCTTCCCGGAATTGTATGGAAGCAGCGGAAAGGTGGCCTCAAAAAAGATGGCATAACCGAAGGCAAACTCACATATGAGGTGATAATAATCTCCCGAGGTGCTAGTAGCGATGTACTTATACCTGGTGCCCAAAGGCAATCCCGTACTAGTGATAGGAGGATCGAAGCTGAGGGTAATCAAGGTATTCCCCCTAATGCCTCTTTGCACAGGTGATGCCCTTGGGTGGTGCTCCCTTGAGTCCACGAGCACCCTTTGGTATTGCCCCTTCACCCATGGTACCCTAGGTGTAGCCTTTTGATGGCTCACCTTCACTTCCCTGTCCCCCCTCTACTTGTTGCCGCTTCAGCTCCATAGCGCAGCGCCCCTTCAGCAGCCAACGCTATTCATAATATGCATACCTTCTTGCTGACGAGGCCTAAAGTCCCTGATGCATAAATGTGACATTGCCTACTTAATGCCACGTGACATCTTTGATAAGCATAAAAACTATACGCAACACTAGCTCCTATATACTCTTGCGATCAAAACTTTCCAATAGAACAGCAAGTGCAAGGTTACTCAGCAGCAGCCAGGTGCACCCTCTGCCACAGGTGTGTCAGTTTATGAGCCTCAAGCGGCAAGATGTGAATGTTCCAAACAACAAGCACATACGACTGTTCATTCTCGTGCCTCTTTAATTGCGTACTCAACCAGCAGGTGATGACGAAGTATAGTAGCCTCTTCTTCATCCTTATACCCTTTCCATAAGAGTGACAACATCTGAGTGTTTCTTCATTGCGTTGGCTCTACCTTTCATGAACTTTATTACCCAAGCTGACAAACTCTCATGGCCCTTGAAGCTAATTCAGTAACACAAGTTGTCTCCCTTTTCGAGCTGAGGCACAAACTATTTTTACAAAGTTAAGAGGTAATACAACAAATCCTTGGCAGAAATCTCTAGTAACAACTGGTTCCTCGTGTCAACGAGCGTCAACAAGTTTCTCAACAAGATGTTACTCACCCTAAGCACAGTTCTTCAGCAACAATGAGACAAAAGTTAGCTTCAATCAGGTAACAACAGGCTCAACAACAATATTCTTGGAAATGTTACAATTAAAAAAAAATCTTTCTTGGAATCAGCATAAGCAAAAGCAGCAACATGAAGCTTCCCGAAGATCTCATCTTGGAAATAATTCCGGATGGCCTTATCTATTGGCACGAATTTCCAACCCTAGACAAGTACTCCATCGTGACGGCCACGACGATGAACAAGTTTCCCCTTGTGAGCCATGCCCAACACTCAAGGCGTTGCGAGCTCTTGGTGGTAGTGTGGAAGACTTACTCATACTCACCTTGTGCAAGAGGATCCTTGACAAGTCTAAGAGGCGAAGGTTACCTTGACCTACCCCATTCATGAAAGTCTCCAACGAAGAGAAGATACACACATTCGAAGCTCGACTCCAATCAACACTCCAAGAAAGTATGAAGTTGTAACCTCAAAATACCCTTCAAATCATGATGCAATCTACCTTAGTTGCTGGGAATCTGCATTCGAAAGGAACCCCTTGCAAACAAGAGTTAAGTACTTTTCATGCAAAGTAGAAGGCTCTCTCAACCCAACAAACACCTCCTCTCGAAAGCGACCTTCAAATCAACCCAAAAGTCAAGAAAAGAAGCCAGAGGGAACTAAGAAAAGCAAATATCTTAAGGCTTATATGGAAGAGGATAAATATTTCTTTTGTGGTGAGAAAGACCGTAGGAAACCGGATTGCCCACATCTCAAGAAAGATTCTCCACCTCCTGCTTCAAACTCGGTCTCTGACGTACAAGCTAACACTAGGAAGCAGTAAGGTAAGCGATAACTTTTAAAGGGATGGGACGGCCTTAATGGGAAGAGAGTCCTGACTCTCTTTGATCGAGGCGCTCGATAGACAATTTTATCTCGTTGGCTCTTGGTCTCACTCCAGATGGGCTGGGAACCCAATCAACTCCAATATAGCCTTTGAGGGGTAGACCACGAGCTCCATCCCGTTCAAGGACATCTGAATTTGTAAATCGGAAACTATGTACCTACGATTCTGAGAAATGCTTTTATTAGAGTGAACCTCGGAAGATGCTGGCTTTGAGATAGAAAAGAAAAGGATGATGTGGCAGTTGTTAAAGGGAGGCGACGCGGGAATCGGAAGATAGGTTGCAAAAAGGGGAGGCGACACAGACAGGTGGCAAGAGAAGGATGCAGCCTTGCAAGGCAGGGCAGCCAAGGCCGTGTCCTTAGGGGCAAGCAAGAGACAAGAGCACAAGCAGCTAGCGAGCCCGCAGCAAAATGCTATTTTTTCAAAGCGAGGGTCCAGCATGGACCTCCTCTCGACGGAGTGGCTCACGGGAAAGTATTCTTTGCACATCCAAGTATGCCGATAGAGAGTCTTTCCTAGTGGCTCCAATCCAAGGATGTGATATTACTTTAGGAATGCTTTGGTATTGTAAGATTCATCTTCTGTCACAAATTGATGACGTGGCATGTCCATAAGTTGGGACAACTTATATGGCACCTGCCGACCGGGCCCTAGGGACACGAGAGCTTAGAGACTCACTGAAGGGCAGGTTGTACGGACGCCGCAAATTGCGCTGAAATTCTGACGTGGCTCGCCGTACGGATTTCCGCAAAACGCGTTGCTGTGATGACATGGCTGGCCATACGGAGTTTCGCCTTTTGCGTTGGCTGCTTCTTGTTGGGTTAAAGGCCTAAATAACCCCTTTTTGTACATTTTTATACTTTGTCCAGGTTCAATACATTTTTTTAAAGTCGCTTATAATAAAAGTGGGAAAACCCAAAACTCACTTATTGAGTTTTTCCCAAAAAACGTGAGCTCTCTCTCTCTCCTTGCTTCGATCCCTAGCGCTTCCTCTCTGCTGCACTCCGCCTCCTGCTTCTTGCCCCAATCCTGCACTACATCGCGACGCGCACCTACCGGTACCTTCTGCTTCGCGCTTTCAATTGGTATCAGAGCCCTAGGGTTTCAAAACAGCCCTGTGCAGTCTGCTGGACAACGAGTTAAAATTGCTCTTCCGAAATTGTGGTCTATCGTATGCAAAGTCTTGTGGTTGCTCCTATTTGCTGAAATTTTCAGCCTATCGCATCTCTCTTGTATACACGCTTGTGGTTGAATTAAAATGGCTTCTTTCTCTTCCGCATCTGACACTAAAAGTTTGATAGAAATCAAACAGTTAGATAGTCGAGGCTTCGACCTCTGGCAAGAACACATGCAAGGTATCCTTTTCTTAAAGGATTGTGAAGATGCACTGGAAGAGAATAAGCCGCCAAGTTTGTCTGACGAAGAGTGGGCCAGGTTGAATAAGAAGGCTATGGCCTACATCAAAATGGCTATCAATGATGACATTTTGACGGACATCAAGCATTTGGACTCTACTTATGCAATATAGCAAAAGCTAAAGTCCAATTATGAAAACACCACGCCTGTGAACCAGGTGCATTTGATGCGAAAGTTGATGAATATGCAGCTTGATGTCACCAGCCAGTGGCAATTCCATTTTTGTTTATTTTCTCTTTCTTTGGGGAATTTCGTTTGTGTTACCTTTTGGAAATACCCCTCTAGAAATCTAACTGCCCTGCATTGCATAGCCAGTGTGGAACTGTTCAGAGAGAGTCCAGGCCTGAGGGCTAAAGAGCACTAAGATTGGACAAGGACTATGGTTAGCCAAAGTGGGGTCATTGGCTAGCCAAAGCGGAATCCTTTGCTAGATAGGCTACATTTCAGTTCTGGGTGTGGCTGCAGTGTACAAAGAGGGTCAAATGACCTAGAAGAATGTAATGGCAGAAACTCCTAAATTTTAGGGACTGCTATTTTTGGATGGCAAAATGTCTTCGCGTACGTGCAGTTTGACATGGGGATCATTTTGTTACTCTGTGGCCAAGTCAACAGAGGCTGCAGGTGAGATATTTTTAGACCCAAGAGTCTAAAGCGGAAAAATGCACAAATGAGTGACACTTGGCACTCTGAGGCCAGTTTACTACTTAAAGAGAAGGCAAAAACGTGATTTTCAGTTGTGAGCTCGTTTTTGAGTGCCGTCACAGGTGGGAGAGCTTCAATGGAGTGCTGGCTTACCCTCTATGTACAGTGAGGTGCAGGATGTCATGATCTGCACACCTCTCATTGCTCTCTCTCTCCCCTATTCTTTATGGTTATGCCCCTCTAGTGGGCTCATCAGATTGACCATGTACAGTCTTGTGGTTTGATGCTCTATTGCTGAGGCAAGAGCCTCCCTGAACAGGAACACGAGTAGCTAACCGCTACTCCAAAGCAGGGAAACGAGAGGGTGATAACCTCTCAAGTAAACACACAAAAATCAGCACTGTTTTATTGCTGATTTTGGGCTGTTTTGGGACTGTTTTGTGCTCGGAATCATGCTAGAATCAAGGGGCACGCAATCCAAGGCATTGGGAACAGTGCAGGGATAGTTGACAGCTGAAATTAGGTCAAAAACAGGTCCTAACCAGAAAATACAGCGGTCTGAAATTTACTGTTTTGCAGCCGTATGGATGCCAGATGCATTGGGAACAGTGCCCAATTGTCAGAGAACACTTCTGGGAAGTGTTGGGGCTCAAAACAAGTGAAAAACCAGAAATTCCAGCGAGCTGTAATTGCTCTTTTTGAGTTGGAATCAGAGGGTTTTTGTCAGTTGAATCAATTTCCAGTGTTGGGAATTGTTTGGGGTCAATTTTGGAGCCGTTGTGCTGCCAAAATTTAGCCAAAACAGGTGTTGTATTGCTAGATACAGATTAGGATTCCCGGAACTCTGATTTTTGCAGGTTTGGGGTTGTTTCGATGCCCTAAATCCTTCCAGATTCAAGGGGCAACTAGCCCAAGGTGCAGGGAAGAGTGCAGGGGCTACAGGGAGCTAAAAACAGAGAAAAACCAATCAATAACCAAAAATTACAGAGACTGGTTATGCTCTGTTTTGGTCAATTAAAGGTGGAATCGAGACAAGGACAGTGGTCTCCTTAGGATTCCCTACTTGCAGACTTTTTTGGGCAGGGTTCTGCGCCGTTATGCTGCCCAAATTCCTCCAAACAGGATAGAAACTGTGGGATACAGGTTAAGTACTGCGGGATACAGGTTTAGTGCTATAAGCACTCTTTGTACTTCCTCTTAACTGTAAAAGAATAAAGAAATACCGAAAGGGGCGCCTATTTAGGGGCCAATCTACTGTCTGACTCGCATACAGATGCATTCTAGCATCTGTATCCCTTTCCCCTCTCTTGTGTCATTATAGCACAGGTAGAATAGACGACTAATAATGGGTGAAAGTTAAATCAAGGTTTGAAGTAAAGTCTACCGCCCTTTTTGAAGTTAACAGGCCGGTTACACTTGATGACTCGAAGTCAGCTTCTAAGCATTTGAGTGCTTTTACAGGTCTGTTGAGTCAGTTGCAGGACAGTGGGCTTTAGCAATCAATGATAAGCTGAAAGCTATTTTCTTGCTTATGACATTGCCAGATACTTGGGAAACCTTGGTTGTCTCCTTGAGCAACAGTCCCACCCTCACGTATGACGGTGTGAGAGGGTCTATTCTCAATGAAGAGATTAGACCCAAGTCTAGTGGGAAAGGTGGCAGTTCTGCCTACAATGCAAGAGGTAGAAATCAAAAGCGTGATGCGGGCAACAGGACTCAAAATAGAAGTAAGAGCAAGATAAAGGATAAGGATGTCACTTGTTATCAATGTGGCAGAAAGGGTCATAAGAAACCCGATTGCAGGTATTTCAAGAAAGAGTAGGAAAGGAAGAAGGAAACGCAAGATAAGAAGAAGAAAGATGAGAAGAAAGGGGAAAAATCAGCAGGTGATTCCTCCAGGGATGCTGAGAATGCAAATGTATCCTCTAGTGTGGTCATTGAGGAGTTGTCAGACGTTGAGGAAATCTTGGTTGCGCCTTCATGCCCCTCAAATTTGGTGATAGCTAATGCAGAAGACATGCTTATCTCGAAGAAAGATGTCATTGATGCATTGCTCAGTGCTAATGATGGCCTATCCCAATCATGGATAGTGGATTCTGGTGCTTCATTCCATGTGACTCCATCTTTGGAGTGTTTTGCTACATATGCTGCAGGCAATTATAGCAAGGTGTACCTTGGTGATAATTTTTCTTGCAATATTGAGGGAATGGGTACTATGCGTTTGGCTCTTAACAATGGTCAAGAGCTTGTGTTGAATGATGTCTGGTTTGTACCGTGCATTAAGAAAAGTTTGCTATCTGTTGGCCAGTTAGATGCACATGGTTATACTACCATCTTTGCTGGGGGTTCATGGAAGTTGCTTAAGGGCTCTATGCTTGTTGTAAAAGGGTCTAAAAGAGGTACTTTGTACTATCTTCGATGCAAAGCTTTGCCTGGCAAGTTTCTTGTTGTTGCTGAAGTTGCTTCACACACGGAATTGTGGCATAAGAGACTTGGCCATATGAGCCAAAAGGATATTGATGTGCTTTCCTCTCTGAAGAGGGTTGATGTAAAAGGCCAAAACTTGGATTTTTGTAACGATTGTCTTTATGGAAAGCAAAAGAAATCTTCTTATTACTCTGGTGTCTCTCGCAAAGCTAATCCTCTTGATCTTATTCACTCCGATGTATGCACTAAGCCTGTTAAGTCTTATGGTGGTGCATTGTATTTTGTTACATTCATTGATGACTGTACTAAGAAAGGATGGGTGCATTTGTTGAAAAGTAAGAGTGAGACTTTTAATGCTTTTAAGAAGTTTCATGCTTTTGTCACTACGCAAAAGAGTACTAAGCTTAAATGTCTCAGATCTGATAATGGAGGAGAGTATGTCTCTGCTGAATTTCAGCGTTTTTGTGATGAAAATGGGATTAAAAGGGAGTTGACAGCCCCTTATAATCCGTCTTCTAATGCTGTGGCTGAGAGGTATAATCGTACTTTATGCAAGAGAGTGCGTTGCATGTTGTCCACCGCTAATCTTTCCCAAGAGTTTTGGAGGGAGGCATTGAAAACTGCAGTTCATATTTGCAATCGCTCTCCTAATAGTACGCTGAAAAATGACATTCCAGAGGAAGTTTGGTCTGGCAAACCTGCCTCTTATGATCATTTGAGAGTATTTGGCTGCGAAGCTTTGTTCATGTACACAATGACTTGAGAACAAAGCTTGATATGAAGTCCATTAAAGGAGTCTTCCTAGGTTATGGAGAAGAAGGTGAAATGGGCTATAGAGTGTGGTTACCACAGTTTAAAAAGGTAATACGCAGCCAAGATGTAGTGTTCAATGAGGCAAAATTGCTTAAGAATGCTACAAAATCTGATGCTGACAAGAAAACAGTCAAATTTCAGCCTTCCATGCCACCCATTAATGTGTCTCATGATGCATTACCGCAAGCTGAAATTGATAATCAGCCGGTTAACTGTTAGGTGCAACGGAATGAATGTTGTATTTTCTCAAGATTAGTGATCTTTATTGCTCAAGGTTCCTTTTAGTTCTTAGGGAAGGAGAGAGCCTTCCGTCTTATGGAGAGTGCTATGATCACGAACAAAGTGAGTGGATATTGTGCGTGCAAGTGAATGAGACTGAGAGAAGGAGAGAGAAGAGATACCACACCCGAGAGGTTGTAAAACCCTCCTCCGAAGGCCCCACTCTCGTCGGCAAGAGTGGTCTAACTTTGATTGCACAAGGTGTAGAATGATGATGCAATGGACTGATGCAAATGGTATCTATGTCGATGACGACGATGATGACTTTAGGGCTGAAATTGGTCTTCTTCTATCTACCATCCAGAAGGGGGGAAATGCTGAGGTTCTAAGTGATCTTGGGGCTGATTCGTATGGCTGAAAATCTCTGTTTTTGTCGAGGGTTCTAGGCTGAATAAAAACGCTGATCAAGCCAGGCTTTTGCTACGTTTTGCTGCTGTGTTCGTGTGCTGAAAACGCTGATGAACTGCAAGTTAGGGCAGCGTTTTAATGGACTGAAATCCCTGCTGTAATCACTGTCATTGGCTGTGTTTTTCAAGGGCTGAAAGCTGATGTAAAACGCTGGTTCTGCTGATGGTTTGCAATCCCAAAAATGCTGGGATTTGGGGCTGCCTGAAGAGGGTAAAAACGCCAGGCAAGGGAGCACTTGGATGGCAATGGCTGAACTGGGAAAGCGCCAAGGGATGGCTCTGCTGTGAAGGAAACGCCAAGGGATGGGAGGCTTGACCTAATGCTGAAAAACGCTAGGGGTGTTGAGGGGGGGGTTACTACTGAGAAGTGGCCTGTTGAGCGGGAAGCTCCTGCTGCCTCTTCTGCCAGAAAGTGCTAACTTGGGTTTGCTTATATATTAACTTAGCAAAATTGCCCTACCTACTTTTGTTGGAAAGTCACTTAAAAATAATAAGTGAAAATACCAAAAATAGGGAAACTAGGCTAAATGCACTGGAAAATTCCCCTGACTGAATCTGATGGATTCTGAAGGGAATACTGATGATCATGTTGTGTGCAACCAGAGGATATGCATCTATGCTAAGTGATTGGGCATGCACGGTCTACGAATAGACTCACAAAAGTGCCAAATCACTACTAATCTAAACTGACTGGACTAACTGAACCCTACTGTGGTGTAGCTTGTCCACGAACACATAGGGTTGGGATGTGTCACGTGGCATTAACCTTGAGCCAGAAGAGGTAGGACATGATTTTGATGTTCCTAATGAGGAGGGACAGCCACCTGAATTGGCTAAAAATGATTTTCAGCAGCATGATAGAGCTGAAAATGAGTTGCCTTATGATGTAGAACCGTTGCCTGAGAATGTAGATCATTGGGTACGCAAGTCAACTCGTTTGAGAAGGCAACCGCAGAGATTTAACCCCTCTTTGGATCATGTAATGTTGACTGATGAGGGTGAACCTCTTACATATAAAGAGGCCAAATCATGTGAGTCAAGCAATAAGTGGGAGCTTGCGATGCAAGAGGAAATGAAATCCTTGTATGCAAATGATACTTGGGATCTTATGCCATTGCCTAAAGGGAGAAAGGCTCTTCCTAACAAATGGGTATACAAGTGTTATGTCTCGCTCACAGGAGAGGGGATCTAGCCCAGATACTGTCGGGATGGGCGTCCAGTGTCCGGGAGGACGTAGTGTGAACACGGCCAGTGTGGCCGGCCATTATTACAAAAGGGAGGCCAAGGTCTCATGTGCAATTATCAACCCCCACTGGCAGAGTGCCAGTGGTTAGCCCGCAAGGCTAGGAGTGCGCAGGATGGTCTAGTCACCTTGACTAAGATCCATACACAGGATAACCCTGCAAATGTTCTCACCAAGAGTCTTGCTAAGGCTCAACATGAGCATTGCATACAGCTGGTGGGAGTTGGACACTCAAGCGAGAAATCAATAGCAACACACAACCAGAAACTGCAACTGACCTTGAAAAGAGAGAGAGAGAGAGAGAGAGAGAAGAGAAGAGTCGACATGAAGCGGCGGAGTTCCACTTCCAGATGCACTGGCCCCAAATGTGAGGGGCAATGGCCCACATACTTGCGTGCGGGGAAGGGGAAGGAGGAGAAGAGGAGAGTCCTTGGGGGAAACACGGTATACCACATCACAACAAGAGTGTGTGTTACCTTTATTTGTTATATAAAGAGTAGAGTGGGTTAGTCGTAGGCATCATGCCTCTTTCCCTCCCTTATTTTGGGGTGAAGCTATGGTTACTTTGGTATATCTTCTCAACCGCACTTTTATAAAGTGGTGGACAATATCACTCCATAAGCCTATTGTCTCACATCTTCATGTCTTTGTAACAGACTTGGACACTCCAAGTCAAGAATCAACCGCGACAGCACCAAATAACCGCTTCAAAACAATTCACAAATCACAATAGATTTGCATTGGCACCACGGAGTTCCGTGCCTAGAGATATTGGCCCCAAAGACTGGGGCCCCTTTCGGTATTTCTTTTTATATTAATCAATTCAAAGTACAAGAGAGTGGGTCAGGATTCACTCTCAGACTCTGCATCCAGATGCTCTGAGAAGTGAGGCCCTCACCACTAATTTAAAGGTTACAAGGGATGCCCAAAAGCAAAGCCCCAAAAGCTTGAAAGCAAAAGCAAATTCTCTCTCTCTCTCAATGAGAGTTAAAATAAAGCAATTCAACTCTCTTTCTCTCATCCAAAATCCTTGCGTAGCAAAAAGCTAGGATTTGCGTCGCTCATCATTTTTAAAAAAAGAAAAAAAAATCCACCTCCGTGATTTCCGGAAATTAGGGTTTTTGGCAGAAATTAAGGTTTGCAGGAATTTTAGGGTTTCTAGCAGAAATTAGGGTTTCTACTGTCCGTAGTCACGTCATCACTTTGTGACATACCCCCCTCTTGAAAGCATTGTAATCGACCGCGATTACGCCTGCAAAGCCAACAAAAGCCATAAACCGTCTTAGCAGACACTCACTGTTAGTACCTACGTACTAGGGACACACATCTAGCACATGTACCAAATCGACAGTCACATCACAGGACGTCACTAGACATCACATGACATTCAACATTCATTCGATCTTAGACCATGATTTATCGGCAATGTAGCTAACAATCACATCTAGGTCCAATCGGGACCTCATCGATGACCGATTGACTAACCCCTATTGCAACCATGTCTATTCGAGATCAATCAGACCAAAATGCTGCTGTCATTTCGTCTATCAGTTCCTACACTCAAAAGAAGTGAAGAAACAAATCAGTATCATTATCAGGAATTCCATTTCATAAAGTCATCCAGCAGAATACTGTCAGCTCTCAGTATCCCTGAAGCTCAAAGAGACATCAGTGACTTTAGTATAAAAATCAAGGCATCTGTTGACAAAGGAGCGGAGTAACTCCCCTCTTGTGCATCCCACTGCACCAAATCTTCGGCCAAGCTGAATTTCTGGGTTCCGTTTGGAGTAGACTATGCTAAACCAAAACATCAAGGTAAAGTTTCACAATCCGAGGAGTATCTGCTAGGTCCTCCTCCTCCATCCACTTCGCATCAAATGCAGGAAAGTTCTTGAACTTAACCAAGAACCGCCTTCGGACTTTACCTTTCTACGTATCCGTATGTGCCAAAATCTGTTCAGGAACAAGGGTCTCTTCGTTTTCTTCCACTGCGGATTGCTCATCAGGCTCCCCATCATCAGACACATCACCCTTAACAGGTTTCAAGAGACTCAGATGCAATGCAATGTGAATCCTCCAAGTATCTGGCAGTTTCAATCGGAAGGAGACATCATTTATCTTTTCAGTTATCTGAAAAGGTCCGTAGTATCGCATACTAAGCTTTGGAAAAAGCCTCTCCTTTCCCTTTTTCTTTCTTAGGCGTGCCTTCTCAAAAGTAAGAGCACCCAATCATCCTCCTTCAGTTTCAAGTCGCGACGTTGGCGATCCGCTACCTTTTTCTGTCGTTCTTGAGACTTCTGCAAAGTCTCGCGAACCTTGGCAAAAGCCGTATCCAAATCTCGCGAATATTCATCCGCTTCAAATATCTAATCTTTCGTGCTCAGGAAGGATGGAACCTTTGCAGCACTTTCAACAATCTCAAATGGCGTCTTCCCCGTCGAAGCGTGTATCTTGTTATTGTAGGCAAATTCCACCAAGGTAAGTTCTTTTCCCATTGAGTCTTCTGATCCGAGATACAAGACTTCAATAAATCTAAAACCACTCAATTGGCAATCTCAGATTGCCCGTCAGTCTGCAAGTGGAACGATGACGAGAACTGCAACCGCGTGCCAATGTTCTCCCAAATTGCCTTCCAAAACAAACTCATAAATTTGGGGTCTCTGTCGGAGACAATCGTCTCAGACGTGCCATGTAATCGGAAAATCATCGTGATCATTCTATGTTCTCAGGTGATCAAAAATGAAATCCATTTCAATACTTTCCCAGGGGTGGGTGGGTATGGGTAAAGGCTGTAACAATCCCTGTGCCTTATGCCTGTCAAACTTGACCTTTTGGCATACTGCGCACAAACTCTTCCACATCCTTTTTGAGTCTCGGCCAAAAGAAGTATCTCTCTACCCCTTCATGGTGGTAGCAATGCCGCGGTGACCCGTAAAAGGTGGACAGTGGCATTCAGTCATAACCTTTTCCCGCAACGGTTGCGTAACGCACAACATAGTCTTTCTCATCAAGTAGCCTTCCCGAAGGGAGTATCCAGCTACGGTCTCCCCATCCCGTATCCGTGTGAAAATATCTGCAAAATCTGTATCTGTGGCATACTGATCGACCATATCCTCGAAGCTCCTATGATGTATCGCGGAAATAGCCAGAACCAACGGCTTCCGAGACAAAGCATCTGCCACCACATTCTTCTGTCCCTACACATGGACAATCTGAAAGTGAAACTGTGACAAGATGTTCGCCCACCACATCTGCTTTTCCGAAAACTGCTTCTATGACAAGAAGTAGCCCAAAATCTGATGGTCTGTAAAGACAGTAAAATCCGCTCCGAGTAGGTAATGCCGCCACTGAGTAAGAGCATGGATAACCACCAAAAGCTCTCTCTCATAAATCTGTGCTGTCATCTCCGGCCTAGAGAACAATCGGCTCTCGTAAGCAATGACATGGCCTTCTTGCATCAAGACCGCACCCAAACTACGACCACAAGCATCACAATATACTTCAAAAGACTTCTGCAAGTCCGGCAAAGTCAAATCTGGTCCCGTAGTCAATTTCTTGTTCAATGTCTGAAAGGCAGTCACCTCTGTGGCTCCCCACGAGAAAGGGACGCCTTTCTGTATCAAGATATGCAAAGGGGAAGCAACCTCTGCAAACTTTCGTATAAACCGCCTGTAGTACGAACACAGTCCCAAGAAGCTTCTAACTTCATGGACATTCTTCAAATCGGGCCAATCACGGATAGTCTCTATCTTGGCTGGGTCCATTTGCACTCCTGCTGCTGAGACAAAGTGTCCCAAAAAGTGTATCTCTAAAGCAGATGATCTCTCTGTTCTGCCTCGTTCTTGGAGAAACAATGATATCATCAAAGAAAGTGCCAACAAATAGCCTGTACTCTCGAAAAATCATGTCCATCATCCGGTTAAATGTCACAGGAGCATTGGTTAAGAAAAACTCAAATAACCCAAAAAGTAGTCCGGAAGGCTGTCTTGTAGACGTCTCCCGTCGCAATTCAGATCTGATGATATCCACTCTTCAAATCAATCCTGCTAAAGCACGAGGATCCCTGTAACCTGTCGAGTATATCATCGATCCTAGGAATCGGAAATCTGTTCTTGATGGTGATTTTGTTGAGAGCGCTATAATCGATGCTCATTCTCCAAGATCCGTCTTTCTTCAAATCCAACAACAGTGGAGAGCAATACGGTGAAGTACTATGCTGGACAAGACCCTTTTTCAAGAGGTCTTTCACTGGGTTCATAATCTTTTCATTCTGTACTCGGCTCACACGGTAAGGTGGCCGGTTCGGTGGCGTGCTTCCAGGTATCAAGTCAATGGTCTGATCTTCAGGCCCTCTGAAAAACAATCGGCATGAGTGTGGAGAAAAATCTTGGCGTTCTTTTGATCAGGTCAAAACATATTCAACCTTTATCCATCGTTCAGTTCTCTCCCAAAAGAACTGAGTAAAGAAACTGAAGTTCATCAAGTACAATCTCTGAGCCCTTCATTTTTTCAAAGTCGCTTTCTCTGCCCGATAGTCAACCATGGCGTAGTTCTTGTGGTACCAAGGGATCCTGAGTAGAACATCACTCGCGTGCCCTGAACACCCCTGTCATTGCAACGAAGTTTGCCAATGCTCGGGGGTAATGGCAACATCCCATCCGGGTGCCAGTCGAACTACCTCCGCTTGTGGCGTCAGTCTATCGAGCGTAATTTCAAATCGAGCCGCCAATTCCCAGTGAAAAGAAGTTGGCCTTGGCTCCTTCAAAAGAGCTTCCAGATCCTTCACTTTGCCCCAAAAGCGGCAAAGTTTGTACTTTCATTCATTAGATTCGGTGCAAGTCCCACGCCATATGGTACCAGTTCTACTTTTCTATCTGCCTTTTCTACCACGTTCCTCAGCTGCTCTCGAACTCTAAGGCCTGTCATCGTCTTTATCATTCTGTTCTTTCTATGCCTTTTTAGGGCACTTCGCGGAGATATGTCCCTGTTCCCCGCATCCAAAACACTTCCCCTCTCTGATGAAGCGAGCTCTCTCCTCAGGAGTAAGCTTGGGTCGTGCATCCTTTTTCTTTGGGTTGCTCTTTTTCTTTCTACTTTCATTCTCAGAAGTTTGTTCGGCTCGTTGTGTCATGGCCTCATTTGTGGGGTAGGTCAAACTGCCAGAGTGAATGGCAAAGCCCCGCTTCGCATGACTCATCAACTCCTGAATAGAAGCTGACTTTTGTTCCAAGCAGTGATCTCGGATCTCTGTAGGTAGACCCAAGGTAAACCGCTCAATCTGTTCTCTGAACGAGATCTTCTTGAATGAAGAGGCGGGTAGAAAAGAGCTCCAGAATCTTTCACAATAAGCATTGATTGTATCTTTCTTGGTCATCCGAAGATGGTTCCAAGCAGCTCGTATATCTCGTTCATATTCTTGCGTCAACCAAGAAGAAATAAAAAGCTTTTTAAATTTCAGCCATTTAACAGGCGCAATCTTGTTTAGAAGAAGCGTGGACCACCAAGTACGAGCATTCCCCTTAAAGTAAGAGGCAGCTCTCCGAATCTTGGAGTGCTCTGAATAGCGTCCTCCCGCGAAAGCAATGTCAAACTGTTGTATAAAAGACAAAGCCTTCGAAGCATCTGAGTATCCTGAAAAAGTTTCAAACTTGATCGAGTGGCCACGTTCCTTAAACTCTCGGACTTTCTTGCTTTTATCTTCGAGAAAGTCATACTGGTTGGCTTTGTAAAAATTCTTCTTGTTCGCATAAAAGTTTTCGTCATCCGAATCTGAGTTGTCTGTAGACGAGTCCTCGGTAGAACTGTCAGTCTCTAGACTAGATTTAGTCTTCCTTGCCTTTTTCTTGCCCTTTCCGAAGCTTTGTTTCTTGCTTCGCTTTTTACCTTTTTTGTCTTCTTCGCTCGAATCTGAAGAGCTAGAAGAGCTGTCAGAAGAAGAAGAAGAAGAAATGGGTACTCCTTCAAATCGAACACGCTTCTTTTGTTTTTTTGCCTTGTCAAAAGTCGACTGACGACCCAAATATCCCGGAAAGTCGGTGCTTTTCTTCTGCTTTTTGCTGTGATTTTTGGCTTTCTTTTGCGCGTCAAAAAGCTGAGGAATCCGTGCATCAACCACCTCTTGTAATTCCTTCTCTGAATGTTTCTTGTGAGCAAAAGGTTTCTTGAGAGTGGGTTCCGGGGGTGGTATAGTGGTTTTCTGCCACTGCTCATGCACGTCCTGAAAAGAAGTCTCACTCATACATTTTGCAAATTTTGGGTCCTTCGCAAAATTGAGCATCATCTTCGTTGCATCGCCGATCAATTGACGACGCACCATCTCTCTTTGCTCCACCTGAGTAGGCCGAGGCGGGCCATACTCTCTGCCTGAATCTTCGTTGTGATCCCTGCCCACATATCCAGATGCAGAGGGAGTCGATTGATCCTTGTGTGAAGCCATAGGTGCCGCAGAAAAAAAATTGGGGATCGGATCTCCCGTAGAAGAGAAATCGGCCGTGCTCTGATACCACTGTAACAGACTTGGACACTCCAAGTCAAGAATCAACCGCGACAGCACCAAATAACCACTTCAAAACAATTCACAGATCACAATAGATTTGCACTGGCCCGACAGAGTTCCGTGCCTAGAGATATTGGCCCCAAAGACTGGCACCCCTTTCGGTATTTCTTTTTATATTAATCAATTCAAAGTACAAGAGAGTGGGTCGGGATTCACTCTCAGACTCTGCGTCCAGATGCTCTGAGAAGTGAGGCCCTCACCACTAATTTAAAGGTTACAAGGGATGCCCAAAAGCAGAGCTCCAAAAGCTTGAAAGCAAAAGCAAATTCTCTCTCTCTCTCTCAATGAGAGTTAAAATAAAGCAATTCAACTCTCTTTCTCTCATCCAAAATCCTTACGTAGCAAAAAGCTAGGATTTGCGTCGCTCATCATTATTTTATTTTTTTTAAATCCACCTCCGCGATTTCCGGAAATTAGGGTTTTTGGCAGAAATTAGGGTTTGCAAGAATTTTAGGGTTTCTGGCAGAAATTAGGCTTTCTGTTGTCCATAGCCACGTCATCGCTTTGTGACAGTCTTTGGTTATGTTGCTCATGTTCATGTGCCATTAAAGAAGAGGACTTCGAATGCTAAATCGAAGAGAATTTTTTGAGTTTATGCCTCTTGCTCCAAAGAATTTCAATTTTGGAGGCTATTGTTCCCCCCAGTGATGCTTGGTTTGATGAGACTAGATTCAGTTTGGACTCTATTGCAACTTCTTCATCCCATGCTGGTGTTGAACCCATTCCCACTCATGGAGATGGTTCACCCTATTCGAGCACCTCCACCACCAAAACCTCTTCTTGCAATATTGTTTGTCATGAAGGCCAAGCGACCAATCTAAGTCCCATTCCAAGGTCCCTTCTCCAAGCACCTTGTGCTATAACTCCAATCAGAAGGACACAGCTCGAGTAAATGCCTTGGTTTTTATCGTCATTCTTGATCACCGGTGTTTGTTTTAACCAGTCACTAGTTGCTAGGATTAGCATGTATCTTGTCATGAATTTAGCATGTGGCTCAAGTCTATTATAGTATCCAACCTAGCATCATTATTATATTGCCATGCCTTTCATGGATGTTGAAAGTCTTCCTCTCAGATTTCTATGTCCCAATGTCCTAAAAGGCAACATCTGCTCATGATTCGAGGTATTTCTCCTTCCCGTTCCAAAGTCTCTGCCACCACTCAATGCAATCCTTTCCATGCAGCTCCTCCTCTAGAAGACAAGTGTGCTCGACTCCAATGCCTTCATCTCTTGCTCCTCCTGTGGTTGACTTCTCTATTCATAGAGTTCTTCCCTAGACACTACTACCCCCTCCACCAACCTGTGCTTTGGTACAATATCTCATAGCCATAGACCCAAATGAATCTTGGAGATGCCCAGATTCACCTTCAAAGGAAAGGGCAAGTTATAGACTCGAAGTAGTCATTCACACAAGCCAAATTAACCATTAGCTCCATCATGCATAGTGTTTGACTACAAATTACAACATCCCCAATAGTGTCGTCGGTGGCCAAGTGTGGCTGTAGAATCAGATCAATATGTGCTCCCACACACACACACATATATAATTAATTCAGCACAAATATCTCAATGTCTGGTCATCTTTCATTTGCAACATTCACAGCATCAAATGTATTTTCATGTATAGACAATTTCTGCAATGCACACTTTGAGCTCATAATGCTCCTTCAGAAAGGATGTCAAACTATAAAACTTACTTTATGGTCAAAGAGCATTTGTGGCATCTTTTTCATGAGCTCCTCTGTCCTTGCACGCCTGCAAAAGAATATGAGCTATGTCAGCATGCAATTTAAAGAGCACTGAGTTAAACATGCAAACAGATGGCGTACTTCTCAGCTGCAATGCGATCACATTTGTGTCCCTTCATTTTGGGTTTCATTTCCTTCCTCGGTTTATCATATGACCACTCTCTGTCAGCAATACACAAATTAATGATCTCTCTCTCTCTCTCTCTCTCTCTCTCTCTCTCTCTCTCTCTCTCTCTCTCTGTGTGTGTGTGTGTGTGTGTGGTGTGTGTGTGCGTACTCTCCAGAAAGAAGGGTTTCCTTGCGCAGTCGATTTCGGTAACGACCGCTGATAGCAGCACGAACCCATTTTCCATCTTTCCAGTGGCCGTAAAAGTCCTTGGAGAGCTCTGCCAAGCTCTGCGAGGCCCTGAACACTCTTGCAGCAGCCATCGCCAATGAGATCAAAGGTGAAGTGTGGTTTTTATGTTTTTTTTTTTTGTTTTTTTCTTTTTTTTTGGGGGCGGGGCCGGGGCTCGATACAAAATGATACCTCCTTCAGGGAGGTGGGATCAATGATTCACTATCACCCAAAAGGAGGTGGGATCAATGGCTCAGGATCACCGGTTGATTGTGACCATTGGATTGCCTATGGAATGCAAAAGATTCCCACTTTCTCGGATCCGGGACTTGAACCCGCTACCCTCTCCCCCACGGAATTGACTCTAACCACCAGGCTAACGCGTGCTCATTGAAAGGTGTGTGTGTGTGTGTGTGGTGAGTTTATAGATCACAGCGCCGTGGACAAGTTTACACCTAGCTCACACCGAGTTCGCATTGAGTTCACACCAAATTTGGTGTGGTGTGCAGACCCTCCCAGTTCTCACCGTGTTCACGTTGAGTTCACACCAAGTTCACACCAAATTTAGTGTGGTGCACATACCTCCGAGTTCACTCTTAGTTCACACCTAGTTCAAATGATGATTGGACGGCCCGGATTGCACCCGCCTCGCGACGCCTACTGTGAGCCATTGATCCCACCTGCCTAGGGAGGTGTCATTTAGTGACGAGAGGGGGGCGCCCTCGTTAGTGGTCACTATCTTACAACAGTGCTCAAATCTTATGCACTTGACTTGACTCAGATTAATTGAGAACTCAAAGTGAACCCTTTGTTTTGTACCATGTGTGACCCATAGGTAATCTACAAGCTACCTAGTTGTTTCGTGGGCTTTGGATGGAGATAGTGCACTTGTCTCTTCTTGTGTAAACCATAAGTGAACTACATGTCTGTTATCTATTTGTGAACTACTTTGTCAGTTGTATGTGAGCTACACGATGTGATGTGTTGTGAACCTTTGCCAAGTGTATGTAAACTAGTTGTGCAAGATGTGAGTGCCTTTCAAAGTGTGACTAGCTTAAAGATTGTCTAATTTGAATGTGACCTTCTTTTCTCACTGCTTCACTTGTCTTTCCATAGACAAGATGGAGAAATCTAAGAGTGAAGTATCATTCCAAATGAGTTTGTACAAAGGTATCAGAACTATCCCAATTGAATCATCAAGTGTTTTCAAAGTCGGACTACAACAAGCTAAACATTTTTAAGCCAAGATAGAATTCCCTAGAATTCTCACCCCACCTGCATCCATATAGTCAAGACAACAGATATGCTAGACTTGGCTACGTATGGCAGGCTTCAAAGAATCTATCAGTTGTTATCCATGTCAAACTTAAAGATTATTAGACTATTAAAAATCGCAAGGATTTTTTTATTAAAAAACATATTCCTGCCAGAGTAGCACCATTAGGTTTTTTAATCATTTATTGTAACAAATGTCGACTAACCTATATTATTCTATGTATTGCTTTAGCTAAAAATGTATGAAAAAAACTTGCATGCAATGCAAAGTTCTGTAACTTCATCTTTTAAAATATTCTCCGAGATCGAGCCATTTACATAGAACAAGCCAACTACTCATATTAAAAATGGCTATAAATTTATTTGTACCCAAATGCTTTAAATATAAAAGCAAGCTCTCAAATTACTGTAACCAGGGTATGTTAGCCTTATACCCCAAAAAAAAATGATCCATCATTTGTCAGGAATTTATCCAAAAATTTTAACCATCAGTATAGAAGATATCTAATGGATCAGTAACCAAAAAAACCAAAAGATTTATCGGATCCGAACCTCTAAGAAAAAGATCCTGTTGGGTAAGCAAGATAGTGAACAAAAAGCTAAAGTCAGCTAGGAGTATCTCGAGACCAGATAAAGGCCAGTAAAACAGGTAAGCATATTTATCAGCATTATACCATAAAGGATTGAATTTTAAAATATTAGCAGAATTATTAGTCCAGAGAAGTAATTTCCAGGGTCAAAGAAGTATTAGCCAGAGCTAGTCATAAAGCAGGCCAACTCTAAACCAATCTTTTTTCTATTTAAAGAGGTGAGGGTGCACTTTGCCCCTTACTTAGCTTTGCGTGTCTTTTACTTGTGTCAAAAGTGAGGACTATGTGTTTTCTTCGCCTCTATTGTACAAAGCATGGAGCTTACAACTCAGCCAACTCAGGTTGGTCACTAAGCTTAGCATCAATAATTTTGTTACTATCATTTTCATTATTAAATGGTCAAGTGTTGTTTCATAAAAATGCATGTACTTTAACAAATGGTGTACTTAAATAACCGGGATAACTATACCTAGCTTGGCATGATATAAGCGATTGGACCTCTGTTTGGTGGGCTATGTTCCCCGTTCTACAGCATGGTAAGGACCACTACATTGGTCGACTTTGACTGGCATTACATGGTAAAGGTGGGTTTTTTTTTTGGAGCATTACTATGGTACTATTACTGGTTTTTTTCTAGCTGGTCATTACTTAACTGCAGAAAAAGGGGGTTTTCCATACCCGATATTCACTGTTTTTTTATCGTTTGATAATGGCACTTGAGCAAAAATCTGGAATTTTTTTTGGGGGGCATAATCAACCGTACAGCCTGATGAAATTAAAACCACTGTGTGGTGGGTTGTGGAAAAATATGGCACATCCGAGGAGTAACTTTCCTTGCTGGTTTAAAATAGGTATAATCCATCATATGGGTTGGCTAAGTCTATATAGTAGGGTCGCTACTGCTTATTGTGTTGCAACACTATATAAGAAAAATGTGTTGCAGACCATGTCTCCTATTTAGACACAGCTAGCTGAAGACATCTGCATAATGAAGCACAAATATCAAAAATCCAGTTAGCAAGTCAAGGCAACCAGGCTTCCCTATGTTACAATACAATACCCACCTCAGGTAGTATGTAATGAAAAAAATCAATTTTCCATAAGTTTTCATGATAAGCAACTACTACAGAGATTGCATAGATTAGATTTAATAAATTTTCAAGTAAACTGAGCACGACTGGAGACTAGCAAAAACCATTCTCTTTCACTATACTAAAGTAAGAAAAACGTGTCATAATCATCCAACAGAGCAAGAGATTATCTAAAACCTGAGATTTTGAGGGAAATATAGAACCTATGAGCAGAAGCAATCCCAAAATAATCTCCAAAGTGCCAGGGGAAAGCCAAGTATAATTCAAATGTCATCTTGTTCTCTCATTACCCCTTACTTTAACCAGTACAACCAAGTTGCCGATATCAAATTGTTTTCATGGGACAGGATATATCAAAAACCCAATGCCCAAAACCTAAAACATTTATGTTTTTCCTGTATGCTAATAGGCAAAAGACAGACCCAAGTCTAAGTGAAGGGAAGAGACCCTCACCTTAATATAGGGGTGGCGGATGTGTATGTGTCAGAAGCATGTCAGCAGTCGTCACCGAAACAGCATGCCAGGTATGGCCGCACTCTGCAAGCCATCCGTTGTGCGCAATCCACATCGAGATCATTAGCGGGCCCTAGAGAGGAGGAGATATTATGAAAAAGCTGAGCTACAAGCCTCGCCAGGCCGCCATCATCATCAGAAAGGGAAGGGGATCGGTGGCAACACATAGTGCAAAGAATTATTCGCAGTGGTTTAAGCCAGGAGGCACCATACAAGGAAAGGTTTAATATTTACCTTTTAAAGTTAAAACCTCAAGGGATTGCTCTCATTTGTTTTTCTTTCTAAGGGTTAATTCCACAAGGGACTTCTCCCACAGATCAGGTTTTTAGAGGCACCATGCTACCAAAACAACAGACTGGATAGCTTCACTTAGCCATTGTGTCCTCCATAGCAAAGTTCTTATACCCGAAAAAAAATGATTCATCATTTGTCAGGAATTTATCCAAAATTTTTAACCATCAGTGTAGAAGATATCTAATGGCTTAGTAACCAAAAAAACCAGAAAATTTATCGGATCCGAACCTCTAAGAAAAAGATCCTAATGGGTAAGCAAGATAGTGAACAAAAAGCTAAAGTCAGCTAGGAGTATCTCAAGACCAGATAAAGGCCAGTACTTTGCAACAGGTAAGCATATTTATCAACATTATACCATAAAGGATTGAATTTCTAAAATATTAGCAGAATTATTAGCCGAGAGAAGTAATTGCCAGGGTCAGAGAAGTATTAGCCAGAGCTAGCCATAAAGCAGGCCAACTCTAAACCAATCCTTTTTCTATTTAAAGAGGTGAGGGTGCATGCTACCCCTTACTTAGCTTTGCGTGTGTTTTATTTGTGTCAAGAGTGAGGACTGTGTGTCTTCTTCACCTCTGTTGTACCAAGCATGGAGCTTACAACTCAGCCAACTCAGGTTGGTCACTAAACTTAGCATCAATCATTTCGTTATTGTCATTTTTTTAATTAAATGGTAAAGTGTTGTTTCGTAAAAATGCATGTACTTTAACAAATGGTGTACTTAAATAATCGGGATGACTATACTTAGCATGGCATGATATAAGCGATTGGACCTCTGTTTGGTGGGCTCTGTTTCCCGTTCTACAACATGGTAAGGACCACTACATTGGTCAGCTTTTGACTCGTATTACATGGTAAAGGTGGTTTGTTTGGGAGCATTACTATGGTACTATTACTAGTTTTTTTCTAGCTGGTCATTACTAAACTGCAGTTAAATAAAAAAAGGGGGTTTTCCATACCCAATATTCATTGTTTTTTTAATGTTTGATAATGGAACTTAAGTAAAAATCAGGAAATTTTTTTGGGGGGCATAATCAGTCGTACAGCCTGATGAAATAAAAACCATTGTGTGTGGGCCGTGGCAAAATATGGCACATTTGAGGAGTAACTTTCCTTGCTGTTTAAAATAGGTATAATCCATCATATGGGTTGGCTAAGTCTACATAGTAGGGCCGCTACTGCTTACAGTGTTGCAACACTATATAAGAAAAATGTGTTGTAGACCATGTCTCCTATTTAGACACAGCTAGCAGAAGACATCTGCATAAAGAAGCACAGATATCAAAAGTCCAGTTAGCAAGTCAAGGCCACCAGGCTTCCCTAGCTATGTTACAATACCATACCCACCTCAGGTAGTATGTAATGTAAAAAATCAATTTTCCATAAGTTTTCATGATAAGAAACTACTATAGAGATTGCATAGATTAGATTTAATAAATTTTCAAGTAAAGTGAGCAGGATTGGAGGGCAAGCAAAACCATTCTCTTTCATTGTACTAAAGTAAGAAAAACCTGTCATAATCATCCAACAGAGCAAGAGATTATCTAAAACCTGATATTTTGAGGGAAATATAGAACCAGTAAGCAGAAGTAATCCCAAAATAATCTCCAAAGTGCCAGGGGAAAGCCAAGTATAATTCCAATGTCATCTTGTCCTCTCATTACCCCTTGCTTTAACTAGTACAACCAAGTTGCCCATATCAAGTTGTTTGCACGGGACATGATATATCAAAAACCCAATGCCCAAAACCTAAAACATTTGTGATTTTCTTGTATGCTAATAGGCAAAAGACAGACCCAAGTCTAAGTGAAGGGAAGAGCCCCTCACCTTAATATAGGGGTAGTGGATGTGTATGTGTAAGAAGCATGTCAACAGTCGTCACCCAAACAGCATGCCAGGAATGGCCGCACTCTGCAAGCCATCCACTGTGCGGAATCCACATTGGAATCATGAGCGGGCCCTAGAGAGGAGGAGATATTATGAAAAGGCTGAGCTACAAGCCTCACTAGGCCGCCATCATCATCAGAAAGGGAAAGGGATCGGTGGCGACACATAGTGCATAGAGTTATTTGCAGTGGTTTAAGCCAGGAGGCACCATACAGGGAAAGGTTTAATATTTACCTTTTAAAGTTAGAACCTCAAGGGATTGCTCTCATTTGTTTTTCTTTCTAAGGGTTAATTCCACAAGGGAATAGTCCCACAGAGTTAGGTTTTTAGAGGCACCATGCTACCAAAATAGCATAGTGGATAGCTTCACTTAGCTATTGTGTTCTCCATAGCAAAAGTTAGCAATAATCATTATGTATAGTAAAGCATAGGGTAAAACTCCCATAAGGCAACAATTCGAGTTTAGATTGAGTGTAAATGGTTGGATGTCACATTTTTTAATCAGATACAATGATTCAGAACATAATCAGAACCCCTCCAAAAATTATCATGGTCAGATGTTGTGACCAAGTGTGTGTGTGTGTACCCGCCCTATCCCAGGCGCCATACACAATGGGTTTCGGAAGTAGGCCCATTATGTATGGGCCTACTACCTCATCAGAAAGATGAATTTAACAAAAAGTCTTTAGCATAGAACTGCCAAGTTGGAGTGTCCCTGAACAGGGTAGAATAGTTTGTACTTAATACAATATCAGATATTGTCTTCAAGGAAGACATTACTCTTGTAGGAGTTTTAAGGCTTTGTCAGCCAGTTTGAAAAAAAGTATGGTTGTCATTGAGTAGTCTTTAGACGATATATGCCAAGCTTTTCCTATTTTTCCCAAAAAGTCTTTGTATGTGTAATAGGTAGCATGTTCTTGTAATTGTCAAAATACAATTTATATAAGCATGGGTGAGTAGAATTGAATTAACCTGTTACTTAAAACCGACTGAGCCAAAAGACTGCAATAGTCATGAGTAGGAATCCAGTCTATTCTCAAGGAGAGACCACCTAACACCTGTCAACCAGTCAAGGAATTATAGACAGTGGGTCACTCAAAGCCTAAAGACAAGAATTATCCAAAGCCAGTGTCGTGGTCCTCCAGGTTGCCTGGGAGGGCCTGGCGTTTAGGGGTGTGTGTATCTATTTTAATTAGAATAAATACACACCAATGAACAAGATGTTCAAAAAGACGACTGACTAAAGATGTCTAGGCAAAGATAAGTACAAAAACAACTCAGTCTTTGGTTCATAACTGTACAACATAATAAGCATGAAGTATCACTCCAAATGAGTTTGTACAAAAGTATTAGAACTATCCCAATTGAATGATCAAGTGTTTTCAAAGTCGGACTGTAGCAAACTAAACCTTTTTAAGCCAAGATAGAATTCTCGCATGCATCCATATAGTCAAGACAACAGATATGTTAGACTTAGCTACATATGGCAGGCTTTAAACAATCTATCAGTTGTTATCCATGTCAAACTTAAAGATTATTAGACTAGCTACTATCCTGCATATTAAAATTCTCAAGGATTTTTTTATATTAAAAAACATATTCCTGCCAGAGTAGCACCATTGGGGTTTTTAATCATTTATTGTAGCAAATGTCGACTAACCTATATTATTCTATGTATTGCTTTAGCTAAAAATGTATGGAAAAAACTTGCATGCAATGCAAAGTTCTGTAACTTCATCTTTTAAAATATTCTCTGAGGTCAAGCCATTTACATAGAACAAGCCAACTATTCATAGTAAAAATGGATAGAAACTTCTTTTTACCCAAATGCTTTTAATATAAAAGCAAGCTCTCAAATTACTGTAACCAGGGTATGTTAGCATTATACGCGATAAAAATTGATTCATCATTTGTCAGGAATTTATCCAAAAATTTTAACCATCAGTGTAGAAGATACCTAATGGCTTAGTAACCAAAAAAACTAGAAGATTTATCGGATCCGAACCTCTACGAAAAAGATCCTGTTGGGTAATCAAGATAGTGAACAAAAGGCTTAATTCAGCTAGGAGTATCTCGAGACCAGATAAAGGCCGGTACTTTGCAACAGGTAAGCATATTTATCAGCATTATACCATAAAGGATTGAATTTTAAAATATTAGCAGAATTATTAGCCAAGAGAAGTATTAGCCAGAGCTAGCCATAAAGCAGGCCAACTCTAAACCAATCCTTTTTCTATTTAAAGAGGTGAGGGCGCATTATGCCCTTTACTTAGCTTTGCATGCATTTTACTTGTGTCAACAGTGAGGACTGTGTGTTTTCTTCACCTCTGTTGTACCAAGCATGGACCTTACAACTGAGTCAACTCAGGTTGGTCACTAAGCTTAGCATCAATAATTTCGTTATTGTCATTTTTTTAATTAAATGGTAAAGTGTTGTTTCATAAAAATGCATGTACTTTAACAAATGGTGTACTTAAATAATCGGGATGACTATACTTAGCATGGTATGATATAAGCGATTGGACCTCTATTTGGTGGGCTCTGTTTCCCGTTCTACAACATGGTAAGGACCACTACAGTGATTGGCTTTGACTGGCATCACATGGTAAAGGTGGTTTTTTTTTGGGAGCATTACTATGGTACTATTATTGGTTTTTATCTAGCTGGTCATTACTTAACTACATGTACATAAAAAAAGGGGATCTTCCATACTCGATATTCACTGTTTTTTTACTGTTTGATAATGGCACTTAAGTGAAAATCCGGAAAAACAAATTTGGGAACATAATCTGTACCTGATGAAATTAAAACCATCGTGTGGTGGGCATGGCAAAATGTGGCACATTTGAGGAGTAACTTTCCTTACTGTTTAAAACATGCATAATCCATCATATGGGTTGGCTAATTCTATATAGTAGGGGTGCTACTGCTTACTGTGTTGCAACACTATATAAGAAAAATGTATTGCAGACCATGTCTCCTATCTAGACACAGCTAGCAAAAGACGTCTGCATAATGAAGTACAGATATCAAAAATCCAGTTAGCAAATCAAGGCCACCAGGCTTCCCTATGTTACAATACCATACCCACCTCAAGTAGTTTTGTAATGTAAAAAATCAATTTTTCATGAGTTTTCATGATAAGCAACTACTATAGAGATTGCATAGATTAGATTTTATAAAATTTTCAAGTAAAGGGAGCAGGACTTGAGACCAGCAAAACCATTCTCTTTCACTATACTAAAGTAAGAAAAACCTGTCATAATCATCCAACAAAGCAAGAGATTATCTAAAACTTGAGATTTTGAGGGAAATATAGAACCTGTGAGCAGACGTAATCCCAAAATAATCTCCAAAGTACCAGGGGAAAGCCAAGTATAATTCCAATGTCATCTTGTTCTCTCATTACCCCTTATTTTAACCAGTACAACCAAGTTGCCCATATCAAGTTGTTTGCACGGGACAGGATATATCAAAAGCCCAATGCCCAAAACCTAAAACATCTTTGTTTTTCCTGTATGCTAATAGGCAAAAGATAGACCCAAGTCTTAGTGAAGGGAAGAGCCCCTCACCTTAATATAGGGGTAGTGGATGTGAATGTGTTAGAAGCATGTCAATAGTCATAACCCAAATAGCACGCCAGGTATGGCCGCACTCTGCAAGCCATCCGTTGTGCACAATCCACGTCACGATCATGAGCGGGCCCTAGAGAGGAGGAGATATTATGAAAAGGCTGAGCTACAAGCCTCGCCGGGTTGCCATCATCATCAGAAAGGGAAGGGGGTCGGTGGCGACACATAGTGCATAGAATTATTCGTAGTGGTTTAAGCCAGGAGGCACCATACATGGAAAGGTTTAATATTTACCTTTTAAAGTCATAACCTCAAGGGATTGCTCTCATTTGTTTTTATTTCTAAGGGTTAATTCCACAAGGGACTACTCCCGCGGAGTTAGGTTTTTAGAGGCACCATGCTACCAAAACAACATAGTGGATAGCTTCACTTAGCCATTGTGATCTCCATAGCAAAAGTTAGTAGTAATCATATGTATAGTAAAGCATAAGATAAAACTCCCATAAGGCAACAAATCAAATTTAGATTGAGTGTAAATGGTTGGATGTCAGATTTTTTAGTCAGATACAGTGATTCAGAACACAGTCAAAACCCCTCCAGATATTATCATGGTCAGATGTTTTGACCAAGTGTGTGTGTGTGTGTACCCGCCCTATCCCAGACGCCATACACAATGGGTTTTGGAAGTAGGCCCATTGTGTATGGGCCTACTGCCTCATCAGAAAGATGAGTTTAACAAAAAGTTTTTAGCATAGAAGTGCCAAGTTGAAGTGTCCCTGAAGAGGGTAGAATAGTTTGTACTAAATACAATATCATATATCGTCTTCAAGGAAGACATTACTCCTATTGGAGTTTTAAGGCTTTGTATGTCATAAAATCTATAATATAGACATGTGCTATCGATCTGTCTCAACATGGGGCCAAGGTTAAAAGGGGTCCAAATGAGAGATGGTATGTTAAAGAGAAATGCTACCAGATGGAGCTTAAAAACCGTAGGGTTAGCTTCATTAAAGACCTCCAAAAGTTAGTGTTCAAAAGTCCTTTGACCTTAGGCACCTTAGGCAAGCTAGGGCTGACCTTGAGGTGGGAATCCTACCCAAGCAGCATGAGGTGCTTGTTGTCTTGCTAAGTGTTAGTGGGAACCTTACCCAAAACCTTGAGGTGTTTCTCACATGCTTAAATGACTAAGGTTCTTCGGGTATTCAATTCAAAGACAACTCTTAAGAGTGAAGGAGTACGAGCGGAAGTGCGACGCGAGAGAGAGTGCGAGAAGAAGAGCACGACGATATGGTGAACTCGCTCTACTGTAATGTGTAGAGCATAGTGAGTTCTTATTAGGTTTTTACAAAAGAATATGTGTACATACCTGGCGGCCCGCCCACTTACCTGGGCGACCACAGTGGGCTTTATACCCCAACAACCCCCCACTTAAAGTCCAATGTGGTACTTTAAGTGTGAGAGAAGCTACTATACAAGCTAATATACAAGAGATGTAGAGAAGTGATGTACTACCCTACACCTAACTGCTTGCGAAAATGCACAAAGCTCTCTGAGGGAAGTCCTTTTGTAAGTAGATCAGCAGGATTTTCTGTGGTGTGAACTTTGACAAGCTGAAGTTGCTTATCCTCGAGCATTTCCCTTATGAAATGATACTTCAATGTCTTTGAGTGATAAACTGGATTGCGAGCCAATTGTATAGCGCTTTGACTATCACAATATAACACAGGCATCTCTTCTTTGATTCCCAAATCTGTTACTAGTCGATTAAGCCAAATTGATTCTTTGCATGCCTCTGATGCTGCAACATACTCAGCCTCTGTAGTAGACTGAGTAACACAATCTTGTAATCTAGAACGCCATGATACTGCTCCACCAGCCAATGTAAAGACATACCCTGACGTAGACCTTCGGTTGTCTAAGTCACCTGCATAATCTGAGTCTGTAAAACCCTTTACACTTAGCTCCTGACTCCCATAGCATATACGCATACTCTTTGTAGCTTTCAGGTATCTCAATATTCCTTTCACTGCCTCCCAATGTTTCTTGCCTGGGTTTGACATGTATCGACTTACTACTCCCACTACAAATGCAATGTCTGGGCGAGTAGCAATCATTGCATACATCAAACTGCCCACTGCAGATGCATATGGAATCTTATCCATTTCAGCCTGTTCTTCCTCAGACACAGGACAATCTTGTTTGCTAAGTTTCACATATGGTGGCAATGGAACACTCAGTGCCTTTCCCTTCTCCATATTGAAACGTTGCAAAAAGTGAACATCATTGCTGCGGACAACCTTTCTGGATTCGGGATCCCAAAGTCTGTACCCCATCTCACCAGAATTACCATAGCCTAGAAAGATGCACTTTCTACTCTTTTCTCAAGTTTGTTCCTAAATTCCTTTGGAACGTGAGTATATGCCTCACAGCCAAAGACTCTGAGATGCTTGTATGAGGGCATTTTGCCTGACCATACCATCTCTGGCACTGAATCCTTCTGCAAAACCTTGCTAGGAGATCTATTTACAAGATGAACAGCTGTTGATACAGCTTCAGCCCAAAATCCATTTGGCAGTTGTGCATTAGACAACATACTTCTGACCTTCTCTTGTATGGTCCTATTCATCCTCTCAACAACACCATTTTGAGGAGGATTGTAAGGAGCAGTAAGTTCACGTTTTATACCTTTTGACTCACAAAACTCCTGAAAGGCCTTTGAAACATACTCTCCACCATTGTCAGTGCGTAAGCATTTAAGCTTCTTGCCACTCTGATTCTCCACAAGTGTCACAAACGTTTTGAAAACACTAAACGCTTCATCCTTGTGCTTGAGAAAGTAAACCCATACTTTCCTCGAGTAATCATCTATAAATGTCATAAAGTAAGAAGCTCCCCCTAGAGATAGGTTAGGCATAGGTCCACACAAATCACTATGAACAAGTGCCAACTGTGTATCTCTTCTACTGCTTCTATGCTTATGTGGCTGCTGTGTTTGCTTACCATACAGACAATGTTCACAGAATTCAAAATCATTAAATGAAAAGCCACGCAAATAACCAGAACGAGACAAGATTTCCATTCCCTTCTTGGACATATGTCCTAACCGGCTATGCCACAAAGAAATGTTCGGCTGCTCGGTTACATTGATTACATTTTTAGAGACATTTGATACATAAATCATGTAAAGTCCTACAGACTTTACTCCATGTGCTACTGTCATAGAACCCTTGGATATCTTCCACATGTTCTGTCCAAAAGTGGTGATGTAGCCAGCATCATCAAGTAAACCTGTGCTGATCAAGCTCTTTGTAATTGCGGGAACATGTCTCACATTCTTCAGCGTGAAAGAAGAGCCATTCTGAAACTTCAATTGAACATCTCCAACACCTAAGATCTCACATGTCTGCCCATTGCCTAGCCGAACATGATCTTTAGTAGTCACATAAGAGGTAAACCACTCCTTGTTTGGAGACACATGAAGTGATGCCCCTGAGTCTATAATCCAGTCACTCAGTGCATTTCCATCAGATGCTGTAAGAAGAGCTGAGTCCATTGTATTCTTCAAGAAGTAGATGTCTCCTGACACTAGACTGTCATCCTCTGCAACAGTGTTTGTCACATTTATTTATTGAATCTTCACTGAGGACTTGTTCTTCTCACCATGGTCTTCAGCTTTCTCTTTGCCTTTTTTTGCTTTCCATTCTCTGCAGTCTCTTTTCATGTGACCCTTCTTGCCACAATGGTAGCATTCTATGTCACTCTTCCCTTTAGCACTGCGGGACATGCTATGAGGCTGATTCCTCTTTCCACCTTTGTACTTTTCTTTGGTCCTTCCCCTGACAACTAAGGCTGTTCCTTTGCCTTTGTCCATTGTCTTTCTATTGGTTTCTTCAGTAAGCAGACTTCCTTCTACAGCTGCTATGTTCACACCATCTGGAGGTGCAGAATTACTCAAAGATGTGCAAAAAGTGTCCCAACTTTTCGGCAATGTGATCAACAGGAACATAGCTCTAACAGGTTCATCAAACTTGACACCTTGAGCTGACAACTGACTATAGATTGTGTTGAATTCATTCAGATGATTGGACATAGGTGTCCCTTCTTTCATCTTCAAGTCAACAAGCTTCTTAAGCCAGTATACCTGTGAAGTTGCACTCTGCTTCTCATAAAGATCACTCAGCTTTAACCATGCTTGATAAGCCGACATCTCGTCTGCTACATTGAAGTAAACGCTTTCTGCCAAAGTCAGCATAATGGTAGAAAGTGCCAATTCATCCATTTCGCTCCATTCATCTTAGTCCATATCTTTTGGTTTTATCCCCTTGAGCTTTATAGGTTTTATCTGCTTCTTTTGTACCAACACGTGCCAAATCTGCTTCTTCCACAATGGGAAATTGGTTCCATCCAGCTTCTTGATATTGTAAAGAGCAGTATCTTGTGATCCAGCCATAGCTACGCTTCACAGTAGTTTACTTTCCTGGGAAAAATTCGGCAGAGTTTCCCCTGTAAACTGACCTTTGAACCAATATCAACCTGTCAAATGAACCAAGAAAGCTTCAGATTCTGCAGAAATTTTGGCAGAGTCTCCTTTGTAAAATGGCTCTGGTGTACTAAAAACAGACCAAAAAACAACTCAAAAAACCACTGTCTCTCTAACACTGTAAGCTGTGGGTAAACCTGTCCTGCACCTGTACTGTCTCTGACTGTCCTGTCACTGTCCTGTAAGCATAGACTGCGACAATGCCTCAACGGCAGTAAAGCAAAGATGCAATCCCAACTGTCTAACTCACAGTCAATACATCCTAGCTGCCTATCTAAGGGTGCTCGAGGGATCGCTCCAAGACCTGTATCACCAAAAGGATCTCAACATTCGAGAATCCCCCAGGTCAATAAAACCTCACTCGACCCTCAACAAAGGCTGCAGTAAATCTGACAGTACATAGACTTCCCACAAAGTCATACATCCACAAATTTCCCACTGTATGCTGTAACCGCTGCGGCGGTTGTTTGCTGCGTGACTCACAGCCAGCAAACCCTCAACAGACATACATCATCTCTGACAATACATCCCATGTGGAAGTACCTGCAATGTCAGGATGAAATCTGGAATATCAAGCAGCAAACACAAGCTACCTGATGAACTAGTGGATGTCGCCTACAGTCTGTGTGTAGATGCGCCCGTGTCGTATGTGACACGCCTCCAAGAATTGTGAGCCGTCCTTCGATGTGTAGACAGCCACGAATCAACACTCTGTGAACTCGCTCTACTGTAATGTGTAGAGCATAGTGAGTTCTTATTAGGTTTTTACAAAAGAATATGTGTACATACCTGGCGGCCCGCCCACTTACCTGGGCGACCACATTGGGCTTTATACCCCAACAAAGAGGCATCAACGTTTCCATGTTTGATTGACTAAGTCCTTGAAGTATTCAATTTAACCAAATGAATTAATAAGCATAAAAGACACATGTTCAAATGATCCTCTTCATGTGGCCCTCATGATGTGCTTGAATGTTATTGGATACGTTTTAAAGGGCTCCAATGAGAATTTAGATACATATTATTATTAAGTTCTGTCTCTCAAAGAAGAAAAAGAGGACACATGTCCAAATGAAATAATAAAATAATACGAGAGAGAGAGAGAGAGAGAGAGAGAGAGAGAGAGAGAGAGAGAGAGAGGTGGACCAAGCATGAGAGAGGAGTATACTCTCCCACACACACACACACACACACACACATTCTCTCATTGTGTGGAGTGCAAAGTGCAAGAGCTCCATCTCCTTCTCCAAGCTTGTTGAGAAGTGGAGAGCCTACATCAACACTCTTGGCTACGGAATGCAAATCCAACCAAGAGCCATGCTTCAATGCTTAAGCTTACCATCTTCTTCATCTTCATTACTATGTTATTATGTGTTAACCACTAGCGTCCACTTCTAGTAGTCATGGGCCGGGCTTGTCGGTCCAATAGGAAAAGAGTAAGAGTGATCGACGATGAGAGGCGCACTCTAGCAGGAACATTCAAGGGTTAGTTGGCTAAGTATGGGCGTCCAAGTGTGAATGAGGCGAGCTCATATAAAAGTCACCAAAACCTAAAATTCATTCATTCTCTCATTTGTGCAATTGAAGAGTGCTGTTGCTCCATCTCCTCTTCTTCTTCTTCTTATCCTTGTGTATGTGTGTATGCGTCAGAGAGAGAGAGAGAGAGAGAGAGAGAGTGATATCGAGCATTACGACGATGGCACGACGACGGCGAGGCGCTTGAGCGTGGCACGGTGGTAGCTCCTTCTTCTTCGCGGCAAGGAATCCTCTATGAAGGCGAGCATAGGGCGGTGAGTGACACACCCTTGCTCTCTTGAGCTTGCTAAATTAGTTTAGTTGTGTGCTTGGAGCGATTTGTGGCTCACACACAGTGTATCGGCAAGTCCCTTGCATTGACACGTGCACAGACGTGCACATTTTTTGCGCCGCTATCGGGGAAATGCTTTACACTTAGCTCGAGTAGCACTCTATCTTGCGTTCTGGTGTAATTTCAAATGTAGGAAAGGTAGAGAAGGAAGGTGTGTGTGTTGAGAAGGAGTTTGTTTTGCTGCTGTGTATTGTTTTGTTAATAAGGTGTTGAAAGGTATTGCGTTTTCTCTGTGATAAGGTGTTATAATTAAGGTAGTAGATCCATAATGTTAGTTCTGTGTAAAGTACAGTAAGTAGATCTGTTAGCTAATGAGTTATTATAGTAGTGTGTAGTGTGTAACAATAGTTGTATTAGTTGTAAGTAGGTAGTTAGGCGTGTGTGTGCTTGCGCGCACAGCACGGCCGCAGTAACCTTATCCCAAAATAAAAAATAAAAAATTTAAAGGTAGGACCGGGCCCGAGAATATTTCCCAGGCCCAAGCCCAAGCCCACGTTCAGGCTCAGGCCTCAATCCCCCTTTAAAATTACGTATTTTAGTCTCATGCGTAGGTAAAAATCGACATTTTTTAGGACCAACGGAGCTTCAGGTAATTGAACATTGTGTTGTAAAGCACACCACGACCCCGTGAGCCATACGCTTGTTTCGAGCTATCACATGCTCTAATCCAAAAATCGATCATTAGAAAACATTAAAAACATCAAAAAACGAGTGAAAACGGACGCCTAAAAAAGTAACCGGTTAACCTTCGAGGTTATTCACCGATGCTTGTAGGGTGACAAAGGCACATGCATCTACGCTTTGGTCGTGTGCTAAAGGTTGAGCAACTAGAGAGCATTTTGACTTACGTGAGTTCTCAATATCCACCTACCTTAGGTTCCGGGCCCTCGGCAGGGACCCAATGTAGTACAAACCAAGACCCAAACATAGTGGCTAGTGACTCTTCCTCTGACTACAACGTCATGGAGGGTTTCCCAATGCCTAATCCCAATAGCTCAAGCCAAGACATGCATGCCATGGGCCCACGGTCCGGGTCGAGCGTGCTTAGCCGCTTGAAGGAAACCTTTAGCAGAGCCACTCGCTCCGAACATGGAGCTAATGATGTAAATGAGGGGGGTGGGGAAGTAAATTTGCCATTCATGACCAACATAGACCCCATGCTCATAGAGAGTGTGCACGTGAATACTCCATTCACCGCACCCCCTGACTCTTTACAGTTATTCCCCTCCGAGGTTATATTACCTGATGGTAGAAGTCTTGCCAAAGTACAAGAAGTTGAGCAATATATCATTGTGGCTAGGGAAAAGGAAATTGAGAGTTTACGCAAGGCGGAGCAACGAAGAGAGTTAAAAGTGAAAGCTCCTATGTCAATATCATTGCTAGGAGAGCAATCGAGTGCTCCTGAATTAGTGACCACTAAGGGTCAACCCATAGAGAGCAACATTGCATCTAGCTCAAAGGACACCCCTAGCACCTCAAGCCTAGATGGATCATTCTTAAATGAGAACTGGGAGTACGAACTACAAACAACTCTAACCGACCTAAACACAGGTCACACCTATCATGTGGGTTGGTTAGATGTTCTACAATCCACAACGGGTGATACTAGTGTGGAGAATCAACAACAAAGAGTTTTTGAGGTCATCCATAGGTTTATTGAGCTAGAGAGATAGAACAAGGGGATCCACATGCCTTCAATGGGTCTCATGAGATTCTTGGATACAAGGAAGGCTAAACAACCAACCTTATCGCAAATGGAGACTCCCTCGGTAAGTCCGATGGATCCTCCATATGTTGTTTCGCCAGGGGTCTCAGTGCAATCTGAGCTCACAAGTGATAGCTTTACTTTTCCAAGTCTAGCTCATCTTTCCCTCGATGACACCACAGCTACCATGCCTACCCCAATGATGGGCATGCCAAGAAACACGCCATGAATCTCATTTGTTAGTAAAGCACCGCTACATGGTAGCTCAATGCCGACAATGGCCCCTACAAGTGTGTACCAATCGTGTGCACCTATGGGTCCTTGTACTCATGTAGTTCCTACCCCTCCCATTGTTTCAACAACCTATGCTCCACAAACACAACACCCAAGTACTTATTTCCATGGGACCATACCGGCTAACATTAGCATGTCACATCCGACATCTGCGATGCCTAGGGCCACACATATGAACTTTGGACCGCCACATGGCACAACACCATACCAAACGTGGAACCCAAGGGCTTTCTATTGGCCAGCCCAATGCCAATACCTACTCCACATGTAGTCTCTGGAGCGCCTTCACCCACGGTGCCTGCTCACTTAAGTGACTTGGCAACATTTGCTCAAGCTATCGGTCGATCTATTGCTTAGAATATGCGTAACACGCCTGATAGAGAACCTAGAAGTAACGCAGTACGAATAGCCAAGCTCACACAAAAATTTAGTGGAGACGGGGATGTGAGAAAGCATACCGAAGTGTTTGAACAAATATGCGATTCTCTAAGAGAACACAATGATCTGCATAAGAGTAGTGCTTTAAGACTAACCTTAAGTGGGAAGGCTGGGGATTGGTATAGAACCCTAAGGATGGAAGAAAAAATGATTTACCCTACTCTTAGAAGACCGTTCTTGAAAGCATACATACGAGAGGGATTACATTGGGGTGTAGCCTCTCAGCTTCAGAAAGCCCAACGAGAGGAAGGAGAGTCGGTGAGAGACTTTATTAGTCGTTTGAAGCATTTGAATTCTTGTTGTAATCAAAATGAGCGCTTCAATAATAATCAATTGCTTGATAGATTCATTAGGGGATTACGACATGATGATATCTACAATGGCCTAGTCATTAGAGGTATCAGCACTTGGGAAGCAGTCACCACCAATGCGATCCAATTGGAGGATAATTTAATGATTCAAGGAGAAAGAGTGTCTGTTGAGCCTAAATCTATTAGCTCGCAAGCATCGGGGCATCAGCCAATGACCCTAAAGCCTATTGATAAGGAGCCAAAGATATCTGAGATGACTTTATCAGATCTCACCAAGGCCATTCAAGAGAGTCTTAGAGACAATCGTGCTCCACAAAACAATCATATGTATCCAAGAAGGGAGCAACAATGGTGCTCAGTATGCTATGGATCGCATAGTACCAGTGAATGCCCTACTTTTAGAGTAAAATTCAATGGGAATTGCAATGCTTGTGGGAGGTATGGTCATCAAACTAAGGATTGAATAGTATTTAAGCGCGCAATGGCCAATAGACCAACCTTAGCATGGACAGACACACCTCGAGTACCTGCATTGATGCCGGCCCCACCTCTTGAACAAACATTACAACACATGGTCCTTAGGGCCCAAAATGCTGTACAAACAACACCCTTACCACCCCCAGTGCTAGGACCACAACCACCACATCCGAGAATCACTTCTGTGAATCAAGTGGGTTGTGAGTCATCTATTGCTTGTTTGGAAAGCTGTGAGGAAGATATAGACCCTAATATTGCCTATGGGATAGATGCGCTTGAAGAAAGTCCACAATACTACATGGAGGACTATTGGGGACAAGTCAAACTTGTCTATCAAGTAGCTGCTCTTGCTGCAAGAGGCCAAAATATCAATTACACTGCTAAGAGACCACATCTTCAATGCTATGAGTGTGGAGGTCCAGATCGTGTGGTCGAGTGTCCTATTAGGCTACAAAAGAACGCCACACTAATGCAAACCAATCAAGCGAGCACGTCTACAATGCCAATACTCATGTGTAATCGATGTGGTATAGAGCATTTGATTGCCCAATGTCCAAATACCCTACGTCAAGGGACTGAAGCCCAAAAAGTGACATTAAGCATTGCCAAATTGATGGATTTCATTTCTTCAGAAGCTAGAACCACCATCATGTCCAAACTATATAAAGACCCTGAGCTAGTCTCAGCTCTTCGAGCTTTCCTCAATGGAGAACTGAAGGTAGGGCTACCACAATTTGCATAGATGGATGGAGCTCGGGAGATGCCAATAGAGGAGGAACACTTAGATCCACAACCCAACCTAGATGAAAACCTTGTGGTGGAAATACTTGTTAACAAGTTGGGACAATACTTTGAGGGTGATGAATCCAATGCGACCATACCAATCACTACTAAGGGATACCTGTGAAGGGAATCCTTGATGGTGGCACTGGGGTTAGCATTGCCACTAAAAATTGCTAGGAAACTATGGGAAGAACTCACCTTGTGACCACAACCATAGTAGTGAAGATGGCCAATGGGTCTATTGTTAAACCTATTGGGATGCTAGAAGATCTCAAGATCAAGGTCTTTGGACATAAAATAAGAATTACCTTAATTGTTATGGATTTCTCCAAGCACACTATGGCATCAGAGTGTTAGAAAATAAGATGTAGCTAAATAGATATTTGAGTAGATTACTTAATGGAGAGAGATAGATTTAGACACAAGAGATTATAGAGTAGAGAGAGAGAGAGAGAGAGAGAGAGTACACACGATATACGTAGTTCACCCAATGTGGGCTACGTCCACGGGAAAGCAGCCACTCAATGGCTTTAGCACTTCAAAAGAAGAAGTAGTTTACAAAGGGATTAAACCCTTCATAGAGCTCCCGCCTTGCTTCACTCTCACCACCTCACACTCACCTTGTTGCATCAACTTCACACTATGAAATGTGTGTAGAACTGGCCTCCTTTTATAGGCCAAAAGGGTTGCCCTCTCTTATGAGAGGCAGCCATGTGTATCCGCCCTTGTGCGAATAAGTCCAAATCGGATCCTCCAATCCGCCCATGTGTGACCGCCCTTGAGAAGACAAGTCCGCTTTTGAATTCGGCCACCGGCCACCGGTCATTGACTTCCGACCACCGGCCACCGGCCATTGTCTACCGGCCACCGACCAACCGACGGTTGTTTTCCGACCACTTTCCTGCCACCGTCCGGCCATAATATTCCGGCGAGGGAAAAAAATCTTGGGGGCTTTCGCCCCCGAGGCCCCTAAAGCTGCCCCTGATTCTTGGCCGTGAAAATTTTGGTTTTCGGTGAGTGATTTTCCTTCACGTACGATGGCTTCTCCTCATAATGGGGCCTTACAAATGTGCTCTTTTACCACAGAAAATTACAAGGGTAAATCAGGCTCCATACTTAACACGGAGATGATCTTAGGACGTCCTTTCATGAGGGAAGCAAAAATGGTGCAACCATGTCCACTTGCAGTTCGAGGATTCTGTCATTCGAGTGGATCTTGTAATTGGTCGAGCACATCAACTAGGAAACAGGTTTATAATTGATAATAGATCTGACACCACAGTTTGCTTGACCCCATTGCAGTATTGTTACACGTGTAAAGCGGACACCGATGTTGGTTAAGATTCTTCTTATATGGATGTACTACTTGGGATGACCGAGTCGGACAATGTGGATTGGGTCCACCTAGCAGCAACCATAGACACTTGGTAAAATAGGGGGATGACCTGGGTAACACCTGAGGGGGATGAAATGCCACCACTCGTACCCTTAAATATGCTATAAGCAATGCATATAGCTTCTGATGACCTACAAGATGAAGGTTTGACTGGCAACCAGTAGCATCTCACAAGGCTATAGCCCACACACTTTGGGGTCAGAATCATCAATTGAAATTGACTCTGAGGACGAAGAATCTGAGTTAAATCTTAGTGCAAATGTGGGGACAAACCATTCAGGGCCCAGTGGTACCCTAGATCACAATCTATCCAAGGGAGCACAAGACACAAGTAGCGATTCATATAGTGACTCTTCACTAGAGATCGGCCGTAATAAAAAATTAGACAAGAAGAGTAAGAGATATAAGAGGTGACAATATTGAGCAAATATGCGTGCTAGAATAAATGAAAAGAAAACATCCAAAGAACAGGTAGATCTTAAAAAGATCCAAGCAAGAGCTGAGGCTAAAGAGTGACAACAACATATACGACGCCAACGAGAGGCCAACCTTGGAGTTACACATGCATTCCACGTTGAAACAGAGAATGATTGGTTGGACTTTGACACACCTCTACGATACCCTATTGAGCTAAATAGTGCGTATGGAAAAGTTCTATATAATGCCTTATTGGACACGGTGCTAAGTATAATCTACTATCATATGGGGTGTGGTGTCAGTTGGGAAAGCCACCTCTATCTGAAAGTATTATCCAAGTCAAGGGGGTCAACAAGAAAAAAACTGCGGTTTTTGGAATCTGGCACACTTCTGTCAGTTATGACAATGGGGTTGTAGCTCAAGACTTTTTGGTCATGCCTATTGGAACTATGGAGGGTAATATAAACCTAGGACACACGTGGATGATAGCCACCAAATGCACTATTGATTGGGGGATAGGGGGTGTCACGTAGAAACCAACTCTTAGTCCTACCACTCAAGCCATAGTCCCTGAGATATTACCTCTTAAGGAAATGAGGCCCAAAACATTGCATGTCCAAGAGGTTGAACCATATGTCTCCATAACCCAACTCTCTAGAACTTCAACTGATGTAGTTAAAATAAAGCTTGAGACACACAAGACCCATCCCAATATAACAAAGAAAACATACAAGTGGGTCCCTAAAGCTTTTTTAACGACCATAGCTAGTGCTAAAAGACAGGAGCCTGGTAAGAGACGTCCTACTCGCCTCAAGAAATGTAAGGAAACGTTGCGTTGGATTCCTAAAAAACTATTGGAAGCCCAAGGCTACTATGAAGGAAATGATCAAATCTGGGTGCCAAAACGTAAATTGTGCTCTTACTTGTCACCTGGCCCATGTGAGCCCAATCCTGTGGCTCCAAAACGAATTGAAGATCGCGGAAAGAAAAAAATCACGGAATGCTACACACCCGCTCCAGAGCTAGTTTGGGTACCGAAGAAAGAACAATTTGTTCCACCTAGCTCAGGAACAGGGAAGTCAAATGAAGCTTCTTGCTCTTCATGTAGTTCCTATACGGAAATAGAAGCTTTGACACAACCTCCACCCACCATTGTACATATCCATACAAACAAGGAAGAGTTTGCACCTCCCGTTGTCAGTTCACCACCTACAAACACGTTACAAATAAAATCATGGGAGAGTACGTTGCCACCCTTGCAACTAGATGAAACTCATAGGGCGGTTGAAAACTATTGGTTAAAGCCTTCACCCATTACAACTTGAACAATTGGTTTCAAAAGGTGACGGCATCATTCCAAAGGGTATGATCTACCCAAGGAAGGGGGGAGTGTTTGCTGACATCCATCATTCACTTGCTTCCCTCTCAACCTTCCTCCCTGACCTCGGGAATGCATATATAAAGCCTTATACTCAGAAAAACAAGATAAAAAAGTAAAAGAGCAAGAGCCACCAAACAATAACGTGGAAACTTACAAGTTCTATACAGAACACAAAATCATAAAAACACATTATGCACAAGAACACGACCCTTGTAATATTTGCACTCTAACCATCATCTATCTGTGTGCACAGATATGGCTAGTACGCTAGAGTTATCCACTCCTGCCTTGGGTGAGAGGTACCCTCGTTACTTTTCACAAGTATTTCACATGGTCTTTCCGGTGCTTGCCTGTGAATGGGATTTGGTAAGTACGCTACCATGTGAGAGGAATTTCAAGATGACTATAGGCATCTAGTGACCTTCTTAGTAAACATTGGTGCCTCTGATGATGAAGAAGATTTACATGATTACACGGATGGCACATATGGTCTCACGGTTGGTGACTTTGTTTTTCTCAAGGACGAGGATAGGGGTTTAGCCTTAGGGTTCCCCCCCAACCTCTACAATATCCTATTCCCTTGACTCTCTAAGGGGAGTGCAAATAATTAGGTTAGGGTTCCTTATGTTTTTTAATTGTGTTCAAGAAGTGTTGGCACCTTTTCCCACTGATGTGCCTCTGGAAGGTGGATGTTTGATGGTGACTATTGTGTAGTTTGTGACTACATAAGGATGCCTTTGAAGGACAACGACAATGGATGTTTACATGTTACAACGGATGTTCTCCATTATATCAGATGTAATGCTTCCTTTTATCTATGCTTCCACATTTACATGTTTGCATCTTGTCATTTGAATTCTAACATTGCATAAAATTTCATAAATTGTGACATTGCCAATTTAGATGCTATAATTGTTTTAAACTTCTAGTACCTTGTTCTTCTCTTTGAGTTTGGTCTATTAGTTGGCTTTAAGTAGGTATCAGGACCTTAGGCTAAACTAGGCTAGTTATTTGCTGACTTTAATTCCTAAATAGTTTATTAATTATAGTAACTTTAGTAATGTTTTAGGCTATGAGGATATAGTTCCATGTGTTAAGCTGGTATTTGAGACCTCGAGTCTCCCGGCTAGTTTATGCTCAAGTTGGTATTTGAGACCTTGAGTCTCCCAGCTACTTGTAGCAACTATGACAACAACAAAAAAGAAAAAAAAAGAAACGGAAAGAGAAAGAAAATAGCACAAACTTCCTTGTATTTTATGTGGATCACACTTAAGTGGTATAAGTGACAAGACCACTAGTCCTTAGACCACGACAAGCATTCCTAGGGTTAACTACACTTTAGTTGACATTTTTTAATTAACGTTGGTCAATCTAGTACTTACTTTAGCCCTACCTCTTGTGTACTTATCTTAGAGTCGACCTAATAGACCCTAACTCAATTGCATTTTATTCAAGTACTATGCTTGTTCTAGTTAGCAATGTTACAATTCATGAATTTGTTTTGCATTTCCTAAAATAACATGTATGCATCTCACTTATTGCACACCTGTACATGCTGCCTTTGAGCTTTCCCAATGTTGTTTTTCTTCTGACACAGGTACTTCTATCATGGATCCCGATGCTGCACTATTATATTCTGAGGACGGAATCTACATCAGGAAGGGGGGCATATTAACCACTGGCGTCCACTTCTAGTAGTCATGGGCGAGGCTTGTCGGTCCAATAGAAAAAGAGTAAGAGTGATCACCGATGAGAGGCGCACTCTAACAGGAACATTCAAGGGTTAGTTGGCTAAGTATGGGCACCCAAGTGTGAATGGGACGAGCTCATATAAAAGTCACCAAAACCTAAAGTTCATTCATTCTCTCATTTGTGCAATTGAAGAGTGCTCTTGCTCCATCTCCATCTTCTTCTTCTTCGTCTCCTTGTGTGTGTGTGTGTATGCGTGAGAGAGAGAGAGAGAGAGAGAGAGAGAGAGAGAGAGAGAGAGAGAGAGAGAGAGAGAGAGCATTACGATGATGGCACGACGACGGCGAGGCGATTGAGCACGGCACGGAGATAGCTCTTTCTTCTTTGTGGCAAGGAATCCTCCACGAAGGCGAGCATAGGGCGGTGAGTGACACACCCTTGCTCTCTTGAGCTTGCTAGATTAGTCTAGTGGTGTGCTTGGAGCCATTTGTGGCTTGCACACAGTGTATCGACAAGTCCCTTGCATTGACACGTGCGACAGACGCGCACATTATGCTATGCTAAGCACGAAGAGTGATGATAAGTGAGGAAATATTTCTTTCTCCTATGGATGATTCTTCTTCCTCTTCCCTACCCTCACTCCCCGCTAGCTCTCTCCACCTTCGAAGGTGTTTGAGGCCTTGGGACTGATGCTTGAGTTAGTTAATGTTTTTTGCAAAGTTTATGTTAAGTTCGTGATGCATGAAGTTTTCCATCTTCATAGCATCACCAAGGTCACAAGGAACACAAAGATTGTATTGTAACAAGTCTCTCTTGATGGGAGAATCTATAATATAAGCGCCTTTTGGAGGGGGGACCGGCTCCAAGTAAATCCGGTGCTCAACTGATGTCATGTTCTCTAATACTCTCTCTCTTGCAAAAGTATTGTTCATGCCAAGTTAATTAAGTACTATGTTCATGTTTCTATCATCAATTAAGTTCACCCTCTATGTTCTCAAAGTAATCTCACAAAAATGCTCACTCTAATTCTCTTAATTCCGCTATTCTCAATGTTCATAGGCCATTTCCATTACATTGGTATCAGAGCATTTGGTTTCTCTTTTCTTGCTTAAGAAGAGAGGTCCTTAAGTAGCCTATTAATGGTTGATTTTGTTAATTATATTAGGGTAAGTGGGATTGGGATCTATGATCGGTTTTGTTGAGCCCACTATGTGGGATATGGTGCACACCTTGGGAGATTTGTTCTTAATAATGGGGTCTTTTTAGACTTGCCTACGGCTTTACCATTATTGAGTCATAAAAAGTTCAAAAAAAGCTATCCCTCAACAATTCTGCTATGTTAGACCCACCCCACTACTCTCTATAATTAACCAATTCAAGTAGTGCAAGTGTAGATACTTAAGTGCTTATTTTCAAAGGCTAAGAGGAGTAGCAACTAAGGTTTTGAGTTGCCAAAGAATACACTAAGTAAATACATAAGTATAATTAGCATGGCTGACAATAACCAAGAGAGTAGAATGAAGATTGATAACTTTGATTTTGCACATGAAGGTGCTAATGATGATGCCCCCATGTTTATCAATTATCTTGTTACTAGGTTGCATCGAGCTATGGGCAACCCTACTTTGCAAGCCGAAGTTACTTAACAACTTCGTGCTTATGGGATTTCCCTTCCATCTCTAAGAGGAGAGAGAGCTAGGAGGCCTCTTGATGAGACCCCAAAAACAAGACTCTCTCCCATACAAGAGGAGGAATCCAAAGAACAAGAAAGTACTGAATCCCTAAGTTCCTCTGAAGATGTGGCTCCACAAAGATGGCGTCTAGACGATCACCAACTCCTCCCATGAGGAAACGGTCAACACACAATCCTTCTCCTTGTCACTCCAAAAGGGAAGAGAGGAAAAAAAGGAAGAAAAGGTCAAGAAAGAGGTCACCCTCTTCTCCTTCTCCTTCTCCTTCACCTTCCTCCTCTCCCAATGAAAGCTATGGCTATTCTCCTAGAGAATACAAGAGGGTAGGACATCGCAAATCATACCCTGCATGGCAAAGATCACAAAAGCTCAAGAAGTTCAAAGAGGGAGGAAAAAGTATCTCTTTTCTTACCTATGATGGCACCTTTGGTGCCCGCCAACAAAGTATTGGCCTTCATCCAACAATTTGATGTGGCCTTTGGAGATGAGGGCTTCACGGAGTCCTCCAAGCTACGCCATGTAGCTATGTACTTCGAGAAATCGGCTCGTCAATGGTGGGCTAGCCTTTGTGGCAATGGTGAAGCCCCAAAGACATGGAAAACTCTACGAGTTTGCATCATGAAGCAATTTCTTGCAAGCAATGCAAAGGACAGAGTACTTACCGAATGGCATAGTTTGAAGCTTCTCCCATATGAGTCTATTCAGAAATATGTGGAGAAGTTTTGGGATTTATATTTCAAGGCTACTGTCTTCCAAAAGATAGACTTCGCCGAGAAAAAGCAACAATTTTGTGTGGAATTACCTGAAGAAATGGCCGAGTATGTCAACTCCCAACGGCCTGGTTCTATCACCAAAGTAATCCACCACACCATGGTTGCTTCCCACATCATTTTCCAACAAGGGGCTAGATGGAATGTCAAACCCATGGAAAACAAAGACAAAAATGATGCAAAGAGGAAAACCAATGCCCAAAATTCTTCCCAAGGCACTTCCTACAACAACAACAATAGGTCCAAGGAGAAGGGAGTTTACAAAGGTAAAAACAAACTCTCTCATGAAGAGCTTGAAGCTTTTAGCAAGGACCATAAGTGTTTTAAGTGTGGGGAGCAAGGACATGGCTATTGTTCTTCCCCTAAGAAAAACGCTAGCAATGAGACTCCTAGGGCTTCCACCGTCGAAGCTCCAAAAGAGGATGCTCATTGAAAAGGATCATCTCTCTCCTATGCTTGGGGAAAGGTAAGGGAGCATGATGCTTTCATCTTGTTTGACCCTGGCTCTACTCACAACTTCATATCAATGGATTTGGTCACCAAGTTGGGCATTTAAGCTTTCGAGATGGGAGATATTGTAACCGCTGACATAGATTTTAAGGGACAAAAAGCCTCCGTTACTCCCTTGATTGGGAAGTTGAGGCTTCATGTCTAAATCTATGTCAACAAAGAAGACTTTTTCATCTCTCCTCTCCAACATGAGGATGCTATCCTAGGGGCGCCATGGTTTGATTGCATGGCTGCCAACATGGAGTTCCCTGAAAGGAGAATCTACTTCACCTATAGGGGAAAGAACATGTATATAGATGCTAATGACTTTGGTCGTACTATACCACTTGTAAATTCACCAGCTTTTGATAAGTCAATGAAAAGCTCGATTTTTGCATACATGATTTTTGTCAAAGAATCCACTAATGATGCTAATGGTTTATCAAATGAAAATGGTAGGAATCAAGAAGAGTTAGGCTTGTCTACTTTTCCAAATGGATTCCAAGATGTTTTCATTGATGATATCCCTATGGACTTACCGCCAAAACGAGGGGATGATGACCATCGAATTGAGCTCCTACCAGGAAGCTCACCGCCTAACAAGCCTCCTTATCAGTTTCCCAAGCTCAACAAGAGGAGATCATGAGGCAAGTACAAGAATTGGTAGACAAAGGGATGGTGAGGCCTAGCTCCTCTCCCTTTTGTTCTCCAGTCCTTTTAGTGCAAAAGAAAGATGGTATATACGGTATGTGTGTGGATTATCGAGCACTAAACCATATCACTATCAAAAACAGATTTCCTATGCCTCAGATAAAAGATGTGTTTGATAAGCTACAAGGCTCTACCTACTTCAGTAGGATCGACCTTAAAAGTGGCTATCATCAAATAAGGATAGTGGATGAAGATATTTTAAAGACTGCGTTTCGCACAACATTTGGTCTTTATGAATATCTAGTCATGCCTTTTGGCTGGACCAATGCACCAACCACATTCAATCGTTTGATGGATAAAATATTTAGACCCTATCACAAGTTCACTGGAGTGTTCTTTGATGATATCATCAACTACTCCAAGTCCTTGGAGGAACACAAGCAACATTTCCAAGTGATTTTTCAAGCATTGAGGGAGAACAAGCTTTTTCTCAACCAAAAGAAAAGCAAATTTTTTATCCAAGAGATTCAATACTTAGGTCATATTATCTCTCAAGATGGTATCTGTATGGATCCATCAAAGTTAGAGGTAATAAAAGCATGGCCTAATCCAAGGAATCTACATGAGCTAAGAAGCTTTATTGGTATATGTGCATACTATAGACGCTTCATAGCAACAAAAAAATCAAATCGCAGGGCCATTACATGACTTAACAAAGAAGAACGTTAAGTATTCATGGACTGCTAAGGAGCAAAAATCTTTTGACAAGCTCAAAGAGAAGCTTACCTTTGAACTAGTCCTCATGCTTTCGAATCTCTCAAAGCCATTTGAGGTCCAATGTGATGCTTGCGGTGATTGCCTTGGAGGAGTCTTGCTTCAAGAAGGGCATGCCTAGCATATGAGAGCCGAAGGCTCAATACGGATGAACAGGTCTTGGGCATTTATGAGAAAGAGCTTTTAGCTGTTCTACATGCCCTAGAGACATGGAAGCACTATTTATTGGGGACTCCATTCATTTTACAAACAGACCACCAAAGCCTCAAGTACTTCATGACGCAAACCAAGCTTTCCGACAAACAAATAAGGTGGGAAAATTTTCTTTTGCAATTTTATTTTCATATTGCTCACATTGCTGGTAGGCACAATCAAGTGGCCGATGCACTTTCACGATGATCAAAAGTCAATGTGGTGTCTATATCAACTCACAATGATCTATCTTCCATGATAGATGAGTATACTATTGACCCTGACTTCAAAGATGTAATGTCCGCCCTTGCTTTGGGGAAGAAAGAGGAACCATTCACCTTATAGGATGGTTATCTTCTCCATGGCAATAGGCTATGTGTTACCCACTCCCTTCGTGAGAGAAAGTCATGTATGAATCCCATGCTCCTGCCTATGCAGAGCATAGAGGCATTCAACCTACTCTTTGAGGAGTAGAGACATACTTCTATTGGCCTACCTTGAAAGTGGACATACGAGAGTATGTTTCAAAATGTGTGGTATGCCAAAAGACTAAGTATGATAGAGGGAAGAAACCTGGATTACTCCAGCCATTGCCAATCCCTAATTCACCATGGGAGAATATATCCATGGATTTTATCTTTGGATTATCCAAGTCCATCCATGGGAATACGGGAACATGGACTATAGTCAACAGGTTTAGCAAGCAAGCACACTTTATTCTTGTCAAAAAGACTATTAAGGCACACCAAATGGCAACCATCTTCATATCTCATATTTTCAAACACCATGGATTACCAATATCCATTGTGTCAGATAGAGATACTAGAATGACCAGTAATTTTTGTAAAGGTCTCTTCGAAAATCTAGGTACAAGATTGAATTTCTCTTCGGCCTACCACCCACAAACGGATGGCCAAAATGAGATAGCCAATCTTACAATATTCGATCTACTAAAGACTTACAGAAGTAGATCAATGATCACAATGGGAGAAGTACTTACCCCTTGTAGAGCATGCGTACAATAATATTGTCCATACTACTACAGGAAAAGCACATTTTTGAGATCATAGAGGGAAGAACTAAAAGTCCCTTGCTACTTAAAGTACATGGGAAGATCTTCGTTGCTGATGAGTATATCCATGACCTACAAGAATATTTTCAAAAGGTTAAGGAAGCTATATCCATCTCTCAAGGCTCGATTGAGGCAAACGACGGGAAAAAATCCTACGGGCAATCAAAAGTATTATGCTAAATTAGCAAAAAGATACTATGGTCCTTTTCAAACCTTGAAGCCAATCAATGACATGGATTATCAACTCAAGTTGCCCAACCATTTGGCTCATACACAATGCTTTTCATGTGAGCCTACTTAAGCCCTACAAAGGAGAGCCACCCATAGAACCAATTATTGAAGACCCTCCAGAAATGGAAGACCAAGAAGAGGTGCTACAACCCAAAGCTATCCTTCGCCATGAAGACAAGGTACTAAGGCATGGTAAGATTATCCGATGGTATCCTATTAAGTTCAAAAATTATCCATTTGAAGATGCTAGATGGATGCAAGGAATACAACTTAAGGATAGTATGAACCTTGTTGATGCTTACAATGATGTACTAGAGTAAGCAAATATAAATTCTTTCTAAACGAACAATGTTTTTGTCTTATAAGACTAATCCTCTTTTATGCACAAATTTAAATAGTATGCATGCTTAGAATCATGTTTGTGATGACGACGTCACTCAAACACCAAGTAGAATTTGTCACTCTACTATTGGGAGTATGATATGGACTATAGAGTAGACATGCTTGCGGCAGCTATGTCTCCCAAGCACCAAATGGACTAGTCATCCATTCTGGAATGATGTCGCAGGGTGAAATGGATCCTCTACCCGCTAAGAAATGTAGACTATTGACTAAGACTTTATCTCTTCTACCTCATAGTCGAGGACGACTATGATTTCAAGAGAGAGGTAATGTTATAAATATAATATCTAACCAACCCAAATTATTTTCTCACGTTAAACTAATCATTTAATGTGGGAGAATAAATGGGAACAAGGATTAGAATATAGACATGTGCTTATGGATCTGTATCAATACGGGGACAAGGTTAAAAGGGGTCCAAATGAGAGATGGTATGTCAAAGAGCAATGCTACCAAATGGAGCTTAAAGACCGTAGGGTTAGCTTCATTAAAGACCTCCAAAAGTTATTGTTCAAAATTCCTTTGACCTTAAGCAAGCTAGGGCTGACCTTGAGGTGGGGATCCTACCCAAGCAACATGAGGTGCTTGTTGCCTTGCTAAGTGTTAGTGGGAACCTTACCCAAAATCTTGAGGTGTTTCTCACATGCTTAAATGACTAAGGTTCTTGAAGTATTCAATTCAAAGACAACTCTCAAGAGGCATCAATGTTTCCATGCTTGATTGACTAAGTCCTTGAAGTATTCAATTCAACCAAATGACTCAATAAGCATAAAAGACACTTGTTCAAATGATCCTCCACGGCCCTCATGATGTGCTTGAATGCTATTGGAAGGTTTTAAAGGGCTCCAATGAGAATTTAGATACATGAAAATAAATTATTGAGTTATTTATCTCAAAGAAGAAAAAGAGGACACATGTCCAAATGAAATAATAAAATAATAAGAGAGAGAGAGAGAGAGAGAGAGAGTGAGAGAGACCAAGAATGAGAGGGGGGAATACTCTCCCACACACACACACACACATTCTCTCATTGTGTGGAGTGCAAAGTGCAAGAGCTCCATCTCCTTCTCCAAGCTTGTTGAGAAGTGGAGAGCCTACATCAACACTCTTGGCTATGGAATGCAAATCCAACCAGGAGCCATGCTTCAATGCTTAAGCTTGCCACCTTCTTCATCTTCATTACTATGCCATTATGCTATGCTAAGTAAGAAGAGTGATGATAAGTGAGGAACTATTTCTTTCTCATATGGATGATTCATCTTACTCTTCGCTACCCTCATTCCCCGCTAGCTCTCTCCACCTTCGAAGGTGTTTGAGGCCTTGGGACTGAGGCTTGGGATAGTTAATGCTTTTAGCAAATTTTATTTAAGCTCGTGATGCATGAAGCTTTCCATCTTCATAGCATCACCACGGTCACAAGGACACAAAGACTGTATTGTAACAAGTCTCTTTTGATGAGAGAATCTATAATACAAACGCCTTTTGGAGGGGGGGCCGGCTCCAAGTAAATCCGGTCCTCAACTATTGTCATGTTCTCTAATACTCTCTCTCTTGCAAAATTATTGTTCATGCCAAGTTAATTAAGTACTATGTTCATGTTGCTACCATCAATTAAGTTCACCCTCTATGTTCTCAAAGTAATCTCACAAAAATGCTCACTCTAATTCTCTTAATTCCGCTATTCTCAAAGCTCATAGGCCATTTCCATTACATTGGCATCCAGTTTGAAAAAAAGTATGGTTATCATTGAGTAGTCTTTAGACGATATATGCCAAGCTTTTCCTCTTGTCCCAAAAAGTCTTCGTATGTGTAATAGGTAGCATGTTCCTGTCATTGTCAAAATACAATTTATTTAAGCATGGGTGAATAGAATTGGATTAACCTACTACTTAAACCGAGTGAGCCAAAAGACTACAATAGTCGTGAGTAGGAATCCAGTTTATAGTCAAGGAGAGACCACCTAACATCTGTCAACTAGTCAAGGAATTATAGACAGTGGGTCAATCAATGAACAAGATGTTCAAAAAGATGATTGGCTAAAGATGTCTAGGCAAAGATAAGTACAGAAACAACTCAGGCTTTGATTCATAGCTGTACAACATAATAAGAATGAAGTATCATTCCAAATGAGTTTGTACAAAGGTATTAGAACTATCCCAATTGAATCATCAAGTGTTTTCAAAGTTGGACTACAACAAGCTAAACCTTTTTAAGCCAAGATAGAAATCTCACCTGCATCCGTACAGTCAAGACAACAGATATGTTAAACTTGGCTACGTATGGCAGGCTTCAAAGAATCTATCAGTTGTTATCCATGTCAAACTTAAAGATGATTAGACTAGCTACTATCCTACATATTAAAAATCTCAAGGATTTTTTTATTAAAAAACATATTCCTGCCATAGTAGCACCATTGGGGTTTTTAATCATGTATTGTAGCAAATGTTGACTAACCCATATTATTCTATGTATTGCTTTAGCTAAAAATGTATGGAAAAAACTTGCCTGCAATACAAAGTTCTATAACTTCATCTTTTAAAATATGCTCCGAGGTCGAGCCATTTACATAGAACAAGCCTAACTACTCATAGTAAAAATGGCTAGAAATTTCATTGTACCCAAATGCTTTTAATATAAAAGCAAGCTCTCAAATTACTGTAACCAAGGTATGTTAGCCTTATACCTGAAAAAAATGATCCAACATTTCTCTGGAATTTATCCAAAAATTTTAACCATCAGTGTAGAAGATATCTAACGGCTCAGTAACCAAAAAAACCAAAAAATTTATCAGATCCGAACCTCTAAGGAAAAAAATCATGTTGGGTTAGCAAGATAGTGAACAAAAAGCTAAAGTCCGCTAGGAGTATCTCGAGACAAGATAAAGGCCGGTACTTTGCAGCAGCATGTAAGCATATTTATCAGCATTATACCATAAAGAATTGAATTTTAAAGTATTAGCAAAATTATTAGCCCAGAGAAGTAATTGCCAGGGTCAAAGAAGTATTAGCCAGAGCCAAAAAACCAGAGCTAGCCATAAAGCAGGCCAACTCTAAACCAATCCTTTTCTTATTTAAATTCACAGACATGGAATTTTGTGTACACTTAAGTTGGGCTCTCGAAAAGCATTTTGTACGAGCATGCATTTAAGTGATTGAGCAAACTTTTACGTATGTACTATGAGAAATAGAATTCCAAAAAAAAACTTTTGCATTTTTCATAATTACCTCTCTCTATGCTGAGTTGGCGTTTCTTACAGGGCCCAAAATTGAGTCCAAGTTTCACCTAATGACATGTACAATTAGTGAAGAATACCACATCTTCATTTGATGCCCATCAACTGACAACAATGGTGAACCTGATTGCTGGAGAAATTCTTAGTGAGTGCATCCACTGCGTTCTTTGATGTGTATATCTTCACCAAATCAAGATTCTTGTTTTCCAGGAAATTGTGGTTGAAGTGATAACACACATTGTTGTGTTTTTTCCTTGCATGAAATATTGGATTCTTAGCCAAGAAGCCATATAGCTTCTTTGCATGCTTCACTCAAAGCAATATACTCTACCTCTGTAGTTGAAATTGACATACAATCTTGAAGAATGGATCTCCAAGAAATAGTAGAACTAGCAAAAATGTAGATCCAATCAGTGGTTAATTTATGATTGTCAACACAACCTACAAAATCACTGTCATTAACATATTCCCTAATGGATAACTCTGCATGACCATGGCATAATTGTCTATCCATTGTGCCACTCAAGTATATGAGAATTGATTTGACATCATTCCAATTCTTCTTTCCATGATTGGCATATACTTGCTGACAACTCCCATTGCATGTGCAATGTCAGGTCTCAAAGTCACCATGGCATACATGAGACTGCCACAAGTTGAAGCATCAGGAAATTCATTGTGGCTTTTTTCTCAATAGACTTGGGACAATCATTCTTGTTGAGTTTCAAATAGGCAAGCAATGGGTACTCAATGATTATTAGGGTAAGCCCAACTTGAGACACCATACGGGAAAGCCCTCTAGCCACCTAGGAAGAGATAAATGATAAGATAGTCCAATAGCAAGAGGGTGCAACCTCTCTAGACAATGATTGTAAAGCACTAAGCCTCTATTAGAGGCTATTCTCTAATCAATCAATTGTACTTTGAGCATTATCATTGTGTCTATACTCTCTCTATATATGCTCTTGCTCTTGGCATAACCTAACTCTAACCTCCATCTCTCTAACCCTAACCCTAACACCATGGCCAAGCTAAGGCTCCACCCTCTATAGCCTAATGCTAAGCCATTGGTGATTAGGGAGCACACTTCCGCACTACCCAAAAATTGGTATATGAGCCGTGTAGGTCATTAGCACCTCCTAATCACCACCAAGATCCACTTTCTCCCTTGCTTTTATCACTATCTTTACCAATTAAGCTTGGCAATGCTCTTGGCAATACCAATGAGCCACTACTCTTCTTAATATGTGGCATTTAAATTAGTGGTGCCTAATAATCTTGTGTGTGCATTCAATTTTTGTGTTTATTTTCAGCCTACTTTTGTTGCACCATAGCTGTCATTGTAGCCATCATTGCCCTGTGTAATTTATGTGTTTAAAAAGCTCTTCTCAATGCCATTCCATAGAGCCTTTAAGCATTGAGATTGCATATCTTTTTGAGAATTAATTGAGCCTCTCAAAACCTCTCTATTTTTATCTCTCTTTTGACTGCTTAATCGTTGATTTTGGGAATCATTAGAGCTCCTGTTTGTTTTTCCTTCTAATTTTAGGTGTGTATGTGTGTGTGAGGTCGGTGTGGAAAGTGCATTTTAGAAGAAAGTCAACGTTAGTTGTAAAGCTGTCGACTTCTCCTGTTGCTTGATTGCTCGTTATTTGGCATCTTGCCACCCGCCTTGTGTCGAGCCCGGCCCCAACTGACTCAAGCCTCAGCTTGTCCACTTTCATCAAGTTGGCAACACCAGCACTCACTACCTTTCTATTCCATCATTTGATTTTCACTGTTGCTTTGAGTAGATGCATTGTTGGCTCTAGATGGGTGTTATGCACAAAACTAAATCATAGACATCAGTACTGGTTTTTATGTTACTCCGCATAGGTAGTGGTTCTCTATTTATGCTCTTACACATGGTTTGATCAAGCTTGGTAATTCCTATCAGAGATTTGTGTGACATTGGAGATGTAAAAGTGTGTGTGAATAACGATATTAAGTTTATGCTTTGAGGTGTCAAAAGTTTGATGTCAACCGGTCAGCTTGATGACTTGCACTACACTATTGTCTACGGAAATTGATCTTAGATGATTTGCAAAGGGAACTTGGTTATTTTGAAAGGTTAAAAGTCTGGCTCAGTTTATTCTTTGTATGTATCTTTTGTGAAAGAGAATTCCATCTATATTGTCGAGATGCTTTCTACTGAGTTATGGTATATCCAGCTTAGTCATATGAGTCAAAAAGGATTCAGATAACTTTATAGTTTGGGCTACTTACATGTGTTAAATTATTTTGTGTGAGCGGTATAGATATGGTAAGTAAACTAAGATTTCTACTTCGCCATTGAATAAGGAGTTAGGGAATCCTCTAGACTAGGTACATAGTGAGCTATGTGGGCCTATGCTACATAAATCTTTAGGAGGGCACTATATTTCCTAATGTTCATAGATGACTCTACTAGGAAGGTGTGGGTTTATACCTCTTGAAGAGGAAAGATGAAGTCTTTGCGACTTTCCAAAAATTCCTTGTGTCTGTTGAGAACTAATTAGGCAAAAATATTAAGGCTTTCTGCATTGACATGGGGGTTTCTTCACAGAGTTCAATGATTTTTGTAGTAAACAAAGCATTATGTGGCACTACACTATGCCATACACACCTGCTCAACCTGATGTAGCAGAGTGTATGAATAGAACCATACACGATAGAGTCACAACAATGCTATCTATGGAAAATTTATCCACAGAGTTTTGAGGAAAGGCTATTGTTATATTTGTTTACATTGAGAAATAGCCTAGTATGCCATTGAATTACAAGATTCCAAAGAAGATGTGGACTAGCAAAAAGCCAATCTATGATAGATTTCATGTATTTGGGTGTGAGACATTTTCACACGGGCTTAAATATCTACGCAAAAAGCTACACTCCAGTTCACACAAATGCATTTTTATTTTGCTTATGGTGTCGATGGAGAAAATGGGATATCCTCTCTAGCATCCAGAATTTCTTTGAGTAATTTGGATCTCACATCTTATCTTCAACAAATAAAAAATGCACAAGAAACCTATCAAAGAGGTGGAATATCAAAAAGTTAGATTCAAAGATGTAGCCTTAGCTAAGATTAGAACAAATCTGTCTATTATAATGATGTTCCTATCACTAGTGTGGAGATGGGAGTGCTGGATGCAATGATGAGGCTAAGCTCTTTGTTAGAGCATCCACTGGGTTTTCACCCGTGTGAACTTTGATTAACTCAATGCGTTTGCTAGCCAAAATATCTCGTACCACATGATACCTTACCTCTATGTGTTTTGACTTGGAGTGAAACACGAGGTTCTTTGCTAACGCAGTTGCACTCTGATTATCCCAATGTAGCACTGGAGTCTGGTGTATACCAAGATCTCCCACTAGACGAGATAACCACACAGCTTTCTTAATTGAACTGGAAACTGCAACATACTCTGCCTCAATGGTGGAAAACTCTTTGTCAATTCAAGATACATGATCTCCAAGAAACTGCCACTCCAGTGAACAAGAAAACGTATCCAGATGTGGATCGCCTAATGTCCACACAACCCGCATAATCCATGGATGCATAATTGTGTAGAGTGCACATGCGGTGCGTGAAGTGTGCGTGCGAGAGAGGTGAGTGCAAGCGTGAGAGGGTGAGGTGTAAGGGAAACAATATGTGGTGGAGCTCTCAGGGGAATACCCTCTAGCCCCTTATTCTCTATATGTACATAGGAATAAGATGAGGGTTAGTGTGAGTGGTCAATGTCAATGGGCAGTCGGGCACTGGGCGCCCAGCTCGGGGTGAGGCACATCGCCTTTACCCCAAAAAACTCCCACTTAAAGGCAACTGTACCGATAAGTGGACCCTACTAGCTATCTAATAGTATATACAAGATGATAGGTGAGAGACTCTCTCAACCCACGCCCACCGGCTCACTCACTCGATCTACATGCAGTCACATCGGCTCTAGGCGAGCGTGAAAATCAATGCTAGAGCCTACATACAAATTCTGTAGACATCTCTGTAGAGTCTGCAATGCTCCACGAAGAGTCATGCTAGCATCAGTCATCGCTAGACTGGCAATCCCTATTGCAGATGCTCCCACTGCAGCTGCTAAGTCAGGCCTCGACATTATTAGGTCGTACATGAGACGCCCGAACACTGATGACATCTACGCAAGACTGGCTGTACTCGCCTCCCCTGTGCTATCTGCAATCAATGCATCCTCAGGACTACCCATCGTGTATGGATGTGTCAACACCGACACTGGGGAAGCTACGTCCCTCTCACCCATAGGCAAAACTGTGCATCCTGGCACCAACTCATCAGCCTCTAACATGAGAATGTCAAAAAACTCCATATATGTCAGCTCTGTCTGTGTCTCTAGGGAGCAGACCTGCTCTACCTCTGCCTGCACAAAGTCTGACAACACCTGCTGTGTCTTACTAGAGCACTGCCACTCTATCTCTGTCTCTACAAAGTCTACTAGCATGTCCTGTACAACCAAATGCTCTGTCTCCTGAGCATGATGGAGATCACTGGTGAAAAAGACACGTCTCATCTCTCGCTCAAAGCATGCTAGAAACAAAATCAAGACTACGACGTCTCAAACATCAAAAACATGCAATGGGTAAACCACATAAGACCTAGCTCCTCGAGCAATGACTAGGTGACCAAACTGCAATTGGAATGACTGCTCTCGCGCCATACCTGACAGCCACGCTGTCTCAAACATGTCACTGAGATCAAACTCTGTGCAATCCCAGGAACATATCGAACAGGTGTAAGCGTATAAGATGCACCACTGGGTAGTAATAGACATATGTCTCCTGCACCCTCTATGTCATACGTTGAACCATCAGCCAAATGAACACAACCATAACTCCCACTAGCAAATGTGTTGAACCAGTCACGGCATGGTGTGACATGAAATGTTGCAGACTCATCTAGCAGCAATCGGGAGCAAGTGTCATCTCTGTCAGACATGTATCATGGCTGGAGACTATATGTAAATGTGACATCACTGTCACTGGTATATGTAGCCGTCTCTCGAGTCTGTGTTGTAACTGTCTGTGCATCACATTTCTGTCTCCACTACTATCTCATGCGTCTAAAACAACAACGCCTAATGTGCCCTGTATGACCACAATACAAACATCGCATATGTTGGGAAGATCGAGACCTCCGTCTCTCATGAGCCGTCACTGTAGACTCAATTGTGTCACACATCATGTCAATGCATAAGCGTCAAAAGTGGAACATCACTCAACCATCACACTAATCAAGCATAAACCAACCAATAGCTCAAAAGTGAACACCTGTAACGTGCATGATGTAGTCTCACACTCCGAATATGCGTCGATGTGAGAACATGAGGCAAAATCAAAGAAAGGCTATAACCACTATGAGCATACCATAAACCTCACTCCTCCGAGAGTGGATACGAGAACACGGAAGTGTGTCCAAAACTGACAAGAACTTGTCAAAGTGTGAGTAGAACTCAATCACTGTCAAAATAATGGCGAGAACTTGGAGAAAATCTGGCAAAGTTTCCCCTGTAAACTAAGCAAAATCTCAAGTCAAATCTCAGGCATAAACGGAAACACAAAAGTAAACCAACTCAAGTAAAGCCAAGCGAGGCTATATGCATAATCAAACTGCAAGTCTATCACTGCATAGCTGTTGAAAATCAAGTCAATTGACAAAAACTCTCTCTATACACGATAGAGGCAAGACAACATATTTGTGATAACAAAGCGTATAAACCTGTCAACACCTGATCCATATAAGGCATACATAGGCCAAAACCATGGCAAAGTGCTCACTCCTGGACGAGTGGCTCCTGGATAATCTGTACATGTTCGTGTAACCTGTACACCTGTGAACTTGTGATGTCTGAGCTATCTAGGATAACTCACCTGTACAAAACCTGTGTCCAAGCGAGAGTAAACACTCAATCACTATCTAAGTGGGAATAAATCAACCACTGTGTGGGAGTCACACTTGACCACTAAAGAATCAGAGAATAACACTGCAGATACGCATGTAATTCCATGGCAAGAACCTGGGGAAAATCCGCCAGAGTTTCCCCAAAAAGTGATCAAAATCACATCAAAACTCAACCATAAAATACAATCCACATCATGCATACATCACCTACCAAACATATGGCCATTGAGCTCACTCCTGCATGAGTAGCTCTCTGCACAAAGTGCCCAACACCTGTATGCACGTGAATCTGTCACATGTGAGCTCTAACTAGCTCAAACTGTATCCGCACATGCCATACATAGCAAATTCTCTCTGAATCTTTGACCACACAATCATTCATGTGCACAACAGTTGTGCCACATAATCCGCATGATGGGGCAAAACTTGTGAGCAAAATAGATCCACAACCTGCTCAAAGCATAGAGCACCTGGCTGCTAGGAAATCACCTAAAGAGTAAACCACATGCACTCTACCTTGGTGACACGGCTCGAGTCTCACTAAATCAGCCCCACACTTTCACATATGCATTCATTCACTCTAAATGAGCTGAAGATTCTTTCCATCACCCTGATCTGAAGCCCTGATTTAAACTTCGAAACCCGTACCTATGAAAAATACGAAATACACACAGCTGCTGCCTGCAGAAAATTTTGTGATCAGAATTTGGTCAAATGGAAATCTCCATTGCCTCTGAAACATGCCAAAACCCCAAAAAAAAGTCCTGGGTTGCACAGATCTGAGTCCATACGAGGGATTTATGCCCAAAAAAGTGATTTTCGGGCCCAAAAATGCACTTGCGTGAATTTGTTTCTGCAAACCTGTCTGTTGTTTGGTGTGTATGGGCTGATCTGTGGACACAAAGAGCTCAAAATACACTCATCCTACAAGCCTCTACATACTGGGTCGCAAGCTCTTCGATCTGTGCTCCGATTTATGACCTCCTCGCCATGGTCAAGCTCCTACAAAGCTTCTGCTATTGCATATGTGTGCTCTCCCTCTCCGTGACTGTGCTCTAATACCAGTAATAGAGTGCACGTGCGGTGCACGAAGCGTGCGTGCGAGAGAGGTGAGTGCAAGCGTGAGAGGGTGAGGTGCAAGGGAGACAATATGTGGTGGAGCTCTCAGAGGCAATACCCTCTAGCCCCTTATTCTCTATATGTACATAGGAATAAGATGAGGGTTAGTGTGAGTGGTCAGTGCCGGGCACTGGGCGGCTAGCCCGGGGTGAGGCACATCGCCTTTACCCCAACACACTGTTCCCAAAGCGTAAGCACTTGCTAGCTGAGCCTTTGATGTATCTCAAGACTTGCTTTACTACTTTCCAATGCTTTCTGCCTGAATTTTCCCTAAACCTGCTGGCCACTCCCACTACATATGCAATGTCTGGTCGTATGCTAACCATGGTGAACATAAGACTACCAACCACCAAAGAATATGACACCTTTGCCATCTCTGGCTTTTTACCATCCAATTTGGGACAATCATTCTTGCTAAGTTTTTTGTATGTAGCCATTGGGGTACTCGATGCTTTCCCCCCTTGCATATTAAAACGTTGCAAGACCTTGTGAATATACTCTTTCTGTGAAAGTTCAAGTTTACCACGTTTGCGATCTCTCTTGATACACATACCAAGAAATTGATGTGCATCACCCAAATCTTTCATAGCAAACTGCTTCCTTAAGGCATCCTTGAGAAGTGCAATCTCATCTTTTGACTTCCCGGCTATGAGCATATCATCCATGTAAAAAATTAGAATGATGAAGGAACCATCGTTCAACCTACTTGTGTACAAGCAGTGATCCTCTTGGCTCCGTATGTAACCTAGGATTGAATGTACTTATCAAATTTTATTGCCTTGAGCCTTGCTTTAATCCATACAAATCTTTCTTGAGTCTACACAGCAGTTCTACCCGTGTTGGCTTCTTAGGCTTTATCGAAAAACCTTTTGGCTGTTTCATGTAGACATCCTCTTCAAGATCCCCATGAAGAAACATTGTCTTCACATCCATTTGGACCAATTTCATGTCCTCGATGGCTACTAGACCAAGCACAAGATGCAATGTAGTCATCTTGACAACGAGAGAGAATATTTCATCGAAATCCATGCCTTTAGTTTTCTTGAACCATTTATCAGCTAATCTTGCCTTATACTTAGGCTCGGGATCATCTGTCATATACTTGTTCTTGTACAACTATTTGCATGGCAATGCCTGTTTACCCGTAGGTAACTCTGTTAATTCCCAAGTTTCATTTGCTAAGATTGAGTTATAATCAGATTGCATAGACTCTTTCCACTTCATGCTATCGTCCATTTGAATGAAATCTTTGTAGCAAGTAGGTTCACCGCAGTCAGTGACTAGCAAGTAGTTCAATCCTAGCTCAAAACGCTCAAGTGCACGAGATGTACGAGTAAATCCCTGAAGTGTCCGACTTCTGGATTTTGCTCTCTCTGGAGAAACATGTGTGTGTGTACTAGTGGAAGGTGCATCACTAGCACGTCCAACATTCACTGTAACTGGTGGTGAGGCAACATCCTCAAACCGTACTCTGTGATACTTAATGTTTTTCACTCACTTTATATGCATCTTAGACTCGTTGAATATCACATGTAAGATACATATAACCTTCTTAGATTCTGCGTGCCAGAGATGATATCCCATCTCTCGATCCACACCATATCCAATGAAGATACACTTTGTAATTTAAGGTCTAGCTTTTGTCTAAGATCTTTTGGTACATGTGAGAATGACTCATACCCAAATACACGTAACCTGTCATAATTGGGTTCTTTGCCCATCCACATCTCTCCTGCAGAACCTTGTACTTTAGTGGTGTACTAGGTGACTAATTGATCAAGTAAGCAACCGTCGTAACAACTTCTCCCAAAATTTGTGAGGTAAGTTGGCCGTAGACAACATAGAATTGACATGTCGTGAATGGTTCTATTCATTCTTTCAGCCACATCGTTTCGGGCCGGTGTGTAAGGCGTGGTAACTATCTTCTAATGCCGTGTTTACTACAAAAGTCTTTAAACTCGGAGGAGATTTACTCCCCTCCATTGTCACTTTACAAAGCTTTAAGCTTTCTACCCAATTGGTTCTCGACCAATGCTAAGAACTTGTGAAAGACACTAAATACGTCGCTCTTCTACTTCAAGTGATAAACCCCCGCCTTTCTAGTAGAGTTATCTATGATGTCAAGAAGTATAATGCTCCCCCTAGAGACTTGAATGGCATAGGTCCACACAAGTCGCTATGAACGAGATGTAGAGGACTCTCTAACTCCTTGTCCAAAGGCGCTAATGTCAACCTAGTCTGTTTGCCATAGATACAATGCTCACATAAAGAGAAGTTAGTGTAATCTAACACAGGGATATAATGAGAACACTGCAAGACTTTCATTCCCTTTTGACTCATATGTCCTAGCCGGCTATGCCACAACTTTGTAGACAGCAGCTCCGCTACACAAATGGAATTCTCTTTTACAAAAAAGACATAAAGTGAGTACAATGAGCCAAACTTCTGGCCTTTAAGCATGAACAAATTTCCCTTCTTGATAATCCAAGAACCATGAGCAAATATAGTAGTGTAACTCAAATCATCCAACTGTCCCCAACTGACATCAAACTCTTTGTCAATTTGAGTACATGTCTGACATTATGCAACATAAACTCAGTGCCATTTCGCATAGAAAAGTTGATGCTGCCCACACCACATATATCAAGCTCATAAGAATTGCCTACATGTGTGGCAATGTATGTAGAAAAACACTCCTTGTGAGGAGTTACGTGAAAGCTAGCACCTGTTAGGTTTAATGGCCATGTAGCCGACCGCCCATCACTAACTAGTACTAACCCTAAATGTATAGCTATACACTTGTGTGAGCCACTAACACTAAGTACAATGTGTATTGTGCCTTAGTGCATAAGATAGAGAAGAAAGAAAGGGGACACACAGTACGTGTCAGCTCTCCCCCTCCAACCCGTGTGTGTGTGTGTGGCTATGGTGGTGTGTGTGTGTGATTGTGTGTGCATATTCCTCTTCCACTGTGCTCCTGGCTCCTCCCCTTCATCTGATATCAGAGTGGTTTCATGCCCACGATTGTTTTCACATGCACACACACTTTCAGGAGTGCAAATAGGATTCCAATTTTGGCATCAGAAAATTCAGCTTTTTGAGAGCATTTCCAGCATGCGTCCTTGGGTTTTACCCCCCTTTTGGAGCCATCATAAACCACATTCGAGCTACGATACAGGAGCTGAATTTTTCATCCCTCTTTTGGTAGTTTGTGCTATAGAGCTTCCATAGCCATTACAGGTACCATTGTTGCAGTCTCTTCCATCTACGAGAGCCCACGGCTCATTTGGGAGTGTGTAGCCTCTTTCGGAGTGGCCTCATACACACACATAGAGTGGGAGTTTAACAGCATTGTCTTCTTCAACTACATGTACAGATACGAGTATAGGTACAGGTAGAGCGGCTTGGTTAGCTTTCTCTGTGCTTCTCGGCCTCAATTTTGGCTTCGGTTATGACATCGGCATCAACTCACAAGTTACAAGTTTCAGTGCTTGTGATACTCTGGTTCCAGTGGGAGCAATTGTTTATGCGTACATGCATATGTTGACACTTTTGACAGTGTTTGAGCTCTTTTGAGAGCGGTTTGACTCCCTGTAGGGATGTTTATTTGCATGCACATGCTTTTGATGCATGTTTGAGCATCTTGACAGACTTGTACGTCTTTGTGGATAGTGCCATTGTACGCTTTTGTGGAGTCATCTTTTGGCTAGTACGGCAGTCCTGATCATTTCTAAGACTTGGTTCGAAAGATAGCCATTTCTGAGACTTGGCTATACATTTTGCTGCATAACCTACGTTGTTGGTAGCATGAGGTTTTCATTGAGTTGGGATATTCTCAAATGTGGAGATACCTTCGGTGATACAGGTAGTTGGAGCATCCCTTACGAGGCCTCGCCATAGGACATGTATAGAGGTGCTTTTGACACCGAGTTGGCGGTCTATGGTTACTTTGGCAGTTTATGTGCCTCAGTTGGTCTCTATACAATGTGCTTTTGAGAGGTATTGCCCTATTTTATGCTTTGTGTGTGACATAATTGGTCATTTTGTCTTGTATTTTGGTTGACATAGTCCCAAATACAAAGGAGACTCTGCCAAAAATTTCCCAAATTTCTTTGGTAGTTTTGTCACCATGTCTACTAGCAAAGACCATGACATTTATGACATAAATAAGTTTGATGGCACTAATTTTCAGCTTTGGAAGAACCAAATGCATGATGTGCTTGTCCAAAAGAAGCAAAAGTTGCCTATTACCTATGCGGCTAGAACTGAAGATATGCACATGACTCAGTTTCAGTGGGAGAAGATTGATGAGCTATGTAGGTCTACGATTAGACTACATCTTGGTGAGTCGGTGTACTTTTTAGTGTTAGCATGCCAGATTGTTCATGCTTTATGGCAGAAATTATGTGACACTTACGAAAAGGATATGACTAGCAATAAGGTTTTCCTGATGCGAAAACTTTTCAAGCTTCATATGAAGAAGTCAGCTAGCGTTGCTAGTCATATCAATGATTTTGATCTCTTTTTGCCCAGATTCGTGCACAACACATGACTAATGATGATGAGATGAAAGCAATCTTTTTGCTTTGTTTGTTGCTACCCTCTTGGGATATATTTTGCACAGCTATTAGTAACTCTGCTCCTAATGGTACACTAAAGTACGATGATGTTATTATTGCACTTTTGTCAAAGGAGATGTGTCGGAAGACCATGACTAGCTCGCATCATGGCGAAGCTCATTATGTGCAAAGGGATGATAAGCAATATAAGGGCCGTTCTTCGCAACATGAGTCTAAGAAAGAGGGCAATAGAGATGCATCAAAGGGTAGATCAAAGTCTCGTGGTCACCGCAATGTTCAATGCCATTATTGTGATAAGTTTGGTCACATAAAGAAGGATTGTTATACTTGAAAGCGGGACAAAGAGAAGGGAAAAGGTAAAGGCAACGATCATGATGATAAAGAGGAGAAACCAAAGAGTTCGGTTAAGATTGAATAGCTGAACATAGTTCAGGATGACAATGATGCGCAAGACATTAACATGTTGACTAAAAATAATGATGTCTTTTATGATGCACATGAAACTCTATCTTTGCAGAGTTCTATGCCAGTTGAACTCCTTGTTAGTGGTTGGTGAAGTATCCATACATGGATCCTTGATTTGGGTGCTTTGTTGCATGTCACACCTCATAGGCATTGGCTTACTACATACGAGGAAACCTTTGGCTCTGTTACACTTGGTGACAGTTACTCCTATGACACTGTTGGCATAGGTGATATTGCCATGGTTATGGCAAATGGGGTGAAGTTTATCATCCATAATGTTCGTCATGTTCCAGCCTTGACACGTAATCTGATTTTGATTGGACGTCTTAATCACTTGGGTTACAAAGTCACTTTTCATCATCAATCTTGGCATGTTGCAAAGGGTCATCTTATTATAGCCCATGGTTCTAAATTTGGTTCACTTTATCCTCTTTATGTATCTAATACGAATAGTATTCTTTTTGTAATCGAGTTGTCAACCATTGCTTTGTGGCATAGCCCGTTAGGACATATGTCAAAGAAGGGAATGGAGACACTCTCTTGTTTGGGCTACTTACCGTCTTTGTCATTTTTTGAATTTCCCTTTTGTGAGCACTGTCAATATGGAAAGCAAACACGGACACGTCGTACACATTTTTTTGACAAAACAAGAAAACCCTTAGAGCTTGTGCACAATGATTTATGTGGGCCTATGCCTTCTAAATCCCATGGTTGTGCATCCTACTATGTTACATTCATTGATGATCCAACACGGCATGTTTGGGTCTACGCCATGAAGTCTAAAGATGAGACCTTTTCTTGCTTAAAGAAGTTCTTATCGAGTGTTGAAACTCATTCTGAACATAAGTTGAAAGCTTTGCACTCAGACAATGGTGGAGAATATATCTCCAAAGAGTTTACAAACTTCTGCTCAAGTAGGGGAATTAAGCATGAGTTTACAGCTCCTTATGTCCCTACAAAAAATGATGTTGCAGAATGAATGAATTGGACCATCCAAGAGCGGATTATGTCTATGCTATCACATGCTAATTTATCGCAAGCGTTTTGGGCTGAAGCCGTGTACTTGATCAATAGATCACCACATGTTTCATTACAATTTTGTGTACCTTTGGAGTTATGGTCAGGACATAAATTGTCTTATGGAAAACTCCGCGCATTTGGCTGTGAAGCTTATGCACATGTACCCAAGGAGTTGCGCGCTAAGCTAGATCCTAAGTCCAAGAAATGCATCTTCATTGGCTATGGTGTAGATAGTCAATTTGGCTATCGTTTATGGGATCTGGAAATTCAATCAGCGATTTGTAGCAGTGATGTTGTCTTTAATGAGACTAAGATGCATAGACAACCAGTGAAAGAGGTTGAATTCCATAGTGACATTTTTTTATATATCACCTCCTGTCCAGACAGCTCCCGAGCCAATTACTACATAGGCTAGTACGAGTTCTGATAAGCCGCGGAGATCTTAAAAAAGTCTCACATCCGGCAAAACGTTTTGTTCAAGGCGTAGATTTTGTTTTGCTGATAGATAGTGGTGAGCCTTCATGTTACAAAGAGGCTATGCTAGCTAATGATAACGTTCAGTGGGAACATGCTATGAAGAGGTAGATGTCCAGTATTGCAAAGAACAAAACATGGGAACTTGTTCCATTGCCAAAAGGTAGGAAAACATTGCCTTGTAAATGGGTTTACAAGAAGAAGATTGACAATTACAAAGCTCGTTTAGTGGCCAAAGGTTTCAAGAAAGAATATGGTGTCGATTTTTAGGAAATCTTTTCTCCAGTGGTCAAGATGACCACACTAAGAATATTGCTTGCTTTGGTTGCCACTGAAGATATGGAGCTTGAGCAAATGGATGTCATTACAACTTTCTTACATGGGAAGAGATTTATATGCAGCAACCTGAAGGGTTTGTGCTAAAGGGCAAGGAACATTTGGTATGTAAGCTTTTGAAAAGTCTCTATGGCTTGAAGCAATCATCCAGACAATGGTATCAAAATTTTGATGCATACATTCGCTAGGCTATAAGCGCAATAATGATGATCCATGTATTTACATGAAAAGACAACCAAATGGACAACTTATTATGCTTATCCTTTATGTAGATGACCTTCTTATTGCTGGTCATTCCAAGAAGGACATTGCTGACTTGAAAACCAAACTGAAAAGTCAATTTGACATGAAAGATTTGGGTAAAGCCGATCACATTTTGGGTATGCACATTACTCATGATCGTAAGAAGAGGTTGGTGTACCTTTCTCAAAAAGAGTATGTGCACAAGGTTCTTGATCGTTTCAACATGCAGAAGGGGAAGGCTTTGAGTACTCGAGTGCCTGCATATTTGAAACTTAGCAAGAACATTTGTCCCAAATCTGCTGAGGAAAAAGCTGCAATGGATAAGGTTCCTTATGCTTCAGCTTGTGGTAGTCTCATGTATGCCATGGTGGCTACAAGACCTCACATTTCACATACAATGGGAGTTGTCAGCAGATTTATGTCTAACCCTGGTAAAAAGCATTGGGATGCTGTCAAGTCGATTTTTAGATACTTGAGTGGCACTGCAGATAAACATTATGCTATGGTCATGGAGAGTCATCCATTCAGAGATTTGTAGATAGTGATTATGTAGGTTGTGTTGACAGTCGTAAATCAACAGTAGGTTGGATTTACACATTTGTTGGTTCTGCTATTTCTTGGAGATCCATTCTTCAAGACTGTACATCCATTTCTACCATAGAGGCAGAGTGTGTTGCATTGAGTGAGGCATGTAAAGAAGCTATTTGGCTTGCTTGTCTACTGAAAGATCTTGTATTGGAGCAGTGTACACCAGTTCTTCATTGTGACAGTCAGAGTGCTATTGCCTTAGCTAACAATCCAGTGTTTCATTCCAAAACGGAACACATTGATGTGCATTATCACTTCAGTCGTGAATGCCTCGCAAACAAGAGCCTTGATTTAGTGAAGATTCATACGTAAGAGAACACGACAGATGCACTCACTAAAAGTCTCTCCAGCCATCAGTTTTAGCACTATCGTGAGTTGATGGGCATTGGGTGAAGAGTGGTTATCTTACATTCTTGTGGTCTCCCACATTGGCCATCAAGTGGGAGAATGTTAGGTTTAATGGCCATGTGGCCGACCGCCCATCACTAACTGCTACTAACCCTAAGTGTACAGCTATACACTTGTGTGAGACACTAACACAAAGTACAATGTGTATTGTGCCTAAAGAAAGGGGACACACAATACGTGTCGACTCTCCCCCTCCAACATGTCTGTGTGGCTATGGTGGTGTGTGTGTGAGTGTGTGTGCATATTCCTCTTCCGCTATGCTCTGGCTCCTCCCCTTCAGCACCTGAATCCACAATGCAATATTGGGCATCACACTCGTAAAGAGCTAACAATTCATCAGGACTCAAATCCGATGTGAAAATCAACACATCATTTTGCACCTCAGAAATTGGCTCAATGGCTAGAGACTAAACCACATTAATCTCTTCAATTTCCATGCTACTTTTATTTTTGTCAAACTTTGCTTTCTCTTTGCCCTTATCACACTGCATTGTGTGGAAGTCTTTCTTCAAGTGTCCTTTTTTATGGCAATAGTAACACTCAACATTTTTCATGTCTTTGCTGCAACTCTTGCTACGACCTTGCATGCTATCCTGAGAATGATCGCGGCTATGACCGTGTTGCCTTTGCTTGTCACAATTTATAGTAGCCACATATGCATCACCATGCCCACTCGCATCAAGAGATTGACATCAAATCTTCATAGTGAGCAATGCACTAGCAACATCACTGAAAACTAGCTTGCCATTAGGTGCAGAATTGCTTATGGCTGTGTTGAAGGTATCCCATGACGATGATAGCGAACATAGCAATAGCCTTCATTTCATCACCAAAATTGAGGCCTTTTGAAGTAATCTATGAAAAGTTGTTGAACTCGTTCAAGTGACAACTAACATTAGTGCCCTCTTTCATATTCATGCGCATAAGCTTCTTCATTAAGAAAACCTTGTTCGAGGCATTGTTACCATCCCATGCTACACATAGAACATCCCATAAATCTTTGGCATTGGTCTTATCCATTATGGTAAAGTAAACGGATTCACCAAGGTACAGTCGAATGGTTGCCATATCACGCTCATTCAAGTCTTCCCACTGTTCATCAGTGACACATTCTCTCTTCTTTCACACAAGGGTGCTATCAAGCCTTTATTGATCAAAAAATCTTGCATACGTTGCCGCCAAATAGCAAAGTTTGTGCCATCAAATTTTTTGATGTAGTACTCTTCTCTTTTGGAAGCATTAATCGTAGCCATGACTCAAGAGAATGTAGCCAAAAACTTATGGCGAATTGCCTGGGATAATTTTGGCAGAGTTTCCCCTAGAACAGGAGCAAAAACTCAAGCCAAAAGTAGTAAAATCACTGTGTAAGAATATCCAAATGTTCCAAGAACGCATAAAATGGACTTGCGGGAAAAATCCAACATAGTGTCCTCTGTATGGGGAGCAAACTCTCAAACCCAACAGTACAAAAGTAAGCGCATAAACTGCTCAAAACAGCCACTTGGCATAAAATTCTCAAAACCACTGCTATGTGACCGCCAACTCGGTGTCAAAAGCATAAGAAACCGTCTAGATACATCTCCTATGGCAAGGGTACCGTAAGAGGGGAACTCCAGCTAGATACATATCCTATGGTGAGGGTACCGTAAGAGGAGAACTCCAACTACTTGTATCACCGAAGGTATCTCAACATTCAAGAATACTGCAGCTCAAAGAAAACCTAACGCATCAACCCTCCAAAGACCTAGAGTCTCAGAAAGGGCTCTTCCGGTGCGAGTCTCAGAAACGATCGGGAAAACTGTCAAAATAGCCAAAAAACTGGCTCTACACAAAGTACAGCAGTGTCCGTAATTTAAAAAATGGCTCCAAATGAAGTACAATAGGCAGTGTTCGCAACTCAATGTACATGAGTGACTGCGCACTAACAGGCACCAAGAACTGCTACGTACAGTAAAGAGTATCCTTGCGGGGATATTTTCTCTCAATTCAAAAAATGGCTCCACACGAAGTACAATAGGCAGTGTCCACCACTTTAAAAATGGCTCCACACGAAGTACAATAGGCAGTGTCCGCAACTCAACGTACATGAGTGATTGCGCACTAACATGCGCCAAGAACTAATTTCGTGCAGTAAAGTATCCTTGTGGGGATATCTACTCTCAAAAGAGCTCAATAGCACTAGGTGTGCTAAAAAGAACATGCATCTGTCAATGCATCTATTTGCAAAGAAACTGATGTCAAAATTGCTTAAAAGGCGTTGTGCTTGTAAGTGTTTGGAAATCTGGAGAACCTAGTCTAGGTGGGCTCAAAAAAACCCTGTGTACCTGTGTGTTGCTGTAGAATGGGAACGTCGGTGCTGATTTTTGTCTTTGGACAAAAATGCCCTAGTCGAGTAGCCGCCAAAGGAGTAAAAGCTGAAAATTATGCTGTAGAGCAAAATCAGTGAGCCTGGTGCCGATTTCAGGTGTCACTACTCTGTGGTAGAGGCACCTCACCCATGCATATTGCAAGCATGGCCATCTGCGGAAAATCAATCATTCACAACAAAATCAGCATTCGGTCGGGTGTCAAAATCTGCCCGTAATGAGGTGTCAAGACATTGAGGTCGGCGAGAATCTGATTCGATGCCAAAAAGTGAAACCGACGTCACCTTCTGCCGTCGGACGGAAGCACTTGCCAATGTTGGTGATGAATCACCAAAGTCGAGGTCGTCGATGTTGAAATTGCAAATCTATGTTCTCTCTCTCTCTCTCTCTCTCTCTCTCTCTCTCTCTCTCTCTCTCTCTCTCTCTCTCTCTCTCTCTCTCTCTCTCTCTCACACACACACACACACACACACACACACAAGCTCTCTTACTCTCTCTCTCTCTCTCTCTCTCTCTCTCTCTCTCTCTCTCTCTCTCTCTCTCTCTCTCTCTCTCTCTCTCTCTCTCTCTCTCTCTCTCTCTCTCCCCCTGCCTCTTTGGGTGTGTGTGAGCGGGGCTAGTAAATGGGGGTTGGGGAGTGTCAAGGGCTTAGGTGGGAGCAGGGGGCTGGGGTTGTCGAGGTCGTTGGTGGGAGCGACAAAGTGTGCAAGGGCTCGAGGTCGTTGGTGGGAGCGAGCCCTTGCACACAAAGTGTGTAGTTAAAAAAAGCTTTGATTTCTCTGATACCACTTGTGGAGATGGGAGTGCAAGATGCAAGAGAGGTAAGGAGAGAAGGGGGAAGGAGATGGAGCAGACATACAGTATTTGGTGGAGCTTTAGAGAGTGAACCTTTCTCCTTATTGTCAGTATAAACAAAGGAATAGAGTATGTGGACGGGCGCTCGGCCAAGACCAGGCCAAGACCAGCCACGCGCCCCAAAACCTAACAGCTAGTATTACTCCAGAGAGAGTAAATAGTCATGCAGTGAGGAGATCTGTTAGAGTGTCAAGCCAAGGGCCAGTGTGAAGCGGCTCGGGGGTTGCCTATATGTCGGCATACAATAGGGTGGAGAGCCATGCGTCATAGTCCTAGGCCTTATACTAGTATTAAAGCTTGAGTTCCAAGCTATCTTGGGCATGGTCTTTTGTATGCATGCAACTGTGGAGAGGAGGAAGAAGAACTCTAGGCAAGCAGTGTGGGGAGTACCATTCCTTGGCTGAAGGGGGGGGCAAGTGCGGCGGCCTACACAAATCTCTCTCTCTCTCTCTCTCTCTCTCTCTCTCTCTCTCTCTCTCTCTCTCTCTCTCTCTCTCTCTCTCTCTCTCTCTCTGGACTTGTGTCGGCTTGCTGAGCAACTGTCGACACAAGAGGGAGCCCTCAAATGCATTGCATTGTGAGCTTCTCTCTTTCTCTCGTTGGTATCGTCTGCCCATTGCCATAGATCTTGAAGCTTTTTCTCCACACAGTGGGCTGCCAAGGTCAAGGCATTGGCCATTTAAGTTATGTAGGGGTGCATGCACACCTAAATAAGTTATTTAGGGGTGCATGCACACCTAGTAAGCCATAAGGGCTTCCAATCCGGCTCTTGAGAACCCCTCCAGCTCTTCCCCGTCTCTAAAGTACCGACCGAGTGCACTACCTATATATTATGAAATTTTTCAGCAAGCAAATTCTCTGGTAAATTTTTTCGGAAGATTTCGTGAAGATTTGGAAAAAGTCAAGTGAAGGTTTTTTAAAATTGAAGCTATTCTAAATTATTTGATTACTTCTCCTATTTATCTGGCAAGACTTGTTATTTGGAGGCCTTCTGCAGTCGTAACCAACACTGGGAATGATTCAACAAGTTGTTTGGAATATTGATCTTCAATTTAGTATGGCCAATTTCCCTTTTTTGTGGCAGTTGTTGTTTTGCTTTCGCTCTTGCATTTTGCCAGGCGGTTCTTGGAACAAGGCATTTCTTTTCTTTACTGCTTACACAACACGATTGCACCATGGATTCAGACATCGACATTCATCATACCTTTAATTTTGAAAAATCTACACCCATTCAGCCTAATGTTGCCTCGTAGCCGACTACTCTCATGGAGGGTGTTCACATGGCAACTGGCCAAGACGATAGCATAGAATTTCTTGATATGCAAGAATTTAGAGCAATACAAACACATATGTCTGTTTTGTAGTCAAATTTGGCACAATTGAATGTGAATGCGAGTAAGATCTTTGATCTACTTGTGCAATTCATACAATAGTTGGCCAAGGGCCCTATAGATGAGCAGCCTTAGGTTCCCTCGGTTGCTATGCCTAGAAGGAACACCTTTGGTTTGCTGGAGCAAGGCTCTACTTCAGATATGTTGCCCCTTCTCTCTTAGAAAGAGGTGGATGATTTGTTGAAAAACACTAATCCGTCAACCTTTTAGGGGGAGGAAAAGGAGTGCAACAAAGATACAATGAATATATTCTTGAGCAAATGGATAGAATTCACAATCTTAGACGAACTTTGGATATAATCAAGGAGTCTAACAGTAGAGGGTAAAGCCTATAAATGGTGGATGTTGCTCGAGGAGAAGGACATCATACCATATACATGGGTGGTATTTGAGGATGTATTGAGAAAAGAACTTATGTTGACCAATGAAACATACAAAAATTGGATTGCATGGGATAAGTGCTCAATGTGTCAGCATATGACACTACTTGAGTATACACTATCATGATGCAATCTTCAAGGTGGAGGGTCTAGAATTCTTTCAAAAAATGCACGTGTTTATCCGTGGGTTAACACCAAAGCTTAAGAATCATGTTAAAACCTTGGATCCCAAGATGCTTGAGGAAGCTATAGTGCGGCTCATATCCATGATGATCCAGATGAAAAAGCATTACATAGCACACATCTTTTGACACTTAATCTCATGGTCATAATAAGAGGAAATCTGTTGTAGCTGCATCTAATTCATGGGGCCATCTGTCTAGTGAAGAGTTTGAGAAAGCAAAGAAGGATAAGATATGTTTTAATTGCTTAGAAAATGGACATGACAAAAAGGATTGTCCCAAGGGAAATTTTTTTGCCCAGGGTAGGCAGAAAGGTGTGCACATGGTACAATTTCTTCCCCTAGATCTCTCTTCTTGTTTTTCCAATGTGGAAGTAACACATACCTAAGCGGTTTGTGAGTACTATCTTTCGGCCTCTATGTGGTGGCAATCGACCTTTGATCCACACAAGCTAGTGCATATGTATGGATTTATCCAAGGTCACATGTGAGAGTCCTGGTAGATATGGTGCCTCACACAATTTCATTAATGATAAGTTAGTAAAGTGGCTCAATTTTCCCCAGACACCTAGTTCCCACAAGGCAACACTGAAGTATGGGATACACAAGTAATGGGTTTACCTCTGGTGATTTAAGGGTATCATATAACCTTGGATTTTCAAGTTATGAATATGGATCAAGGAGATGTGGTATCAAGCCGAGAGAGGCTACATGGGTTAAGGTCCTCATTAAAGCCTAGCTATGAGAATAATAGTTTAATGTTTGAATCCAATGGTGTGCATGTGCTTCTATTGGGAAAAGAAGATATGCCTTCCTTGCCATTTATTTGTATTGCTGAGCTTATGAAGCTCTATTCTAAAAATGAAGTAGAAGAACTCTTTTTGTGTCATTCTTGTCAAATATTGATTATAGTTTAATAAATGATGATTCTTCAATGCCCCATTCTTCTCTCTCTTCTCTTCTATCTCTTGCTACTCCTTCGTCACTAGAACAAGCAAATGTTGCTTAAATTAAAATAACTTTTAATGGAATACAAAGATGTGCTTCTAGAAGACATACCACTAGGGTTACCATCGACACATTTTGTGCAACACGGCATAGATGTGGTTGCATGTAGTTAGCCCATTAGTAAACCACCCTATAGAATGAGTTATTTTGAGCCTACCAAGGTGAAACATCAACTTATTCAACCTTGTTCTTCACCATGGACATCTCCCATTCTGTTGTTGAAGAAGAAAGATGGTAGTAGGCGCATGTGCATAGATTATCATGGTACAAACATGGTTAAGAAAAGGTGGTAACAACAATGTAACCACTTCTCATGGTTCTTCTACGAGTGGAAAATATTCTAGTCCTAATGCTTCTGCTGGCAGCACTTCGTACAGGAATTCTAGTGATAAGGGAAAAACAAAGATGCGTTGTAAAGCTAATGATCACTTGATCAAGTAGTGTCCAAAGTTAAAGGCAAAAGAGGCTAAATCAACTACAAGGTCCAATACAAGTGCAACTATTGTAGAGTCTTCTATGAAAGGAGATTGTGATGTTGATGTAGATGGAGAGTGGGATTTTAATGTAGAATGTACTTATGATCCTGCTCTCCATGATGCATGCATGTTAGTTGCTACAAAAATTCACACGTGTGGTATTTTGATAGTGATGATACAAAGCACATTACCTCACATCATGATTTATTTACCTCTCTTGAGTGTGTCCCTCATGGGAATATTTTCACTTGTGCCAACAATGCGTCTTATCCGGTTTAGGGAGTTGGGAAAATTGTTCTTACTATTTCAAATGGTAGTTCTTTCACACTTCTTGATGCGCTGTATGTACCAAGGATCAAGACGAATCTTTTGTATGTATCTGCACTTGCTAGACTTGGTCTTGTTGTGAAATTTGTGGATGACAAATGTACAATACATGATCTCAATTTTGGTGATGAGATTGTCGTATCATGCATTTTATGTCATGGGTTGTATAAGCTCATTTTGTATGACAAGTGTGGGCAGAATTTTGCAAATGCAATTGTGGATTCTAAGGCTATTTCAGATGCAGAACTTTGGAACGCACGTTTTGGGCATTTGAATTTTGCTAGTTTGTTGTGATTGCAGAAATTTGATATGGTTGCTTCTTTGCCGCCTTTTGAAGTCAAACATGTTTGTGGAGGCTATATTTTGGGTAAGATGCTCGTAAGATGCAACGTTTGAAGTTTTCAAAGGATGGTTCGGCTAGGACTACATGTAGGTTGCAGCTTGTGCATAGTGATGTTTGTGGGCCCATGCAACCTCCGTCCTTGGGCAATTACCTGTACTTTGTGACTTTTATTGTTGATTACTCCAGGCATGCATGGGTATATCCGCTAAAAGCTAAGTCCGAAATGTTTATGTGCTTCAAGCAATTTATGGCTATGGCTCAAAATGTCTCGAAATATACTATGGGCACCCTCCGTTTTGATCGGGGGGGGAGTATATGTCTCATGAATTTAACGCATTTTTGGCTAATCGTGAGATAAAACAACAATTTACAGTGTCGTATACACCTCAACAAAATGGTGTTGCTAAGAGGAAAAAAAAGGTCAATTATGGAAATGGTAGGATGTATGGTCAAAAGTCAAGCTTTGCAGCATTTGTTTTGGTTTGAGGCCATCATGTGTGCCACTTATGTACTTAACAGGTTTCCTACAAAAGCTTTGCAATCTATGACTTCATATGAAGCATGGCATAATAGAAAGCCTTCTATTGAGCACATGCGTGTTTTTGGCTTTTTGTCTTATGCTTTGGTGCCATAAACACACCGCAAAAAATTGGATGAAAAGGTTGTCAAGTGCATTTTTGTTGGTTATAGTGCGGAAAGCAAAGATTACAGGTTGTATCATCAGCAAAAAAAGTGTATCTTGGTCTCATGGGATGTAGTGTTTGTGGAAGATTTTTTTCAACCTTGCTGTCATGTACTAGAGACACTAACGTAAGCTCACATGACATTTATGACACTTTGTTGCCTCTTTTTAGTGATGGAAGTTCAAATGTAAATTCCAATGAGGTAAATGTACCTATGGGGGTTTCTAAAAATGTTACACATTAGCCTATTACTGATGCAGATGTACATGATGTACTTGATGAGGAAAGGGCTAAGAATGAGCAGGCTAGAGGTATGCCAAAATGGCAAGTGCATACTTTGCGTGACATTAAATTGGATGCACCTTTGTCTAGTCGTACTTGTTCAAACTCTTGCCATGCATCTTATGCATCAGATTATTATGCTTTGGTTGTGCCTAGATTATGTGATGTTGAGGAACCTCTATCGTTTGATGAAGCACACAATTCAAAAAATTAGATGGCTGCCATGCAATCTGAATATGATGCACTTAGAGAAAATGACACATGACTTTATATGATTTGCCTCGTGACAAAAATGCCATTGGTATAAAGTGGGTTTACAAGTTGAAACGCAAGCCAGATGGTGAGATTGATCGCTATAAGGCGCGACTTGTTGAAAAAGGCTATGCATAGCAAAACGGCATACATTATGAGAAAAAAATTTCTCCCACTTGTTGTATGACTACTGTGCATTTTCTATGTGCATTGGCAGCTCATTTTGGTTGGGATGTACATCAATCAGAAATTGTTATTGCTTTCTTGAATGGTGACATATTTGAGGACGTTTATGTAACATAGCCTCACAGTTTTGTCAAGAAAGGACAAGAGGATAAAGTATGAAAATGTAAGAAATCTTTGTAAGGGTTGAAGCAATCTCCTCATGCTTGGTATGAGAAAGTTGATACTCATTTAGTCAAATGAGGCTTTCGTAATAGTCCAACAAAAAGCACATTGTATGTAAAGAGTGAGGGTGATGTACTTCTCATTGTATTTCTCTATCTGGATGGTTTGCTAATCACTGGACCAAATGAAAGACACATTGATGAATTCAAGGTTGATTCGAATGCTACTTTCAAGATGAAAGATTTGGGGTTGTTGCATCATTACTTGGGCATACAATTTAAGCAATGTGATGGTGGTATTGCCTTATGTCAAACAAGTTAAATAAAAACATTGCTATGTACGTTTGGACTTGAGGATTGCAAATCTATTGCCACTCCCATGGAAACGGGTTTGAAATTGAGTCTTCATGATGTTGGTGATCCTAACGATGTGACTCTTTACCAGAGTGCTGTTAGTGGATGCCTCATTTATGTATGCAGCACCAGGCCGGTTATTCAGTTTGCAGTCTCACAGGTCAGTAGATTTATGCATAGCCCAAGGTCTAAGCATTTGCAAATTATCAAGAGGATCCTTTGCTACTTGAGTGGAACTTTACATTTTGGCTTGTTTTATCCCAAAGGGGGATCATTGCCACCAAATTTACATGCTTATTTGGACTCAGATTGGGCTAGTTGTTTTGACACGTGAGTGTCCACTACTAGTTTTTGTTTCATGCTAGGTAGTTCATGCATATCATGGTTGAGCAAGGAGAAACCTACTATGGTCACTTCCAGTTGTGAGGCTGAGTACAGGGCAGCCTTCACAGCTACGATTGAGTGTATACAGCTCAAACGTCTTATAGCTGATTTGGGTGTTGGACAAGACACTCCCAACACTATCTACACTAACAATCAAAGAGCATTGGAAATTGTGAGGAACCCAATTTTTCATGCTTGCACAAAGCCCATTGAGGTGCACTATCACTATGTTAGGGAGAGGCTCTCAGCAGGAGAGATCAACTTGGCTTATGTGCCAACACAGGACAACCTTGCAGATCTTTTCACAAAGGTATTGTCTTGTGAGAAGTTTGAATCTTTCTACAAAACTTTGGGCTTACTCCCCTTTGTGGATTGATCATGTCCTCACAAGGCATGGCACTTCCTTATACTCTATGTGCCAGCTCTCATTCACCACATCACTCCCAGGGGGAATTTGTTACCATATACATGTGGTAGTGATGTGTATGAACACACTTAGGATTGATGGGCCTTTTTTTTTTTGCACTAGGAGGTTCCCCCCCCCCCCCCCGCCCGCGGGCTATCTCATCTTTCCATTGCACACTAAGTAATACACTCTTTGTTGTGTGCCTTGAGCTTCCTTCATCTTCTCCAAGCTGTGTGTTTCCTTAAAACCCTAATTACAACAAGATTCACTATTTGAGGCATGTAGTTTTGGCTATCGATCTTCATATGGATAAACCCAAAGTGGATGCCATTTGTAAATGGCCCTCTCCAAAAAATCTAGAAGAGCTCTTGATTTTTTTGGGATTTATAGGTTTTTATTGGAGGCTCTTAAAAAACTATGCTCAAATTGATGTTCCTATGGCACACCAACTAAAAGCCAAGGGAAGACCTTTCACTTGGGAGAAGCTCAACAACAAGGTTTCAATGCACTCAAGGTCGTTGTAGCTACTACACCCACTTTAGCTATTGTGGGTCCCCATGAAACTTTTTGTGCTTAAAACAGATGCTAGTAGTCGTGCTATTGGTGCAATCCTTGTGCAAGAGGAAGGCCAATTGCATTTGAAAGTAAGAAACTTGATTCTGCATAGCAAAATTATTCTCTTTATGAAAGAGAGCTCTATGCAATATTGTTCGCTCTAAAAACATAGTGACATTATTTGTAGGGTGCTCAATTTGAAATTATGTTTGGCCATGAAAGTATAATATGGTTTATAAAATAGATTGATTTGAAGGGTCAAAAGGCAAGGTGGCATGAGAGTCTTTAGGAGTATGATGCCAATCTCCTGTATCATAAGGGACAATACAATGTGGTAGCTTATGCTCTTAGTTGCATGCCCGAGATCAACTCTCTTCTTTTCACGAAACTTCAAAGTGAGTTTTTTGAATCTCTATAGGGTAAATGTGAGCATGATGATGTGCACTCCAAGGTAAGGAGCCATGTCAAATTAAGGGACCCTTTCCACTCCAATGTTGGGAGTGTATCTATTTTCTCCACACATAGTTCTCCTCTTTTGAGTGATGGGCTGCAAAGATGGAATTATTTTTGCATAGATGATGGGTACTTGCACCACAAGGGGAGAGTTTCTGTATTAATGGACACAAATATTGGTGCCAAAGTCTCTATGAATATCATGATAGTCCTAGTACAGAGCACCCAAGCATAAAGAAAACTTATGCACTCATACAACGATAGTTTTACTGGCCAAGTTTGCATGGGCATGTTTAAGACTATTTCGTTCATTGCCAAAAATGTCAAGTTATAAAGAAGAGTGCCCAAAGGCAGGAGGTATCTTGCATCCTTTGGAGATTCCCAATGGTAGAAGGTTAGTATCTCTATGGACATTATTGTGGGTTTATCAACAACTATACAAGGTCATGAGTCGGTACGGGTGGTGGTCGATCGATTGACTAAACTTTGCAAATATATTCCAATCAAGTTCACTATTAAAACTCCAGAGTTAGCAAAATTATTTGTTGAAATGTGTATAGGCTATAGAACCTCGTGTTTCACTCAAAATCAAAACACATAGAGTTCGAGTATCATGTGATACAAAATGTATTGGTTAGCAAACGCATCGAGCTTGTCAAAGTCCAAATGGATGAAAACCCTGCAGATGCTCTTACAAAGAGCCTAGCCTTAGAGGCTTTCACATTTCATTGAGATGATTGGTGTGGGGGGAAGCCACATGCATGCTTCAAAACTATACATGCTTGTATAGACATTGGCTACTTGGGCCACATTGGCCTTCAAGTGGAGATTGTTGGGGTTTCTGGCCAACTAGGATGGGCACCCACTAACCCATCACTAACATAATTCACTTCTTGGTTCTATAGAACAATAAGGAGTGGATGAGGCTTCTTCTCATCCTATGCTTCACCACATGCTTTGTGTCTTCTCAGTCAAGAACTCATTCCTTCCCACACTCACTGCTTTCATGCTACACATGTAATAAGTCTCTCCTTGACAAAATGGTAACACACTTCAATGTGCTTTTTGTGAGAATGGAACATTAGGTTCCTCACAATTTCCAAATCACTTTGACTATCAGTGAAGATAGTGATGGCAATCACCACCCAAGTCAGGCATCTGAGCCAAAAAACTCAACAATAGCTATGAAATATGTCATGTATTGAGCCTTGCTAGAAGTGGACACTATATGCTACTTCTTGCTCAACCAAGATATACACTTAGTGATGCTTATATGAGTCTATAAGAGCAATCTTTTTTACAAGGAAGCTTGAAACCTATACATAGGGTAACAACAACATAAAATAGTATTATAGTATAAACCCAAAAGTACAACCAAAAACTAAGCACAGTGTCATGAGAGGCACCACTCCTGGTGGTCTACCACCCCACCCCAAAGTGCCCATGTCACCAACAAGCAAAATATCACTAACAAACAGAAAATGAACCAGTTGAGCAGGGTAACTTCATGAACCAAGTTGAGTTGAGCAAGAACCCATAGAACACGTGAACCATGCTTTTAAGGAGAGCCTTGCACCTTCAGAAGAGCACCCCAAAAATGCCACCAAAAACTGCAAACCTACCACACTTGCAAAACCCCTCGCTCGACCAAAGATAAAAAGCCATATCACCTTAGATCCCCCCGGAGGAGCGGCAAAAAGGCAAACATCCTGCACAACTAAATGCTCTGTCTCGTGAGCATGGTGGAGTTCACTTGTGAAGGAGACGTGTCTTGTCTCTCGCTCAAAGCATGCCAGCAACAAAACCAAGACAAGCCGTCTCGAACCTCAGACACATGCATAGGATATACCAGGCCGCTACGGGATCCTCTGGCAATCACTAGTGAAACGCAATGCATCTAGAAAGACTGCTCTCTAAGCAGTATTTGATAATCAAATTCTGCTAACTGTCTCACTAAGATCAAGCTCTATCTCAGTTGAGGAACATAACGCACATGTTGTAGCGTGTATGACACAACATTGGGCAAAGACAAACAAACGTCTCATGCACCCTCTATGTCAAACACCGAGCCATCGGCCAAATACACACAACCAAGTCTCCCACTAGAAAAAGTGTTGAACCAGTCACGATGCGGTGTGACATGAAAAGCAACATCGCTATCTAGTAACCACTATGGAGAAAGTGTGCTATCCATAGATAAATTTGCAAGAGGTACACTCGAGGCAAGCATGACATCATCATCATTGGCATAGACTGCCACTGGATTTGCCTCTCTAACCTGTGTTAAAGTCATATCTACATTACGCATATATCTCCGTTGCTGCCTCATACATTTGAAACAACAACGTCTAATGTGTCGTGTGTGACTGCAATGCCAATAACACAAGCATCCGCAAGAACGAGACCACTGTCTCTCAAAAGTCACCGTAGTGGACTCTACACTGTCACACATATTTGCAACCATAAGTGAATGGATAAGAACCAAATTATGGCAAGAAATTTGGGAAAAAACTGGTAAAATCTTCCCTCTAAAGTGAGGAAAACCTCAATTACAATCTCAACCATAAACCATGTCAAAAACTGGCAACAAAGTCGGAGGTAACTCGACCACTACACAATGCTCAAAAGCATGATCAATCGCATCAAAACTGACGCTCATATATGCATAAAACCAACTCCACAATCTACAAACTCTGCAAGTATAAACTGGGACAAATTGCTCGATCGAGCGTAAAGCGCATAAGCATATAAACGCATCCCACAAGACTGCCTGCAGAAAATCTGTGAAACCTTTGACTAGCACAGTCTGTAGCCACACAAGCATACATAATCCTCACTCCTGCGAAAGTGGGTACAAGAACACCAAACTGTGTCCAAACTGACAAAACCTGTCAAAAGTGAGAGTAAACACTCAATCACTGTCAAAGTGGGAATATATCGACCACTATACCATCAGAGAGCAAATTGCGAATACGCATAAACTATGGTGAGAATTCGAGAAAAAGCTGACAGAGTTTTCTCCTAGAAACTGAGTAAAAACTCAAAAAAGTCTCACCAAATCACATAAAGAACAAACACTCAGTGTCTCAGTAAAAAGATCCACAAATGGTCTACATGCAATGCCAAAAGCCTGGGAAACTGGCTCACTCCTAACCGAGTGGCTCTATGGACGTGTACCTGTTCAAAAACTAATGCAAACCTATAAATTTTCTACTTGCAAGCTACCCCTAGCTCAAGTAGTATCCACAAAATCCGTACATAGCATGAAACTGCACAAAACCATGCTAAAAACACTCTCTAGAATGCCCCACACAATCAAACAATGTGCATAAAATCGCATCTCGATGTGTAAAGATATGCAAATCACATCCCAAAGTATCACTTATATGCACAAAAACAAGATGAATTCTATTTCAAATAGCACCACAATGTTCCATACATAGCCAAAGATGCAAACCGTATCACTCTCTACAATGTAGGAATCAAACTGCAAAAACTCGATATGTCGAGATTGTTGAGAGGCTGCTGCAAAAAAATCTAGCACTTAGAATTTCAAAATTATAATAAACGAGTCCGGGTGTGAGAGATATGCCAAAAACCTCCGTTTTTGGTCCAAAAACCTAGCATAAACTTAATGATGTTGAACCTGCTATCATTTAGAGTAGAATTTCAAAAAATGGACCACCATCACATCTGGAATGTGTCAAAATGCCAACCTAGACTCCTAGATCATATCCATCCAACTCCGTGTGGCGGAGATGTACAAAAAACAATGTTTCGAGAGCCAAAAACACAAAAAACTAGCTGCAACACTTCTTGTTCCTGCTCTTTCTCTGCAAAATTCAACAATGCTTGCTATACAAGCTCTATAAAAGTTGAATATACATGCCTAAGTTGACATCTGACGTTGTCGAGCCGTATCACCACCGTCGAGCTCCATCGCTTCCATCTTGTTGGAAGTCGTCGCACGCGCGTCACCAAATCTCTAATACCACCTGTGAGTGCACATGTGCACGGATGCGTGCATCATGCACGGTGCAGTGCGTCGGAGGAAGGGGAGGAGCCTGAGAAGGTGTGGGTGGAGCAACCTCTGGAACTGACTCAAGTGAGTGAGGTGCTCCTTATTCTTATGTATAGAAAGAATAAGGAAGTGTGTACACATGGACGGGCGGCCGCGGCCCAGGCAAAGGGCGTAGTGCCTTTACCCCAACAACTAATACAGATGATTATGGAGTTCTTTGCCACCCAAACTGCTAGTCAGTGGTGAAGTGTCACATGCGTGGATCCTAGATTCAGGTGCATCTCTTCATGTGACCCCACACAGGGAGTAGTTTACTCATCATGAAGAGATTGTTGGCTTCGTCAATATGGGTGATAGTTATGCTTGTGACATAGTTAGCATTGGTGACATTACTATAGTTTTGTTGAATGGCGTTAATTTTTTCATTCACAATGTTTGTCAAGTGCGATGTTTGACTTGCAATTTGATTTCACTTGGAGGACCTGATGACTTGGGTTATAAAGTCATTTTCCATCATCAATCTTGGCATATATCCAAAGTCAACTTGTTGCTTTCTAGTGGTTCTAAAGTTAGCTCTTTGTATCCTCTTAAGGTGACTAACAAAAACAATGTTCTTTTGGTAATCGAGCTAAAAAATGTTGCTTTGTGCAATAGCCGGTTGGGACATATGTTGAAGAAAGGAATGGAAACTCTTTCTTGTTTGGGTTATTTGCCTCTTTTTTTGAATTTGCTTTCTGTGAGCATTGTCATTATGGGAAGCAAACACTTTCTTCTCTTAATGTTTCATTTGAGAAAGAGAGATTGCCCTTTAAGAGATTCTTGTCAAGTGTTGAGACTCGGTCTGGTAAGAAGCTCACGGCTTATATTTAGACAATGGTGGAGAAGACATCTCCAAAGAGTTTGCTGACTTTTGTGGAGGAAGGGGAATTAAGCGTGAGTTCACTACTCCTTATACCCCAGCTCAAAACAGTGTTGCTGGGAGAATGAACAAGATGATTCAAGAGAGGATCATGTCTATGCTATCACAAGCAAGCCTAACACAAAGTTTCTGGGTAGAAGCACTTTACACAGTGGTTTATTTGATCAATAGTTCACCACATACATCATTGCAATTTCATGTGCCTGAGGAGTTATGGTCAGGACATAAGTTATCATAGGACAAACTTGAGACATCTGGCCTGTAAAGATTATGCACGTGTATCCAAGGATCTTTGTGCTAAAGCTAGATCCAAAATCTCAAAAATGTGTATTTATTGGCTATAGATTGGATGGTAAGTTTGGCTATTGTTTGTGGGATCCAGAGAGTCAATCCATTATCCATAGCAATGATGTTGTCTTCAATGAGACTAAGATGCATAGACAGCCAGTAAAAGAGGTTGAACTCTAGAAGGTCACATTCTCACATGTATCACCTCCTGTGCAGATAACTCAAGTGCATGTTGTTCCACAAGTGAATGCTCTAGATGATACAGCTACTAAGCATGCTAGTACTAGTCAGCCGAGGAGATCTTAGAGAGCCTCACATCCACCAGAGCGGTTTGTTCTTGGTGTGGATTTTGTGTTGCTGACAGATAGTGGTGAGCCTTGAACCTTCTTGTTACATGCTAGCCAATTATAAGTCTCACTAGGAAGTTGCGATGAAAAATGAGTTGTCCAGCATCGAAAATAACAAAACCTCGGATTTGGTTCCATTGTCAAAAAGTAAGAAAGTATTGCCTTGTCAATGGGTCTACAAATGAAAGTTTGCATCCAATGTTGGGAAATATAAAGCTATGTTAGTAGCTAAGGGATTCAAGCAAGAGTATGGCATAGATTTGGACAAAATATTTTCTCAAGTGATCAAAATGGTGACACTAAGATTGTTGCTACATGGGACATGTAGCTAGTTCAAATGGATGTAATAACAACTTTCTTACATTGTGAACTTGATGAGGAGATTTATATGCAAAGCCTAAAGGTTTTGTGTAGAAAGGCAAGAAACGTTTGGTATGCAAACTATAGAAGATTCTTTATGGTCTAAAGCAACCATCTAGGCAATGGTATCATAAGTTTGATAATTGTGTGCGATCCCAAGGATTTACGAGTAGTACTGAGTTAATCCATGTCTTTATGTGAAAAGACCACGGAATGAAAAACTTATTGTGCTTATTCTTTATGTGGATGACATGCTTATTGCTGGTCATTCTAAAAAAGACATTGTTGTTCTAAAGCAAAAGCTATATAGTCAGTTTGACATGAAAGATTTGGGTGATGCCAAACATATTTTGGGTATGCGCATTACTTGAGATCGTAAGAACATATTGTTATATGTGTCTTAGAAAGAGTATGTGCAAAGTGTTCTTAGAGCATCTCAATATGCAAAAGGGGAAATAGAGAGGAAGCATGCTTTCTAGTCACAAATGGCTTAGCATTAGGCTATGGAGGGTGGAGCCTTGCTTAGCCATGGTGTTAGGGTTAGGGTTAGAAAGATGGAGGTTAGGATTAGGTTATGCCAAGAGCAAGAGCATATATATATATATAGAGAGAGAGAGAGAGTATAGACACAATGATAATGCTCAGAGTGCAATTGATTAGAGAATAGCCTCTAATATAGGCATAATGCTTTACAATCATTGGTAGCTAGAGAGGTTGCACCCTCTTACTATTGGACCATTTCATCATTTATCTCTTCTTAGGTGGCTAGAGGGCCTTATGGTGTCTCAAGTTGGGCTTACCCTAACAATCGCCCCCTTACGCCAAACTTGGGTTTTTACAAAGACCATGTGTTTTTTTTTTGGGTTCATGTGCTCATATCATGGTGCACTCCTAAGCTAACATGATTCATCTATCTGATACATGATGGCAGTTCTTATTGGATTTAACATGCGTTTTTTTTTTTTGGATTCATGTGTTCATATCATGGTGCACTCCTAGGCCAACATGATTCATCGACCTAATACATCATGGTGGTTCTCAGTGGATTTAACACATCACGGTTCTCAATTGGATACATCGTGGCGATTCTTGGTGGATTCAACGAACATGGTTCAATGTCCCATGATACATCATAGCAGTTCTCTACCGGATTCAACGACCATGGTTCAATGTCCCATGATACATCATAGCAGTTCTCTATCGGATTCAACGACCATGGTTCAATGTCCCATGATACATCATAGCAGTTCTCTACCAGATAGTAGGTTCACTAGTGGTCCTAGGTAGTACAAATTAATCATTTATTCATTCATTCATTTTGTGTGAAGGGGTATCCCCTTCAAAATTTGTCTTCAAGTCTTTGTTGTTGTTTGTTGTTATCATAGTCATCGTATTGATCTTCATGTCATTCTCATTTTCTTCAATTGCTTGATCTTCATTGGTGTCATTGGTCAATTTTGTCAAGGACATGCCCAAAAGTGAAAAGTACACATACATTCCATGTTGTGTCTTGTGTGGGTGCATACGTGAATGGGTGGTCTTACCAGTACAAATTTGTACTGGCAGTGTCTAAACCCGGGCTTGTGTGTACAAGCGCCTTTATGTACATATATTGGATACATGTCATGTGGCAATCTTAAAATGGTGCACACAAATTGCTTTGGTTTAGAAGCAATTGGACGTGCAGTAAGGGACACTAAAATTTCATTGATACATAAAGAAGTGATGCTCAATCGATGCCTTTTTCCTCTACTTGTAGGAAAGTTTTGATGCTTGAATGTTGCCTTTTCCTGGCACTCATAGGAAAACGGTCTCAAAACATGCAATATGTGACCGTGTATAGCAGTCTTGAACCCTACTAAGACAACAAGTTGTGCCTTCTACCAAAAGGGATGAGTGGGCATTTGAAAGAGGGGCTTAGATTGTCTCTTAAGGGTAGAGCCATCAGGGCATTTATAATTATCAAATAGTTTGTCAAAAGCTTCCTGTCACTGTAGATGTACTTGTAGTCTCTTCAAATGTAAGCGCCCTTTGTGACAGCCCGCATGGAAATTTTGTGTTGCATGCGAGGAAGAGGAAACAGCAATATAGATGAGAGACCATTGAAGAAGGCGCTCTTCAAAGCAAGTTTGTATGTAGAGGACCGCAAGCCTCCCTGTAGAATGATGTAGAAGAATGGCTCCCCTGCTACTATTTGTTAGAGATGGCAGTGGGCACTCCAAATTTGGAGCCCATTGACATAGCATCCATTCCACTCTTGCCGCTTGTGATGCACACACAATGGATAAATGTAGGCTTGGTCTTGGGTAGTGCACAATTGGCTGCATGCACAAGAAGTTTTGGACAAATTCTCACAATAATTCCCACATTGTGACTTACCTCAACATCTTGAGTTTCTGTGAGAGAAACTCACAGAAACCCCAGTGGGGGGGCCGATGGTCCCCTGCCCCCAATCGTACCTAGCTAGGTATGTGGTGCCTCTCGAGCAGAAGCTCATGATGTTATGCATTGTATGAAAAACATTGAAAAAGACTCCATTTTCCTACATGACAATATTTCTAAATCTTCTTGTGATGTAGACAAGACGAGATAAGTTACCGTGGATTACACTGGGTGGATGTTGTGAGGCAACAGGTGGTGTGAGCATGGGACTCGGGAGGAACCTCTATACAGGCGATGGATTCTTCATGTGGTGTGTCAATAGCTTGGTGTGGACTACACGAGCTTCAAGGTCATGGGCAACTAGGCTACATGCGGTTAGCTTTAAAAGGGCTTGGAGTTGGAAACTTGGCAGGTATGGGCTATAGTGCTTCTTGTGTGTGTGCTGCAGAAAGGTTTGATTTGCGAGTGGTGGTGAGGTAACTCTTGAATGGCCTGGACAACGAGCTGGTTAGCGAGTTCAATCTTCACACTGCTCTTTGGAGGATTTGACTTCACAATGGATTTCCCTTTCTCAGGCATCAAAATATGATAATTTTTCTTTAAATGACCTGTTTTGTGGCAATCGTAGCATTCCACGTTACGCATATCGCCTCTACGGCTCTTGCTACAACCATTTTTGCGATCTTTAGAATGACCACAACTATGACTACAACCTCATTCCTTACAATAACCACCACTATCCACATATGCATCTCCATGCCCACTAGAATCAAGAAATTGAAGGTGTGCAAAGCACTTGTAATATCATTGAATGCAAGTATCTCATCAATTGCAGAATTACTAATGGTTGTATTCAACATATCCCATGATGATGACAAAGAGCATAGGAAGAAGATGGATTTCATCTCATTATCAAAATTAATCCCTTCAAAGTAAGATGTGTAAACAAGGTACTGAATTCATTCAAATGTGAACAAACACTACTACCCTCTTTCATTTTTAAACACATAAGCTTCTTCATAAGAAACACTTTAAGTTCGAAGTTACAATCACATGTTGAGCATAAAGACTCCCATTTATCCTTCGCATTGGTGCATACATCAAGCCAAGATGCATATGACAAGCCATATCCTCTCTGAAAAACGTAGAGTCTGAAAACACTTGTGTGCACGAAGGTAGTTATCCTTAACAAATAAACTCCACCTGTAAAGTCGTCGTCAAAATCTCCACCTTGACCCGAATAAAGTCTTCGGTCAAAACTCCAACGGTAACACCATATGTGATGTCGATGCAAAAACCTCCATCTGTGAGCAGTGTGTTTGGGAAAATAGTTTTTTGAGACTCTATGGGAGCAAAAAGTACACTCCATTGCACTCTCTCAGAGAAATCGGAGAGTTTTTTTGTATCTACAAATAGTACGTAGGGGTGTCGAAATGAAAAATGCATGCAAGAATGATGTCAATGTTGTAGAATGATTCTTGGAGATAGATAGTAGATGGTGAACACATGAAGGATACCAAAGATCGACGGGATGCAAGGAGGCTGATTGTCAAAAATCGAATCGATTCGTAAGCCGAGAACTGTAGAGAGTCAAATCCAATACCGAAAATGCTATAGCTAAAAGCTACCTTTTATTTGTTGCGCAGATGAAGATTTTGAGGTCAAAAACAACTTCAAAAAGGGGGGTATGACCCCAAGATTCTTGCTAGGAATACTCTTGAAACAACGCGGAAGCTATAGCAACAACCAAAACCAAAATCTGGGCTGAAATTGTGCACGCATGACACGGATGAGAACTTCAACTCTCTCTCCCTCTCTCACCTGCTATGAGCTCTCCACGAGTCATCCTCTTTCTCTACTTTGATCATCGTGTGGTGCTGCACTTTGTGTTGTGTGCTATCGAGCTCACTCAGAGCTCTACTTCTCTCTGCACACAACCTTAATCCATCCAAGCCTTACTTTGCAGGTAGAGGGAGCACACACGCACGCGGGAGGGGAAGATCTGCCATCATCATATTTATAATACCACGTGTGAGTGCATGCAGAGCGTGCATGTGGCGAGTGTGGGAAGGAGAATACACATAGCATGTGGTGGAGTGCAGAATGAGGCGAAACCTCATCCATTCATTATTGTTCTATTGTACCAATTAGTGAATTATGTTAGTTATGGTATAGCATGAAACCCCAACAAGACTCTACAAGAGATGTCAACTTGGCTTATGTGCCTAGACAAAAGAACTCTGCCAATTTTTTGACAAAGGCTCTATCATGAGAAACTCAAAGCTTTAGGCTTACTACCTTTTGTGGATTAGTCACACAAGATCTGACAGCTTCCTATGTATTCGCATCTCACAAAGAGTATTCGCATCTCACAAAGAGTATTCGCATCTCATTCGAAAAATAACCCATCCTCCCCTTCCCTCTATGATTCTCTTGTGAGCCTCAAACTACGAAAGTCCGGTCTCCGTTAGCATCCACCACCCCAGCATAGCGAAATAACTCATGCTTTTCTGCCTCTATTCCCAAAAGGCTTTATGAAAGCCTTCACAACACGTGCTGATGCAAGAATCCACCTGTTACCTCTCCTCTTCTTCAGAGGCTAAACAATGCGGATATTTAGGCATCCCATGATTCTTGGATATTTGAGCCAAAAGAATGTCTAGCCATTTCTGCTTTAATGGTAATCCTTGATCACGTACGACAGGTACACATACGAAGACGTGCGGTACTAATCGAACTTAAAAAAATTAGACATACGTAGACATAACGTACGATGCAAAAAAAAATTCATACGCCTTTACGGACTACAAGAGAGACTAAACCAAGAAGTTTTCAAACTCATAAGTTAAAACATGATAGATCATATGAGTCATGACATAGACCTTAGTACTTAATACTGAGTACTTACAACTTATGTCTTCAAGTTAGAACACGAAAGATTTGTCCATGGACATTGGAAAGCTCTCATCACCGGAGTCGTGGTCCAAGCTTGAGCTTGAGGTAGTTGCATCATCCTCATCACTACATGAATCAGATGCAATAGATGCAAGATCATAATCTCCCTCACTAAGGATGTTGCCCTCATCATCAAACTTTGGCTCTCTAGGATCTGCAAGCCTAGAAATGGGCACATTCTCCAAAGTGGTGGCCGCCATAGTAGATCCCCTACCCAAGCCTCGCCGCACATAGGTCATGGGTGTTTGAGCCAATGCAACAATTGGGCTCTTGGTCAAACGCAGTCAAGATTGAAAGAAAGAAAGAAAAAAAAAACGGTAGAGTCCTATACGGAACGTACGAGTCATTCGGTACAATACGAGACGTACGAATTGTTCCATACGCCGTACGAGGACAACCCTGTATAGCTATGGACTTTATCATGGATCTTTCAAGAGCAATCAAGAAATAATGGAATCTGGATGTTTGTGAATAGCATCAGTGAGCAAGCTCATTTCATAAAGATTTCGTACCGGTATATACTCATCCATTTACTTTGTAACTAGGAGAGTCTGAAGTATGACGATCATACTTTTTTGGCACACCACAAAACACGGACATACATAAGCTTCCCCCACTACTTTCTGTCTCAGCGGCCTTGCCACACAAATGGCTAAATGTTGGTAAAGATGCATACCGAATCAAGGAAAAAAGACGTTCTCTCTGGAACGTAAAACACCCCATATGCTAGAGGAATCCAATTCTGCAGGGTACATCTTCTAGACAGGTTCTACTTACTGGTGATACTATAGTGACAGCATCCACTTTGTATTAGATGCAGTATATGATGAAAGTGACAAAAGATTCAAGAATCATTTAGCTACTTGCTTCTGAGTGTAACAAACTGCTGACGTGTCAAAGCCTAAAGAATGGAGCCAACTTACAAATGTGGCTGAGGGGCCTAAACCCTAATTTCTACCAGAAACCCTAACTGCTGAAACCCTAATTCTGAAAACCCTAACCCTAAAACCTGCAAAAACCCTAATCCTAACCCTAAGGGCAACAGACAGATTCCAAAAATTGCGTTGACATGATGACATGGCAGGCTATACGGATTTCCGTGATTTACGCTGGCAGCTTTTGGCTTTGCTTTTGGACCAAAAGCTTTTGAGTTTTTTGTAAAAAAAAGCTTTTTACTGTAATTGCTTTTTAGGCCAAGGGCCTTTAAATATGAGGCTAGGGCTCATTCTCTGGCATGCTTCCTGGAGAAGGTGCATAGTCTGGAGTACCGGCTTGTACTATGTTGATGCAATATAAAGAAATACCGAAAGGGACGCCAAGGTTTGGGGCCAATACTCTCTGGGGTGGAATTCCGCCACTCTGTGTCGCGTGTCGTCTCTTTCTATTTCAGTTCAGTTGTTAAAAGTCTATTCAGTCTGTTCTTTTCTATTGGCACGTGGTGCCCACCTTGTGACAATGGTATCAGAGCATCAGGCGTGTTGCTTTTCTGAAAGCATACCGGTCCTACAAAAGAGGAGACAGAGCTTTTGGAATTTTAATTGAGGTATCTTCGCGCTCCCGGACTTATTAGCCACTCCCACCCTTACTTCATCGTGCATCGGGCGCGCTCCCGTCTTCACCGCAGTGTCTTACAGGGCATAAGCCAATTAAGATCACTTGCAAAAGAAGGATCCAAGGTTTGTTTTGAATCATTGTTTTTCTCAAAGGCAATGCCATGCAGATGTTGATAGCTACCAAGCAGCATACTCCAAGTACTTGGCAAGCTTTCAAGAAATTTTTTGCCCGAAGTTATATGGTTTTTGACATCTTCCTTTGGAGTGCAACTTCTGCCAGAGTGGGGTATCCTGAAATGCTTGCCATGGAAACCCTAGCAGATTATATCTTGAAATTTCTCAACATCTCTCAATAGATGTCTCTTCACGAGCAAATGACCTTGGAGGTCCAGTGCGATTGCTATCTTGGGACTACCGTCACCGTCAAAGAAACACTATTTGTCCAAGAGCTGATGGACCATGCTGTGCATGGCTACGACTTCATGGAAGGAACCTAACCCTAATTTTTGGTACAGGTTTCAAGATGGAAAGTCAGTCGACTTTTTGAGCTCGATCGATGTTGAGATTGTTTTTTTAAGTTTTGAGTTCTGTTTGATCTTGTTTGGTGATCCTGTTTGGAATTTGTTTGAAATGGATGGTATCTGTTTTGGACCTGTTTTGGTGCCGATTTGAATTGTTTGACTCTGGTTTGATGCTGGTTTCAATGATTGGTGATTTTACTCCCGGGTGGAGAAGTGAGAAATTTTGTTTTGGTATTGTTTGAACCTCGGAACAACGCAGGCCGATGCCTGGGGAGCATTTGGTTGTATGCTTGTAAAATAATTGTTGTTGTGACTCCCGACCCGGACCTGGATGGTTATGCGGGAGGAGTATTAAGAAGTCTGAGAAGTGGTTACTCTCAGCACCTCCAAACGACGCAGGCTGCGGTCTGGGGGACGTTTGGTTGTAAAAGGCCTCTATATCTCCCAACCCGGACCTTTTTAGGTTATGCAGGAGGAGTGATGAGGAAGTCGTTGAATATTTCCCGGTCCGGACCTTGTTAGGTTATGCGGGAGGAGTGTTCATCGGCGGCTTTATGTTTCTATGTCTTGTAACATGCATATGTAAGCATTTGTGTTGCATTGTGATGTGCCAACTACTGAATATTCCTAATTGGATGAGATTGCCTGGGTATGTAATTTTAGTGCATCAAGACACCCGTGGAAGATCAGTACGGTCTGGGTGTGATGGCTAATTTTACTACGCCGGAATATCAAAAGTTCCGATCTGGACGAAAGGAGAAGCTAACTCCTTGATCAATACAGCCGAAAGGAGAAGCTAACTCCTTGATCAAAAGAGCAGAAAGGAGAAGCTAACTCCTTAATAAAAAGAGCAAATTGATTGTCCCTCGGAATGACCCTCAAAAATTTTTGAACTAACTTGAGTTGTTTTGCAGATATGCTGTAATCTCGGAGAGTAATTACTCTCTTTCAAGAAGGGGAGATGTAACAAACTGCTGACATGTCAAAGCCTAAAGAATGGAGCCAACTTACAGATGTGGCCGAGGGGCCTAAACCCTAATTTCTACCAGAAACCCTAACTGTTGAAACCCTGATTTTGAAAAACCTAACCCTAAAACTTGCAAACCCTAATTCTGAAAACCCTAACCCTAAAACCTGCAAAAACCCTAGCCTTAACCCTAAGGGCAACAAATAGATTCCGAAAATTACGCTGACATGATGACGTGGCACGCTGTACGGATTTCCACGTTTTACGTTGGCTGATGACGTGGCACGCTGTACGGATTTCCGTGATTTACGCTAGCAGCTTTTGGCTTTGCTTTTGGACCAGAAGCTTTTGAGTTTTTTTTAAACAAGCTTTTTACTGTAACTGCTTTTTAGGCCAAGGGCCTTTAAATATGAGGCTAGGGCTCATTCTCTAGCATGCTTCCTGGAGAAGGTGCAGAGTCTGGAGTACCGGGTTGTACTGTGTTGATGCAATATAAAGAAATACCGAAAGGAGCGCCAAGGTTTGGGGCCAATACTCTCTGGGGTGGAATTCCGCCACTCCATGTCGCATGTCGTCTCTCTCTATTTCAGTTCAGTTGTTATTGAAGTGCTAAAAGTCTGTTCAATCTGTTCTTTTCTATTGGCACGTGGTGCCCGTTTTGTGACACTGAGATTCTTCCTTGACCCTTATGGTGGCGCGGGGGGGGGGAGAGAGAGAGAGAGAGATAGAGATCACTCTACAATGGGGTTCCAACCAACCCTCGCAGGGACCCCCCTCCCTATTACCAAAGTGGTAATTTGCAATAAAAAGATGAGTACAAGCGATCACACTTTGATGCTCATGCAATGTTGATACCTTCAATAAGGATGACCTTCGATAAGGATCCAACCATTAGATGACCTGGCCATAACATCTAACCATAACATCATATATCATGGCATAACCTATGTACATATCATATAGTAGTCATAACATATCAACATACCTTCAACTCGGTAACCCCAAAATGTCGAAGACAAAATGGATGACTCTTATCTCAATCTGTCTTAATCTGTGACAAGGGAGTGGAATGGCTCCCTTCTTGTGCAACGTGCATTGCACCAGACTCAATTGTTGAATCGATGCACACTCTTGGAATGGTCTCAGCCAAACCGAAGGCCTCAAGGTAAAGCTCTAACATCGGAGGACTCCACCGTCTACTTCTCGTTAAGAGCAGGGTGATTCCTAAACTTGACCAAGTACTTCCATGCTAGGTTATAGTTGCCAAGAAACTGATTTCTTAAACTGAGAAACTTCACAAAGAGTTTCTTAGCTTAAGAAACTCGTTTCTTAAACTAAGAAACTTCAAGTTCAAGAAACTTCACAAGCGTTTCGAAACATCTCTTGGACATTTCAAAGGCTAATGCTTTATACTTCGTCCAAAGTAAGTGTTATGATATCTATATTGCTTTGGTTCAAGTTTTGAGCTTAAAAGTGTCTTCTTACTCTCTTAATCTTTCACAATGGATTTGTGTGTCAATGGGTAGTATGTGTAAGCTTTGCACTTACATGTTTATGATATTTTATTCATGGTTGGTGTCAAACTTTTGTAGTGGCCTTTCATAGTCTAGGAAAACTGTTTCGATACTTTTGAAACACGTTTCATGCAAAACTTTTCAAAACCTTGTGGCTACTATGCCCTCCACTTCCTTTCCTTGCTCCTTAGGTATAGGAATTTCCTCAGTTTCTTCCACCTCTCGTTGCTCATTTGGCTCACTATCCTCTTAAGTAAAGATTTGTGGAAGTGTTAAGATTTTCACCATTTCACCTTATAGAGGAAGCAAAGCTCAGAATGACAATTATGAGCCGAGTAAAAGACCTTTTAGAGAAAGGTTTGATCCAACCCAATTCTTTACCTTTCTATTCTCCAATGTTGCTTGTGTTATTGTTAGGTGCAACGGAATGATTGTTCGCGCTTTGCTCAAGATGAGTGCTCCGAACTGTGCTCAAGGTTCCTTTTAGTTCTTATGGAAGGGAGAGCCTTCCGTTCTTAATGGAAATTGCTAGATCACAAACAAAGTGAATGGACACTGTGCGTGCAAGTGTATGAGACTGAGAGATAGAGAGAGAAGAGAGATACGACACCAGAGACGTTGTAAAACCCTCCTCCAAAGGCCCCACTCTCGTCGACGAGAGTGGTCTACTTTTTGATTGCACAAAGTGGTACAATGCGTATGCAATGGACTGATGCAACTTGGACTATGCCGATGACGACGACGATGATGACGACGACGACTTGATGGCTGAAATCTGAGATCTTCTAACTGCTGAATTTCGGGACTGTTTCGGTGGCTGGAAATGACTGTTTTGGCTGCGTTTTCATGGCTGAAAATGGGGGATCTCTGCAATGCTTCAAGGGGTTACTTTGCTACTGTGTCTAATGCTGAAAACGCTGCGTATCTGCTGCAGGTTGGGGCTGAAACTCAAAAACGCTGATGCATGGCTGAGCGTTAGTAAAAACGCTGGCAGATGAACTCCAAAAACGCTAGAAGAGCTGAGATTGGAAAACGCTAGCAAGTTGGGATTGCTTGCGATGAGGGGAATCTGCAGTGGCTAGGGGATGCTGGTGATGGTGGCGATCCTGCAATGGATGGAAGCGCCAGAGGTCTGGAAATGCCAACGAAGATGGGGATCCAAAAACGCTAGGGGTGCTGAGGGGGTATTGCTGAGAAGTTGCCTGTTGAGCAGGAAGCTCCTTCTGCCTCTTCTGCCAGAAAGTGCTAACTTGGGTTTGCTTATATAGTAACTTAGCAAAATTGCCCTACCTACTTTTGTTGGAAAGTCGCTTAAAAATAATAAGTGAAAATAACCAAAAATAGGAGAAATAGGCTAAATGCATTGGAAAATTCCCCTGACTGAATCTGATGGATTCTGAAGGGAATACTGATGATCATGCTGTGTGCAACCAGAGGATATGCATCTACACTCAGTGACAGGGCATGCACGATCTACGAATAGACTCACAAAAGTGCCAGATCACTGCTAATCTAGACTTGACTGGACGGACTTAACCCTGATCGTGCTGTAGCTTGTCCACGGACACATAGGGTTGGGATGTGTCACGTGACATCCCCTTCTTTTCAAAGTGAGATACTGGTACCGAATTGTATTGTGTCGAGGGAGATCGCCAATAGCATCCGGAATCTTCGAAGGGACTCTTCGCCGGCCCACTCTGATGTGTGGGTCGAGCGGTACTTGAACTTCATAAAGGTCAGCAACGCTTGCTTCTTTGGGCCGCGCCGAACGCGACACAATGTTTTCTGTGGCTCCTTCCTTGCTTCAACTTCGTTTAGAGACCTACTTCTTTCGTCTTCAAGAATCTCTATGGCTAAAAATACCTGAAACCATTTCCAACACAAAACCATGAACGTACCCATTCCATGTAAAGAGAAGGAAAAATATATTGTCTTCTCTAAAGACTGTGTATGCAATGTAGATGAACATAAAGACGGAGTGACAACCCATTCATCAAACACATGCAAACAATGAGACCGAATCTTTCTCTTGTGATCTAGAGCAATCAACTATGGCAATTCACAACGGAAATGCCTATGCTTGGTGCTCATACTTTTATGTGCTCGTTCTACCACTGTGTCATGCCAAGGAAGAGACATGGAATGTGACTTCCTTACATACAGACTTTTCAACTTTTCATCACTATGATCTTTGGTTCTTAGTTCTCGAGGAACTTGGGTTCTTGAGGGTCTTGGTGCTTGGGTTCTTGGGTTCTTAAGGATCTTGAGGTTTTCTTTCGCTTGCAAATCGCGTTGAGAAGGATCTTCTCTTCACCCGAGTTCTACTCCTTTCTGCGGGCGCACCCCTTGGCGGCCTTGCGCTCACACCAAGGTTGCTTTTTCCCACCTCACGTCGATTGGCCGGCCATCAAGTGCACGGTTCGCTCTCAATGAGTGAAAAGAGGCACAAGGGGAGGCTGGACAAGCCCTTCTTTCTTGGGATTCCTGTCACTCTTCAACAAAACGATTAGGAATCGACACGCCCAAGCGAACTTGGTTTCGTGCAACCTCGACAAGCAAAAAAAATTCTTGTGGTTCTTGTGGTTCTTTCCTTAAATGATACAGAACACAGCCAAAGCTCTGATACCAATGTTAGGTGGAGCGGAATGATTGTTTGCGCTTTGCTCAAGATGAGTGCTCCGAACTGTGCTCAAGGTTCCCTTTAGTTCTTATGGCAGGGAGAGCCTTCCGTTCTTAATGGAAATTGCTAGATCACAAACAAAGTGAATGGACACTGTGCGTGCAAGTGTATGAGACTGAGAGATAGAGAGAGAAGAGAGATACGACACCAGAGACGTTGTAAAACCCTCCTCCGAAGGCCCCAATCTCGCCAACGAGAGTGGTCTACTTTTGATTGCACAAAGTGGTACAATGCGTATGCAATGGACTGATGCAACTTGGACTATGCCGATGACGACGACGACTTGATGGCTGCAATCTGAGATCTTCTAACTCTGAATTTCGGGACTGTTTCGGTGGCTGGAAATGACTGTTTTGGCTACATTTTCATGGCTGAAAACGGGGGATCTCTGCAATGCTTCAAGGGTTACTCTGCTACTGTGTCTAATGCTGAAAACGCTGTGTCTAATGCTGAAAACGCTGTGTATCTGCTGCAGGTTGGGGCTGAAACTCAAAAACGCTGATGCATGGCTGAGCGTTAGTAAAAACGCTGGCAGATGAACTCCAAAAACGCTGGAAGGGCTGAGATTGGAAAACGCTAGCAAGTTTGGATTGCTTGCGATGAGGGGAATCTGCAGAGGCTAGGGGATGCTGGTGATGGTGGCGATCCTGCAATGGATGGAAGCGCCAGAGGTCTCGAAATGCCAACGAAGATGGGGATCCAAAAACGCTAGGGGTGCTGAGGGGGTATTGCTGAGAAGTTGCCTGTTGAGCGGGAAGCTCCTTCTGCCTCTTCTGCCAAAAAGTGCTAACTTGGGTTTGCTTATATAGTAACTTAGCAAAATTGCCCTACCTACTTTTGTTGGAAAGTCGCTTAAAAATAATAAGTGAAAATAACCAAAAATAGGAGAAATAGGCTAAATGCATTGGAAAATTCCCCTGACTGAATCTGATGGATTCTGAAGGGAATACTGATGATCATGCTGTGTGCAACCAGAGGATATGCATCTACACTCAGTGATTGGGCATGCACGATCTACGAATAGACTCACAAAAGTGCCAGATCACTGCTAATCTAGACTTGACTGGACGGACTGAACCCTGATCGTGTTGTAGCTTGTCCACGGACACATAGGGTTGGGATGTGTCGCGTGACAGTTATAGAAAGATGATTGGATTGGGTTGTAGATGCTTGGATCTGCGAGGCTAAGGGCTGAAAACTGAAAACGCTCGCTAAGCTTTGAGGCTAAATCTGAAAACGCTAAATTGTGGTGGAGATGGTAGCGTTGGGGCTGATTTGCTACACCGAGGTGTCTCCTCCAAAAAATGATGATGGCTTTGTGTGGATGCAAAACACTAGGGTTGTGTGGATGCTGAGAAAATCCCGAGTAGTAGAAAAAGGCCAAGGGTTGCTTGTATTGCTGGTACTTGTACTGCATGTACTAAGATGTGTGTTGAAGAGGTGACCCCCAAGGCCACCTATATAGGTAAAAGAAGCTGGGTCGAGCAGATGTTATGTAACGAGATGTAACCACGTGCCAACAGAAAAAAACCAGACGGAACATACTTTTAAGCACTTGAACCACGTCTGTTCTTTTCCCAGCGGAAAAGAACAGATGGAACAAACTTTTAAGCACTTCAACAATAGATTAACTGAAAGAGATGCACGACATATGAGGCGTGGAGTGGCAGAGTTTCACCCCAAGAGAGCATAGCCCCAAACCCTAGCGCCCCTTTCGGTATTTCTTATATTAATTCAACACTTTGCAACTCGGGCAACACCTCTCTACACCTTCCACGCGGTCGGATGCTAGAGAGTGAGCCCTCACGTCATATTTACAAGCCCTTGGACAGAAAAGCAGTTTACATGAAAAACCTCGAGTCTAAAAGCACCTAGCCTCCCAAAAGCTAGCGCCCTTGGGGGCTGTCCGTAAAGCAACGCCACCTCATCAATTTTGTAAAACACTGCATCCGTACAGTGCCATGTCAACATGTCAACGGAAAATCCGGTATCTCCGTATTGTCTTGCCACGTCATCAACTGTCCACACAGATCTTTCGTGAGTGTGTATTTTAATGCTTAGCTGATCAAACGAGGTACTATAAGCTGGGAGAACTTTATTATTTGGCCCACTTGGCGAGGATCTGCAAATTGGTAGAAACTTCTTCTTCTGCTAGGGTTTAGGCCCCTCTGCCGAGATCTACAGGTTGGTAAGGGTTAGGTTTGGGAAACCCTAAGCCGTCAAGTCTTCAATGGCTTGACACATAAACAGTTTGTGACATCCCCCCTTCTTGAAAGAAGAGTAATAGTCCGCGATTCAGTATATTTGTAAAACAACGCAAGTTAGCTCAAAAATATCGAGGGTCATTTACGAGGGACAATCAATTTTCTCGTTCCATATCGGAGCTCCTGATATTCCGACGTAGCAAAATTAGCCATCACACCCAAACCGCGCTGACCTTGAACAATTTTCTTAATGCACTAAAATTACATACCCACGCAATCTCATCCAATAAGGAATATTCAATGGTTGACACATCACAATGCAACACAAATGCTCACATATGCATGTTCCAAGACGCAATGAACAACATCGTTGGGCACTCCTCCCAGACAAACGGTCTTAGGCATGAAGCTACTCAACGACTACCTCGTCACTCCCCCCGCAAATAAACTAAAAAGGTCCGGGCCATGAGTCCAAAGGACTGATACAACCAAACGCTCCCCAGACCCGCAGCCTACGTCGCTCGGAGGTTTTAAGCATACAACTAAACGCTCCCCAGACACCCGGTCTACGTCGTTCAGAGGTTTTATAGCGTAGAACGAAACGCTTCCCAAACACTTGGTCTGCGTTGTTCCGAGGTTATCAAGCATATAACGAAACGCTCCCCTAACACCCGATCTGCATCGTTTCGAGGTTTCAAACATTATCAAACACTTTTGTTCTTCAGTACTCCACCTGGGAGGAGATCACAAATCATTGAAACCAATATTAAAACCAAAGTCGAGTAGTTCTCAAATCAGCACCAAGACAGATTTAAAACACATACAATCCATTTCAAACAATACTTCCTCAAACAAACTTAAAAAAGTATCGTAATCAAACTTGAAAGCATTTTCTATGCCTATCGAGCTTGAAAAGACGACTCGCTTTCCATCATGAGACCTTCATCAAAACTAGGGTTAAATTCCTTCAAGAACGTTGTAGCCGACTATAACATGGTCCATAAGCCCTTGAATAGTGAAAACTCGCTTAAACGGACAGTGAGCTTGTAGGGATGATGGTATACCAATCACCCTCGGCCTCCAAGGTCATTGGATAGATGTCGAGAATTTTCAAGTTGTAATATGCTAGGGTTTCCATGGCAAGCATTTCAAGATACCCCCCTCTACCAAAAGCTGCACTCCAAAGGGAGATGTCAAATGGCATGTAACTTCGGGTAAAAATTTTCTTGAAAGCTTGCTAAGTCCTTGGAGTGTGCGGCTTGGTAGCTAAAGACATCCACCACTACATGGCACTGCCTCTAAGAAAATCGGTGTCTCAAAAAATCTTTGATTCGTCTGAGTAAGTCCCCATGGCATAGATGCTGTCACATTGTTGCAAATTGTTTCTTTGGATCTTTCTCTACCGGAAAGCAAGAAAAATTTCTTGTGAAATCCGGAAGCACCATCTTGCTCTATCTACTCTCTAGAAAGACCAGTATGCTTTCAGAAAAGAACACAACTGAAGCTCTAATACCACTATAACGGGATGGCACCATGTGCCAATGGAAAAGGACAGACGGAACCAACTTATAAGCACTTCAACAATAACTGAACTGAAAGAGATGCACGACACACGAGACATGGAGTGGCGGAGTTCCACCTCAAGAACGCACTCCCCCAAACCCCGACGCCCCTTTCGGTATTTCTTTATATTGTTTCAACACTTCACAGCTCACGCAACACCCCTCTGTACCTTCCACGCACTAGGATGGTAGAGAGAGAGCCCTTCGGCCATATTTAAAGGCCCTTGTCTAAGAAGCAGTTTACATGAAAAGCTTGGAGTCTAAAAGCAACTGGCCTCCCATGCGCTTGGGGGCTGCCTGTAAAGCAACGCCACGTCATCAATTCCGTAAAACGCCATGTCCGGATGGGGTACTGTAAGTTGGGAGAACTCTATTATTTGGCGCACTCAACGAGGATCTATAAGTTGGTAGGAACTTCTTCTTCTTCTTCTTCTTCTTCTTCTAGGGTTTAGGCCTCTCGGTCAAGATCTGCATGTTGGCTAGGGTTAGGTCTAGGAAATCCTAAATTGTTGAGCCTTCAGTGGCTTGACACGTCAGTAGTTTGTGACATCCCCCCTTCTTGAAAGAAGAGTAATCTTCCGCAATTACAATATATCTACAAAACAACTCAATTTAGCTCAAAAATATCGGAGGGTCATTCCGAGGGACAATCAATTATCTTGTTTCATATCAGAGCTCTTGATATTCCGGCGTAGCAAAATTAGCCGTCACACCCAGACCCTGCTAATCTTGAACGAGCATCTCAATGCACTAAAATTACACACCCAAGCAATCTCACCCAATTAGAAATATTTAGTGGTTGACACGTCACAATGCAGCACAAATGGTCACATATACATGTTACAAGACACAACGAATAGCACCCCTTCTTGAAAGAAGAGTAATCTTCCGCAATTACAGTATATCTACAAAACAACTCAATTTAGCTCAAAAATATCGGAGGGTCATTCTGAGGGACAATCAATTTTCTTGTTTTATATCAGAGCTCTTGATATTCCGGCGTAGCAAAATTAGCCGTCACACCTAGACCCTGCTAATCTTGAACGAGCGTCTCAATGCACTAAAATTACACACCCAGGCAATCTCACCCAATTAGAAATATTTAGTGGTTGACACATCACAATGCAACACAAATGGTCACATATACATGTTACAAGACACAACGAATAGCACCGCTGAACACTCCTCCCCGACAAACGGTCTTAGGCATGAAGCTATTCAACAACTACCTCGTCACTCCTAATACCACTGTAACAAGATGACACCACATGCAAACAGAAAAGAACAAACGGAACAAACTTTTAAGCACTTCAACAATAGATGAATTGAAAGATATGCACGACACATGAGACGTGGAGTGGCAGAGTTCCATCCCAAGAGAGCACTGGCCCCAAACCCTGGCGCCCAAAAAATTTAATCGTGGAATATTTGGAGGTCAGGTAGATTTCGATCATCCCTATATAGGGAAGGGAGGAGAGGCCCCATGAGGCCAGATTGTGCAAAGCCATTATAGCTCTTGCTTGCAAATATTGGCCCGCAAAGCTTGGCGACTTTCTCACTCTCTCCACTCTCTGCTGCGTCTTTCTCTCTCCTATTCTCCTCACTCTCTCTCAAGACTTGATGGGCAAAGTCACATGACAAAAGGCTTGCACTCACCTTAGTAAGATCCAGCGTACTAAAAATATGAAAACAACTAAGAGAGTTAAATAGCAAAACATAGATAATGGTGTTTGTTGAAGGGATCACGATGTAATGTACTTATCGTGTTAGTGACAATGCCCTTAGGGAGCTACCATGAATCTTCTCGTTTTCTAAAGAAGTATGTGCAACAAGATAAACATTCAAATGCTGCACAGCCAGTAAAAAAGCTGATGCCTTGTCCATCAGCATAAGAGGGACAGATAAACTGTTCATAAATCTTTGTGACCTTGAAATACACTTTATAAAAAGTAACATACAACACAAATTCCTTCATAAATAAGTTGGCTAAAGTCAGGTGCAAAAAACGGAGCTCCAATGTCTTTCTCACATAAGTTTAAGCCAATAAACCTTTCAGACTCATTCCATGTTCGACTCACCCACAGCCACCATCTATAAAAATAATAATGAGAGGCACAGAAAATTTAAAACGCATGGACCCCTTCTATGGAAAAATTCAAATGATATGTCAATAGGTTTTTTTTTTCTGCAGCCTCAGTACCATAACTTTAGAACATCAATCAAACTCAACTAATGAGCAGGTACACAAGAGTAAATTGGACTGTATTCTTGGAACACAAATCATAACAGTATATATATGCCATGATATGCGCATGCATTGTCAAATAAAACGCTACAGCAATATAAAAACTCAGATACATGCATTCTTCTTACAGAACGGGGTACATTTCAAGAGAAGCTACAAAAATGAGGGGCCGTATAAAAGAACAAAAACTTGCATTGGCCAGTTCAGCAGCTTATTGTGATTCACTATGTTTGAAATGAGCCCCATGTTAGATGAGTACATAAAAATGTGGCTACTAAGTTTTGCCATGGGGAGAACCAAAGCCAGCAGTGACACAACACAAACTTGCATTGGCCAGTTCAGCAGCTTATTGTGATTCACTATGTTTGAAATGAGCCCCATGTTAGATGAGTACATAAAAATGTGGCTACTAAGTTTTGCCATGGGGAGAACCAAAGCCAGCAGTGACAAAGCATTGGCGTACCTGCTGCGCACAAAGAGAGTAAGATTTGATGGCATCTTGGCACCTGAGAGGATCATCTCTGTTTTCAGTGAGGCATTTGATGCAAGCCCTCTGCTCATCAGGACAAGGAAAGGGCTTTGGCTCGGGAGGGCGGTACTGTTTGGTTTGGAGTTCTTTGGCTCGTCTCTGCACTTCCTCCCGCTCCACCTCTTCTTGCTTCCGCAAGCTCTCCACTGCATGTGCACATTCTGCAGCAACCTTTCGGTAAGGAGCAAGTGCAGCATTGTCATCATCATGGCGATGACCATGCCAAGGCTTGTTTGCAGCTGCTAGGAATCCATCGGAGGGTGTTTGATGTAAGAGTTGGGGGGGCTCTTCAGGTCCCGACGGTTGGTGAGGCTCCGGTCTGCGAGGCCTGTGAGTTCTCCTAAACAAGAGCCTCTTCTGACGCTCGTACATCTCGGGCTCTGTCACCTTGAAGACGAGCTCGGGGTCGATCTGAATGGCGAACTTCCCTGACATTTCTGACCAAGGCGGGACGTTACCCCCACACCCTGTGAGTGTTCAAAAAGACGATGTAGACTCTAGAGGTATTTGAGAGAGAGAGAGAGAGAGAGAGAGTTTTGTACCATGGAAAATTAGAAATACAAGGGGAACTAGAGTGCTTCGTTAGCTGTGTTAGCATCGAATTAAGATTGAGCAAAATATTACAAACTATATATGCCATTTTAACACTTCTCAAGTAAAAAATAATCAATTATTTGATGCTATTAATTATGTTTAAGATATTTATTGATTGGGAGGAGAGACATCAAAATGAAGAGAGAGAGAGAGAGAGGCTACCGATTGCCGTGGTTTAGAGGTGTACCTTGCAAAAATGAGATACCGATCGTAATGCTTCAGAGCGGTACCTTGCAAAAAAACACGAGGAGGGTTAGAGGTTTGTCAAGCTTAATGTTCGTAATCATACAAGATGTCAATGTTATTAATGGTTTGTTGTTTCATTTTTATAACATGCCAAGTTTCCTTGCGTGGGGGAGTTTGCACAGTCCTCACCAATTTGTATAATACGAGGGAACGTGCCAAGTTTCCTTGCATAGGGAAGTTTGCACAGTCCTCTCCAATTTGTATAATACGAGGGAATGTGCCATTCCCATGGTAGCGTGCAATTTTCAGTGTGTTCATTAACTGCGTTCTTAGTGTCAAAAATGTCAAAAATCACAGAATGATAATGCTTACTCACCGCGCGATTGAATGTCTGTCGTCGATGCACCTTGCATCAACGATGTTGGGCATCTCCTGTTCTTAACCCGCTGCAAGAGACCACATCCCAAGGAGGATGAAGGAGATAGGCTTGTGACTATTTGGGTGGAGGAACTTTTGGAAGAAGCTGGCATTTTTATCTTTTAGCTTGTACCAGTTCAGACCCTACTGAAATTCACTCGTCACTTCATATGTCCAAATCTGGTGGAAGCAAGAAGGATGGTGCTGACAGCTGTGAAAGGCAACAGTGGGCAGTCAACATCAACTGGTGTAAAAAGTTCAAACCAGATTATTCCTACCGTCTGCACTATAAGTTTGGAAACTTGGCAACATCATTGCAAGCAATAATTACATCAAGGAAAGCGGGTCTAAACCTTTACGATCAGAATGAGTTGTGTGAGCGAGGACCTTGCATGTGGCATAGTGCATGCGAGACAGAGTTGGTGGAGGTTCGCTTATATGCAAAGCAAGTCGTGGAGATTCGCTATGCAAAGCAGGCTGTGCAGATTCGCTTTATAATGCTGCTGCGTGCGTTTTCGTTGAAAAGTGTCGCCACATGGACGAACCTCCAGCCATAATTTTGAATCTGTGTCTATGCTAACGAAAGTCTAGCGAGAATTTCTCAATTTGCATCTGTAAAAGTAGTCAGAGATTTGTTGGCACATCCATGTTGCACATATCTTGGAATCGATGCACTCCAAGAGATTAACATAGAAAGCTAATCAAGAACTTGTTGTGCTTTCATAAAGGCACCACATTTGGCATAAACTCGAAGAGACTGTGCTTAACAAGATACCCTCACTTCCCATTTGGTTGAAGTAGCCCAAAGCTTCCCAAACACAACAAAGTCGTGCTATAAGAGACCTCCAAGAAATGTCTAGCAAGAATCTCTCAATTCGCATCGGGTAAAAGCGGCCAGAGCCTCATTGCCACATAGCTTCATTGCCACATGCATGTGGAACATATCCTGGAACCAATGCACTCCAAGAGACTGACATAGAAATCTCATCAAGAACATTTTGTGTTTTCATAAAGGCAAGAGCACCACATTTCGCATACATGTCAGCCAACACACATCTTTGTCCAAGACTGCTTGGGCAGCAATCCATGCATTGAGCAAGAATCCTGACTTTGCAGATGGATAAGACAGCCCAAAGCTTCCTTGCGAGAGCCATGTATCTCATATACAGCAATCAATGCACTCTGAAGGTGACATTTTGCATAGAAGGCTCATCGATAACTTTTTGTGCTTTCATACGAACACCTCATCTGGCATACATATGGATCAAAGCATTGACTGAATGTTTATGCAACAGCCCTTGACTCGCAACCACATCGTGAATTCTTTCACTTATTCAAAGATCTTGTATAATGCCACAAGCCTTCCAGGTGGAAGCGTAGGTGATTGCGATTAGAGACAGAACATCCCTTCTCATCTGGTAATATGAGCCCACAACTTCCTTGCCACGACGAGGTTGACCATATCCTACAATCCACTCAGTCCAAGAGATGCCAGCCTAGGGAGGATCCCCATCAAAAACTTATTGTGCTATTGTGATAACACTACATTTGGCATTCATATAGATCAAAGCACCACCAAGCATGGCATCTTGATTCGATAACCCCTGGCTAGCAATCTCATCATGAATAAAGAAATCATACATGTGAAGGTCTTGCGTAAGCTTGCCACGACCAAGTTGACCATATCCTGCAATCCACTCACTCCAAGGGACGACATCCTAAAGAGGACCCCATCAAAAACTTATCGTGTTATCATGACGGCACCACATTTGGCATAGATATAGATCAAAGCACCGCAATCAGCACATTCCAAGAGACGACATTCCGGACAGAAAGCTCTTCAAGCACTTTTTGTGTTTTCTCAAGCGCACCACATTTTGTATACATATCGGCCAAGGTAGTTCCAAGCACGACATCTTTTTTCAAGAGCCTCTGACTAGCAATATAATTGTGAATTTTTGTTCATATCAACATCTTGCGTATAAGAGCCACATGCCTTCAAGATGCATACGTAGGTGATTGCACCTGGTGAGAGGCCCTCGCTTCACATCTGCTAAAACTAGACTAAAGCTTTCTCGCCCTGCTCCTGTGGGGAAAATCTTGCAATTAGTGCATTCCAAGAGTCCACACTCTAGACAGGAAGCTCCTCGACCACTTGCGTAGAGCCACAATGAATTCTCTCACCAATATGAAGGTGTTGCGTCAAGCAACATGACCTCAAGGTGCAAGCATACGTGAATGCATTTGGTTAAAACAAGTTTCCTTGCCACAACCATATTGGAAAATATCTTGCAATCAACACGTTCTAAGTGACATTACCGAGAGGATGCCAATCAAGAATTTTTCATGCTTCCCTGACGGCACCACATTTGGCATACATATAACTAAAGCACTACCAAGCATGCCATCTTTGTCCAATAGACCTCGATTGGAGATCTCGTCGTGAATTTTCTCACCCATGTTGACGTCTTGTGTAAGTAAGGCCACAAGGTTGAAAGGTGCAAGCATAGGTGATTTGCATTTGGAGAGAGCTCTTCCCTTCGCATCCACCAATGAAAGGTGCAGCACAAAGCCAAAAAGGGCATCTCACAATCAACTCGTTCCAAGAGACGACGTTTCAGACGAAATGCTCATTGCCCTTGCTTAGCAGTCTCATCGTCAATATGCTCACCCATGTGAACTTGTGTGAGGCCTTAGGTCATCAGTGTACATGATTGCATTTCAAGAAAGGACTCCATTCATATCTGGTTAAAAGAGCCCAGGCTTCCTTGGCACATCCATGTTGAGCATATTTTGCAATCAATGTGCATCAGGAAACGACATCTGGGGGATAAAAAACCCATCAATAGCTTTGTGAGAGTATCACGTTCGGCATATACACTCACCAATGTGCTGATGGACAGAAAGATCATTAAGAAATTTATGTGCTTTTATAAGGACACCACATTTGACATACATATAGCATTGCCAAGCACAACATGTTTCTTCATTAGCCCTTGACTAGCAATCTCATCGTGGATTTTCAGCCCCAAGTAAAGATCTTGCGTAAGCCTAGTGCTTTCTTAAGGGCACCCCATTTGGCATAATAGCCTTGATTAGTAATCTAGTGCTTTTGTGAGGGCACTATATTTGGCATGATAGCCCATGAATAGTAATCTCACTTTGAATTCTCTCATCTTTTGTAATGCCACATGCCTGCAAGGTGTGGGCATAGGTGATTTCCACATGGAGAGAGGCCTTCCCTTTGCATCCAGTATCCTGCATCAACACGCTCCAAGAGACATTACGGAGAGGATGCCAATCAAGAATTTTTCATGTTTCCGTGACGACACCACATTTGGTATACATATCAACTAAAGCACTACTAAGCATGCCATCTTTCTCCAGCAGACCCTAACTGGCAATCTCGTTGTAAATTCTATTACCCATGTTGACGTCTTACATAAGTAAGGCCACAAGGTTGAAAGGTGCAAACATAGGTGATTTGAATTTGAAGAGAGCTCTTCCCTTCACATCCACTAGTAAAAGCAGTAGAGTGTCTCCTTGCCACAACCATAACAGGCATCCTACAATCAACCTGTTCCAAGAGACGACATTTCAGGTTTACATGTCTAGGAGCACACCACCCTACCCTGCACAACATGGCTTTTCAAAAACCCATGTCTTGGAATCTCATCATGAATCTACTTCCCCCTATCAATAGCTTTGTTTGTGGCACAAGCTTTCAACGTGTAGACGCACGTCACTGCATTTGGCAGAACACCCCTACATTGCATCTGCTCAAGACAATCTAGAACAAATGAACCTCATCCTTCACGTGCATAACCTGCTAACATGATAGTCCATGTTGTCAAGTAGTGTTTTGGCCTCATTAAGCTTGCCACATTGCCACACACAACATGTTTCTACAACAGCCCCCCAATAGCCCCTAATTCCATAGGTGATTGCATTTGAAGAAAGGCCTTTCCTTTGCATCTGGTGAAAATTTTGATTACTTCGTTACTACCACAACCATGTTGGGTATATCCTGTAGTGCACCACATTTGGCATACATATCGACCAAGGCAGGGCCAATGACAACATCTTTTTCCAAGAGCCTCTGACTAACAATATAATTGTGAATTTTTGTGCCCATATTAGCATCTGGCCTAGAGCCACATGCCTTCAAGATGCATGCATATTTGTTTGCATCTAGAGAGAGGCCCTTGCTTCGCATCTGTTGAAAATAGATGGCATTCCTTGCCGTGCTTTCTCAAGCGCACCCCACTTGGCATACATATTGACCAAGACAATACCAAGCCCAACATCTTTTTTCAACAGCCTCTGACTGAATTTTGTGCCCATATCAGCATCTTGCGTAGAGCCAGATGCCTTCAAGATGCACGCATAGGTGATTGCATTTGGAGAGGGGCCCCCGCTTTGCATACATATCGACTAAGACAGTGCCAAGCACGTTGATATGGCCACAACATCTTTTTTCAATAGCCTCTAACTAACAATGTAATAGTAAATTTTTTTGGCCCATATCAGCATCTTGCGGAGAGCCAGATGCCTTCAAGATGCACCTGTAGATGATTGCAACTGGAGATAGGCCCTTGTTTCGCATCGAACAGAGCATGGAGAGGGAGCTGTTCTGAAAGCTGTGAGCGTTGCCTGCAATCCGATAAAAAAGCACGTGCGATTTAAAAAGCAAGCTTGTAAAAACAGCGGACAGCCACGTGGGTTAAGGAGAGGGCAGCATTGCGATTTTGCCTTCTACGCTAACGAAGTAAAGAGTGAGAAAACTCTTCTACAAAAGCTTGCAGACTGATATTGCAAGGTGTATTATAACAAAATAACGTGGATATTGGAAGTTCAAGAACTTTGGGGTATTGGAAGGTTGAAACATGGTCATGTAAGAACTTAGAAGGTAAAGAATTTTATGCTCTGTCTCTCTCTCTCTCTCTCTCTCTCTCTCTCTCTCTCTCTCTCTCTCTCTCACACACACACACACACACACACACACACACACACACACACACACACACACACATAAAAGGTCTTGAGGATACTTGGGTTAACTAATCCTCAAGGACTCATACAAATCAAAACTTACTCCACGCTCAGGGTGGTGTGTAGGATTCAAAGAGTATGAACCACGACAATGGAGAATAATGTCAAGTAATGTGTCCGTGTGACAGTGTAAGGAAAGTAGTGATGCAAATATGAATGCATGAGATAGACCATGTAAGACCTTGGGCTTATTTATCTCCTCCCATCCAACTCCCTTAAGTAGAGCTCTCTGGCTCAATGATTGAGACCCGTTGCCATGCATGTTGTACATGTGACTCTTCATGAGAACAAAAGGAGGTTTTTTTTTTAAAGCGGTTTTTAGTGAACGCTTTTTGGAGTCAAACGTGCAGATTGCAAAAAGATTCTAGAGAGAGAATGAGAGAGATTAAATTTGATATCCCCTCTTAGAGAACCATATATTGACACTTGACCATGATAGATAAGACATAAAAGACAATAGACAATATACAAAGACCAAATCGACAGAAAAAAAATAAAAATAAATAAATAAATAAATAAATATATATATATATATATATTTTGCTGGTACATCCGGCTTTGGTAGGAGACTAATTGAGTCTCAGAATCCATGAAAGAATAGACCTATACCTGCCACCATCCATGAAAGAATAGACCTATACCTGCCAATTAGAACATGGACAACCTTGATGGGAAGACATGTATCCAAACAGTCTATCCTGCTGGTTATTGCTGTCCCATAGCCTTAAACCCCTTCACTCTCCTTATATGCATTTCGAGCGAGTTTTCTCTTTGCTTCTCTATCACGCATGATCCATTTTTTAACGGTATTTTCTACAATAGGTTTGTTTTGTAGACTTTCCTCTACCATAATTTCATATGGTACTCTGGTTGTTTCCGGTTTGATGATGAAGCTTGATTTGCATCCTTCCGGAAAATCACGTACGGCGGAGGGACGTGGCTTTCCATTGGATAAGTAGCATCTCTTGCGAGTTTTTGGGCTCGCATTCTCAAAGGATGGTATATCCCCCATAGTTTGGCTTCCGATAGAAAGCATCATACCCTATAGTACAATTTCATAAACCAGAGTATGTTTATTAGTGGTCTATGCTAGATGCTAGCTTCTAAGAGTAGCTGGAGAAAACTCAGGCGGAAAGCACCTTTTGCATAGTGATTACATGTGAAATTGGAAAATCTACCCTCCAAGTGGATAGAATGAGAGCCTAAGAGGATTAAGAGAAAGAAAGAGAGATAGAGAGAAAAAATTAGAAGCGGAACTTCATTTTGGGGTTATATAAAGGATAATATATATATTACTAATAATTTGCCAAAATTTTGGCAGAGTTTTGTTTGTAAGTATACCCATTTTTCAAAAAGTAGACAAACCCTCCTTTTGTAGGAGCCTCACATGAGGATTTTTTTCCAAATGATAAATCTAGAACTACTCAATCAAGTATGTACGTAGTTTTTAAGACACGATTATGTTAAATTTTTAATTTTTAGAAAGTCTTTTCCTTTTGGCAAAATTTTGCCTGAGTTTTTTTTGTAATTAGTCATGTTTTTCAAAATAAACTTGCCCTCCTCTTCGAGGAGCCTCACATGAGGATTTTCTTCAATGCACATACCATTCAGCATCCCATTTCCATAATAAATTACTTTACAAGTTCTAGTTCAAAAAAGTTACATCAAACTTTCCTAAATCGTTTAAGACCAATACTAAAAAGTAACTTTTGTTTACACACTTATATTGTCTAGAAAGACTTAAAAAGAATTTATGCCAAATTCTGGTTGGACATCTTCTCAGTAGACCGAAAGTCAACATGAGAGCTCGGGGTCGTCATCCATATGCTTTGTTTTGAGACCTTTTTGAATGCTTTCCAATGTGAGGCTATCAAAGAAGACCATACAAAAATGCTATTTCCTGAGCAGATGTTTACCATTTTGTGACATTCAGTCAACCACTGTTCAAAATATACCCTTTTTACATACGACCTATTATGTATATTGCCAAGCTCTTCTTATCAATAATCTTACCATCTTTCAGATTGTGTTTTTTACCCAATAAAATGAAACCATGGTATATCAGACGTACGTTAATGGATTTACCACCATTCATGTTACACCATGCTTACTACTTTTGCATAATCTTCTATTTACCACCTAGAGTGTACTCTATCTTATTGCATGGAGAATTAAAAGCTAGTTTGGTCTGTTTCTTGCCTATTAGCCATGTATCTCGAGCTAGCGTCCTTTGTCATGCATATGAGATACAATTTTTCAAACCATGCGGACTATATGGCTTTCTGGTTAGTGTTTATACCATGCGGAATATTTCCCCCATCTTATGCCCTTTATACACATATTTAATAACTATACTCTATGCTATGCAGAGCAATTATCTGTTCCCAGTTTCTCCCTGTCTACTTTACATAACTTTACATTCTATTTAACTGCAAAGAGTTCTTTTTTTCAAAAAAACATAACGCAAAAAACTGTGTTTGATTACCTATGATGAGTAGCACAACTCCTTTATGTGTTGCTATGTCGCCACTCGAAGTTTCTAACGATCCCACTCTTTGGATGCTTCAATGTCGTTCTTGCTATGGGGTAGTAAGCCGCTAGCTGTATGTACTTGTGTGTGTGCCGGCTTACGTTCTGTGTAGGAGATGAGTCAAGTAGCAACTTCCTTGCTTGTGTGTATGCTGTGAGAGGATACGGCTATGTGAGTGGGTTAAGTGAAAGCATTCGAGTATGACAGTACTGTGTGTTAGCGCTTTGTATGTGCGTATGGGCTATATTGCAGCATTGCCCTTTTATATGCATCGTGCACCATTTTCCCTTTCGGTGTCTTCAATACCCCCATGTGCTCGAGAGACTGCGTGTAGGTGCCAGCTATGGGCTCCTCCTTATCAGGCATTGGCCTCACGGTCTAGTTAACGTATTCCTTTTGTCTCATCCAGTAGGTGAGCCACCTTTACACAAGGTTCCATTTATTTTAGGCCTTAATTTTTCAATGTGTACTAGAGAGAGAGAGAGAGAGAGAGAGAGAGAGAGAGAGAGAGAGAGAGAGAGAGAGAGAGAGAGAGAGAGAGAGAGAGAGAGACAAACTCGAAAAGTGGATGTAATTTTTTAAGACTTGTTTTTGCTAAAAAGTTATTGACTTAGATTGTACATTATCTCGGCCAGGATACACCTAGAGAGAGATATAGATGGAAAAAGACCAATATAGAGCTATATCGAGAAAAAATTGCTTTTAGGTTACTAGCTAGTGTTTGCAATATCGCCTTATATAATCCAACGATGGATAGATTGAGAGAACCACGAGGGTTTGAATAGGAAGATATCCCCAGAAGTGTTATTTTAAAACTTCAGAGAGAGAGAGAGAGAGAGAGAGAGAGAGAGAGAGAGAGAGAGAGAGAGAGAGAGAGCAATAGAGACCTTGTACAAAATGAATATAGATCTTATGAGACATATGCATGCTTTTCAATTCTTTCAAAACGCTCCATTGCTTACCATTGGACAATTTGATCAAAGCATAAAAAAGATGAACATTCATTATTCATAGAAAGCATTACATTTTCTATCACTTGTAGTACATAAGGCATCACTTTATAAGTTGCTCCTGTGGTCGATTGCTCGAAGGCCCTCGTTTTGTAGTAGTGCTCTCCTATATAGGTAAGAGTATATTGGCCCTGCACCCTCGCTGCTCTTTTTGTTTCTCTTGATCCGCCTCTGTGATGATCCCAGTTGTCTTCCAACCAATGATGGTGAATTTATCCTTCGATCAAGCTTTGCAATGAGCCATCTTGAGCTCCATGCTCATTCCATAAAGGCCATACATTTTTATTGTTTTATTGACATCCTTCTTAAACCATTGTTTTTCATATGTTGCTTTGTCGTTTGGGGATGGCGTCCCAAGCAGATTTGATGGACATCTCAAGATCTTCACACATTGTGGAGAGAGATTAGTGCACAACGTTAGCTTTTGAGTGGTGAAAGAAAGAAAATGTGAACATAGAGCTATTTTATAGCATTTGAGAGGCTCCTAAATTAATATCAACATTTAATTGAATATGTGACTGATTTGACACCTCAATAGCTTCATTCCCTATAACATTGTGCAAAAGAATGATTACTAACAATGCTCTGTACAAGTGAGCCAAAGAAAACCCATATATTCAAAACACTTCAATTCTAACATGGCAAAGATGTTAGTGAGAGAAAATATAGGCCATTCCAGGAAAAAGCAGATAAAAAAACAGTTACATATCTATGGTAGGATAGGTGCACTCTCTATTGAGTGCATTGAAGACTTGGATCTCATAAATAACTAATTCGTGGAAATACATATTTTCGTTATGGCTTAAGCCTAACACACTTGCAAGAATGTAAAGTAAATGTGCTTACATGCAAGATATGGTCGCTTGCATACAAGATGATCTAACTCTTTCAATCCGGCAAATTTTTGTTATCACCCTTTCCTTCAAAGCTAGAGCTGAGGCAGTTTTGTGAGTTGCCTCCAATGACATTGTTGTGCGATACTTTGTTCATACCCCGTCTTGAGTGTTAGAATGACCACTCCGCATGGGACTATTTGATGAATCCATCACATTCTCATTGGCTACTGGAGTCCACAAAATATCTAGAGCACACTCCTCTACAACTTGTTTCACTCGATATCCACCTTCAAACAATTTTTGTAGTTTCTCTAGAGAAAGATTTGTGCCAATTTGCATGACCAAATGGTTGGTATTCTCCCAAGTTGTGTGTCAATATTGCTATCCAAAATATGACAATATAAAATGTGCTTAGGACAAAACCAAAATCATTGCTGGTCCGTTCCCCTTGGATATTTGCAATATCCTTCAAAAGAGCAAGCCAAAACTCCCACACTAGAGCCTACAATGAACCTGCCACATCTTCTCCCCATTTTAGGCATTCCACTACAAGCTACTTTGCTACATGTGCGGATGAGCCGAATAGCCTACATTGCTTTGCCGATTTTTCTCTCCTTTACCATAAACCCCCCCCCCTTCATTCCTCTTAACATGCATGTTTGGTGTCCCTTAACCTGTAAAATTTATCTTCCATAGCCGTCCACTTGGCCGCAGTCCTTTATGAGACTGAATTGTACTTCGACCGGTGAGTCGACTCATCCTCAATATTAATCACTTTGTTGGCAACCTCTTCTTTCAAGAAAATTCCTTTTTGTCTGTAGGGTTGAAGATGCCCTGTAGCATAGCATTCCCTTGGTAGCTTCATTCACAAGGCGTGTGACATGAGATGGTCAATTATTCAGCTGCTTGGCAAGCCTTTGTAAGAGTGGACCCTTTCCTAAATGTTTTCCCTGCAAGTATAAAATAGCCTTCGCGATCTGCAAAAGTGCATTTTTTAAGTCAGAGGTACATGCATCATATAGCGATATTCGCCTCTTGAATCCCTCTCCTACCATGCAGGTCCCATGTTTTCTTTCAACACAATTTGTGAATGGGGTATTGGGACCGTCCATGCTATTTTCAACAGAGGTCATGATGCTACGCCAATGGGTCATGTGGACCTCCCACCACCTTAGCCATGAATCCATGTATGCAAGGTTGTTATCCATGTAATTTTCTAGTCACCACCATTGTCGTATCGATCAGGCTTCAACACCAGGTGCCTCCTCGGATGGTGCTTGTCTCCACTTTTCACACATTCTTTATGTTTTTCTTGTAAGAGTGTGACTACATACTTCATCGTGTGTTGATTCATGCTTTTCTTCTAATGAAATAGGCACGAACACTCTCAAACCTCATCACATTATCCTTCCACCATTGAGCACATGGTGCACTGCATTCCAATTCATATGCGCTTCATCTACCATGAATCCAAAGAAATTTTTGAGTTCACACATGTGTTTGACCAAAGTGTCATTGAGGCATTGCCAAAAGAGACACTGTGAATCCAAGTTCTCTTCTTCATTTCACATGTGGCTACGGTGAGCAAATCTTGCATGCTATCCCACAAAGGAATAAAAATAAATTTCTTGCAAAGCAATGCTCTTTGTAATGTTCACATAGTACGTTGAAAAAATACACCTTGGATCATATGATGGCATGCCGTTGTTACCCAATTTGTGATCTCCTACTCCATTTTGCCTCATGCGGTTCACTAGATCGATGCTTGATGATGATCCATCGAGGAGATTTTGAAAACAACGCACTTCTTCCCTTCGTTATTTTTCCCTAGAACCGGCTACTTTGGAAGAAGTCATAAGTGCAATCTCATTTCAATTTGAGAAGTGCGTCGATACAAATGATTCTCTGGTCAGGACACTAAGCATAGACAAAATAGATCGTTGAAACCTGATGGATAGATTTGTGAAAGAAGGATACCAAACATACTACTTTTATGTAGCATGAATTAGATTTTGAAATAAAATTGCTATTGAAAATGAAAAGGATCGGTTACCAATTTTCCTATACCAAGGGATGGATTTCCTCTGCCATGGCATATAGTTATTGCTCATCAATATCATTGGATCGAAGAATAGACTCCAACACTATCTCTTTGCAACACACATTTGAACTTTGTTAGCACCCCCGCTTGATGTTCAACATCAAGGACCTTTTATTTATTTTTTTGGTTTTGTATGTGAGTGACTTTGATGTGCCTTTGTAAACGTTCTGCGAGTACTGCCTCAATGAATTAACAACCTACTACATGTTTTATCCGATGGCATCACATAATACACAAAACATTCACTAGTTCCAATGCATAGTGCAATATTGAAACAAAAGTGACAAACTACTTTACCCGATGCTGTGTCGCACACCTTGCCGTGTGCCGATGCCCTAGCAAGCTATCACAAAAGTGCACACAATTAGAATATCCATAGTTCAAAATTTTAGGACAAACCTTTTGATGTATTTCAAAGAACCAATGCATTGGCTTTGCCATGCAACCTCGAAGAAAACTATGTTTGAGGTTTGTGGCTTTGTCCAAAAACATTAGGGAAAATTTGGACTCGCAAAGGGGCCCTATAAGGATATTTGACTTTGTCTCTCTTGTCCAAAGTGGGCATCTTGGTGAAGTCCATGAACGCTTTGTCAAACCCCTATCAAACAACACATCATTGCAAAAATCTTATAAAGTAGGTTCTAAATCCCCAAACTCTGACAGATTTGGAATTGATTTGTAGAAGTTATGGGCTCCCCACTCAAACTTTATATCGATGGCATGCTATATATCAATGGATAGATCTCAATGAGTACATTCTAAATCCAAAAGGTCCGACAAGTTTTAATTTCATTTGTAAAAAAATTACCATGCGCCCATTTTGAACAAGAGACATAAATTTAGAGTCCTTAGGGACCCTTTGAGAGTCCAAATTTTCCCTAATATGAGGGGCGTATCAATGCTCCATTGAGTCCATTGAGTGCACTTTTCTCTTGGTCGGTGGGAACTCAAAAATGAAATCACCGTTGTAACTCTTGGGAAATTTTTTCACCTCACAATGAGATCAATATTGGATATGATCTTTGTTAAGGTGTTTTTCTTCGACGCCGATCTCAAATATCCACAAGGCTTTTTTCTTATGTTGCGAACGATGAAGCGTGCAAACAATCTTGCGTTGACACATGTTTTCCATCGAGGGTGCTCAAATTAATGAATTTTTCCATGCTTGGCTTATAAACTAATGGGGTGCTAGCAATACGTAGTGAGGAGATGATGGTTATGTGATGTTAACCTTGTAAACATTAAACAAACACTCCTCCAAAACATACCCACCTTCTCTAAGATGATTGATTGTATGTTCTAGAGGTACATATATTTGCTATGTAAATTCAAAAAACCATGAGAATATCATCGAGATACCCTTTAGAAGCATGGGCAACATAAGTTGATGCAACTCGCGAGGATATGAAAAAGAAGCATGGGGGGTCAAGCGAGGCAAGGAAAAAATGAGAAAGGCGCGCGAGGGCTCAGTCGAGGGTGAGAGCAGTGAAGGTGGCTCCTACAAACCTTTTTTTTTTAATACATGGTTTGGTATGCACGTCACAACCACCTGGATGGTGGGTTGGCATGAGGATTTCTTCAGGGTGCTGGATTTCCAATCCGACTGTGTTTGAATCCTCCACTCCCCATTTAGAGGGTAATTGTCCCTCCAAGGATATAAGAATTCCAATGTTGAATTTGGAGGAATCTCTCAATGAATGAATAAAATATCAATAATAGCATCTAGAAAATAAATTACAAAGGAGAAGCTTGATAAATAAAAAAACTTTCAAGCACAATAACTTTTTCATTAGAAAAAAGAAAAGATTGATTGAAAGCAGGGAAATTGAGAGTACAAGCAATAAAAGAGATAATATCTAAAAAGAAATAGTGTAGTACATGGATAATACTATAGTATAATTTTCTCTTAAAATTAAAAAAGATTAAGCATATATAACAAGTAAAAGTAAGTAGTTGTTATGAATAAATAAATAGTATTTTAAAAAATAATTATTCAAAAAAGTTGATTTTTAGTAATTTGTTCACTCTCTCTCTCTCTCTCTCTCTCTCTCTCTCTCTCTCTCTCTCTCTCTCTCTCTAATCCATGCATTTTTCTCTCTACATCCTATTGTTGTTCTTCTCCCATGGATGGGTAGCGCCTCCGTGACAAGCCACTCCCCTCCCTCCCACTGCATCTTCCCTCTCTCTTCCCTAACACCTCTTTCTCCTTCTCCCAACTCCTTCATCTCTTTCTCTCTCTTTATTCCCTCTCCCCCACTCTCTCTCTCTCTCTCTCTCTCTCTCTCCCCAACCGCCTCTCTCACTCCCTCCCCCCTACTCTCTCGCTTTGTCTTCCTCCCTCCAACTTTCTCTCTAGTCCACTCTCTCTGCCCCCCCCCCCCCCCCTCCTCTCTCTCTCTCTCTCTCTCTCTCTCTCTCTCTCTCTCTCTCTCTCCATTATTTCTACCCCCTCCCCCTCCTCTCTTAGTCTCACTCTCCCTCCACCCCCACTCTCTCTCTCACTTGTTAATCTACTCTCTCTACCCCCTCCCTCCACCATTCTATCTCTCTCTCTCTCTCTCAATGGCTTTACACTTCAAACTTGAAGTAGTTTACAAAGGGCTTAGAGACCCTTAATGGTCATCCCCTCGACTCTCTCTCTACCTTTGGCTTATTGCTTCTTCTTTCTTCTACTTTTCGTGTGCGAAGAAGAGGCCTCCTTTTATAGATGCAAAGGTGCCTCAATGGGCTATCCTCTTAAATAGAGACATCCATCCATGTGTAGGCACACCTGTGTGTAGATGCATCCATCCAAAAATTGGCTTTTGGCCATCGAATGTCGGTTACTGACCATTGAATGCGGGCCATCGACCACTGGTCATAGGCCACCGACCATGTGTCTACCTCTAGCGGTTGTTTTTTGACCACTTTTTGGCCATCGTCTAGCCAATAGATTTAGATGAAAAGGAATATTTTGGCGTGAATTTTTGGTTTTTGGTGAGTGATTTTTCTCGCGCACAATGGATTCTGCTCATAATGGGGGCCTTATAAATATGCATTTCTAGAACAAAAATTACAAGGGTAAATCAGGCTTCATACTTAACAATCTCCCAGCTGGAAACCGATCTCCAACAAACTTGTGTCTACTTTTTTTTTTGGCTTCTTATCCTTGAATACCAATTGAAAGATGAGAAAAAGCTCAACTTCTCCTTGTTAACCACTTTTGTCACACACGTCTGCATGATTTTGGCTTGTGTGCACCTTTTCAAGCTTTAGTTGTCCCTCTTCTAGAAGAGTACATCTGAATTGATACCTCACTTCTATATGCTTTGTCCTCGAGTGAAAGGCCGAATTCTTTTCACTTTGACTGTCACTATATAAGACACAATTGTCTTTCTTATATCCAAGCTCCTCTAAAAAATTGTGAAGTCACAAAGTCTCTTTGCTAGACTCTGTAAGAGCTACATATTCTACTTTCATGGTAGATTTCAAGACCACTTTTTGGAACTTTGAAGCCCAACTTATTGCGGTGCCTCTAATGGTGAAGATGTAGTGCTTCTGTGAGTGTCTTTGTCACTTGCCATATGTGCATCAACATATCCTTTGCAAAAAAATGTCAGTGCCTTCGAAACATAAAGCATTTGTGGTTGTTCATTTTAGATACCTAAGTATCAATTTCATATCGTTAATATTATTTACCAGGATTATCTATGAATCTACTCACAACTCCCACTGCATGTGCAATATTTGGCATTCTCTAGACCGGTGCCAAGAGTCAGAAACTGGAAAGAGTATGGCAAGATTGCAGAAAAGAAGCCAAATTGGCTTAATTATCCCAGGATGCCGGGACCAAAGGCAGAAGAGAGAATAGGTAAAGCCTACATGGTGAAAACCCTAACGGGCACCATCAAGCTCTTTACTGGCTCTCCTGACCTTTCGTGTCATATACTCAAGAAAATCAGAAAATCTACAGGACTCTCTTAGCTTGCATTGAAGTGTTCGCGCCAGATAAAGCCACGACCTCGAGTCTACTATCGATGGCCGACACAGTGACTGATATGATATATGATCTTTCATTGCAGCCTTCTGCAAAAGTGTTGCACCTCCTATACCAAAGGATTATGTTTTTGCCTAGCTTCCACATGTAAACATTCGAAGAAGCTTTCTACACCGGCTTTTTCACCCACGAAAGCAAAATATTCGGCCCAACCTTGACCATCGGCAACCTACGATATGAATCACATTTGCAGATGCTCAAGACGACAGGACTTTATTACCAAGCATAAAAGTCATGTCAGGGACGACATGAACGCGGAGGGGGGGAGTGTTGAGCCAGCAAAGCCAACAGAGGATCACACCCACATTTTTGCTCACACTCATCATTTTTGTAACCATTGATTGTAATAAATGTCTTTCCGACATTGATTTTGATTGGAGCCATTCATTAAGTAACGGGACTCAATTGAGTTTCCAGCTTGTAATTCCGAAGTAATTTCACTTGCCGATGTAATTAGTTAGAGATGTTCTCACCTCCAAGGCTGAGGTATATAAGCCAAAGTTTTGTAACCTAAAGGTAGAGTTTTCTTTAATCAAAGTGAGTTTTTGGAGCGCCGTGACTGTATCTGAGAGAGAGTGAGAGAGAGAGAGTCTTATCTACTTGCTACGCGAGCTACGGAGCCGCCATTGGAGAAGCGACACCGCCATTGTGTTAGCAACGGCGAGAGCTACGCACAGATACCAAGAGTGCGCGCTATCGGCTTCTATGTGTGGTAAGTTCCTACGAGCTTCGGTGTGAGTTTTCTTCCAACTCGTGTGTCGGATTTGAGCGTGCAGCATATCTATAGAACCACAACGAGTAGAGCTACACATTAGTACCATCGGGGTCAAGTTTCGGTCACCTGTATTTTTCGGCCTGTCTTCATACGCGTTTACCGCATGGAGTGGTTATAGGTTGATTTTGCAGTTCAAGTCTTTAGGGTGTTGTTCTTACCTAGTGTATAGACTTCCCCTTGAGTTTGAGATCGATTCAATGATTCTAGATCCTGTTTTGTATAGCATTCGTTCGTAGTACGGATTTCAGTCACTTGCGTATTTTAAAACTTAGATTTGATTTCCTTAGTAGTGATTGTCATTAGAAGGTCGAGTAGGTGATTTGACACCCACCTAGTTGTTTCCATGCGCCTGCGGGTCAAGCTCTGTCCTCGTCTGACAAATTCTGTTGTTGGTTGAGTTCTCGCTATTTAGCTTCCGCTAGCGGCGTAACCGCCTTAACACCCGCTTTTTTGACGTGTTCTACAACTTTGCAAAAAAAACTTTTTGCAAATTCCTCCACCGTTTTATTGATAATCAGCTCATATGACTGTACGCAAGAAATTTTAGGTTTTCTAATTCATGCAGTGTGCAAGTATGATGCACGTTTGAAAGCACGATAGGTGCTCAAAGCCAGGTGCATAAATTTTGAGTTTGAAGATGCAACTTTGAATTTGAAGATGCAATTTTAGCTTATGGATAGATTAAGATTTGAGGTTTTTGGTAGATTTGGGTAAAGAAGAAGTGGGTAGGGTTTGGCCGATGGATACTCGTTCTACATCGAGGTGAAATTATCGACATTGACACTACAGGTGGAGATTCTTTCGTAAGTTTCACACAACACTTTGTCAATGATTTTGTGCTTTGGTTTATGATCTTTGTGGATGGATTTGCATATGGTTATGGCACATGGTTGATGGCCATTGTACATGCATTTCGACGAGAAATTTTGAGTGCCGAGGAGCTCTCTTGAGAGCATTGATCAATTTTTTGGATTGCACATCTTTTATTTTTGTTTATGCACAGTCACTCTATTTATGTATGTTGAGTGTAGATTTCCATAGTATGTCATATTGGCATTTGAGTAGTGTTATGGTTTATGGTTTTGAGTCCTCTTTTGGAGACTATAATGGTCAAGATTTACTCCCACTTTGCCATACTTTTGGTTGACAGATTCTGGTCAATTTGTAGTGGTTGAAATCATCTCCCACTTTGGCATCTTGAATGCGGTTTATGCTTTGAGAGTTTGCATTGATATTTTGCTCATTTTGCAAGATAGCATTTGCAAGATTAGGAATAGATTAGGTAGGACTTCATTTGATCCTGATCTAGAGCTAGTAATCATTGGAGTATTTGCTTGATATGGTTGATTGCATGTTAGATCACTAAACCGTCGAGTTGGTAGTGAAACTTGCAATAAACAAAAGTCAGAGAAATTTTATGTGTATCTGGGAGTTGCTGAGCACTAGGAGAAAGCTTTAGGAAGGATTCTGTGCCAAAAAACTGGAAATCTGCAACTTAAGACATCATACGCGTATGATGTCTAAATGACCAAACAGAGACCAAAACAAAAATTTTGATTTTACCAAAGTGTTCAAAAGGGGGGTTATACCCTAATTTCAACTTAAAACAAGAGCATTAACACTCAAAGAAACCCAAAAAGACAAGTCGGAGTCCAAGAAACACAAAGAATAGGAAATTTTGGATTCAGATCTTGTTTTTACATTCAAACCTAACAAAAACACTTAAAACTCAATTATAAACATTGGAGAAGGCTTAAAACCAAGAATAGTCAAAATCTGGGACAAAAGACATCATACGCGTATAATGTCTTTTAGCACATCCACTGCTTATTTTTGATATCTGACCTGACAAGATTGTTGCAAACACTGTAGAAAGCATAAATATCAAGTCTTGACCCAAATTGATGAAAAAGACATCATACGCGTATAATGTCTTTTACCTAATTTTGTACATATTTTGATACTTTGCCAACACAGATCCATTGTAATAGCTGTCTAGAGGTTATATTTCAAGTTTCATCCCATTTGGATCACAATTGACCTAAAACAAGTTAAAAGCGGAAAATTGCCAAGAAAAGCCTAAATTAGCCATAACTTGCTCAAACAGAGTTCAAACTGAATTTTGTGAGTGGACAGAGCATAAGGGGGCTACTGAGAGTGAGCATAACCAAAATAGTCCAAATCTGTGAAAAAAGACATCATACGCGTATAATGTCTTTTTCAGCATAACAACAACAAAATTCTCACTTGATGAAACAGAAGTTGTCCAACTGACAAGATTAAACAATTGACCAAGTATCAGTCAGTTTGGATCAATTCTGACCACAAAAACTTGGGAAAACAAATTGCGGAGACGGAAAAGTTAAAGTCCTTTAGGGGAATTGATGAATTTGAGATCGGGCAGGAATCTCCAAAATAACCAACCAAAACAAGGGGAACAAGCAAGTGTCATATCAACCGAGGGAAGTGCAAACCAAAGTTGGGTGCAACCATTAGAGCCGATCTTTGAAGGAAGTGTTTCTGATACTTCTTCGGAGAGATCTTACGAGATTTTCACCGAACACATGGAACACTTGAACCTGAACAACAGAGAAAATATGGCAGCAGGATCATCAAACCCTTCCGCCACAATGAAGCTATTGTTCATAAAATACCAGTACGACAATGAGCAAGGTGCCAAGATCTACAAAGATGGAATGGACCGCTATTGTGTAAAGATAGAAGATAGACCTAGTGAGTTCAAGGACTTAGTGCCTGTGAGCTATAGCGGAGATAGATATCTAGATGACGAGGGTACCATGTACTTGGTAGTCCTAAACCCTAACATTGTGGACAAGTGGGGATTGATGGGCACCAAAGCCAAAGTAGATGAAGAACTTGAGGAGAAAGCACCAATAATGAACTTCCCTGATGCGAGGTTAAGAAGAGAGAATGAAACTACAAGGATCAACACTGATAACATCTATGTGGGGCTATACAAATATAATAATGGGGAGCAAGATCTCTATTATAGATGTGAAGAACCCTACACCGGAGAGTTGACAGACCAAAAAAGACTTTATGTCTTTACCTACACAGAGGGATCGGAAGTGAAAATTGCCGCTTACGACAAGTATGGGAGGCAATACTCAACAATGGGCAAGAAAGAATTAGAAGGATATACATACTTTGGGGGACCACTACATCAGTATTATGTTACTTCTAGCTCACAAAGACCAGCACCAACAAATGGAGTGCAAAACCCAATGACGACAGGAGGACAAAGAACTCAGGCTGCTGACTCTTTCAGTCAACCTCAATACTCGAAACCCGGACCAATGGGATCATTACATTCCAGAGAGTCAATGGATACTAATCGAGGTAGTGCAGTTCCAATCCCCACGTATACCACTCCAGGTCCAAGGTTCGAAGCGGAACCATCACAATTACCTCCTAGTAGTAGATTCATAGCAGGGGAACCGACAAGGGTAACCCATGAAGTCCATGATGCTAGAGAAAGCTTTAGCCGGGACACAGGAGCAATGAAATTGGTAGCAGACCATAGACGTATGAGACCATCTCAAGTAGCCAAGTGTATGCCAAAGAAGTATGGTGGTTCAGGAGATCCGTATGCACATGTGTCACTCTTTAAGCAAGTCTTAAGAGCTGAGCAGATAACCGATTTCCATACACAATACGAGGGATTTGGTCTTACTCTGGAAGGTACGACATTGACATGGTTTCAACCACTGAACATAGGGGGATTCCATGACATTGACCATTTGCTAAGAGAGTTTGCTGAGGAATTCTCAAAACGAGGGATTAAGCACAATACGGTCTCACAAATATATGCTTTTAAACAGAGAGAACACGAAAAAGTGAAGGAAGCTTCACTTCGCTTCAAACAATACATTGAGAGATGTCCAGTACGTGAACAACCACAAGATGACAGACTATCTGTTCTCTTTATTGAAGGATTGAGAAACGACACTCTCAAGAAGGACTTGCACTTGAAAGCTTGTACAAGTTTCGAGCAAGTAACGAGAGAAGCATTGTACTTAGTGGATAACTGTACGGTTTATGGAGAGGTGTTAGCGGATACAGATTTTGCATCCAGTAGCTCTTCCTCCGTAGCGAGCGAGACTACCACTAAAAAGAATGTTCAAACAACAACCATGCCAAATGTAGAGCAAATGATAGAAGATGCTCTAAAAAGGATGGCACCATACCAAAAACCATTGCCAAAAACACTGAAATGGTGTGCTATTGAACAAAAATGGACAAACCATCCAACAGAGGAGTGCTATTACAACAAAGGGTATGTAAGGGAGCGTCATTATGCACCTCCTGCTCAATTAACACCACCTCAAGTACATCCAGTACCTCGATACCCAACGGAAAATGTACCAGGACCTATGGGGATAGAAAGACCGCAACCGGTATTGGGACAACAACCACCTTTACCAGGAGCAAGACCAGTGGGCATTAGATATGCACCAACCTTAGAGAATCAGGAAGAACAAGCCCTAGTGCCTGTTCAAGCCTATTACGAAGAATTTGGTGTACACATGTCTCCAAGTGTGTATTACCCACCAGAAGAACCCAAACAACCAGAACCATGGGGCATGATGGGGAATGTTGGAACACCAACAGTTACAAGTGCTTCTGATGAAGAGAGATACAATTTGGATGCAAGAACATTGATGTTCATAGCTCATGGAGGGTTAACAGGACAAAGACCATCCTATCCACAAAGGACGAATCAAATGGGACCAAGACCAGCACTAGGACCCTGTTACAAGTGTGGAGGTGACCATCTGATGAATGTTTGTCCACATACGAAAATCATTAGAATTAACGCTTATTGCACTGAGTGTGGGGTTACTCACTTCATTGAGGATTGTTCAAAGAATCCAAACAAGTGCAAAAGACGACATTGAATATGCTAGAAACTATTCCTACCAGCAGTGGGTCTGAAAATGAAACTCTGATACCAATGCAAGTTGTTACTAGAGCTCAAGCTAAGAAAACCACTAGAGAACCTGAGAATGGAAAGTTAGCGACTGAAGTGGTTAGTCAAGGACCGCGGAGTCAGAGAAACACATGGAAAGCTAGAAAAGCACGCATGAAGTTGAGAAAAGAACGTGAAGACGCTATTCTAGCTGAGGAACTAAAGATAGATTAGAAAAACTTGAGAGTCAAAACGGGAAACGAGAGATGAGCCCGGAAAGAACGAAACAAAATAGTATCAAAGAAACAACGAGCTTAAGCTCAGGGGGATCAGTGCTAGTCGACAAAGTACACGAACCATTGGACGCACTGATGAGAGCTTACGAAGCTAGGTTAAAGAACAACCAAACACAAGAACAGAGGTGGATGACATACCCAAACGCGGAATTGGAAAAGCAGAGACTTGAAATGTGCCAGAGAATGATCGAGACTACACAAGCCTTATTAGAACCACCAAAAGAAACAATGAATTGTGGAACGGAAAACCCAATTCAGCAAGAGACTATCGTTTCACGGGTAGCTGAAAAGACTCCCAGTGCACAAAAGCCTGAAAATACACACAAGGATGACCGCATAGTATTGAACACAACCGATCAGGAGATAGAGAGTTTTCATCCAGTCATACAGAGGTCTTACGGAAGAGATGAGGATTACAATGAATTTTGGAAACAAGTGAGAGAGGCAAACTTTGCAAACGAGCTAAGTTGCCAAGCTAATCAGACAAATTGGGAAAAGGACATCAGGAATCCTCCCATAGTGGAATTTGAGGCAGGATCTCAAGTGGACTTGGATCTGCAATCTTATTGGGGAGATGGGGGCTCTGTTAGAACAATGGAGAGCAAACCTCACTCACTGAATACCTTACCTTCATACTTAGGAGAGTATGAAGCAAAATCCGAGACTAAAGCACTTCCCTCACGAAGAATCTCATCAGAAAAAGTCATGGACTCGCAAGGATTGATAGAGATCTTGTCAACACCAGTGACATGCACTATCACTCTAGCTGAGCTTTTGAGGCTAAGACCACATATGTGGACCACTGTAGGAAAATGCTTGGAGAAATTTGGGATAAAAGACCCAACATCGAGACTGCAAGAGGGTATACAAGAGCTGAGTAAACCACAAAAGAACGCTAAGCCTGTACCCTTAAACAAGGTCGGAGAGTATTGCGAAGGTGAAGAGGGGAATACAACCTTACCAGTTGAATTCCAAGGAGTGAAGACGATGGCAATACTAGACAGCGGAGCTGGGGTAGCCATTGCTACAAAAGAAATCTGGAAAAAATGGGGGAAACCAGCAATAAGGAAGACTAGGTTGAAACTCCAATTAGCAGATGGACACATGGAGAAACCTATGGGGTTATTAGAAAAAGTCGTAGTGACTTCTTGCGGCATTGAATACGAACATACTTTTGCTATTGTCGATTTTGGCAAGGAGAATAACTATGATATCATATTGGGAAGACCATTCATGAGACAGTTGAAAATGGTCCAAGATTGGGGCTACGATCACATATACCTGAGAAATATGGAAACCACTACACGTGTGAACCTGAGAGACCATAGCTACAAAGATGTGAACCGAACACCGGTAGAGGAGTTTGATTCAGCTACTTTGGCGGGATCCGAATTTCCTAGCTGGTTAGGTAAGCCCAAGGAGTTATGGATGTGTGGAGCCTCGAAATGTGGAAGTCTGAGGCGAGAAGAATATGTTTTAGAAAGGGCTATCGAAGACGAAACTTATATAGGAGAACCCTTTCCAGAGGACACACTTGAACCATTAGAATGGACACACATTCTAGCAACCCTAGATGTTTGTGCAATTCCGGATGGTCCCACAACGAAATTTTGCGACAAGGACGGGTACGACGTGGTTCCGTACTTCATGTTGAGAACTGTACTCGAACAAGAAACTGAAAAGAACGATACACTGGAAAAGGAAGATGAAGAAGAGGTGTTTCACGACATTCCCGATCATCCAGAGTGGGGAAATGAAGCAGACAACGAGTCAACGGACAATTCAAGCGGAAACGAAGAAACTATAACGGATGTCCGATTTTATGATTTTCCGAACCTAACTAAACAACGCCAGAAACGCTATAGAGCAAAGAGAAAAACAAAGGGGGTTAGAACGAATCCGATGCCTAGAATAAGAGGAAAAAATCAATTCGTAATGCTAGTAAAGGCGGAAGATTGTGTTAAGGACAAGATTTCTGGAAGAATGAGAGGCAATGATCAAAAGAGCTTACGAAAAGACAAAAGAAGCTCAAGAAATCAAGTTCAAAGGAATGAAAAGAAAACTGAAACAGAAAAATCAGAAAAGAACAAGCGCAACAAAGAACACACGGAGTCCAAGTTGGAACGTAGAAACAAGTACAGAGAGCTCAAGAAAACTCTGAAAGAAGTTTGGACGACAGAATTTGAGAGTGGACAGGACGAAAACGCCAAAATCAAGGAAAACATGGATGTTCCCTCTCACTATAGGAAATTCACAATAGAGGATAGGAAGGTGGTATTAACCCAACCTATTCGAGAGAGAAGGGAGAACGAATCTTATGACGGACCGGAGGATGCAAAAAAAGTTGATTTAGCAGCTCCAGGTGAGACACCTAGACCGGTGTACATAGCCACAGATTTGTCTCCAGGCGAGGAAGAGAGACTTTTGAGTCTTCTCAGAGAGTATAGGGATGTGTTTGCATGGTCTTATAAGGACTTAAAGGGAGTTGACCCATCGATATGCCAACACACAATCCCACTGAAACAAGACGCAAAGCCTAGCAGACAGAGACCATACACATATAATGATACATTTGCTAAGCGAATCAAAGAAGAGATAGATAAGCTAATGGAAGCTGAATTCATATACGAGATTGAACACACCGATTGGGTATCTCCGATTGTGGTAGTACCCAAGAAGAACGGAAAACTCCGAGTGTGTGTCAACTTAAAGAAAGTGAATGCTGCAACAATCAGGGACAATTATCCCCTGCCGATAACTGATCATGTTCTAGAGCATGTATCAGGGAAAACAACATACTCTTTTCTTGATGGTTTTTCAGGATATAACCAGCTAGCCATAGCACTGGAAGATCAACATAAAACAGCTTTTGCAACTGAGTGGGGAATTTATGCTTATCGGGTTATACCTTTTGGTCTAACCAATGCTCCCGCAACCTTCCAGAGGCTGATGACGCATGCTTTCAAAGAATACTTAAGGTTGTTTCTAGAAATATACATGGATGACTTATGTGTACATTCTCTTCTGAGAGATAAGCATCTAGAACACCTAAGAAAAGTATTTGAGAAATGTAGGACATATCGCATTTGTCTCAATCCTGAGAAATGTGTGTTTATGGTCCGACAGGGCAGAATTCTGGGACATATTGTCTCACAGAACGGAATATCCACGGATTTAGAAAAGATAAAAGTTATAGTGGATATGCCTAGACCAACCAATGCGAAACAAGTACAGAGCTTTATGGGACATTGCGGATATTATAGACGATTCATTTACATGTACGCTATAATAGGCCAACCACTTTACAGGCTAATAGTGAACTTTGAATGGACAGAGAAGTGTGAGGAATCATTCAAGAAATTGAAAGAGGCACTCATTACCGCTCCAGTTTTGAAATCACCAGATTGGGAGAAGATATTCCATGTGCATATAGATGCTTCGGCATATGCAATAGGATGCATTCTGGCTCAGCCAGAAGAAGGAAACATGGATTTTCCTATCTGTTACGCCAGTCGACAGCTCAACAATGCAGAGAAGAATTACACCACAATAGAGCGAGAAGGATTAGGAATGATATATGCTGTGAAGAAATTTCGGCATTATCTTCTAGCCAACAAGTTTGTGTTTTTTACGGATCACCAAGCCTTGCTCTACCTAGTGAATAAACCATGCAATACCGGGAGAATAGTGAGATGGTTCATTATCTTACTGGAATTCGACTTCACAGTAGTAGTAAAGAAAGGAAAAACACATCTTAGAGCTGATCATCTTTCGCGATTGACGAATGGAGAAGACCCTATAGGAGTAGATGACGACATGCCAGACGCGTACTTGTTCAACATAGAAATGATACCGAAGTGGTCTCAAAATGTCGTTAACCTATTAACCTATGGAGGAGAGTTCGATAGAAGAGAATACAACCAGAAACATATTGCTATTCAACAATCCAAGAATCTTCAATTGGTTGCAGGAAGGTTGTATCAATTGGGAAATGATCATGTTTTACAACTATGCATCAATCCTGAGGAATATAGTATATATCTGTGCGAAGCACATGTTCAGGAATGTGCATTTCATTGTTCAAGAAGGAACACATATAGGAATTTGTTACAATTGGGAGTCTATTGGCCAGGAATGAAAGAAAGCGTACATGAATATGTCACTGTATGTATTGTATGTTCATCAAAACCGCCAGCAGAGTATTCGACATTATATCAGATAATGATCGCTCCAGAATGGAGTCAGTATATTGTTGAATATCTCACAAATAGAACTTTTCCAGAAGGAACGTCAAAAGCTCGTCAGAAATCTGTAGAGACAGAAGCTAGAGATTACGCTTTAATAGGAGATCAACTCTATAAGAGAGGTAAAGACAACCAGCTTAGGATTTGCGCATCAGAGTCTGAGTATGTGATAATCCTGGAGCAAGCTCATGGAGGAGTAGGTGGAGGCCATTTCTCAGGTGATAAAACAGCAAAACTTGTCTTAGCCGCAGGAATATGGTGGCCAACATTACATATGGACGCTGAGGAATACGTTAAACGGTGCGATGCCTGTCAGCGAACCAAAGTACCACTTAAAAGAGATGATATGCCGCTTAGACCAATGATGGGGGCAAGAGCTTTTGCAAAATGGGGGATTGATTATGTCGGACCCATTTCACCTCCTGCATATAAGACTCATGCACAATACATCGTTGTGGCTACAGACTATCTAACAAAGTGGGTCGAAGCAAAGGCAACTCAAAAAGCAGATGCCAGGACCACGACACAATTTCTATATGAATACGTCTTTGTATGATATGGATTGCCAATAGAAATTGTGAGTGATCGAGGCACACATTTTATAAATGAAGTGATAGAGATCCTTCTAGATGAATTCATGGTAATCCATAGGAAATCAGCCCCGTATCATCCACAAGCAAACGGACAAGCTGAAGCAACAAACAAAACCATATGCACGGTCCTCACGAAGATTGTATCTGAGTCGAGAACTGACTGGGACCAGAAGTTGCATTCAACATTATGGGCATATAGGGTAGCATATAAAACATCAATAGGAACGACCCCATATAACATGGTTTTTGGGCTAAATGCTATCTTACCAATAGAATTCTTGATTTCAACCTTAAGGGTGGCTAAGGATCTAGAGTGGACAGGGCACGAGCTTTCTGATAGAATAGATGACCTGGAAAAGATAGACGAGCTTCGCCTAAAAGCGGTAGCTTCTATCTACGCTCAAAAAAGGCGACAAAAAGAATTTTTTGATAAGCATGTGCGGACTAAAGAGTTTAAGGTTGGGGACTATGTCCTAGTTTACACTCTGAAACAGCATGCTAAGAAGCTTAAAAAGCGAGGGATGGGCCCTCTGGTGATTAAAGATCTATCACCAAGTGGAGCCGTCAAGCTTGCTACATTAGACGGAGAAGAAATGCCCAATTTGATTAGTGGATGCAGAGTGAAAAAGTATCTTTTGCCGCTAACCCAAGACATGCTTCTCAAAATACATCAAGAAAAGCTGCGTGTCCAGAAAAAGAAAATGATTTTGGAGGAAGCGCAAGCCGAGGCGAAGGAAAGAATGGAGAAAAGAAGACTACTACATCAGAAACAGCGCAATGAAGGAGCAATACGAATAAACGCAGTCAGTATAACAGAAATGGATAATGACAAAGAAGAACCCATCATTGAATGCAAAGTAGAAACCAACCAAATCAAAGCCAGAGCACTATTGGATTCAGGAGCTCAAACTAACCTACTTTCACTCAGTTTGTATAGACAATTGACAAATGACACTAAACTACAAACTGCCAAGCAAGAGTTAAAGAGTTACTTTGAGAATTCAATCAAAACTGTCGGATGCACAGTTTTACATATACAGATTAACCAGTATGTGTATCCTCATATGTTTTACGTGGTTGAAGACCAAGCTACACAACAACCATTATTGCTAGGACAACCATGGCAGAAGCAATACAATGCAATGATTGACTGGAGTTCTAAATCAGTGCTTATCAAATACGAAGGTGAAAGTCAATCAGTTAAGTTCACCAAAGGAGAAGAGCCAACTCCAAAGGACGAATCCAAAGACAAAGGTAAACAACAACCAGAGAAAAAGAAGAAGCAATGGCAACCAAAAGTTTCTATACAACCGGATTACTCTTCGACGAGGAATTCTCAACAGTGGATAAGGAAGACAAGCAATAATATAATAGCTCAACCTTGGGGAAAAACGGAGTCAAAGTTGGTATGGAGACCAAAAAAGGTTGTGCCAGAGAACACAAAGGTGGAAAACAGAGTCTTCAATACCAGACAACAGAGTGATTCCAGACAATCAAGGACAGTGAAACAGATCTGGATTCCAAAGAAGTTCATGACGGCACAAAGCTATAGCAAGCAAATTTGGATCCCAAAGATTTGTAAACAGGAACTCCCTTCAGTACAATCAACGGAAACTCCTAGGTATTTCAAGGCGAGGAAATCAACACAAAGGACAAAGCAGGTTTGGGTCGCAAAGAGTTTGTGGCAAGCACAAGCGAAGCGGAAGCAGATTTGGATTGTGCAAAAGAACAACAAGGTAAAGAATGAATCCATCTACTGATTCTACTACCGAAGTATCACCAACCCAAAACCCGACCACCAATCCTTCAATCAAACAAAGAGCAGCTTTATTGGAAAGACTGTTGTATCATCGCTCTGCAATTGCATTGGGAACTTATGACCAAAACAACTACAATGCTTCGCCCACAGACACTTCATAGTCGTCCGGGAGGACTCAGACTAGGAGGGGGGGAGGTATACAGGTATATAGGAGTTACAAAGCAGCTACAAGCGCCAAAAACAAAGAAAAACAAAAATTATATTACAAGGGCAGTGTCTTACATGATTTTGCAATTTTTATGTTTGATTGCGGATATTGATAATATTTATGCCCTTATATACCTTGTTTTGCAACAAGAAGAGATCAAATGATGAATTTGGGTCTCTAGACGTGTAAATATCACTAAATAAGAGTGTTTTTGGAGCTAAAAAGTGGTAATCCAAGTCCAGAAATCACAAATAAGTGTATATTCATAGACACAGGGTTACCAGCTATTTATCGTGTATGTTTGGAATTTTTTGGCTTCAATTTGCTATTTTCCTTTATTTTTTATGATTTTCTTAATAAAAGTAAAAGAAAAATAAAAAAGCAGGTGAAATGAGATCGGAAAAAAGAAAAGAATAGACGGTGATGGTCCTAATGACAAGGGCAACCCATGGTAAAAATTGGGTACAATTCTGAAAAAGTTGCGGAAAGCCCGACCGAAATGACAGAATTTTGGCAAAGTGGACAGATTTCTCAGAAACAGGTCAAACGGAGTCCAAATTGAGAAATTTCAAATCCTAAAGTGCATTTCACGACGAGATAGGAGCACATGTCAAATTTGGTAACAAGTGATCCGGGAAGTCCGAAGTTAAGTATTTTTCACTTCACTTTCAAGCTCATTTCCACTATTACCTTCTTGGAGAGAGCAAAGAGCACACAGGAGCATCCAACCTTCTACGGTCTTCTACGACTGCTACGAGAGCTCAGAGGACACCAGACATGAGAGGTAGACTCGTTGCCATAAGCTTTTGATGCTTATCATTAACTTTTGTTGCGAAAACTGACCAAAACCAAGAAACAAGAGCAGACGGGGAATGGGGAAGAACGCTAGGTAGTGGCACAACCGCCTGACCAAACCTTGCAAGAACTTAGAGGTGGGTTACCCTCGTATAGAAGATGGGTTTCTAACACTCAAAGCTCGAGAAAGAACGACTGGAAAAACCCTAGGTCAACAGAGCCTGCAAGAGGCAAACAGGAAAAAGTTATCGAAACGACACAAAACTTCTCAGGAAGCTTAACAACATCGAGGGCAATGCAACCATGGAGTATCTCCAGGTTTGGACCACCAAAAGTAGGTCGGAACAACCGATTCGGCTGCGGACACACAAAGCGTCATTTTGGCATAACGGCTGAAATTGACGACCGAATGACATGAAACTTCACAAGCAGCTTCAAATATACATGGATGACTTATGTTTGCAAACAAAACCCAAAAGAAAGATGATTCACTTACCGATGGTGAAAAAGACGCTTTCGGGCAACCAAATGGAGAAAGATGGAGAACGGGAAGCCAAAGTCAAGTTCAACCAAATAGATGGCTTCACAACATATCCAATGAGCTGGAAATGCAACTCTCGAGAAGAAAAGTTGAAGAAATTCAACTCCAAGGCAAAGAGACGACTTCGGAGACTGAAATGCCTATAAGGGGGCTTTTTAGCTAAACTGATGATTTTTTAAGTTGAAAACTAGTTAGCAGGGCTTAGGGCACTAGCACAAAGCATTCTTTGCACAAAAAGACCAACATTCCAAGAAAAGACATCATACGCGTATGATGTCTCACAGCATGAATTTCACATCCATTTCAACATTTCAGTGCATAGACTCATTCCACATGTTAATCACATCCCATGAACCAAGTATCATGAGAATTGGAGTTAGAAAACCCAAGGAAAACCAAAAAGACGCAAATTAGGCCATAAAATTGATTTTTGGTCCTCATTTTGTCAAAATAACTCCAAACTCAATGAAACTTTGTAGGATTGTTGATTAACACATCTACAAGCTATCTGAAACCAAAAAGCACCATTTTGACACAAAAGACATCATACGCGTATGATGTCTATTTGCACTTACAGAGCCAAAACTGCTCATTTGTCATCATACATCCATTATATATATCTAATACATGCTACATATGAAATTTGGAACCATTTGGTCAAGTGGATCACCCCATTAGCCAATTTGAGGAAAAATCCTTCACCTAAAGCCTATTTTTGGCTCAAATCCAACATACTCAAGTCCAAACCAAGATTTGAGTAGATATAGTCCTTCACTAGTACATGGGGAGTCCACAGAACCAATCCCATGCAAAATTGATGAAAAAGACATCATACGCGTATGATGTCTCCAAAGCCATTTTTAGCCCAAAATCTATCCAAACTTCATAAATCCACTGAATAAGCCTATCTAAAGCCAAATCCAAGTTTATAGAGAAATTTGGTCCAAAAATACACTAAAGACATCATACGCGTATGATGTCTCACTATGTGATTTTGGCACCTCAGGGCTTCAACCACCAAACAGAAGTGATCTACATGCCATTTGAAAGTGAACCACCAAGTTTTATCCAATTTGGATCATAAAATCCAAATCCCTTTCAAAATTTTGCCAAGAACCAGAACTGGACTAAACTGGCCAAAACTTGACCAAATGGGATCCAAACTCAAATCCAAGCATATGATACTCATGTATACACTATCAGCTACAAGCACAACCAATATGAAGTCATTTTGACACAAAAGACATCATACGCGTATGATGTCTCCAGCATGATTTTGAGCCCATTTTGCATATTTTTTCACCTACCTTGCATCCTTAGGCCCTGAATAGCTCATGTTTCAATTTTCAAGTCATTTAGATAGTTAAAAGCTTCATTTCGGCTTTCAGTACTAAAAAGACGCTAACTTCTGAAATTGGAGTTACAGGATCCATGGATTCCGCCAAGTTATCGGCAACGAAGAGAAAAAGACCGAAAATCAAAGATGCTCTTGCAGAAGCGGAACCCTTTGACATTCCAGCAGAAACCCTCAAGCCAACCAAAACTTGGGTGGAGGAAGCAGTATTGGAGAAAGAGGGAATAAAGATCTACCAGGGGACTTTCAGAGATCCTCAAGGGCAAGCGGTGGATGTACCGACGATCCCACAGGAATTGGTAGATTATAGCAGGTCAGAAGACATCAGCAGGTACCTGGAAAGGGCAGACTTGCACAGTTTCTTCACCTCGAGACCATCAGGTGTGGATACAAGAAGAGTGTACGAGTTGGCAACATCCATTCAAAAGGATGGGAAAGCCACATTGACAGCCATGGATGGAGAGAAAGTAGAAGTACAGATCACTCCAGAGCTCATTGCAGACGCATTGAAGCTGCACAACAAAGGGAGCTCTGTCAGGGAAAGAAGGGGCCATAGAGGTCTATGGATCCAAGAAACAGAATGCAACCTATGGAGATATGGCGGACCAAAGAGCGGCAACCCTTTGCCGACTGTACAACCAGTTTCTCCATGTTTGCAGTAAGAGACCGCAAAAGTATACGACACCACCCCATGCCATTGCAACCACCATCACATGGGCATTAAAGAGCAATATGTCAAAAGAGGTGAATTACGCTCAACACATCCACGAGCAAGTAATTGCCATGCACAACGAGAAGCCAAAGTACATAGGAGGAGCGGAAATTCTGACAAGAATAGCTTATGAAGCTATTGGAGCTAGAGATCAGTGGCCAAAGGTTCCCTCCCAGAATGAGTGGCTTAGAGAAGCCGACGAGGAGGAACAGCCCGAAGTATCCAAGAGGGCGTCCACAAGAGCACGTCGGAAACTAGAAATAGTTTCAGAACCTGAAGAGGAGGTGGACGAGCCGCTTATGAAGAAAGTAAAGAAGAAGGTTGCTCCCAAGCAAACCAAAAGTCAGAAAGTGGCAAGAATGGAAAGACTAGTGGAGCAGTTTAGAGCAGAAAGAGCTCTAAAGGGTGACTTTGAAGAAAAGTGGGTGCCAGACCCCACCAAAGTCGGAACTAGCTCAGCCAGGCCACATGTTGATCAATACGATCAATATATTAAAGCATATGAGGAGTTAGAGGCTATACTGGAGCAGCAACCTGTCGAGCCATACACTGAAGAGGAGGTACAGCTTTTAAAAGCTGAGCTGAAAAAGGACGACAAGGGGAAAGGGAAAGTAGATGAGTCTACTAAATCTCAAGAGAAATACGGGCAAGCCGACAAGGGGAAAGCCAAGGAAGCTGAGGACAGATACCCCTCTATGACTGATGTACCAAGCCCGAAGAAGACGAAAAATATCGTGGAAGAGACCACAATAGAGATGGACATAGATGATTTGGAAAAGCCGAAGGCCGAGACCAAAGAAAAGGAGATAGATCCAGTTCAGCAAAAGAGAAATGATTATGAGGATCTGGTAGCGATAGGATACACTGAAGCAGAGGCCCTTGAGGCAGTTTATGTTACAAAAACAAGATGATCGGAGAGGGACGGAGAAAAAAACAAAGAGTACAAAAGAAAGTGACGAGAAACTGGACGAACAGAACGTACTAGAAAAGCCGAAGCCAGTGGAGGTGGTGGCAGAAAGAGCTTTAGAGTTGACAGATGAAGATGAAAAAGACATGCACATGGTGCATGAACTGCTAGGCAAGATCAAAGAAAGATCCAGGGCAAAGGAAGTAGAGATTGAGACAGCCAAACAAAGGGAAGCAGAGTTGCAGAGGAAATTAGAGAATGCTATGACTGAATCTGAAAGTCATAAAGCATCACTCTATGACGCGGAAAACGAGAGAGACGACTTGATACTCCAGCTAGCCGAGGCTTCAAGAGAGGTAACAAGTGTACAGGAAGCAAAGGAGCGGATAGAAGATGAGTTGGAGGCAGCCAAGGATGAGCTCATTGAGCTAAGGGAAAGAGTCGAGCTCCAAGAAAAAACAATCACTAGACTTAGGACTACCCCTAGAGCTAGCAGAGCAGGAACCGAACAAGAAGGAACTCTCGTACCAGCTTTAGAAGACCAGATCCGAAGCTTACAAAGAGAGCTAAGATTAGAGCAAGTGCAAAGGTTGCACATTGCAGAGGGATCATTGGCCACAGAGGAGAGGCTCACATTAGAAAATCAAACACTATGGATAGAGAATGAGGCCCTCCGCAAACAGCTCCAAGATCTACAAGAGCAACAAAGAAGAGAGACAGAGACACCACACGAAGAATCAGGTGGAGCAGCCATAGAGCTACCAGAAACTGGAGAGGCAACCACAATTGAAGATCCAGCCCCAGCTCACGAGGTGGCCTCGACCTCAGGAATCTCTGAAGAAGAAGAACAAAGGCTCCATGACCAAATAGAAAAGTCAGCAGAGGAGAGTGCCAAGGCGGAAATGGAATGGGAGAGGAGACTCCTCATCTCCATTAGACTTCAGGGATTAGACACAAAAGTGCTCCATGAAGAGTGGATGCAACCGAGCCTGCCTTTCCCTTTGATGAAATTTGAAGTGCTAAAGACGAAAAAGAGAATAGAGAAGGAGCAGTATGTCGCTCTTTACGAAGGCGACATCACAAAGAAGGAACAGTCAAAGAAGATAGTAGATTCACAACCTAGATGGAGGAAAGGTTGGCTGAACAAATACCCAGCCTACCTCATCTACTTGGTGGAGGCACCAAAGGAGATTCGGGAGAATGCAACCTTCTGCCCGGTGCCAAGAGTCATTTTAGCTTATGGATAGATTAAGATTTGAGGTTTTTGGTAGATTTGGGTAAAGAAGAAGTGGGTAGGGTTTGGCCGATGGATACTCGTTCTACATCGAGGTGAAATTATCGACATTGACACTACAGGTGGAGATTCTTTCGTAAGTTTCACACAACACTTTGTCAATGATTTTGTGCTTTGGTTTATGATCTTTGTGGATGGATTTGCATATGGTTATGGCACATGGTTGATGGCCATTGTACATGCATTTCGACGAGAAATTTTGAGTGCCGAGGAGCTCTCTTGAGAGCATTGATCAATTTTTTGGATTGCACATCTTTTATTTTTGTTTATGCACAGTCACTCTATTTATGTATGTTGAGTGTAGATTTCCATAGTATGTCATATTGGCATTTGAGTAGTGTTATGGTTTATGGTTTTGAGTCCTCTTTTGGAGACTATAATGGTCAAGATTTACTCCCACTTTGCCATACTTTTGGTTGACAGATTCTGGTCAATTTGTAGTGGTTGAAATCATCTCCCACTTTGGCATCTTGAATGCGGTTTATGCTTTGAGAGTTTGCATTGATATTTTGCTCATTTTGCAAGATAGCATTTGTTTAATTTTCCTTAGATTTCTCACCATATGTTTAGCTTGACTGCCATACACTCTTTTGATGCATTTGCCATCATTGGATTGAAACGGTGATTCTCTGTTGTTATGGTCAACTTTGCTCCCACATGACAGGTACATGGTTGTTTTTGGACATATATTGGTGTTCTTGTATCCAGTCTCGCAATAGTGATATTTGTGTATGCTCATAGTGGCTACAAGTAGACTTATTATATGCATTGTTTTCTGATCGACAAATATTTTGATCGTGAGTCTATTGCATACAATTTACAAATAGTCACTTGTTACGGGTTCCATGTACTTCTGGCAATTGAGACTTGCATCAGCATGACGATTGTAGAGCATAGTGTGGTTACACTTCTGTGAGAGATTCTATGCATTGATGGGCTTAAGAACTATGATTGCTAATGAGCTATTTTGAGAGTGTTTTCTCCCAACAAGGAGCTCATTTTGTTCCAGGTTTGGTGCACTTCTCTTTGGCATGGTTTATGCACATTGCCCTTGTACATGCTATAAAGCCATAACTTCACTTATGGCAGTTGTTGATATGTGTGACAACTTTGAGTCCATGAAGATGGGTCATGTGAGACAACGGTCTCATTCATGTCAAAAGTTGAGATGTTGGCATTGTGGTCACATAGGGTACATTAAACGTCATTGCTTTAAACGCATGAGATAGCGGCGCAAAAGTATGTGTGATGCGAAGACGATTCTGACAACATAGACTAGAGAGGTGACTTTTTATGCTAGTGATGGTGATGTCACGTTTATCTATAGTATTCCTCTTGCTTTAATGTTTGATTGAGATGCCACTTGCTCTTGATGGCTGCTAGATGATTATGCATTCCATGTCACACCATGTTGTGAGTGGTTTAACACTTTGCTAGTGTGAGCCTTGGTCGTGTGTATCTAGCTGACGGATCAGCATACAACATAGAGGGTGCAGGAGATGTATGCTTGTTATTACCTAGTGGTGCATCCTATATGCTACAACATGTACGCTATGTTCTTCAGCTCAGCTCGAGTTTGATCTCAATGAGACAATTAGAAGATTGCGGACAGGTAGTACTACTTAAAGAGAAATTTTTCTAAATGAATTACGGGTCACTAGTCATTGCAAGAGGAGTCAAGAGTGGCTTGGTCTACCGTATGTATGTATTTGAGGTGTGAGATGGCATAGTCTTGATTACATTAAAATCATGTCAGCGAGAGACTAGAGACATATCTTTCGTGGATGAGTTCTAAAGTACTGTGCATACCATGTCTTTAAATGCAGAGTTAGAGCAGCCATGCTCTAGCGAGACACAACAGATTAATCCTCTTATGATAGAGATGCCTCCTACTAGCAAAGAGCCAAGCGAAATGGAGTTCTTTGACATGCTCATGCTAGAGGCTGGCATGGTGATGCCTGGACATGTGAATACAATCCCTATGGATGATGAAGGAGTGATGACTACGTTGGAGTCAATATTGACACGTCCATGCGTGACTAGTTTTGGTGGTGATGAAGTGAGCATTGAAATACCTAATGTGGATAGATTGACAGAGGTCATTGCACATGGCATTGATACGATTGGCATGGATATGATGGCAGAGATTATGTGTTTATCATCAGCCTTCGGGACTCTCATGAACTAAACCTTAGTGTTGAGACCCGACATAGCAATTACAGTGGGAGCATTTGCAGTTGGGGTTCTCAGTCGTGCAATGACTAGCACTAGCATGATGCATTTTGGAGCAGAGAAGGTCATTACAAAATACTTGTAGGATATGCATGCTGATTCTAACAGGGATATACACGTTTGCACACCACTAGAGTTTATATGGTAGCATTCATCGACTTTGAGAGAGCCAGTGGACATAGGTTGAGACGATTTTCCTCCCTATATCGCTTGTACATACTACCAGGTCCTATAGTAGTACCAATTATTGGCACATTCACCTTTAATTGGGAGATTGTTGGGGTAAAGGCGGTGTGCCTCTTACTTAGTTGAATGCACAAGAGGAGGTTGACCACCTTCACTTGTACATATCATATTCTTTACTAATTAGAAGAATAAAGGGCTCTCTCACACACATTGTGGTGAGCTGCTCCAACCACATCCTACGTTCTCTCTCCCTCTAACTCTTCTTCTCCCTCTCTGCACATGCACCACATTTGCATATGGTTGAAGCATGTAAATCTCCTCATCCAAGTCACCATGAGGGAACACACTCTTTAAATCTTCATTGTATTCAAGCTCCACGTACTCATCACCTACATTCTTTGTTTGTTTTCTTTCCAAGAAATCTTTGTACATGTTATGTTCATTGAAAATAAAATCTTTACTCCTAAATATTTTACCATCTTCAAGATTCCATAGGTGATACCCAAAGTCTGCTTCTCCATAGCTAATGATTAATTTTTATGGACTTTGCATTTAACTTAGACCTTAGATTTGTGTTTATGTGAAGGAAGGACTCACATCCAAATACTTTGAGAAATGCATAGTTCAACTTTTTACCTATCCACACCTCTTTTGAAATGTTAAGTATGGAGCCTTGATTTACCCTTGTAATTTTCTGTGGTAAAAGCGCACATTTGTAAGGCCCCCATTATGAGGAGAAGTCATCGTGCGTGAAAGAAAATCACTCATCGAAAACCAAAATTTTCACGGACAAGAATCAGGGGCAACTTTAGAATCAGGGGCCGGAATATTCCTTTTCGCCGGAATATTATGGCCGGACGGCGGCCGGAAAGTGGTCGAAAAAAACCGGTCGGTTGGCCGGTGGCCGGTGGCCGGTAGTCAATGGCCGATGGCCGGTGGTCGGAAGTCAATGGCCGGTGGCCGGTGGCCGGTGGTCGGAAGTCAATGGCTGGTGGACGAATTCAAAAGCGGACTTGTCTTTTCAAGGGCGGCCACACATGGGTGGATTGGAGGGTCCGATTTGGACTTATTCGCACAAGGGCGGCTACACATGGCTGTCTCTCATAAGAGAGGGCAGCCCTTTTGGCCTATAAAAGGAGGCCATTTCTACACACATTGCAGAGTGTGAAGTTGATGCAACAAGGTGAGTGTGAGGTGGTGAGAGTGAAGCAAGGCGGGAGCTCCATTAAGGGTATAATCCCTTTGTAAACTACTTCTTGTTTTGAAGTACTAAAGCCATTGAGTGGCTGCTTTTCCGTGGACGTAGCCCACATTGGGTGAACACGTATATCGTGTGTACTCTCTCTCTCTCTCTCTACTCTATAATCTCGTGTATGTAAATCTGTCTCTCTCCATTAAGTAATCTACTCAATTATCTATTTAGCTACGTCTTATTTCCTAACAACTGGTATCAGAGCAAGGTTTGCTTGTAGCTAAATTATCTCAAGGAAAGATTTCCTTGAATTGAGTGGGAGTTATGGCGGAGGAAGGGAAGCTCAAGATTGAGAAGTTCAACGGCCAAAACTACCAACATTGGAAGATGCAGATTGAAGACTATCTCTACCAGAAGGACCTCTATTTGCCACTAGGCGGTCTTGCGAAGAAGCCCGCAACAATGGCAGATGAAGCATGGATTGTCCTTGATCGAAAGGCACTGGGAACAATCCGGTTAAGCTTGGCGTCAACGGTGGCCTTCAATATTTTGGAGATGAAGACCACGGAGGACTTGATGAAGTCACTTGACGACTTCTACGAGAAACCATCAGCATCCAATAAGGTATTTCTTATGAAGCGCTTGTTCAATCTAAAGATGGCAGAGAATGGTTCAGTTGCAGAACACCTAAATGACTTTAACACAAACATAAGTCAACTTCGATAAGTGAAAATCAATTTCGATGACGAAGTGCGAGCTCTCCTTATACTATCATCTCTATCGGATAGTTGGGACAGCCTTGTGATGGCTGTAAGTAATTCTATCTCTGGCACAAGTACTCTTAAGTTTGATGATGTTGTGGGTGTTCTCCTAAGCGAGGAAATGCGAAGGAGAAGCACAGGAGAATCATCAAGTGCTGCACTATCAGTGGAAACAAGAGGAAGGCCTAAGGAGAGGTTCAAAAACCAAAAGGGTCGTGATCGCTCAAGGCGGAGCAAGTCACGCACAAAGTCAGTTCTTGAATGTTGGAACTGCGGCAAGAAGGGCCACGTCAAGAAGGATTGCTGGTCCAAGAAGAAGAAGGAGACAGAGTCTCAAGACAACAAGCCAACATCGGAGGCCAATGTGGCAGGTAAAGTAGAGCAAGATGCTCTAATTCTCTCATTAGACAATGTGTCTAATTCCTGGATAGTAGATTCCGGGGCTTCATTCCATGCGACACCACACAAGCAACATTTCCAAGACTACACCAAAGGTAATTTTGGGTATGTATACTTGGGAGATGATGAAGCTTGTGAGATTGTCGGCAAAAGTACAGTTTCTGTCAAAACTGCTAACGAAAATGAATGGAAGCTTAAAGATGTTAGGCATGTTTCTTCTCTTTGCAAAAATTTGATCTCTACAGGACAATTGGACGATGAAGGTCACAACATTGTATTCGGAAACAAACGGTGGAAGATCTCAAAGGGATCTTTGGTGGTTGCCAAGGGTGAAAAAGTCGATACACTTTACTTGTGTACTGTTAGCATGCAACCTTCAGCTTGTGCAGCAACTACAGAAGTTGAGAGTGTGGTGTGGCACTACCGACTTGGGCATATGAGTGCCAAAGGAATGCAAATCCTTCAAACAAAGAAGCTTCTACCAGGTTTGAAAGAAGTGGACTTAGAGTTCTGTGAAAATTGTGTTTATGGTAAACAAAAGAGGGTAAAATTTCAAAACTCAGGAAATGAAAGAAAAAATAAAAAACTTGAGTTGGTTCATTCGGATGTTTGGGGTCCTGCAAGTACACCATCACTTGGTGGCTCATTGTACTATGTAACATTCATAGACGATGCGACTAGAAAAACATGGGTTTATGTCATGAAGAATAAATCCGATGTATTTTCCATATTTCAAAGGTGGAAAGCCTTTGTGGAGAATGAAACAGGTACCAAGGTTAAATGCCTCGGATCTGACAATGGAGGCGAATATTGCAGCCAAGCTTTTGAAATCTTTTGTGCTAGCAATGGCATTCGGAGTCAAAGGACAACCCCAAGGACACCTCAACAAAATGGGATTTCGGAAAGGATGAACAGGACAATCATGGAACGAGCACGAAGCATGCGGCTACATGCAGGCCTACCGCTTGAGCTTTGGGCAGAAGCTGTAAGTACGTCTGTGTACTTAATCAATCGGTCACCCTCAACGGCATTGGATGGAGGAGTTCCAGAAGAGGCATGGATAGGTAAACCGGTGAATTATGCATTTCTCAAAGTGTTTGGGTGTGAGGCTTTCATGCACATAGATAGAATCCTAAGATCAAAGTTAGATGCAAAGTCCAAAAAGTGTTTCTTCATTGGCTATGGAGAAGGAGACTTTGGGTATCGCCTATGGAATCCTGAAGATGGTAAAATCTTAAGGAGTAGGGATGTAATTTTTAATGAACAAAATATGTACAAAGATTACTTGGAAAGAAAACAAACAAAAGAAACAGCTGATCAGTACATGGAGCTTGAGGACGGTGAAGACTCAAGTACTGCAAACGGTGACAATGTGCAACAACGTCAACCAAATGAGGAGCCTCAACCTATTCCCCGAAGATCTACAAGAGCAAGTAGACCTCCAGAAAGGTTTGTTCCTTCCTTCAACCATCTCTTGATCTCAGATTCTGGAGAGCCGAAATCATATGAAGAAGCTATGCAACATGAATCCAAAGAAGAATGGACGAAGAGCATGCAAGTGGAGATGGACTCACTACATCGCAACCAAACATGGGAGTTGGTTGAGTTGCCTAAAGGTAAGCGGGCACTTCAAAACAAATGGGTGTACAAGCTAAAGGAAGAAGAAGGTGGGAAGAAAAGGTACAAGTCTAGGCTTGTGGTAAAAGGTTTTTCTCAAAAGAAAGGTATTGACTTCAATGAAATATTTTCTCCTGTTGTAAAAATGAACTCAATTAGTCTTGTCTTAAGCCTTGTGGCTGCTCATGATCTAAATCTCGAGCAAATGGATTTAAATACGGCATTCCCTCACGGTGACTTAGAGGAGGAAATCTACATGCTTCAACCAAAGGGGTATGAAGTAAAAGGTAAGGAGAAAATGGTTTGCAGATTAAAGAAGAGCTTGTATGGTTTAAAGCAAGCATCAAGACAATGGTACTTGAAGTTTGATCGATGGATGTTGGATCATGGATTCACAAGATGCAACTCGGATCACTGTGTCTACACGAAGAATTTGGGAGATGGGAAATTCACCATCCTAATGTTGTATGTTGATGACATGTTGATTGAAAGTGCTAACATGCAGGACACCAAAGACCTAAAAGAGGAGCTGTCCAAATCTTTTTCAATGAAAGATTTAGGTGCTGCAAAGAGGATACTTGGTATGAAAATATCAAGGGACAAGACGAAGAAGACAATAAAGCTATCTCAAGAAGATTACATCAAGAAGGTACTAGAAAGGTTTGCAATGCAAAATTCAAAACCAGTTTCTACACCTTTGGCTGGTCATTTTAAACTAACGAAGGATATGTGTCCAAAGACACAAGAGGAGATAGCCTATATGTCTAAAGTTCCATATGCTGCAGCGGTAGGTTCTCTAATGTATGCTATGGTCTAGACAAGGCCAAACATTGCACATGCAGTGGGAGTTGTGAGTAGGTTCATGGACAACCCAGGTAAAGAGCATTGGCAAGCTGTGAAGTGGATATTTAGGTATCTAAAAGGGACAACAACAAATGCTTTGTATTTTGGAGGAACTGATATTTTTCTAGAAGGGTATGCTGATGCAGATATGGCAGGTGACAAAGATACTCGAAGGAGCACTACTGGCTATGTGTTCACGGTTGGAGGCACAACAGTAAGCTGGGCTTCAAAGCTGCAGAAAGTGGTTTCACTTTCTACCACGGAAGCAGAGTATGTAGCAATGACGGAGGCAAGCAAAGAAATTCTGTGGCTTCACAGATTCTTAGAAGAGCTTGGATTCAAACAAGACAATTGTGTCTTGTACAGTGATAGCCAAAGCGCTATCCATCTTGCGAAGAACTCAGCCTTTCATTCAAGGACAAAGCACATTGAGGTGAGATATCACTTCATACGCACTCTTTTGGAAGAGGGACAACTAAAGCTAGGAAAGGTGCATACAAGTGAAAATCCTGCAGACATGTTTACAAAGGTGGTCAACAAGGAGAAGTTGAGCTTTTGCTCATCTTCAATCGGCATTCAAGGATAAGAAGCCAGAATGGAAAGCAGTCACAGGTTTGATTTGGAGATCAGTCTCCAAGTGGGAGATTGTTAAGTATGGGGCCTTGATTTACCCTTGTAATTTTTTGTGGTAAAAGCGCACATTTGTAAGGCCCCCATTATGAGGAGAAGCCATCGTGCGTGAAGAAAAATCACTCACCGGAAACCAAAATTTTCACGGACAAGAATCAGGGGCAACTTTTTTTCGTCGGAATATTCCTTTTCGTCGGAATATTATGGCCGGACAGCGGTCGGAAAGTGGTCGGAAAACAACCGGTCGGTTGGCCGGTGGCCGGTAGTCAATGGCCGATGGCCGGTGGTCGGAAGTCAATGGTCGGTGGCCGGTGGTCGGAAGTCAATGGCCGGTGGCCGGTGGCCGAATTCAAAAGCGGACTTGTCTTCTCAAGGGCGGCCACACATGGGCGGATTGGAGGGTCCGATTTGGACTTATTCGCACAAGGGCGGCTACACATGGCTGTCTCTCATAAGAGAGGGCAGCCCTTTTGGCCTATAAAAGGAGTCCATTTCTACACACATTGCAGAGTGTGAAGTTGATGCAACAAGGTGAGTGTGAGGTGGTGAGAGTGAAGCAAGGCGGGAGCTCCATTAAGGGTATAATCCCTTTGTAAACTACTTCTTGTTTTGAAGTACTAAAGCCATTGAGTGGCTGCTTTCCCGTGGACGTAGCCCACATTGGGTGAACCACGTATATCGTGTGTACTCTCTCTCTCTCTCTCTACTCTATAATCTCATGTATGTAAATCTGTCTCTCTCCATTAAGTAATCTACTCAATTATCTATTTAGCTACGTCTTATTTCCTAACAAAATTCCTTAATCCAATGTTGTTGAGGGTGACTGGTTTATCAAGTAGATGGATGTACTTACTACTTCTGTCCATAATTCAAGTGGCAAATCTGCATGTATCCTCATGCTTCTTGCATGCTCCATGATTGTTCTATTCATCTTTTCTAAAACTTCATTTTGTTGAGGTATCCTTGGGTTGTCTTTTGCCTTTGAATGCCATTGCTAGCACAAAATCTTTCAAAATCTTGGCTGCACTACTCTCCTCCATTATCGGATCTAAGGCATTTTAGCTTAGTACCTTCTTCATTTTCCACAAAGGCTTTCCACCTTTGAAATATAAAAAATATATCAAATCTATTTTCATTGGATAAACCTGTGTATTGCTACTTGCATCATCCATAAATTTCACATAATACAATGAGCCTTCAAGGAATAGTGTACTAAGCACGATCCCATACATCAAAGTGAACCAATTCAAGCCTTTTGCTTTTCCTTTCATTTCCTACTTTAAGAAATTTTACCCTCTTTTGTTTACCAGAAAAATAGTCCTCTCACAGAACTCCAAGTCTACTTCCTTCAATCCTGGTAGAAGTTTCTTTGATTTGGTACTCATGTGCTCAAGATAATAGTGCCATACTGTACCATCAACTTTTGCAGATGTTGCACAAATAGAAGATTAGATGCTAACCATAGATAATTAGAGTGTACCCACCTTGTCTCCCTTTGCAGCCACCAATGGTCCTTTTGAGACCTTTCATTGTTTGTTTCCAAATGCAATGCTATGGTCTTCATCATCCAATTGACCTGTAAAAATTAAGTTTCTGCAAAAAGAGGGAACATGCCTATCATCTGTAAGCTTCCATTCATTTCCATTTTCAATTCCAACAAAAACTCTTCCTTTGCCAAGAATTTCACAAGCTTCGTCATCCCCCAAGTACCCATATCCAAAATTACTGTTGGTAATCTTGGAAATACTTCTTGTGGAGTGTTGCATGTAATGAAGCCTGGAGTCTACCGTTCAAAAATTGGACACATTTTTCTATGCAAGAGTTAGAGCAACTTGCTCCATGGACTTTACCTGCCACATTGGCCTTCAATGTTGGCTTGCTTTCTTAAGACTTCCACTCTTTCTTATTCTTGGACCAACAATCCTTTTTGACATGGCTCTTCTTGCTCCAAAAATGACTTTATCCGTGACTTGCTACGTCTTGAGCGATCACGACTCCTTCGATTCTTAAATGTCTCCTTCGTTCCTATAGACAATGCAGCACTTGATATTTCTCATGTGCTCTTCTTTTACATTTTCTATCTTAAGAGAACACCCATACCATCATCAAACTTGATAGTATTTGTACTAAAAATGGAATTATTACGACCATCACAAGGCCATACTAGCTAACTGGCAAAGAGGATAGTATTAAGAGAGCTCAAAATTCATCATCAAAGTTGACATTCACATATCAAAGTTGACTTAGAAGTCATTCAAGTGTTCTACAATTAAACCACTCTCTGCCATTTTTGAATTGAACAATTGCTTCATGAGAAATACCGTGTTTTATATGGATGGTTTCCTCTAGCCGTTTAGCGGCTTTATCAAGTCCTCCATGGTCTTCATTTCCAAAACATTGAATACCACCGTTGATGCCAAGCAAAGCCAAATTTTTCTCAACACCTTTCGATCAAGGACATTCCAAGCTTCATTTTCCATTGTTGCAGCCCTTTTTGCAAGGCCCTTGATGGAAAATAGAGATCCTTTTGGTAGAGATAATCTTTGATTTGCATCTTCCAATGCTCGTAATTGTTATCATTGAAAGTCTTCTAAGTCTTGAACTTGCCCTCCTTTGCATCACTTCCACTCAATTCAAGGAAAAAAATCCTTTAGATGTTCTATCTACTAGTAAACCTCACTTTGATACCAATTGTCATGATAATGGAATTATTTTTGGACCACTTTTTGACCACCATCCGACCAATAGATTATGGCAAAAAGGAATATTTTGGCATGAATTTTTGGTGTTTTGATGAGTAATTTTTATCACACATGATGGCATCTCCTCATAACAGGGGTCTTACAAATGTGCATTTATAGAACAAAAATTACAAGGGTAAATCATGCTCCATACTTAACAAAGAGCAGGAAGCCAGAAGTCTCGTGGGAATGAGACCGTGCACACAAGAAAATGTGAGAGCAACCTTCAGTACTGCCAACTATTTGTGAGCAAAAATTACATTTGCAACAAAATTTGGTATATGCACACACTAGACTCATCAAATTGAAAGCTATCATAAAATCTAATATCTAACCAATTTAAATGATTTTCTCGTATGAAACTAATCATTTAATATGGGATAATAAACGAGAACAAGGGTTAGAATATACACATGTGCTTACGGATCAATCTCAACATGGGTCCAAATGAGAGATGGATAGTCAAAGAGCAAGGCTAACTAATGGAGCTCAAAAGACCTTAGGGTTAGCTTCATTAAAGACCTCCAATGGTTAGTGTTAAAAGTCCTTTGACCTTAGGCAAGCTATTGCTGAGCTTGAGGCGGGAACCCGACCTAATATTGAGGTGCTTGTCGTGCTTGATGACTAAGGTGCTTGAGGTGCTTGTCATGCTTGATGAGGATGGTGCTTGAGAAGCTTCCCATGCATGGGGGGTAAGGTGCTTGAGTAAAAAAGAGACCCTACAAAGGAGGGGGAAAGCCCAAAAATTAGGGGAATCTTTGACTTAACCTCCCACTCACCCAAAGGGCACTCCCCTTTTCTCAAGGGGCACATGCACACATGTCAGACTCTCCGTATGCTTAACCACATGGTGTGTTTGAATGCTATTGGCTGGGCTAAAGAGGGGTCCAATCAGCTTCTAGTTCCATTCAACAAATATCTAGACACTTTCAGGTTCTCTCTCTCTCAAAGGGATAAGGAGGACACTTGTCCAAAGACTACCCATGCGCTTGAAATCATGTTGCATGTGATTGTCTAGGGGCAGAGGGGTCCAATAAGCTTGAAGCTTGAGCAAAAAGGGGGGGGGGGGCTCGCCCAAAGCAAGCAAGGGGTATGCTTGGGGGGGTATACACCTCTCACACACTCACTTTTTTAGTACATTCTCACTTGGTGAAAGTAGAGGAACTCCACCTCCTTCTCCAAGCTTGTTGAGAAGTGAGAGCCTACACCAACACTCTTGACTATGGAATGCAAATCCAACCAATAGACATGCTTCAATGCTTAAGCTTGCCATCTTCTCCATATTCATTACTATGCTATTATGTATGCTAGCAAGAAGAGTGATGATAAGTGAGGAACCATTTCTTTCTCCTATGGAATGTTTCTTCTTCCTCTTCCCTACCCTCATTCCCCGCTAGCTCTCTCCACCTTCGAAGGTGTTTGAGGCCTTGGGATTGAGGCTTGCGATAGTCAATGTTCTCTAAAAAGTTTATATTATGCTTGTGATGCATGAATCTTTCCATATTCATTGCATCACCTAGATCACAAGGAACACAAAGATTGTATTGTACCAAGTCTCTCTTGATGGGAGAAACTATAATACAAATGCCTATTGGAGGGGGGACCGACTCCGTATGAATCCGGTCCTTAACTGTTTTCATGTTCTCTAAACTCTCTCTCTTGCAAAAGTATTGTTCATGCCAAGTTACCTAAGTGCAATGTTTATGTTGCTACCATCAATTAAGTTCACCCGCTATGCTCACACAGTAATCACTCAAAAGTGATATATCTAATTTCCTAATTCCGCTACTCTCAAAGTTCATAGTTCATTTCCATTACATTGGTATCAAAGCATTTGGTTTCTGTTTTCTTGCTTAAGAAGAGAGGTCCTTAAGTAGCCTATTAATGGTTGATTTTGTTAATTATATTAGGGTAAGTGGGACTGGGATCTATTATCGGTTTTGTTGAGCCCAATATATGGGATATGGTGCACTCCTTGGGAGCTTTGGTCTTAATAATGGAGTCTTTTTAGACTTGTCTATGACTTTATCATTATTGAGCCATAAGAAGTTCGAAAGGAGCTATCCCTTGGGAACTTTGCTATGTTAGACCCACTCCACTACATTCTATAATTAACCAATTTGAGCCGTGGGTGTAGATGCTTAAGTACTGATTTTCAAAGGCTAAGAGGAGTAGCAATTAAGGTTTTGAATTGACAAAGCATACACTAAGTAAACACACAAATTTTGTTAACATGAATGACAATAACCAAGAGAGTAGGACGAACATTGATAACTTTGATTTTGCACATGAAGGTGCTAATGATGATGCCCCAATGTTTGTTAATTATCTTGTTACTAGGTTGCAACAAGCTATGGGCAACCCCACTTTGCAAGCCAAAGTTACTCAACAACTACGTGCTTATGGGATTTCATTTCCTCTCCAAGAGGAGAGAGAGCTTAGGAGGCCTCTTGATGAGACCCCCAAAAGAAGACTCTCTCCCATATGAGAGGAGGAATCCAAAGAACAAAAAAGTAATGAATCCCTAAGTTCCTCCGAAGATGTGGCTCCACGAAGATGGCATACTAAACGATAGCCAACTCCTCCCAAGAGGAAACGGTTAACCCATAGTCCTTCTCCTCGTCATTCCAAAAGGAAAGAGAGGAAACAAATGAAGAAAAGGGCAAGAAAGAGGTCACCCTCTTCTCCTTCTTCTTCACCTCCTCCTCTTCCAACGAAAGCTATTGCTATTGTCCTAGAGAATACAAGAGGGGAGGACATTGCAAATCTTACCCTGCATGGCAAAGGTCCTAAAAGCGCAAGAAGTTCAAAGAGGAAGGAAAGAGTATCTCTTTTCTCACCTATGATGGCTCCTTTGGTGCTACCGATAAAGTATTAGCCTTCATCCAACAATTTGATGCGGCCTTTGGAGATGAGGGCTTCACGAAGTCCTCCAAGCTACACCAATGGTGGGCTAGCCATTGTGGCAATGGCAAAGCCCCAAAGACATGGAAAACTCTATGATTTTCCATCATGAAGCAATTCCTTGCAAGTGATGCAAAGGAAAAAGTGCTCAACAAATGGCGGAGTTTGAGGCCTCTCTCTCATGAGTCTATCCACAAATATGTGGACAAGTTTTGGGATTTACATCTCACGGCTACTGCCTTTCGAAAGATAGACTTCGTCGAGCAAAAGCAACAATTCCGTGCGAGATTACCTGAAGAGATGGCTGAGTATGTCAACTCTCAACAGCTTGATTCTATCACCACACCATGGTTGCTTTGCGCATCAATTTTCAACAAGGGGCTAGATGGAATGTCAAGCCCATGGAAAATAAAGACAAAAGTGATGAAAAGGGGAAAGCCAATGCCCAAAATTCTGCCCAAGGCCATTCCAACAACAACAACAACAATCGGTCCAAGGAGAAAGGAGTTTACAAAGGTAAAAATAAACTCTCTCCTGAAGAGCTTAAAACTTTTTGCAAAGACCACAAATGTCTTAAGTGAGGGGAGCAAGGACATGGTTATCGTTCTTGCCCCAAAAGAAATGCTTGCAATGAGACTCCTAGAGCTTGCACTATATCGAAGCTCCAAAAGAGGATGCTCATTGCAAAGGATCACCTCTCTCCTATGCATGGGGAAAGGTAAGGGAGCAGGATGCCTTCATCTTGTTTGACCGTGGCTCTATTCACAACTTCATATCAATGGAGTTGGCCACCAAGTTAGGCATTCAAGCTTTCGAGATGGGAGATGCTATAACTGACGATGCCACTTTCAAGGGACATCAAGCTTCTGTTACTCCCTTGATTGGTAAGTTGAGGCTTCATGTCCAAAGCTATGTTGACAAATAATACTTCTTTATCTCTCCTCTCCAACACGAGGATGCTATCCTACGGGCACCATGGTTCAATTGCATGGCTGCCAACATGAAGTTCCCTGAAAGGAGAATCTACTTCACCTACCTACAGGGGAAAGAATATGTATATATATGCTAATGAGTCTGGTCGTACTATACCACTTGTAAATCCTCTTGCTTTTGAAAAACCAATGAAGAGCTCAGTGTGTGTGCGACATGATTTTTGTCAAAGAGTCCCTAAAAGGTCTCAATGTTTCATCAAATGTAAATGGTAGGAATCAACAAGAGTTAGACTTGTCTAACTTTCTAAAAGGATTCCAAGTTGTGTTCATCGATGATATCCCTAACTATGGACTTACCTCCAAAACGAGGGGATGATGACCATCAAATTGAGCTCCTATCAGGAATTTCACTGCCTAACAAGCCTCCTTATCGAGTTTCCCAAGCTCAGCAAGAGGAGATCATGAGGCACATACAAGAATTGGTAGACAAAGGGATGGTGAGGCCTAGCTCCTCTCCCTTTTGTTCTCCAGTCCTTTTAGTGTAAAAGAAAGATGGTACATACCGCATGTGTGTGGACTATCGTGCACTAAACCATATCACTATCAAAAACAGATTTTCCGTACCTCGGGTAGAAGATCTGTTTGATAAGCTACAAGGGTCTACCTACTTTAGTAGGATTGACCTTAAAAGTGGCTACCATCAAATAAGGATAGTGAATGAAGATATCCTAAAGACCGCGTTTCGTGCACCGTTTGGCCTTTATGAATATCTAGTCATGCCTTTTGGCTTGACGAATGCACCAACCACGTTAAATCAATTAATGGAGAAAATTTTTAGACCCTACCACAAATTCACTGGAGTGTTCTTTGATGATATCATCATCTACTCCAAGTCCTTGGAGGAACACAAGCAACATCTCCAAGTGATTTTTCAAGCATTGAGGGAGAACAAGCTTTTTTTTAATCAAAAGAAAAGCGAATTTTCTCCTTCAAGAGATTCAATACTTAGGTTATATTATCTCTCAAGATGGTATCCATATGGATCCATCAAAGTTGGAGGTAATAAAAGCATGGCCTAATCCAAGGAATCTACATGAGCTAAGAAGCTTTATTGGTATTTGTGCATACTATAGACGCTTCATAACAAAATTCTCTCAAATAGAAGGACCATTACATGACTTAAAAAAGAAGAACGTTAAGTATTCATGGACTGCTAAGGAGCAAAATGCTTTTGACAAGCTCAAAGAGAAGCTTACCTCCCAACCAGTCCATATGCTTCCGGATCTCTCAAAGCCATTTGAGGCCCAATGTGATGCTTGTGGTGATTGCCTTGGAGCACTCTTGCTTCAAGAAGGGCATGCCATAGCGTACGAGAGCCGAAGGCTCAATACGTATGAACGGGTCTTGGGCATTTATGAGAAAGAGCTTTTAGCTTTTCTACATGTCCTAGACACATGGAAGCACTATCTCTTCTATGATAGATGAGTATGCTACTAACCCTCACTTTAAAGACATAATATCAGCCCTTGCTTTGGGGAAGAAAGAGGAACCATTCACTTTGCAGGATGGTTATCTTCTCCATGGCAATAGGCTATGTGTTACCCACTCCCTTCGTGAGAAAGTTAGGTATGAATCCCATGCTCCTCCCTATGCGGGACATAGAGGTATTCAACCTACTCTTCGAGGAGTAGAGACGTACTTTTATTGGCCAACCATGAAAGTGGACATACAAGAGTATGTTTCAAAATGTGTTATATGCCAAAAGGCCAAGTATGATAGAGGGAAGCAACTTGGATTACTCCAGCCATTGCCAATCCCTAATTCACCATGGGAGAGTATATCCATGGATTTTATCTTTGGATTATCCAAGTCGTCCATGGGAATACGAGAATATGGACAATAGTCGATAGGTTAGCAAGAAAACACACTTTATTCCTATTAAAAAGACTATTAAGGTACACCAAATGGAAACTCTCTTCATATCCCATATTTTCAAACACCATGGATTGCCAAGATCCATCGTGTCAGATAGAGATCCTAGAATGACCAATAATTTTTGGAAAGGTCTCTTTGATAATGTAGGTACAAGATTAAATTTCTTTATGTCCTATCACCCACAAATGGATGGCCAAAGTGAGATATCCAATCTTACAATTCTTGATCTACTAAAGACCTAGGTTACAAAAGTAGATTAACGCTCACAATGAGAAAAGTACTTACCTCTTGTAGAGTATGTGTACAATAATACTATCCATACTTCTATGGGAAAAGCGCCTTCTGAAATCATAGAGGGAAGACCTAAAAGTCCCTTGCTACTTAAAGTACATGTAAAGATCTTCGTTGCCGATAAGTATAGCCGTGACCTGCAAGAATCTTTTCAAAAGGTTAAGGAGGCTAGATCCATCTCTCAACAAAGGCAAAAAGCTGTTGTTGATAACCACAGAAGGGCGTTAACATTCAAAGAAAATGATTGGGTCTTTACTTAAATTTTCCAAGGCTCGATTGAGGCAAACGACGGGCAAAAATCCTACGGGCCATCAAAAGTATATGCTAAACTAGCAAAAAGATACTATGGTCCTTTTCAAATTTTGAAGCCAAATCAATGAAGTGGCTTATCAACTCAAGTTTCCCAACCATTGACTCATACACAATGCTTTTCATGTGAGTCTACTTAAGCCCTACAAAGGAGAGCCACCAACTGAACGAATTACTGAAGACCCTCCCGAAATCGAAGACCAAGAAGAGGTGCTACAACCCAAAGTTATCCTTCGGCATGAAGACAAGGTACTACAATATTTATTCAATGGTATCTTATCAAGTTCAAAAATTATCCTTTTCAAGATGCTAGATGGATGCAAGGAATCCAACTTAAGGATAGTATGAACCTTGTCAAGGCTTACAATGATACATTAGAGTAAACAAATGTACATGTTTCTTATAAATGATCAATGTTTTTATCTTATAAGGCTAATTATCTTTTTATTGTGCACAAATTTAAGTAGTATGCATACTTAGAATCATCTTTGTGATGAAGACGTCTCTCAAACACCAAATAGAATTTGTCACTCTATTTGGGAGAATGAAATGGACTAAAGAGCAGTCATGCTTGCGGCAGCTATGTCTTAGGGATCCTCTACCCGCTAAGAAAAAAATGGACTAATGACTAAGGCTTTATCTCTTCTACCTCATAGTCGAGGACGATTATGATTTCAAGAGAGAGGTAATGTCATAAAATCTAATATCTAACCAACCCACATGATTTTCTCATATTAAATTGATCATTTAATATGGGATAATAAATGAGAAAAAGGGCTAGAATATAGACATGTACTTACGGATCTATCTCAACATGGGGCCAATGGTAAAGGGGTCCAAATGAGAGATGGTTTGTCAAAGAGCAAGGCTAACTAATGGAGCTTAAAAGACCTTAGGGTTAGCTTCATTAAAGACCTCCCATGGTTAGTGTTAAAACTCCTTTGACCTTAGGCTGAGCTTGAGGTGGGAACCCGACCTAAGCTTGAGGTGCTTGTCATGCTTGCTGACTAAGGTGCTTGAGGTGCTTGTCGTGCTTGATGACTAAGGTGCTTCAGGTGCTTGTCATGATTGATGACTAAGGTGCTTGTCATGCTTGATGAGGAAGGTGCTTTAGAAGCTTCCCATGCATGGGAGGTAAGGTGCTTGAGCAAAAAAGAGACCCTACAAAGGAGGGGGAAAGCCCCAAAGTTAGGGGAATCTTTGACGTAATCTCCCACTCACCCAAAGGGCACCCCCTTTTCTCAAGGGACACATAGACACATATCAGAATCTCCCTATGCTTAACCACATGGTGCGCTTGAATTCTATTGGGTGGGCTAAAGAGGGGTCCAATGAGCTTCTAGTTCCATTCAACAAATATCTAGATATTTTCAGGCTCTCTCTCTCAAACGGATAAGGAGGACACTTGTCCAAAGACTACCCATGTGCTTGAAATGCATGTTGCATGTAATTGACTAGGGCGAGAGAGGTCCAATAAGCTTGAAGCTTGAGAAAAAAGGGGGGGCTCGCCCAAAGCAAGCAAGGGGTATGCTTGGGGGGGTATACACCTCGCACACACTCACTTTTTTGGTACATTCAACACTTGATGAAAGTAGAGGAACTCCAACTCCTTCTCCAAGCTTGTTGAGAAGTGAGAGTCTACACCAACACTCTTGGCTATGGAATGCAAATCCAACCAAGAGCCATGCTTCAATGCTTAAGCTTGCCATCTTCTCCATCTTCATTATATGCTATTTATGTATGCTAGCAAGAAGAGTGATGATAAGTGAGGAACTATTTCTTTCTCCTGTGGGATGTTTCTTCTTCCTCTTCCCTACCCTCATTCCCCGCTAGCTCTCTCCACCTTCAAAGGTGTTTGAGGCCTTGGGACTGAGGCTTGGGATAGTTATTGCTTTCTACAAAGTTTATGTTATGCTTGTGATGCATGAAGCTTTCCATATTCATTGCATCACCTAGGTCACAAGGAACACAAAGATTGTATTGTACCAAGTCTCTCTTGATGGGAGAAACTATAATAAAAATTCCTATCAGAGGGGGGACCGGCTCCCTATGAATCCAGTCCTCAATTATTGTCATGCTCTCTAAACGCTCTCTCTTGCAAAAGTATTGTTCATGCCAAGTTAACTAAGTACCATGTTTATGTTGCTACCATCAATTTATCTCACCCGCTATGCTCACAAAGTAATCACTCAAAAGTGCTATATCTAATTCCCTAATTCCACTACTCTCAAAGTTCATAGGCCATTTCCATTACAAAAGCACTTTTATGCATGCACATAAAACTGAACCCAAGCATGAAAAGGAAAAGAAAAAGAACAAAATTAGTCGTAATTTTTTTTCTCTCAAAGACACGAAAGAAGCTGGCACAATGGATTAGCCGATTGAATGAATATTTTAATGACAAACACTTTTCTAAGGGTGCTATGGTTAATTGCGCTACTAGTCAACTTATCAATAGTACAATGTATGGTGGAATGCCAGGAAACAACATCACTTAAATTCTCACATATGACATACATTCTAGAAACTATTTAAACACCAATTTCTACTTGCGTAGTACAAATCTAAAGCTTGCAAGCAATGGGATCTTGTTAAAGAAGTTCAAAATGAAAATGTGCAAGCATATGTAATTCATTTTGTTAATTGTGTAATTTAATTGCACAATTGAACCTATTAGTAGGAGGACAATCAAATATAAGTTCATAACTGGCTTAGCTCCATGGCTAGGGTCATATGTGGATATGTTTAATCCTCTTGCTCTTGCAAAGGCAAATTCTTTGGTACTTAATTGTGAAAAGAAGAATGGTCGACCACCCAATGGTTTTCAAGCTCAAGGAAGAATGACTCAAAATCTTCTAATTTTGATAGGTTTAAAGTTTTCAAAAAGTCATTTGTCTAAAACGGAGATCATATGTCTAATCTAGCAAACAATGCTCAATGATTCACTCCGACTTGTACATGTTGTGTTAAACACTCAGAGTCTCTTGCTCCACCTATGGTTTATATGTTCCATTGTCTCTATCCACTTTCTTTGGCCTTCACAAGCAATGAAGTTCTCGAAAGCCTCTGAGTGTTTATTTATTTATTGTTGTAAATGAATGATTACATGTGCTATTGCTGAAGATGCTAATGCTTGCTTTTGCTGCATGCAGTGAAGGATTCTACAAAGAACCATTGACATACATCTTTCAGACTGTTTGCCTCATCTCAAGAGCCACCACATTGTGTGTGTCTAAAGTAGGCATTCCTCACCATGTAATGAGACTTTTCCAAGTCCTGAGTATTCCATATGTCTGGGTTTTTGTACTTTTGAATAAAATATGATAAAATGGTTGAAAATGATGTGCTACAAATTAAGCAAAGTTGTTAAGCAAACAAAACACTGACATAGTTCTTTCTAATCACAAGAATACTTGAATAATACCATGTAACAAGTAATCAAAGTGTCGGTCCATGCTGTCTTTGAATGTTTTTTTTAGTATCTGAAGGTTCTCCTTAAACTTGATGAGATCGTCTTGCGATCAATCATCTTTGTCATACATCAAAAAGAGCACGTCTATGGAACACCACACATACCCTTGGTGTTGCCAGTAGCTGGCTCCTAGTCCTTCATGGCCATATGTAGTTTTTTCCATTGTAGATACTCATATATAGTTTTTTCCATTGTAGGTACTCAACTTTTTAAAAATAAGTGGAGTGACATATCCTCCCATGCTTTGTCAGCTTCATATCTTTTATGGTATAGATAAAAACCTGCATGCCTTGCTCTTGACAATAGATGGTTTGGAAGGCACGTCCTTCATTGGTTGATCTTTTTCATCCCGCTAGATTTTGACATTGCCCCCATGGAGACCCATATTTGACAATACTAGCTCAAGGGCCTCTAGAGCCATCTAGCACTCACCTGACTTCTTGATTTTCCAAGCAAACCCAATGTACATATATACTAACTTCTCCAAAATTCTACAAAGAGTATGCATTGAACAAATGTGGACATTAACAAGTGGAATAGCCAAAATTGGACGGAAATTAGGGTCTTCATTGTGACAAGTAGGAGCCTTTCTCCGCCACTTTGGGTCCATCACCTTTCCAAACTCCATGCAAAACAAGCATGGAGATCTTGCCATGGCAATCATTCCACAATTACACATACCGGTCACCTACAAGATGCCATTAGACTTGAAAGTCTTCCCTCCCATCCACAAGCAGCACCTCTCCTCGATTCATTCCTTGGTCAATTATATCAAGAAGAGCGGTTTGATGGAAGACCCAAAATAAAATCTCATGGTCCTCTTTCTTTACTTGCAAGCTTAATTCAAATGTGACGTGAAATGAAATGTATCGTTTTAGTACAAAAATTGGAAGAAAATGAATTACTTAAAAAGCCCTGAGCCACCATGTGTTGGTTTCTGACTTAAAAGTAAAGTATATAGGATCTCTAGTGGGACAATTCAAAAGTGCCCTATTCACTCATGTGATTGTCACTCGCTCTAGCTTCTTCTCTTTAAGATTCTCACACTCATCTAGCTTCAAGATAAAATGTAGCACCTTGCTAGCCTCTTCAAACGTGACATTGTAGAACTCCACCATTCTAGTTTGCAACATAGTAAGGTCCATGAAGATATTGTTGTGTCATAAGTTATAACTGCTCCTTGGCCTTTGTAAGTACCTTGAATATGAAAGGACATCCAAGGAATCCATTCTCTCTGTGGTTGAGCTCAAGTCTCTCTTTCCAAACACTTGTTGTTATTGCTGGTAATAGCTTAGAATTTATTCCATTCTTCACAAATATGGAAGAGATAGACTTTGAATAGTTAAATACCCTCTCTTTCCTCACGCCAAGGGAGTCAAGTGTACCCTATATCTCAGTGGCAGAAACTGCATTTTTTGAAATAAAATGGTCCACCACATCCCATTGTAAAACCTTAAAACTTTTTGTCATGGATTATATGTTTTTCAAGATTGCTGCTTATCAAGGGCTTCAACTGCTTTCCTACATTGTTTATGGGATCAATGTTTTCTTTGTTTGGATAGATAGCATGTCTGCAAAGAAATCAATACACAAACCAAATAAATCAACTAGTTTAGTTGAAATAGTTTAGAATGTTTAGAATCCTCACCTCAATGCTTGGATTATTTACTTAAGACCACCAAATCCAACCTTCAAGGATTCAAGATTTCGTAGTTTCTTCTTTTGCACATGAGCACCTAAGCTTGTATCTTTATTTTGTAAGGTCCGTACCTTTTCTTGCAAGACCTGTAATTCTTGTGTGTGTTGCAATATGGTTTTTTGGTCATTACAATGCAAATGAGAAAGTCATAGAATCTCATTTGCTTGAGCACAAAGCATGCATTTGTGAATTTCAGCTTGGTCAGTCAGAGCTTTGCAATAGCCAAGCAAGCAATTTTCTCCATCACGAGCAAAAGTCAATAAACAAATAGGATTTGCAAATGCAGGAGAGGCATTAGTCTTAGTATTCAAAGGATACTGTGTCCAAGTGACTACATGTTTTGCTCCCTCTACTCTGAGTCTTTCTTTCTCTGCTAGTGTCACTTGTGTAATATTTTGTTTCACTTACATAACTCATATTGAGGATCCAAGTCAACATGTAGACAATATTTAGGACATTTGGCGAGGAAGTTTGTCGATGTGGACGAGAAAGCCATCAGTGCTCAATGTAAGAAAACAAGAAATACATTGGTGCTTAGTGCAAGACACGTTGCAAAGAGAAGAAAGCTAAGTCGTTGAATCTCTTGTTGAGATGATGAGGTGCATTCAATGTAATTGAAAAGAGACATTTCTTAATCACCACGATTGTTATGATACTATGGAAAGAATCTACTTGTAAGTACAGTTTTTGAACGGTTGTACTGAGGACACCTTTTCTCTTACCCCACCTATTTTCTAGAGAGAGAATGGCAAAAATTGTATTTTCTTAGAAGGCCCTCCAAATGACATCCAAAATTTCCTAATGTGTCAAGTGAGTAGTTCATTCCATTTTGGCAATCAGGTGATGAGGTAAAGCTCTTGACAGAAACAAGTATCCTACTTAGAATTCAGAGTCAATCAGCTATATTCACAATGCCTCCACGTCGTCCATTGCGAGGAAGGAGAGTTACTACAGTGTTTGTTGAAGATCGGGACCATATCACCATAGTAGCTGAGGAATCAAAGTAGGGCTCTTGGAACAACCACGCTCTCAGAATGAAGAAACAAATACCAATTCAGGGAGAAGAGGGGGTAACAATCATCGAGACTCTCAACACTCAGCACATTCAAGAAGACGACATTCAAAGAGAGGTGAGAGATGCTCTCATTCACATGGATCTCGGCATTTACATGGGAAAGGCAATGCACAATTTCATATCAATGTTAGTGATGCTTGTAGGCATATAAATGAGCAGGATCATACACAAAACTAATAAAGGGAGGGAGCCTAACATAGTTACAAAGACTGATGATAACTATAATGAGAGATGGGAAGTAGACATGGACCATCATATTGAAGCACAAACATTGAGAGAAGGAACCAGATCACAATGATAGATCTATATGCCAGGAAAAGGAATCAGATCATCATGATTCCAAATATGGTCAACAATCTAGTGATCTAAAAACTGTGTTTTTGACTTTCAAAGGCAGTGGAAAGGATTATCTAGATGTCCATACAAGCCTTTGAGCAATATACTAAACTATAGGACATCAATGAAGATGTTTGGGCAGAGTGTTTCCCACAAAATCTAAAGGATGTAGCAAGGAAATGGCACTATCATAGCCTCCTCCAAGCTCAGAACTTATAGTAAGTTGAATAGGATTTATTGCTAGAATATAGTGAACACCGTGGGGATGAGGATATCCTTGCGAACTGGATAAAATCAAATAGGGTAGGCTATCTGTTAGGAGTTAAGTGAAGAAAATCAAGGAACTGACTAGGAAACTAAATGAGCCACCATCAAAAAAAATCATGCGTGCATGTTTTTTGAGTGGGTTCAAAAGCAAGAAAGTAAGAAAACAAGAAATACCAGTGCCAAATCAAAAGGTTAACTCATAATTTTAGTTACTACACCTATGGAAAATATGAACACTTTGCAATGAAATGTCCAAATAATCTAAAAATTGAAGTGGCTGAGGAAAGGTGGTAGAGCCAATTCTAGTGTGTGTAACCACTAGGAGCATTGGCATTGTCATTGAATAATTACCATATGAGCCATCTAGTCACATGAGGCAAATCAAAGAGGCTCAAAAGAGGGAAAAATAGAGAGCTGTTAGGAAGTCCAAGGGAAAGACCAAATAAATGGAGGAGTCGTAGAAGTAGAGGATGTTGGTAGATCACATCAAAAAAGATATGGAGAAGGGGATGCTAAAAAATCCAAAATGCTCAGACTCCATAACCATTTATCAAAACCTTTAGAAGTTATGGCAGAGGAAGTCCCAACTTGTGAATTTGGTAAGAGAAGTGCTGAAGTAGAAAGTGAATCAACAAAAGTCTCGGAGGAGTATCTTGAGAAAGAGGTACGACAAGTCAAGGTGGACTTGGCAGAGGCTAATAAACAAGATTTAGAGAGAAAACATTTAGCAACAACAATCTCAATCTCCACAAAAGGATCTACTAAGAGATGTAGGAGGCCAACAAATACATGGCATTACGAAAACAATTTTCCAGAGGAGAGGTTATCCAGCTCAGATAGTAGTTCTGGATATACATCAAAATATGTGAGAGAATCTAGAAGGTGACTATTCAACTCAATGGTATCATAAGAACATTACCTAAAGCTGCCAATTTCATAGCAGGTAGAGGAAGATAGAGTCATATGTAATGGAAACCAACCTAATTGAAATCAAAGATGACAAAGTACCAATCATTCAGATCGATTGCAAGGTCATAAAACAGTGGGAACCACTGTTAGGGGTCAATTTGGATGGATGTGCAGGAGTCAATATTCTAGGAGAGCACATCAAATAGAGAGAAGGATTCAAGAGATGAAACCCTGCTTCTTTCAGAATCAGGATGGTAGACCAAAGCATTGTCTAGTCTAGTGGTATGATTGAGAACCTTCAGATAAGAGATGGATCAAAAAAGTTTAAAACCAGTTTTTTGGTTCTAAATGTCCATGGTGTATATAGCATGCTCTTAGGAAGGCCATGACTAAGGAGTGCAGGATCCATACATGATTATGCATGCCAAAGGCTGACCATACAAGGAACCAATAGAAAAATCCACATAATCAATAATATCAGAAGCTGGAGAAGAGCAATGCGCCTAAAGAAGTTATGCAAGAAAGGGGACCAAAAAGATAGAATGGATGTTAGCATCAATGAATGTCTTTCCCATAGATAGCTGAAATAAAATTGAATGCGGTTCTTCTTGATCAGCAAAGGACAAAGAAACAAAAAAAACAATACCCAGATTACTTTACTAGGTCAAACCAAGGGGAAAGACCACTTAATATGGATAGAAGGTCTTCAAGAGAGTGAAAGCCATGTGATTGGGAAAACCATACCAAATGGAGAGGACACAAGAAATACGCAACAAGATGCACATGCACCAGAACGCAATAGGGTACCAATTGATTGACATAAGGATTTTGATAGAAAAGATAACCCTTACACTAAATATGCAGCGAGTATACACACAAAAGAAGAAGCTAAATCACTAGCCGGATGGGAAGGGGGTGGAATGCCGAACTAGTTATAACCAAATGATCAAGAAATAGAAGAATGGAGCTCAGATCCTACGATAATAAAGATCAATAAGCATTTAAAACCAAAGATTAAAGAAAAAATTGGGCAACAATTTCAGAAGTATGGGGATGTCTTAGCTTTGCAACATTACGGATCTGAAAAGGTGTCAACCCAGAGGTGTACAAGCATCAGATACTAATGAAATCAGATGCACGACCAATATAACTCCAAAGGTATAGAATAAATTCAAATTATGCAAAGAAGTTTAAGGAAGAAATTGACAACCTAATAAAGACGGGGTTCATCAATGAAGTAGCAAGTAGAAACCGGTTATTTCCCATTGTGGTAGTTTCAAAGAAGAATGGAAAACTCAGGGGTATTTGTTGATTATAGGAAACTTAAAGCTCAGACAATCAAAGGCTTATTTTCATTATCCTTCATAGAAATGATGTTAGATGAGATAGCTGGACATGAAATGTACAGTTTTATGGATGGCTATAGTGGGTATAATTAGTTGAAAATAGCACTAGAAGATTGAGAAAAAATAACATTCATTATTGAATGGGGAGCTTTCATGTATATAGTCATGCCATTCAATCTATGTAATGCTCTAGCAACCTTTCATACAAGAGCACCAAAGGATGTATCCGAATCGAGTGCGTTTATGGGGTACATTAATTTATATCTAAGGTTTATTAATATGTTCACAACAAAGGCCATTCCTTTGATGAATTAACCCAAAAAAGGAGTTTAGCTTATCTGGACTCCATAATGTGAAGCCACTTTCTAGCCAGTAAAAGAAGCCATTAGCATGAAACCGATTCTTCACCAACCAAACTGGAAGGTCATTTTTCATTTTCATGTCGATGCACTTGGTATGGAAATGGGAGAAATTTTGGCTGAATCTGATGGAAAATTTGATTATCTAATCTACTTTGCCAATCAAAGATTTAATAAGGTAGATCAAGGATATTCAACAATAAAAAGAGAAGCACTCGAAATGGTATTTAGTGCCATACATTATTTGTTGGGAAAGCTATTTCATTTCTATACTGATAATCATAAGGCTTTACTTTATATGGTTTGAATAAGGATTTCATCCAAGGAAGGTTGATCAGATGGATAATTTTTCTGTTGAATTTTGATTTCAAGATCTTCCATAAGCCTAGCAAGACTGGTTGTGATGCAAATTTCCTATCTAGAAGTACGGAATGTATCTCATTTGACATCCTTGAAGAGATGAACCAGTAGATGCTCAATTATTTTAGAGACAATGACCATTGAGGAGCTAGATCCAATGGCAGGACATGTATGATTTCTTGCAGCATGGTGAATTATCAGCCTAGAGTTTAGTATAATAGTTAGATCCCTATACATATTGGGCATTGATGCAAGCAAGGATGCAAGTAATCATCGAGGCACACAATAGAAGTTCTGGAGGATATTTTTCTACTATCATTGCTTATAAGAAGATTTTGCAAGCAAGACTATGGTGAAAAATTATGATATTAGATGTTAGACCTTTTTGTAGAACATGTGATATTTGCTAGAGCTAGAGAATGGGTAGACATAATGCAATAAATATGACACCTCTGACCACTATTCAACCCTTGGGAATATTCATGAAGTGGGGTTTAGATTTCATGGAAAATTTAAGGAAAGTTACACCCAGGAAGAACAAGTATATAGGCATGGCTACATGCTATGCTAGCAAATGGGTGGAGGCTAAGGCACTTCCAAACAACGTAGCTAAGTCCACAACCTAGTTCTTATACGAACATTCATATGTTGATATGGTCGCTTGATAAAAATAGCTTCATATCAAGGGACTCATTTCATAAATGATAATTTAGATCCTTACTTAAATATTTTCTATCAGCATCGGAAGTCTACTCCTTACTATCCTAGATGCAATGAATAGGTCGAGAGTAGCAACAAGACTATCAAGACTATTTTGACTAAGATCATGTAGAAGGAACCTCACACCTGGGATGAGAAACTTTATGGAATTCATCGTTCCCAACCTCACATTAGTCATAGAACATGGTATGGATTATAAATCAACTCTAAAAAGGAGATTGGATGAGCTACTCAAGCTAGATGAAATAAAAAAAATGCTAGAATAGGATGTGCTGCATCAACGAAGAAAACACTTGCTGGGATAAAGGCACTATGTCTTTTGCCCGGGCCGGACGTCTGGTGTCTGACTGCCCGCCCACATGTGTACATGCTCTTATTCATTATACATATATGAATAAGAAGCACCTCACTCGCTGGTTCCTGAGAGGTTTCTCCACCCATAATGGTCTCTTGCTTCTCCCCTGTCTTGCATGCACCACACCATGCATGCACGCATCCATGCACACATGCACTGACAACTGGTATCAGAGCTACGGCAGTGAACCATGCGTGTGACCACTCTTCAACGACCAACTCGAAAGCGATGGAGCTCGTTGGCTATCGCGGAGTTCGGAGCGCAAGCTTGAGCTTGGCAGTGGCAGAAGATCCGGCACTGATCAGGGCATCCAGAGGAGATCCGACAGTTCCCCGGTGCACGCAACCCCTCTTGGGCTTTAGAGAATCTCAAAGGGTATTTTGGGATCTCTGCAAGAAACAAGGCTACAGTAGGCAAAGCTTGAGGAGGGGATCTTGCAGCTTTTGGTAGCTCTGCAGGCAAGACGGGTCGAATTAAAGGCTTTGCAGGGAGCACTGAATCACACACGTGTGTGAGCGGGAGTAGCAGTGAATCGGAGCAAGACAGAGCTTTTGGGGCGTGGCGACAACAGCTTGTGTGTATACACACACACACACACACACACACACACACACACCTTATAGACTAGACAATCACTCTACTTTCCCTTAACCAACAATAGCTAAGCCTTTTCTGCCTTCCTTTCAAAGGAAATCTATGACAAACACCGCCTATGATCCTTGTCCCACTCAAGGACACATTGATCTATGCAGTTTTTCCTCCCTTCCCCAAGAATTATATGCCATCTTTTTTGATCAGGTACTCTAATTTTCCGACTACTCTCCAACCTCTGATCCTTGTCCCACTAAAGGATACATCGAATTATGTCACGTATCTTGAGTTGAGCAAGCTTCATAGCTCATATCTTGATACAGTCCCTCATCTTATAGGTCTCAATGATAATTAGTGGGAATTATCCATCTTGAATTGCTTTCGAGGCCCTTCTCTCCCCCCACACACATGCACAATCGATATAGCAAATAATAACAATGATTATCATGATTGAGCAATGGATATGTATCTACCTACTCAACACATGGATGCTGCTCAATAAATAGGAGCCTTCACATACCTGCAGTGAACATCATAGAGCATAGATATCATTTACTCAGGATTTTTTTGAAAATATTGATCCACATAGGGTTGCTTAATAAAGACATGTATGCAAGAGTTGGTTGTATCAACTTTTAGCCAATTATTGTCATCGGGTAATGTGGACAACTCCTCCCAGTTGGAAGTGGAGATATGTGCACATGGCACACTTGGGTTAGGTTATGGGTTATGAGCAAGTGCATAATCTGGTATGATCAACTTTATTTTTATACACCTTATCCTGGTTTGTGTCCATCTTGTATTCTCACTATACATACATGCATGCTGGTGGATATTATTACCTCTCTCCTCACCCTCAATATACAAATATTTCGATTTCTGGCTAATTCACTCTTTGTCTCTTACAAGCTACGCCCTATTCCTCTACCCAATTGAGATGCAGATAAGAGGTAGGCCATCCTCATGCAAGGGCCATCGCTCAGGCGTTATCCTTTACCTTGTTGCTTACATTGGTGGAGAATAAAACCACACACACTATACGCAGCTACCCAACCTCTCAGGCTCGCATCCTGGCTTGCCCATAACCTATGAATGTCTCATGCAAACACGGATTGGAAAATTCCCTATTCCTTACGCCTCCTCCAGTACCCGGAGCATCCTATACACTCTGTTGTCGAGTATAACAACAATGCATGGAAACAATCTTCTCACTTCTTCGACCTATCCCTTTCCAACATTCGAATGATAAGCATCAGCATTTTGTCACCAGGTCAATGGTCCCTGGTTACAACAAGAATGGCATACAGTCCCCATTCGATAGTCTATGATGGAAGCATATCTCGAAAACAACATGAAGTTGCAACCAATGGCCATATTTTGGCCGCATCACGCTTGGCTATGTTCAAACAAATAGGAGAGGTAGACACACAGGTAGGTGCATTTGCACCTACTCAGTAAATTTTGGTTTTTTAATAAATGGTTATTACTGATGTGTTAGCTCCCCGAGCTAATCAGGCTCGTTACAAATGTATGCCGTAAACCTTTGAGCTTGATATGTTAATGATTGATTATTATGAAAACATGATAAACATCATGCCTTGAAACCTGGATAAGGGTCTGTACAAAAATAACAAATGATGGACTTGTGGAAAATCAAATCAAAGTGCAGGCTGAATGTTGGGTTTTCTATTAATATAATGGTTGCTGGTTATCTTGGACATCTTTCACACTTCATGTTCGTTGCCTCGATTGGCGTGCCTTATTATTGGGGCTCCCTCTCACTTACATAACACCACTGGGCTGCAATTTGTTGAGTCGAGTTGTAGTACTATGTAGTGATGCTTGACATGTTATGGCTCTCTTACAAGTTCAACTCAGACTACTAGCACCTGGGTACCTTTATGCTCCTCGCACATAGGCATACAAGAAGCTTCACAAGACCTGTACATACATTGTCCTTCTTGAGTTACAAATGAAATGTATAAAGAGTATGTCACTGCAAAAGGATGCATAAGGACACATAGATATGTGATTCATAGCACACATAGACATGCTTAGTGTTAATACTTTGGTAGTATGCTCATAAGCTGCTAGGTATTTCTCATATGGATTTTTAAAAAAACCCAGGATGTAATGATAAAGTTTGCGTATTTGTACTTTCTGATGCACTCTTTGATGCAGTTTCTGGGTCCTATAATTCTACCTCTCTTAAGTTTTAATAATAAATGCAGGATGGTTGTACACAACAATTTAAACATCCGCCTCACAATATGGTTTTGGTAGACCTGAGTTGGGGATCCATTGGCACTGTTATCTGCCTGGGTTGCTAATTATGTTGGTCATTTGGTTAATGAAAGATCTTGAGCAAAATGTTATTACCTAGTTCAAACTTCTTGTCACCACATGGTTTTTGTAGTCGATGTTGGTCTTTTCACATTTATGGTGGTAGGTGTATGACTATACCGTATGGTTGTAACTGAGTATATTCACTTTGTAAATTTAGTAATGGGAACTTCTTTTCAACACCTTTCTCCTTGTTGAATACATGCATAACTTTTGAATTTAGTGTTAGTGCTTTACTTTGAACATACTCCAATGTTTTTAAATAGAGCCTTAATCCTCACATGAGGGTCTTGATGAGATGGCAATAGACTGGACTTTTGAAAATTAATTCAAAATAAGGAGATGCTGTCCGACTTTTTTTGGAATTAAATGATGAAAACATTATCGTAAATTAATGGCTCATTCTTTAAACTTACTATTTGATCTATGTTATGGTGTTAGTTTTTGTTGTAATTCTTGACACCAATAACAAGGGGAGGGAGTCATTGACACTTGTCTTCCCAAGTAATGCCAGTTCTGACAAGTTTGTGTTTCTTGGATGGTGACAGGTAAGAGATTATTTCCTTGGGATTACAACAACAACTGTAGCAGTAACACAAGATCGTCCACTGCTTGAGCATTTTTAATAGTTTGATAGATAACCCTTGTACATGATTCTTTGATAATAAGATGTAATACACTATTTGTCAGTATTAGATCTAAATGCCAATATAATCTTAACTTTATCTACTTGGTATCTAATATATCCATAATATGTGGTTATTTACACAGACTGGTCTCTAGTCTCATCGTATGGTTCAATAGTTTGTGAAATCAAACTATTGTTAGATTATTCATTCTTACTAAAAACACACACACACACACACACACACACACACACTCAATTGCAACCTCGGGAAATTGGGGGGCACACCCGAGTAGGTAGCGACATCGAGCACCAGGGTAAGAGCATTATGAGCAAGGTAGGTCGGCACCGAGCAGTAGAAGCTCTGCAAGCTTGGAAATTTCGAGCACATTTGGGTAGAAAGTCAACATCGAGCTTGGGGAAGAATTCAAAAGCAAGCAATAGAAGGCTTGCAATAATTGGCACCCCTATGAGAAATTCACGCTTAAAGGGCTCAGCCGGCAGCAGGCAAAGCACACACACACACACACACACTGCTCAGTCGGGCAGGTAGCGAGCATAGCCAAGGCTTGCAGGGCAGCATTAGCTAGGCTTAAGTAAGGAAGGACTGGCCAGAGCTCAAGTGAGCTTCTACCCATTGGCAGTTCTGTGTGGACGAGGAGATGAGGATGTGTTTGACTTGTCAGTCTGCAAATCGATAGTGTATTGATATTTATAAAAAAAAATCACTTGACTCTCATACATATGCTTGTGTGCAAGGGTGGGTGACCCCCCCTGACTTGCAACCAAAGGGCTCATCAAATGAGCTACCCCGACCTCGATTCTCATACCCCGGCTCACACACATGCCCAAGAAGTTCCTCTCAGCAAGACAATGAGCGAGTGCGCGTGAAAGAGAGCGAGCATAAAGAGAAGGTTCCGCTTTTGGTGATAGTACAGCTTTGCAAGCGAGTGGATAGATTGACACAATCATGTTTAGGCGAGTAAGCACACAATCATGTTTAGGCGAGTAAGCCCGATTTTGCCAACCTTCTCGGAAAATTTCCTCCTACTTCTCGCCATCGATTTTGACACCGATTTTAGTGTTTTTTCTCTGTGTTTTCTTCTACGGCTTCGCGTTTATGGCTCGACGCATCGGTTTCGACACCGATTAGGCGGCTATTCAACTACTGCGCTTTCGCCCGGGATGAAAGTCGACATCAAGCGTTCTTTCTGCACAAGCATCGATGCTTCTACCTGCGGTGAAAGACAGCTTAGACGACCATCCTTCGCTTTTTGACTTTGATAGTTTTTCCCAAATTTTTTGGCTTCGACGGCACATACTAACATATACGACTCTGACGGGACATTCCAGAGCTGGTTTTTCCTTGAGCGCACACAACTCTTGGCAGGTTGTTTCAGTCGACGTATTTACCAACCAATGAGGTAGTAGTTGCTAGTTTCCGGCGATTCTGCTCACACAGGTTGCAGTGTAGCTTGTGTGGAGCACTAGAGTGCAGTTTTTGCACGGTCTTGTGCAGTTTCATGCTATGTATGCATATGTGGATACAGCTTGAGCTAGATGTAGCTCGTAGGTAGCAGGTTTACAGGTTTGCAGCATTTTTGGACAGGTACACGTCCATAGAGCTACTTGTTCAAGAGTGAGCCAGTTTGCCAGGCTTTTGGCGTTGCATGTAGACAATTTGTGGATCTGTTTACTGAGACACTGTGTGTCTGCTCTTTATGCGATTTGGTGAGACTTTTTTGAGTTTTTTCTCTTTCAGGGTAAACTCTGCCAGATTTTTCCAAGATTCTTGCCATGGTTTATGCATATTCGTAGTTTTCTCTCTGATGGTTTAGTGGTCGGGCTAGACTCCCACTTTGAAAGTGATGGAGTGTTTACTCTCACTTTAACAAGTTTTGTCAGTTTGGACACAGTTCTTGTACCCACTCTCGTAAGAGTGAGGATTTGGGTATGCTTGTGTGACTATAGTACAGGCTGTCCCACAGGTTTTTGCAGTTTTTTGTAGGCAGTTTCTCTTGTGGGATGCGTTTTGAGCTAGTTTTCTCTCTACCTGCATATATGGTTATGCGCTTTACGCTCGATTGAGTAGTTTGTCCCAGTTTATGCTTGCAGATAGCAGATTGTGCAATTGTTTTTAGGCATATGTGAGTCTCATTTTTGATGCATTTGATCATGCTTTTGATGATAGTGTAGTGGTTGAGTTACCTCCCACTTTATTGCCAATTTTTGGCATGGTTTATGGTTGAGATTGTACTTGAGATTTTATTCAATTTATAAGGGAGATTCTGCCAGATTTTCCACGGATTTCTCGCCTTGGTTCTTAGCCATTCACTTATAGTTGTAGATATGGGTGACAGTGTAGAGTCCATTACGGTGACGATTGAGAGACGACGGTCTCGTTCTTGCCGATACTTATGTTGTTGGCATTGCGGTCACACAGGGCACATTAGATGCCATTGTTTCAGACGTATGAGGCAGCAATGGAGATGTATACGTAGTGCAGACATGGCTTTGACACAGGTTAGAGAAGTAGCTCTAGTGGCAGTCTATGCCAGTGACGGTGATGTCATGCTTGCCTTGAGTGTATCTTTTCGAGATTTGTCTATGGATAGCACACTTTCTCCACATTGGTTACTAGATAGCAATGTTGCTTTCTACGTTACACCATGTTGTGAGTGCTTTATCACATTTTCTAGTGGGAGACTTTGCTGTGTGCACTCGGCCAATGGTTCGGCATTTGACATAGAGGGTGCAGGAGACGTTTGTTTGTCTTTACCCAATGGTGCATCATACATGCTACGACATGTGTGCTACATTCCTCAACTAAGATAGAGCTTGATCTCAGTGAGATAGTTAGCATATTTTGGTTGCCAGGTACTACTTAGAGAGCAATCTTTTCAGATGCATTGTGGTTCATTAGTGATTGTCAGAGGAGCCCGCTGCATGTGTTTGAGGTTCGAGACGGCGTGGTCTCGGTTTTGTTGCTGGCATGCTTTGAGTGAGAGATGAAACATGTCTTTTTCGCAGGTGAGCTCCACCATGCTCACGAGACAGGGCTTTTAACTGTGCTAGACATGCCAGTGGACTCTGTAGAGACAGAGATGGAGCGGTAGTGCTCTAGTGAGCCACAACATGTGTTGTCAGAGTTTGTGCAGGCAGAGGTAGAGCAGGTCTGCTCCCTAGAGACATAGATAGAGATGAGAGATATGGAGTTCTTTGATGTCATAAAATCTAATATCTAACCAACCCAAATGATTTTCTCATATTAAACTGATCATTTAATATGGGAGAATAAAGGCGAACAAGGGTTAGAATATAGACATGTGCTTATATTCTCTCTCAACACAGGGCCAAGATTAAAGGGGTCCAAATGAGAGATGGTATGTAAAAGAGCAATGCTACCTAATGGAGCTTAAAGACCTTAGGGTTAGCTTCATTAAAGACCTCCAAAAGTTAGTGTTAAAAAGTCATTTGACCTTAGGCAAGCTAGGCATGACCTTGAGGTGGGGACCCTACCCAAGCATGAGGTGCTTTTCGGCTTGCTAACTAAAGTAATTAAAATGTTTGTGGGAACCTTGTCCAAAGCTATTAAGATCAGTTTTGCAGAAGAGAGAGCTGGAAGGAAAGTGGGTGGATTGAGAGTAACCATCCCCGTGGATCTAGAGGGATATCTGGAATTTTGGAATTTGCCAAATTTCAAAGAAAGGGGAGGAGGATTATAGATGGTGGGAACATGCCTTAGTCGGGTGCTAGTTCATAATTAGGTCACTTAGTCAGATCTAGCAGTTATTGGATTTAGTTACCACCATACTTGTACATTACACAATCAGTTAGAGTCCAGTTCGGGTGCATCATACTTGCACACTGCATGAATTAGAAAACCTAAAATTTCTTGCGTACAGTCATATGAGCTGATTATCAATAAAACGGTGGAGGAATTTGCAAGAAGTTTTTTTTGCAAAGTTGTAGAACACGTCAAAAAAGCGGGTGTTAAGGCGGTTACGCCGCTAGCGGAAGCTAAATAGCGAGAACTCAACCAACAACAGAATTTGTCAGACGAGGATAGAGCTTGACCCGCAGGCGCATGGAAACAACTAGGTGGGTGTCAAATCACCTACTCGACCTTCTAATGACAATCACTACTAAGGAAATCAAATCTAAGTTTTAAAATACGCAAGTGACTGAAATCCGTACTACGAATGAATGCTATACGAAACAGGATCTAGAATCATTGAATCGATCTCAAACTCAAGGGGAAGTCTATACACTAGGTAAGAACAACACCCTAAAGACTTGAACTGCAAAATCAACCTATAACCACTCTGTGCGGTAAACGCGTATGAAGACAGGCCGAAAAATACAGGTGACCGAAACTTGACCCCGATGGTACTAATGTGTAGCTCTACTCGTTGTGGTTCTATAGATATGCTGCACGCTCAAATCCGACACACGAGTTGGAAGAAAACTCACACCGAAGCTCGTAGGAACTTACCACACATAGAAGCCGATAGCGCGCACTCTTGGTATCTGTGCGTAGCTCTCGCCGTTGCTAACACAATGGCGGTGTCGCTTCTCCAATGGCGGCTCCGTAGCTCGCGTAGCAAGTAGATAAGACTCTCTCTCTCTCTCACTCTCTCTCAGATACAGTCACGGCGCTCCAAAAACTCACTTTGATTAAAGAAAACTCTACCTTTAGGTTACAAAACTTTGGCTTATATACCTCAGCCTTGGAGGTGAGAACATCTCTAACTAATTACATCGGCAAGTGAAATTACTTCGGAATTACAAGCTGGAAACTCAATTGAGTCCCGTTACTTAATGAATGGCTCCAATCAAAATCAATGTCGGAAAGACATTTATTACAATCAATGGTTACAAAAATGATGAGTGTGAGCAAAAATGTGGGTGTGATCCTCTGCTGGCTCTGCTGGCTCAACACTCCCCCCCTCCGCGTTCAATAGGACCCACTACTTCATTTTACGGGTTCTATCATTCTGTAGTCTAGAGCAAACCCTTGTAATCAATGAGCAGTTGCTCTTAGCATCATTGAGCTATCTTGTAGCTTTATCTGGTGCCACTTTACTATTTTTAGTATATGAGTATACATGTTTGAGTCTCATGTTCAGTCTTTGTCAGCCAACTAAACCAAAATTAAGAATCTCACAGCTCTCAACTACACCACCCAACCCACATACACACAAACGGAAGGAAACTCACCAAATCATACCAAAATCGTAAGAAACTTAAGGAACAACATCCCCTCACTAGGATACACCTGCCCCAAAACCTCAAAATCCTCACTTCAAACCCATATGCTACAAACACATATGAAGACAAATCAGAATTTTGAAAGTGCCCAAAACTGCAATCTATGAGTACCTATGCGTAGCTTACGTTGCCACGATTCTAATGACTACTTGTATGCAGTAAACAGACATCATTTGATACACTTACAACCACAAATAGCTCGTAGATGTGTTAATACATGTGCTCCGTTTCACATGGAATGCTTGGCGTTGTTGCGTGCCTCTCCCGAGCCTATCACAATGGTGCAGTCGGATCTCCAATGCGATGAGCGTGCAACGAGTAGAGTCAGGATGAAGCTCACGCCTCTCTCTCTTAAGCATTGAGTAATTGGATTTACACCATTCATGTTGATATATTGTTTCCAGCCGAGATCTTTTATGGGTGTAGGCCTAGAGAATGAGAAAATTCAACATGATTAAGGATTTCCTTGAAGATATGAATGATATGTTGAAGGTAGAAAATGACAACATTTGTAGTGCACAGGATCATGCTAAGACGTATGCTGATAAAGGGCGAAGAAAAGTTACTTGTGTAGAAGGTCATGTTGTATTTCTAAAGGTTTTTGCAAAGTCAAAAACCGTAACAATAAGAAAGTGTAAGAAAATTTATCCTAGATAGTGTGGCCCCTTTAAAGTTCTTAAGAATATTGGGGTTGTAGGATATAAGCTCGAGTTATCGGAGAGTTCTCAAGTTCACCCTGTCTTCCATGTTAGTAAACTAAAAAAAATAGTTCATGGGTTTGAGAACGTAGTTTCTTCAGAGATTATGGTTGACTTAATAGAGCCACCAAAGATATCACATTAATTGGAGAGAATTCTAGTGTATTGAGATAGACAAACCTGTCATAAAGGGTACCAAGAGGTACTAGTTAAGTGGACAAACACAGATGAGGAAGCAGCAACTTGGGAATGCCATAGTGCGATTGCCCCATGTTGTTTTCGAGGATAAAATCTGTGTGTGTGTGTGTGTGTGTGTGTGTGTGTGTGTGGAGGGGGGGGGGGGGGGGGGGTAAATGTCACGTAGCCTAACGGCTGTGACGAGGTTGATCACATTCCAATTGATGAGCCCAGAAAGTGGGGTTCAGGGGTGAGATTGCCCAATCATAGTGCTCGTGCAGCTAGACCAATGTGGATGGTAGGCCATACATCTATGTAAGGTCTGCGAATGAGGGGGAAGCCTCATTGTCTCAATGGTAGTGTGGAGAGATGACGACCTAACCCTCCTAAGCAGCTACACCCATAGTGGCTTATGGCATTCTAGGAAGTTGATTTCCATCGTATTGAGAATGATGAAGGAATTAAAATTCCCAAAAGAATCTTTGACCATGACCTCACCACTACCCATACAAGTCATCGATACAAAACATATTCAATGAAATATGAAAATCACTCTTTGTAAGAATGTCGGTGGATAGTAGAAGCATTATTAAGTTTGCACTACCACAACTTGATATCTAGATATCATGCACCTAGGGTCATAGATTTTTCGGTTTAGGAAGTGATCCCCGTTCATTGCAGATTTATGGTTTTAGGCAGTAATAGTGAAGATTTGCTGGTTTAAGCAACATAACCATATCTGCAGGCCCCCATCGCCAAAGCTTCCTTTTTTTAAATAAGTTTTTTGTTATTTGGGAGCCCTAATTGGGCACCCTCCCCAACTAGGGGCCTTGGCCCACACCTATGGTTGCTAGGCACTCAAAATCATGCACGAGCTTGGCCAAGGGGCCATGGTGGTTATGCATGCACGACCATGCAATGGCATGGGCAAGGGATGGCTTGCAAGTGGGAGACAAGATAATCAAACCCGTAGCGATCCACCTTCAATTTGAGATCATTGAAGAGAACCACGAGGGATATCGCCAAGCATGGGAAAGGGACCACCAATTTCTTGGCATACATAGCTATATACACGAAAATCAAAGATGGTGAAGCTGTACAAGAGAATGTGAGGTGTACCATTGTAACCCATTCCGACGCGGTTCAATGCCATTTGTTTTAGATCACTCAAGACTCTCGCACTCAAATGGGCCGAATTCTACTCCAAGAATTCAAGCACGAACAAGAACCGCCAAGAGTAGATGATGCAGACAAAGCAAAGGATTGAACAAGGTTTAATTATTCCATTATTTCTATGTTCTCTCTTTGTAAATGTTTAATTTTTATATGCATGGAGTATGGATTTCCAAATGGGAGTCTAAACATGGGCTTATGTCTACAACGATCATATAAACAAAGTCCAACAATGGCAGTAGCACTCATTTGGGCTACAAGGTTGGGGGTTATCAAGCTTATTTAGTTTTAATTTGATCTCGAGTTTGTTTTGCAGAGACACAACTCGTGCTTGACAAAATTAATAGGGTTATTCATTCATGATGTTTACAGCCATTTCCAAAGCTCGAGATATGATGTAAGCATACGAGCTTGAGAGTATTGAAGGCTTAAAACATGATCGATTCAAAGGTGTATCAGCCAACTTACACAAAGGGTTGACAAATACTACAAGATTGGGCTAGCATGAACCATACCATGGGGCTTCCAAGATACATGAGAAGGAATAAAGGTATATTGAAATCCACAACTATGAGCCGCATGTACAACACAACACATCACATCACAAGCCATGACTACAAATTGGGTGCATAGCTCAGAAAATCGGCTTAGAAGGGCTCCACTTGGGAATTTCAACAACCACATGCAAATAGCAAAGCAGTGTTGAAGGTTTATCAAATTGAAGTCGACAGTTACTACTACTTTGCAAGGACTTCAAATTCCATCCAAAATTCATTCTCAAGAGAGCATTTGCTTTTAAATTGGAAAGAATCATAACTTGGAGAGCAAGCTATTTTGAATCCATAACAAGAAGTACGGCTAGGTATCAATAGTGTGCCACACTTAAGGGTATTTGTTAAACCCATTGAGGCCGCATTATAGCCAAGGGCTTATCAATCTATTCATTATTGCATGCATGCACAGCATGCTTGGTTGGTGAACTTCCTTTCAATACAAAGGCTCTTTTATGCTTTTGCTATGACATATAGACTCTCTTAGTGATAGTTTATTTGATTAGCAAGGTCAATTCTCCTTAAGCTAGGGTCTATGCACAAAGGTACATGCCCTAACCAACATATGGGCAGGTTATGGCATATTTCTCACTGTATACAAGGCATTATGACATGTCCATAATTGCTTGTTATTGTCCTTTGTGGCATTAATTCGTGTCAAAATAGGGCCTAGTGACTATGTGCTAGATTTTAACAAGGATAGATCCCATATCCATTGTAGTCACGTTAAGAATTTTTCTTTGATCAAGATATCTTTGGTCAATTTTTCTCATTTTATTAACTTTTGCATCTCGTTCAAGTTGTCATTTAATGTCAAGGACATTCTTTGAGTTGCATATGTATGCACTAGTGTGTTGCATAGGTTACATATGATAATTTCTTTTGCAATAGATAGGCATGAACTAGCTATCAAGAAACTTGTTCATGTGATACCATGACCCTTTTGTTTCCTTTTTGGTGCTTCATTCTCATGTTCGCATGAATCTGTGGTAATAGTTGCTCACTTCATATGGAAAATAGTCTCAAGGCGGTCTCTTATTTCTAATCCAGATCTATGGACTTGCAATCACACATTCATGATTGAGTTATGCTTGTCTGGCATATCTCTTATGTATATGCAAGGAATATATGGGAAAAACCTTGTCCGCTTAATTTTTTTTGGGGTATTGAGAATCTTTATGTTCTTTGCATGGGATAATACGATTTTTTCAATGATCTAGATGTGAATACAATTCCATCTTGACAGGATCTATTGTTTAGTCTATAGTATCGGCTGTGTCTCTAGGAGCTAAATAGCTTGTGGACGACCAGGCTTGTGAATGGCAATTCACTCATTGAGTGTTGATGGTGACTTTATTTGACATGTCACACATGCTTTCAAGGAAAAAAGTTCTAAGCTATCCAGCAGTAGTAGCTAAGAGTTCAACCAAAAATTTGTGGCTCCAAATTACCTTTATCGATATTCTTACAATCACTAATGATAGGAAGGATGGCTACGATGGCTCGCATCTACCTAGTGGTTTAAGAAGTATCTTTTTGTATGTGTGTGACCTTAGTGTTGCCTACAACATGGGCACTACTACCAAAGCGTTTCCAGTTTCCAAGACAAGACCAAGGGTTCTTTCTGGAGAAGTTTACTCGTATGATTCTCTCAAGTTTTTATGTGTAGTAAAGCTGCTATTTAGTGCATGTTTTTGTAGGTCAAGGTGCAACAATAAAAGCGAGTCATGTATGCTACTGTTGCACAATTTCTCTTCTATACAAGTGACAAGGTCATACATAGCTATAAGGTAGCACTTACAGGAAGGATTAGAAGCTAGTGTCCCGAGTACCTTCTCGCTAATTTTCCTTATTTGTGTTAATTTTTCTTATCATGAAATTGAGGGTCCACTCCGAGTATGATATGCTCTTTGATGGTCAACTCTCTTATGATGATCACATGCCTGTAAGGTGGGGATCGTTCTTTGGCACAAGTTGCCAATTGCACGGTGTAGAACATGATCTAGGAACTCACAAAGTTTGGTTTAAACAATGTGGATCAAAGTTTATGAGGGTCCCTCTCACTCTTGTTGCTGAGTGTTTCAAGTTAACTCCATGCTCAAGTACTTATTGCACTTGACGAATGTAACTTTTACCGACATCTCTCTTCAAAACATAATCCACATGTGGATAATATGAGTCTTTGAGAATGACATCGGTGCCTTTTTCTTAATGATGTGTCTCGACAAAGTCCCTACATGTTGGTCAAATCTGTTTATTAAACCATTTAAATCATGAGGTATCATGAACTATTTGAGTGGCCAAAAAATATTGAATGTCTAGTAAGACTAGTTAATGTAACAAGTACTGAAACAATTTAACGGATGGTTGTTTTAGCTTTTTAGGTTGCAATTATGCCTACTATATTACATACATAGCAAAGGCTATTTCATGTCAATGAAAATGTTTCATTGTTTTTACCTAAATGTGATTTATGTTCACATTCTATCATGGTTCACACGTTTTTTTTTTAATTGCAACGTGGGAAGTGTTTAGTTTCTCTTAGAGGTGCTATTTATACATCTATTCCTTCAAGTTTCATGTATGCTATGAACATAAGCTCAACCATGAACATAGGCAAGCACAAAGAACTTCAATAGTGAAAATGCAAGCTCGGATAGTTTTTTTGCAAAGGCATATCTGTAGCAGCATGCACATTCCTTCATTTGACTTCATATGAAGCTTTTTAGCCAAAACAAGTGAAGTAATTGTTGAGGCTTATGTATGGTTTTCAACCTTAGTCACCGGTAATGGTATGACTGGCTACAAAAACAATTCAGCAAGTCCAAGAATATATCCAAAAACACATGGATGTGCTCTATATTTCTCACCAAAATGTTCAACAAGCGCACATGACAACTACAAGAAGTATGTTGATGAGAACAGTTGGCAAGTCATTTTCACAGAAGGTAAAGAAGAGGTATTTTTACATGTTCTAGCACCTTCAAAAAGTTTGAAAACTAGTCATACATCTAGTTTATCTCCTAGATGTTGTGGTCCATTCAAAATACTCAAGTGAGATGGAGATATGGACTCCACACTCTAGTATTCATCCGGTTTTTCATGTAAGCCTTTTGTGTAAATACTTATATACGGACAACAATGTCATCAATAAAGATGTTCTATTGAACCCCTATGCAACCACATGAACATAAATGTATTCTTGACTATCACGGTATAGCTTAAGTGGGAAAACATTAGTGTCATTACGAAGAAATATTCCATTTTTGTTTTTGAGGACAAAAACACTTCTCCAAGCGGGGAGGAATGTTAGGACAAGGATAGGACGAGAGGGGAATGGACCCAAGCAGGGAGTAATGTCAGGGCAAGTATAGGACCAAGGGGGCACAACCTTGACAAGGTGTCGGAAAAGCATGAGTTGTCAGGGGGTCTTCTAAAGAGGGGTCAACTGGCCTATAAAAGGAGTATGGATGGGCGAAGGTGAGCATGCATAGTCCCACCCTGACAAGGCGACTAAGCATGAGTTGTCAAGTGGTCTATTAAAGAGTCAGGTGGAATATAAAAGGAGTACAGGTGGGTGAAGGTGAGATTCCATAGTCCCATGGCTGCACACTTCTACATGGGGGAGATTGTACTCACTCGTGTCGCTCTTGTATTGTCTTCTCCACCTCTCTTGCATGCATGTGTCACTCTGAGTTGCAGAGGTACACATGTGTATTCTCTCTCTATTCTCACTTAATTTGTGTTGTTCTTTTGAAAGGTGCCACATTAGAAGGCTTCCCCATTCTCCTCTACAGTTGGGAGGTGAACCAAGATCGTCATCCTCCTCATGCACACGCTTATAGTGTGGGTTTATGGATACGTAACATTGGTATCAGAGCCGGATGTAGGTCCACGTGTGAATGGGCCCACCCACACCTTAATCCATCAATCATTGTGATAAAAGGGGGATTGAGTGGATAAGCGACATAAAAAAAGGATATTGTACAAAGATTTGCTCGCTATCGCTACACAGAGAAGGAGCACTCTCACACGCTCTCTTTGGTGCACACTCATCCCCTCTCTCTCTCTCTCTCTCTCTCTCTCTCTCTCTCTCTCTCTCTCTCTCTCTCTCTCTCTCTCTCTCTCTCTCTCTCCTCTCTCTCTCTCTCTCTCTCTCTCTCTCTCTCTCTCTCTCTCTCTCTCTCTCTCTCTCTCTCTCTCTCTCTCTGCGGGTGCTCGCCCCGCTGCTACTATTTAATGCCCCTGTCCCAATTGCTCGATGTTGTCCACTGGCTCGATGCCGCCCACTCGTGTGCTAGTAGCGATTGTCGTCATCACTAGCCGCGTGCCAACATTGATGCTAGCTACAACCATCAATAGCACCATCAACAGCGACCACTGCCTAGATGCCATTGAGTGCTATCTGGGTTGCCATTGTCGTTCGCCGCCATTTTCGGTGCTGCTAACCACTAAGATCACCAGTTGGTACTTGAGCCTCTCTCAAGTGCTACCCAAGGAGATGATGATTCTCTTCCATTCTCTATAATTACAGAGAATAGACAAAGAAACAAAAAAACGGAGAGCTCAAGTTAACTTTGGGTAACCCCCTTCTCCAAGAAGCCTTTCCCACACCGAAGTCTACAATGAGTTTTTGGCTACGGAGTCCTCAACGACATAGCAAAATAGAGACAAAGCTATTGGGTGCGATAGGATCTTGAAGCGGATACACTATGATATGCCAACTTTGACACCGGCTTGCAATTTTTGAAGGAGAGGGGGGTGACTATTTTGTTCCATTTCTCATTGTTCAATGTTTGTTTTTGCAAATCTCCATTATTTTGTGTTTCCTCGCATTTAATTTGCTAGAAAAATAAAAATATATATGCTCGTCGTAGTGTGTGACGTCGCCACCCTCTAGTTCTCTAGGTTTTTCTATAGGCTTAACTTTGACCAAATTATTCGCCCATAGTTTCCATGTTCTCTCCCATTTTGGAGTGCACTCACCGGTCACGTCACGACCCACAAACACCCTCCACATCCGTAGATCCCACCTTTGGACCCGGCAAGCTCATAGAGGCCACCAAACCTAATGACCCTCCTTCGGACAATGAGCTAGACCTTATGGAGATTGACGTTGCCAAGGGGGATGATGAGGACCTCTTGGACAAAGATGAGGACCTCTTGGATCACGATGATGATGACTATGACCTAGCAAACCCTGCTGATGTTCTGACAAAGTTTGAATATTTCAACAAAAAAATTGACCACCATAAAGAAGATCCAAGCTGATGTTATCAGGATGTTACACAACATCTCCACATGCCTAGATGCATTCATAGCCATTGTAGGCTCTCCTCTTCCTTGTAGTAGGAGAACTGCTGTGGTGCGCATGAGTGGTGTAGCCCATAGTGATGGGAGTTCATGCCAATGTGCCTACGGGGAAGTCCCATAGAGACAAACTTGTCCCATTGACTCAAAGATTTTAAACTGCCTAGTTTTGGAGGTGATAAAAGAGAGCAGAAAAAAGAGTTAGTGAATATGTTTATAGCAAAGTGGTTGGACGTTCATGCATTTCAAAAGTAGCCTAGCTATGTGTAGCCTGTAGAGGTGCTTCTTGTTGACTGGCAAGGCGCACATGTGGTGGATGAATTTGTCTACTCATCCTGCCGCATGGGTCGAGTTTGAAACAATGTTTCTTCATTATTGTGGTCACATTATTATAACCATAGAGGAGAAAGTGGAAGCTATTTTCAAGTGGCCAGTGCCAAGAATCTTGAGAAACTACATATTTTTCTTGGTATATCGGGGTTCTATTGACAATATATGATGGGGTTCTACCGATAAAATGAGGTCAAAAAGTGAAAGTATAAGTTGGGGGAAGCCGACTATAAAATCCCCATCCCCCCCCCCCCCCCCCCCCCCCCCCCCCTTTTTTTTTCACATTTTAGACTAAGGAAAGTAAGAGAAAAGTGCTCTTACTTTCCTTTGAATTAAATCTCTCTCTCTCTCTCTCTCTCTCTCTCTCTCTCACACACACACACACACACACACACACACACACACCCACACACACACACACACACACAAAAACACACACACACACCCTCTGCACATAGTTTGTAAAAAAAAGTATTGATGTATTTTGATCAATTTAAATCTCTCTCTCCCTCTCCCTCTCTCTCTAGCCCCCTCCTTGCTACTATCCTCTCTCTCTTTCTCGAGCAACCTCCCACACCATATTCCTTCGTTCCTTACCCACTACCATATTCCTTCGTCTCTTTGGTCCCCTCCCACCTCATATCCCCCCCCCCCCCCCCCCCCCTTCCCCTCTGTCTTCTCTCTCTCTCTCTCTCTCTCTCTCTCTCTCACACACACACACACACACACCCCCCTATGTATTTTGGCTTTGATGAAATCCAATGTGCATACCTTACATCATCCATCTTGCCCCCAACTACAAAACCATGTTCTAAAGGAACCATATTCCCTCTAATATGCTTGAAACTATCCCCTTGTTGATGATACACACTATCTCAATCATTCGGCTTGGCTCTCACTCCCCTCGATGCGAGATGAGACCCTTGGGAAATGGAAAAGAGTCACATCAACTATACACATTATGCTCACTACAAGTTTGAGAATATAGAAGCCACACACTATTAGAGTCATCAGCTTTTGCATTACATGATAGAATATGAAAGTCTACAAAAAGGGATATGCAATGTGTCAAATGCTCATGCTCAGTCCATATTCACCCCCTTCAATGCACAATGATGAGAGAGATAGGTAACAAAAGAGAGAGAGAGAGAGAGAGAGAGAGAGAGAGAGAGAGAGAGAGAGAGAGAGGGGTTACATAAGAAAGAATGGAGAAGAGACATGGAGAGGTTCCCACTTGACTAACAGGTCTTGAGTTCAAAACATGTTGGATCTAGATCAATGAGGTCTCTTGAAAATGTTTGTATAATGTCCAAATTTCTCTTCTTCTTCTTCTTCTTCCTCCCTCCCTCCCTCCCTCCCTCTCTCTCTCTCTCTCTCTCTCTCTCTCTCTCTCTCTCTCTTTGAGTTTAGAACTTGCTGGAGAGAGCTTTAGGGTATTTGGAACCATTTCTTGAAATGAAAATTCTCTTTAACGCCTTGAGTTGAAAAAAATTTAGATTCAACTTTAAATTCTCCCACTCCTTTTTATGTGCTTATGATCCATCAATCATCTTTGAAAGAAAATTGAATATGACCCAACATTTGGATCTTGATTTCCTTGAAGTTGTCCATACTCATATAAGATTTTCCCAAGATAGTATTTTTCAAGTCCTTTAATTTTCCTAACATCTCCTCCTTGAGCTTTCCCCTCTGTCTACAACAAGGGGCTCGAGTCATCTAGCACTGACTCTCGCTTGCTGGTTTTTTTGGTCAAACGCCAACATTTTGTTATAGCATGCTAGAGCCTCATCCAAATTGTCAAGCTTCTCGTGACTTTGAGATGTCCTCATGCGTGCTTTGATATAAGCAGGATTGGATTCCAAAGATTTTGTATCATGCTCAACAACTTCTTTGTACTCGGTCATTGAGAAGAAACTTGCAACCGAGTTTGAATGGCACATTGAACTATTTTTGTTGCTAGTTTTGTGTTCAAGTAGACTCTCTGATCCTTTGGTGTAGCAAGCTAATGCATCTTCATATTTTCTTTAAGCATATAATGTATTTCCTTCAGCCTTGGTGGCATTCGCTTTTGACAAAGCTCTCTGCTTTTGATCCTCATTAGCGAGGGCATCTTCACAACTCTGAGGTATAGGACTAGCTACTGCTATGAAATTATTAGCATTCTGTCCCAATCATCATCTTCATGCTTGCGGCAACAATCTTCATCTCTTGAGGCGATGTTAATGAGTACGTAGAGGAGCAAATCACGATCAGGAAGGTGCCTGCCCAAGCTGAAGATCTCCTTAATCTCCAACGTGTCAATACCTCCACTAGACCCTCTGTAGATGTAGCATATGTGTGTGCGTATCATTAAGGCTAGGATGAAGGTAACACAAACCGCCCCAAAATTAGTGCATACCACCCACGTGCTATTTTTAAGGGCTTTTAGACCTCACTCTTTCATGAAAATTAAGATCTTGATTATAATGTTGGTATATTAAAAATATAATACATATTCTATAGATTTCCCTCACCCAAGCACCAATGCTCCTTCTCCCCCTTGCCTTCACCCCCCTGTCCTCTTTGTATTCCTATTGACATAGCTACCTTGCTTCTCCTTCTCCCCCTTGCCTTCCGATCCCTCCACCTCTTTTTGCTTCAGGTTGTTATCCTTCACTTTCACCAGCCCCCCATCGTCCTCGCTAAGATTGATGCCCAGGCCAACTGCAACCTCACCCTCCAACACAAAGTGCAGTGCATCTTCCACATCTTCCTCAACCAAGGCCCCATATAGCCCCCCCCCCCCCCCCCCACCCCCACCCACCCCCAAGGGTCCACTCATCATCGCTCTTTTTTGATGGCTGCTAGAACCAACTAGCACCATAGACTGCCACAAAGAGAATGTGTGTGTGTGTGTGTATGTGAGAGAGTGAGTGAGAGAGAGAGAGAGAGAGAGAGAGAGAGATTCCTTGACCCGTTAGTCATCGGCCATACGGGGTTCTGGTAGGGATGATCTCTTCCCTAAACAGACAGTAGCTGCACCATAGCCAAATTGCAGGGGTACAAGGCACAAGAAAGCCCATGTAGAGAGAGAGAGAGAGAGAGAGAGAGAGAGAGAGAGAGAGAGAGAGAGAGAGAGAGAGAGAGAGAGAGAGAGAAAGGAAGAAGAAGAAGAAGAGGATTTTAACGTCGTATGAAACTATCCAAGAGACCTCAAAGATCTATCTGACAAGAGTTGAACTCAAGACTAGTTATTCAAGAGGGAAATGGCATAACCAATCTACCACACTTGGGTGATAGAAAGGTTATACCGTTTTCCTCTTTTTATTAACATCCACACCCACACACACATACCCGAGAAGAAGAGGATTTTAACATCATAGGAAACTATCCCAAGAGACCTCAAAAATCTATCCGACGAGAGTTGAACTCAAGACCTGTTATTCAAGAGGGAAATGGCATAACCAATCGACCACACTTGGGTGATAGAAAGGTTATACCGTATTCCTCTTTTTATTAACACACACACACACACACACATCCGAGAAGAAGAGGATTTTAATGTCGTAGGAAACTATCCCAAGAGACCTCAAAGATCTATCCAACAAGAGTTGAACTCAAGACTTGATATGAGATAGATAGATTGGATTATCGTCCACGGAGGTCATATATGACCTATGGGACCAAAAACACAGACATTACAACGATTCATTCTCAATGTGGGCTGATACATATCAGTTAAGGACTGAGGGTCCATCAAGAGGGTAGGGTAGGAAAAAAGGAGAAAACAAACAAAAACCTAAGGGTCTCGGCTGTGGGGAGAGCTGGTTTGGGATTCTGGAATTCTTGGATGATCGCTTTGCCACCTTGATAGACTGCCCATTTGCCTTGCTTACGCGCTTCATGCACCTTCTTAAGCTCGCTCGCTTTACTCTTGAGTTGATTCATGGTCAATTCTTGTGCAATCCAAAGCTTGGTTTCTTTGAGAAGGCGGGATTGATGTAGAAACTTTACCTGCTCCTCTTTGTCCTTGAAGGTAAGGACACAATGCTTGGGACGTACATGACGATGTGTGCCATTGATCCAAGCAACATTCTCTGACTTGATGTTGACTGGCTCAATAATATTGTTGAGTTTGATGATTACCTCTTCATGGGTGTCCTCAACAGTGCACCACTGCAAGGGGAGCCCACCAATGCGTACATTGAGGGCATTATCTTCTTGAAATTTTTGTTCGGATATTTCCTTTGTTACACACCTCTTTACTTGGGTGATGGTTGTTGAGTGAACTTGGTTAACCTTTGCCTCTACCTCCTTTACCTTGTCGGTGGTGAGGTCAGCCATAGAGTTGAATTGTTCTTCTAATTTGCTCATGCGAGATTTGAGTTCAAAGTTTTCCTCCAAGACTCGATCAAGAGTTGCTTGCAACTGCGTGATGTGATCAAGTTTGCTAGGGGCTGCCAGCACTGTTGACAAGCTCGGTCTTGCTTTGGCGGGGGTCTTTGGAGTAGCCATCCCTGTGCTTGAGGAGATCGAAGGGAACCGAGCACTGACTCGCAAATTCCAGAGGGAAAAGCCTTTGAGAAAGCTCAAGGCTTCGCCCTTTGAAGAAGTTTTGAACTCCCATCCCCGGCCGAGTATCTTCTGGAGGGCACCACAACCTACTGTACTTCGTAGGGCTGAGGCCGAAACCAAGTGTCGGCACCACAATCTGCTGTACTTCGCAGGGTTGAGGCCGAAAGCAAGTGCCGAAAACGCCTTAAAGCCTTTATGAATGTTAAAAGCTTTAACAAACCTTTGAAAAAGCTCTTGTTCTTTTACTATATCGTAACGTGCAGGACAGGGGAGCGGGCAATCTCCCACTTAAAGTCAAATGTGCCAATAAGTGGGTGCTACTAGCTAAACTACTAGTATGTACAAGAAAAATAGGCGAGAGTTTCTCTCAACCTACAACCACTGGCTCGCTCAGTTGATCTACATGCAATCGTCATGCTAGAGCGTGCATGTAAATCTCGTAGATAACTCTGTATGGTCTGAAAAGCTCCAAAATGCATCATGCTAGTGTCAATCAATGAACAACTAACAATGCCAACTACAAATTCTCCACTACAGCTAATATCTCGGGCCTCAACCTCAAAAGGTCATACATGAGTGTCCCAAACACTGACGAAATCCGTGCAACCTTGGCTAACCTGTCCCTATCAACCGCCTGTGGACTATGTGCAATCCCTGCATCAAAGGACTAGAGACAAATGGATGTGACGAATCAGGGGTGCTTAACATTGTGGCAATCCTTGCATCCATCGTACCATGCTCTACTTGTCCTTGCATAACCATGTCAGTATCTAGCATAAGCATATCAAAGAACTCCATGTCATCAATATAGGAAACATACCTGCTCTACCTCTGTTCGCACAAACTCTGACAACACCTATTGTGTCTCACTAGAGCAATGCTACTCTAATTTTATATTCACAGACACGTCCTGCACAGCACCGAGCTCATCCGCAAAAGACACATGTCTCGTCTCTCGTTGATCACATGTATGCAACAAAATTGAGACCATGCCATCCCTGGAACCTCTCAAATCTGATCCACGTGCATAGGGTAAACCATGCCATCCCTGGAACCTCTCATAAGGACCAGTGAACCCAAATGCATTGTTAAAAATCACTCTCAAAGCAAAGTATGGAATCCACAATCTCCTAGTTGTCCGACTGAGATCAAATTCACTGTCATGTCTAGCACATGAGGCATATGTCTAAGCACATATGTTGCGCCACTCAGTAATGACAATCTCTCCTCTCTTGCACCAACTATGTCATGCATTGAACCATCAGTTAAGCACACATTGCCAACCCGATAGAATAGCTACAAAACCAATCACATGAAACATAGCATCCGCTTCTAGCAACTACTGCAAAGGAAGTGCACAATCCATAGACCTAAGAACCTCATGACAAAAAGATGAAGCAAATGTGGCATCCCCATCACTCATGTACTTAGACATTGCATCTGCTCTTGCAACTGTCAAATCAATTGAGCTAATTACATCAATTCCATCTCGAAGACAACCATGTCTCCTATGCTATCTCATGTGATGAAAGCAACAACGTTTGATGTTCCCTAAATGACCACAATGCTAAAACATAACCTGTCAACATGGACGTGAACACCTCTATCTCACATGAGTCATAGATGACTCAGATCTATCATACATGATGTGTAATCTCTACCACAATACTCTCGTAGTAGGCCCAAGCATAACTAGAGCATATGCTGACTTTGTAAGGTGCAAACGGTAGATAATGTCATCTCCTCTAGATCCTACCATTGATCACATCAGACATCCCGCAAGGTCTACCTGCATCACCACTCAATGGTCGATGCAAACCTTGTTGTGTCAATGTATGAAGCATACACTCTCGACATGATGTAAAGTTTGAACCATCAAACCTACTCATCCCTGAGAGGTCACAATCTGAATGATCACATGTCTCTACCATGAGACCCAAGTAGCAAACTAGAAGGAAATCCAAGAATCAATCGATCGAAAATTGTATCATGCACAAGAAGCATACATGGTGTGCACACATGCACCGATAGCTGAGCAAAACATGCCATCTGCGGTCGAGCACTAGCGGCTCACGACCCAGATCCTGCACACATAAGCCAGACCTAGAAACCACACTCGCGGGCTAAGACTCGACGGCACACACACTTGCGGTCAAACAATTGCAGAGAAAAACGTGTTGTCAAAACACCTGCTACCTTTTGGATATACACAGAAAACCTGGTAACTGCTCACGAAGAGCAGAAGATCCCTGCTTCTCCTCTCTCCTAGTCTGCATGTGTGCACACACAAACACACACACACACACACACACACACACACCACCACCACACAATCCAAAAGCTCCTACTACTTTCCTTCAATCTTCCCAAGTCTTTGATCAAATTTGAAAACGTTGCTGCTTCTTATACTCAATGTTGCCTAACAAAGAACATGGCACTACCTTATTGAAAGTAAAATCCAGCACTTCTTAATTAAGGTTCTCAAAGGTCCTTTAAGCCTTGCAATTGGCTAGCACTAAAGAGGCTTCAATTTCCAGCTCTGCTAGCAGGTAGTGCTCGTGCAAAATTTCTTAAAGCTCACGGACTCTGGCTTGATTTGTTGCAAATCTAAATGCTTCCTATTTGTAGAGCTACCCAATGCTACCTGCTTGGGTCTTCCATGCCTTGCTACTCCTTTGCCAAGCTCTACAAAGCTTTACTCAAAGTTATTTTTCAAAACCTGTTTATAGTCGTGTCTTTACTTCCTCCTCAGCTCTGCCCACCAAGGTCCAACTGCCTTAGCTCGTCTCGGAGCTTGTGCACGCACGCCCGGGGGGGATTGGGGGGGGGGGGGGATGTCGGAAAGCCACATCTCTAATACCACTTGTGAGTGTGCAGTGAGGAACGTGCGAGTGTTCAAGTGCGGTGCGGTGAGAAAAAGACACACATGAACACGTAGATATGGGTGGGGAGACTCCAAGCGTGAGCCACCCCCTATACACTAAGTATATGAATGTACAGAAGTGGGCGGGCATCCATAGCCTGGACGGCCTGGCAAGGCATAGAGCTCCTTTACCCCAACAATAAAGGAATCTCCACCTGCATAGCAGTTTTTTCTTGTCATCATTTATCAAAAGGCGAGCTTGCTGCCACGCCAAAGATTATCATCTCCATGTTGCAAGTACAACAATATTGCCTAGTCTACTTACGCATATACACGCGATCATCTCAGAATTTTGACTACTTTAAAAACATCAAATTAGCCCCTCCCCTTGATTGAATTTTTCCTCAATCTATGGGTGAAATAAAAAAGTTTGCTATGTCTTTGGGATTGCTTTCTCATAGTTTCATTAGAGAAGATTAGACCCTATGTTAAGCCCTCCCTTTTTTCCTCGATCCTGTTAAGCCCTCCCTTTTCCCCTCAATCCTTGGAATTTTTTCATTGTCGTCTAAATCTTGTTCAGGTTTGCTTGAACTTGGGTTCGCTCAGAAAATCTCGCTCAATGTTTGCAATTTCTCTCAGTGTGTTGAATGCAACAATGTGTGTGTGTGTGTGTGTGTGTGTGAGAGAGAGAGAGAGAGAGAGAGAGAGAGAGAGAGAGACCCTCTCTACTCACGCCCACATCTATTATGAGTCCACAACTTAGCATGGACTACTTCTCCAATAATAACAAATGCAAAGCTAATCTACTTCCTTCTCTCTACCCTGATATAAATGAAGCTCTACCTCTGATCTACCTCTCCCCAACATAGGCATTTGCCCCATTCGTACTAGAAATAAATTTGATGTCAGTTGTAAGGACATGGGTCCTACGGGCAAGGCCACCGGCACGGCCAGACAGTGTGTACGCTAGGGGGAGGCTATAAGATAGCACGGTTTCGTGGAGACTAGCACACACATTACCACCGCTCTTTCACTGGTACCCGAGCTATTTTTGGGAAAGGGACAAATCGGGTTGCATGTGCATGCGACACGCTGCTTCTCTCCCACGATCTGCAGACAGCGATGTCTCCACTGTGCAACAAAAAGAAGGCAGTCATAGTTTCCCATGTAAATAGACAACGATAGCCGACTACAGCCGCCCCACCAAGGCGGGCGATCAAGGCAACTCGATCGACAACTCTACGGCACTGAGGCTTCGAAGGCTTCCATTGGCTACGCGCATAGGAAAGCCCGCTAAACCCTTGCATGAAGGAGGGTTGAACCCATCCCATAAGGGTAAGAGGCCAACACTTTACCATCAAGCTATTGAGCTTTGTTATGTATAACAAGGAAAGATAGCATACTTCTGTTGAAAAACGAAAGCTAGAAAAAAAGGGAAAGCTTCAAACTTCAAGGAAGTAGTTTCACCCTTCCTTTTCACTTCTTGGAGGAAGGCAAGTTTTCCTCCAAAAATTCTTTTTTCCTCAAGGAGGTAGCTTCAAAGCGAACAAAAGCCTTCACAAAAACAACGAGTTTTTGTGAAGAATCAACAAAGATGTTCTTACGATGAACGACACGTGAAGCGCTACAATTTTTGCAAGGCGAGGTTTGCATGCAGCGCAAATCGCGGACCATAAAAAACACAAAGACTTCAAGCTTCACAAGGTATAAGTTGACATTTTTTTTCTCTCTCTTTACATTCATGTGTGTTTGCCATGGCCAATGAGGATATCCCACCTACACACACTTTTGATTTTGAGCACGTAGATCAAAATTAGGGGAGCATGGGTGCTGCTAACACTAATATGCATGACGATGATGATCTAGGAGATCATGGCCTTGTAGATATGGCTGCTTTCAAGACTTTGGAAAATCGCCAAAGCGTACTTAAACACAACCTCTCTGCACTCAATGCAAATGTTACCAATCTTACGGAGCTACTTATAAAATTTATGAATTCACAGACGGCTCAAGGAGCCACAAGTGGTACGATTCAAGGAAACCAAGCTCGCACAACTCAAGGAGTCCAAGAGACAAGTGCTTCAGAATATGTAGAAGGTAGCAATGCATTACTTAAGGATATCACCATTCCTGAGTTTCACGGGAAAGAGCGTGATTGCAACAAGGATGCGGTCAATACATTCTTACACAAAATGGAGTGATATTCATAGATTGAAACACACCCCGGATATAAAACGACTGTGGAAACAAGTCTATCTCTTAAAGACAAGGCCTATAAGTGGTGGATGACATTTCCAATAGATGCTTGTTCTCCGTCTTGGGCTACATATCAAGCTTCTTTCTCCAAAGAGTTTTTGGACTCCAATGAAGAAGATAAGAATTGGTTAGCATGGGATGCATGTCGCATGTATGGCCTCTCTCTCACACAATACCTTTTGAAGTATCAAGAAATCATACCAAAACTAGAAGGTCTAGATGAATTCCAAAAGATAAAGATACGGGGTTTTAATAGGGGTCTTGACAAAGACTATCGTCTTCATGTCAAGACCCAACATCCAAAAACTTTGAAGAAGCCATCAATCATGCTCAAAGATATGATGATGACCAAGAGAGAAGGGAAAATGTTCCCTACTCTAAGAATAATTTTGCTAAGAGCCAATGGCGAGGTAGATCTCCCACATGTTCCAAGAGGAATAAGAGACAATCTACCTCTCCACGCCCACAAGAGGCTAAGAAGCCTAAGCAATCATGAGATACTCCATGTGGATCTCTCAGCACTACTGATTTTGAGTATGCAAAGAAACACAATTTGTGTTTTAGATGTCTTTCAGACCAACATAATAAGAAAGATTGTCCTCTTTTGCAAGGCAAAGAAAAGGCCATGCACACGGTGCAACGCCTCACATTAGATTCATCTCCTAAGTGTTGTGCTCTAGAGGTTCTTCATATGGAAGAAAAGCACAAGTGTTGTGTGTCTGCTTCAATGTGGCAACCCACCTTTGGCCCCCATGATTTGATTCACATGCATGGCACTATTAACGGACAACGTTTTCGTATTTTAGTGGATGATGGTGCAACTCTTAACTTCCTAAACTGTAAGCTAGCCAAGAAATTGAAGCTTACATAGACTCCCTGCTCTCACAAGTATGTGGTCGCAGATGTCTGGCAATGATAAAGAAGTATGGGACACAGTAATTCAAGGGGTTGAGCTTATTGTTCAAGATCATACGATGACCCTTGACTTTCAAGTTATGAACATGGACTGTGCTGACGTAGTTTTAGGACATGAGTGGCTGCATGGTTTAGGAAACACATTGCACACTAGTTATGAACACATCTCCTTATCCTTTATGGCCAATGGTATACATGTGCTTTTGCTTGGTGAGAAAAACATACCATATGCACCTCTTATATGTACAACTGAGCTTTCTATTTTGCAGAGAGCAGATTTAATAGATGAAGTCTTTTTGCGTTACTGCTTGTCTCCAAGTCTTGTGAAGTCTCAAGAGCAAAGTGCGGTGAATTCTAGTAATGGTATGCAAAGTGCAATGAATTCTAATGATAAGCAAAGTGTTAACAAACCTAACGAGCAAAGTGCTCTCAATATTAATTCTATAGAGAAAGCAACTGTTGTAAAACAAACTTTACAGGAATTACAAGATTCTCCATCCCAGCATAACTCTAGTTTACTTTCTCCTTTTGCACGGCAAAAGCTGATTCACTTACTGACGGAGTATAGTGATGTATTCTCAAGTGATTTACCACCTGGTTTACTCCCTACACATGATGTGCACTAAACCGGTGAGTAAACCACCTTATCGTATGAATGCTAAAGAAGCCAAGGAGGTTGAGAGTCAGTTGGCTGACTACCTCGCCCGTGGCTTCATTAGACCTAGCACTTTGCCTTGGGAATCACCAATTCTATTGGTAAAAAAGAAAGATAGTACTATGCGCAAGTGCGTAGATTATCGTGGATTAAACGCCATAACCATCAAGAACAAGTATCCTCTGCCTCGAGTGGATGAGTTGTTTGATCAACTCCATGGGGCAAGATACTATGCAAAGATAGATCTTTGTTCAGGATACCACCAAGTACGTATCCTTTTGCAAGATATCTCCAAAACTACCTTTATAACACGGTTTGGGTATTTTGAATTTTTGGTTATGCCTTTTGGTTTAACCAATGCTCCAGCTACATTTATGACACTCATGGATAGTGTCTTACATCCCTATCTTGGAAAATTTGTTGTGGTTTTCCTTGATGATATTCTCATTTACAGTAAAACTGAACATGAACACATAGAACACTTACGATTAGCGTTCAAATAGCTACGAGCTCACATGTTGTATGCTAATCAAAGCAAGCGTGATTTCTTTAAAACAGAGATACGTTACCTCGGTCATGTGATCTCTTATTCTGGCATCAAAATGGGCACTTACAAGGTCGTTGCCATTCTTTTATGGCCACATCCCAACACGGTTAAGGAGCTTCAAGTATTTTTAGGCATGGCTGGATTTTATTGACAGTATATCCGTGATTATGCCAAAATCGTTGTTCCTATGACGGATCAACTTAAATCAAAAGGCCTTTTCTTGGGAAGAAGCCAAAAAACACAGTTTTGAACAGCTCAAGGTAACTATAGCCACTGCTCCCATCCTAGCAATCGTTGACCCACTTAAGCCGTTTGTGGTGGAGACTGATGCTTGTGATAAAGCAATTGGTGCGGTACTTCTTCAGGTGGGAAGACCTATAGCCTTTGAAAGTAAAAAGTTAGATAGAGCTCAACAGAATTATTTTGTCTATGAGAGAGAGCTCTATGCCATAATTCACGCTTGACAAAAGTGGCGAAACTATTTATATGGTGCTGAGTTTGAAGTAGTTTTTGACCATGAGAGTATCAAATGGTTTACTACTCAAACAGACTTGAAGGGTTGTAAAGCTAGATGGGCAGAAATCCTTCAAGATTATGATTGTAAGCTATGATATCACAAGGGTCAATATAATGTAGTAGCTGATGCATTAAGTCGGATGCCTCATATTAATTCACTTGCTTTCACGAAAATAAAGAGTGGATTTTTGGAGTCATTATGTGGCAAGTGTGCACAAGATCAATCATATGCTAAAGTGTTGAGTGCAGTTTTAAAAAGGGATCCCTCACACTCACATATCTCTATACAGCCAGATCAACATGTCTCTGCACACACAGATAAAAACTCCAACACACAAAGCTCCACCCCTACTCAAGAAGAGCTTAAGCAATGGAAGAATTTTTCCATTGATGATGGTTACTTACTCCACAAGGGTAGAGTGTGTGTACCAAAGGACTCAGACACTAGGCGCCAAATCTTATTTGAGTGTCATGATAGTCCAAGTGCTGGTCATCCAGGTATTCGTAAGACGTATGCCTTAGTTTGACGGCAATTTTATTGGCTGGGCTTACATCATGATGTTAAAGATTACGCACTAAACTGCCAACAGTGCCAAGTTAATAACGCAAAGCGCCTCAAAGTAGGTGGCCTTTTACATCCTTTAGAGATTCCACAAGGTAAGTGGGAGACTATCTCTATGGATTTTGTAGTAGGACTACCTACTACAAATCGTGGCCATGATGCCATATGGGTAAGTGTAGACTGTCTCACAAAGATGGGTCGATTCATTCCCATCAAGATTACGGTTAAGACATCAGAATTAGCACGGCTATTTGTAGAGCATATATATAAACTCTACGGTCTTCCAACTAGTATCATTAGTGAGACAGAGATCGAAAGTTCGATAATCACTTCTAGAGAGCTGTGTTTCAAAAGTTGGAAACTGAACTTAATCTAAGTACGACTGATCATCCGGGAAGGGATAGTCAAACCGAAAGAGTTAATCAAGTGCTAGAGGATATGCTACGAGCGTACGTTAGCAAGAAGTAAACCAATTGGGAAGACTACTTACCTATATTGAAATTTTCTTATAATAGTTCAAAGCATGTGACTACAGGGTTTAGTCCATTTATGCTTTTATATGGATTTCAACCTAGATCACCCGTTACGATGGGGTTGGCTAAGGAGAAGATACAACAATCGAAGGATTTTCTCCAAGACCATTTTGACATGCTTCGAGTTGTTAGACAGAATGTTAAGCAAGCTCAAGATCGATATAAGAAGTACGCAGATGAGCATTGTCGTCTTGCTACTTTCAAAGAAGAAGACAAGGTTTTCCTCAAGGTTCTGGAGCATTCAGAAAGTCTGAAGACGAGAAAAGTTGCTAAACTTTCACCACGCTATTGTGGACCATTTACCATTCTCAAACGTATAGGTCAAGTGGCCTATAAGTTAGCTCTTCCAAAGCACTCACGAGTTCATCTTGTTTTTCATGTTAGCCGTTTACGAAAACAGCTAGGACAAAATGATAATGTCATTGACAGGTGTGTTAGTTGACCTTATTGAACTGCCAAGCATCCCTCGTGAGACAGAAAAGATTTTGGATTCTCATGAGCTTTGTACCAAACATCATGTCAGACGACAGGTGTTGGTAAAATGGCTAGATAGATCTGAAGAAGGTTCTACGTGGGAGAATGTCTCTGCACTTGAGAAACGTTTTCCTACGTCTGTTTTCGAGGACGAAAATGATTCTCCAAGGGGGGGTAATGTAAGGACATGGTTCCTACAGGCAAGGCCACCGGCACGGCCAGACAATGTGTACGCTAGGGGAAGGCTATAAGATAGCATGGTTTGGGTGGAGACTAGCACATGCATTACCACCACCCTTTCATCGATAATGCACAAGCTATTTTTGGAACTATCAATGTTCAAGAAAAAAGCTTCTAAAAAAGGTTGTAGAAACTTTCTTCTCCAAACAAACCATCAACCCATCACAAAATCAAAAAAATCAATATCAACAGATAGTTGACACATCTTTAGCTGCCCAAACATTCAAAATCGCCATCCATTTTTTCCTAGTTAGAAGATCATCCTTAAGATAGGCTTGACAATTCAGCCAACATGTCCATTGGCTTGCCTGCTATATTCACCTTGCCAAATCTTCATGAAAAATTTGTCTCATTCATACATGTGGCACAAAAAGAATGCCCAACTTAGCTACAAAGGGCATGATTAAGCAACATGTAATAGGCTACGATCGATAACCACAATGAAAACTGAAAATTGCACAAGATCTTACGCTGAGTTAAGGGAGGAGGAGAAAATGAGAATGGCAATTATTAATGGCCTATCATCTTGAAGAACAATCTGCCACACGAGAGAGAGAGAGAGAGAGAGAGAGAGAGAGAGAGAGAGAGAGAGAGAGAGAGAGAGAGAGAGAGAGAACGTTGAGACATACGTCAAATGAATTTTGTAAATGTGAGTGAGTGAGAGAAATATGGCTTTTGGTATTGTTAAAACTTTGGAAATATCTATTAAGCTGAATAGGGCAGTTGATCATCATGGGTGCAAATTTAGCCTCTCTAAAAATATGTCACATGACAATAGCCTTGTTAGGGGAGCCCAAAGATATGCTATGAAAAATGAAGGTACATATAAGCGCTCGGAGGCTTGTGTGCACATTGCATTTATGTCCTTACGAAAGTAGAGAAAAAACCTTGAGCTTCTAGACCTCCTACTTGAGCTTTTGGTCACATTTCAAGCTGCAAAAACCATTGACAAAACATAAGATCACTAACAATACTTATTCAACTTTTTTGAATATGAAAAATGTAGAAACTTGGGGATGGTAGTAAGATGATTATTTGCATACTTGTCAAGCATAGTCTCAACATAGATTTTACTACAATCTTTAGGTTGACCCTATAGGCCATTTGTGGGGAATGACATCATGATCCATGGCTTAAAGCTTCTTGCACAGGAGGATGATGCATGATTTTTGAGATTCTTGGTCTATGGCATCACGGGGGAAGTTTGAGACAGAACCTTCTCTTCTCATGTTAGATTGCAAGGTTGGAGGCACCAATCTCACATGCACATAGAGAATATTAGAGAAAATATTTATATCTTTTTGAAGGTTCTTACTTTTTGCAATGCCTATAATGTCGAGTTGTTTTCCTAACCCTTCGTCATTTGTTATAACACTTGTGTTGTGTGCCACAAGAAGCATATCTACTGAGAGTACCGGACGTTTCAAATAGACAAGTACACCTCCATCTCGACAAAACTGCAAAGTTGTAGTTTACATCCAAACCTCCATGTGTATGTGTTTGCTTGGACAACACTAAAGACTACAAGGACAATGGACGACTTCTATTCGTTATAGTTTTTAGGGAGGCACAATGCCGACTCTCCACTATACTTTCATATGGCATTTTTGCACGAAATGCACTATATGTTCAACATTTTTACTCTATACCTCATTACATGACAACAAGTTTAACTACTCACATGGTTTTCTTGTGACAAAACCACATTTGTTGCCTTGCACACTCGAACTAAATGCCTACTCAATTACCACGTTAGCTTTCTAATTAATTTTTCCATTTCTCTACACTACAATGTACTGCATGTAAACATATTGTCTCTTACTTCCAACAACACGCGATCAATACTAAACCGCATCAACAAATTTCTATAGCAAGGCCAACCAAGCAAGACCAGTTTAAACTAGATGGAACTAGGTTTTTCGGGAAAAAAAAAAAAGCTTTACACTTCGCAAACCTGCCAACCTAACTTGTCTGCAAGACTTTTTGTGCTTAACCATTATCTTTCGTCTTCCCTCATTTTTTTTCTGTCTTGTTGGATGCCTTCACAATACCAATTGAACAAGGTTTTCAGTATGGCAAGAAGATTCTAAGGGGAAAATTTGAGAACATCTACAACATTCCTGAAGTGGCCTAGCAAACTTGCTGTTTGGCAAAGGAGGATGGAGGCTTGGGCATTTTGGACATTCATAAGCTAGCAACCAAGTTGGCATGCAAGTGGATAATGAGAGTTTTTTCATCTAATGATTATTGGGCTCTACTTATTAGAAGAAATATGCACTTGTGCCACCTTAAGGAGTACTGAGCATGGGAGGGTTTATCATTAGGAGACGTTCTCATTTCTCATGCTAACATTGTGCCAAAGGGCTCTAATATTATGTGCAAGTTTTGGAAATCTTGGTTCACCACAAAAAGCAAGTGAGCTCCTCGTAGGAAATTGCTATACCCTAGGACTTCTATCTATAGGATTCAATATAGTTTAGTTTCCATCTCCAAAACAGTCAAAGCTTCTTGTCAGCAAGAGCACATAGTTGCTACAAGCTGGCATCAAATTTTGGAAATATGTTTTTAAAGATGATAGATAGCTCACCAAATCTGAGCTCTTACAACAATTTTGAATTTTATAAGGATGTGTTGACTTCTTCCTGGCAAAGATGGAGATTATGAAGCCAAACCTCGAGAGGTGTTTCAAAGGAAACGAGCTTCCCCTTGCAAAGGTGTGTAGAGACATTTACAATTTAAGGAGAAAAAAGGTAGCATGCCCCTGCTCTTGTAGCAAAACACAACTCCATACGGGGGCCCTTCTTGGAATTCCCACCAATGGTCCTACATATTTAAATGCTTGTGGGCCTACCCTTTATGTATCAAAAACAGCTGTCTATGTTGGTTAATATTGCATCAAGGTGGGAAACAATCCATAACTCTTGGATTATCAAGTGGATTATGTTGTAGATGTGAGTTACATGAGGAGTCTATTCAACATTCCCCCACAATCTTCACTTCACACATGAGCTTCAGATAGCTAGTGGGGCTTTTCATTCTTATATTTCTTGGAGGTCTCTACTCTTAGGTGAATGCAAGCATATGGATGTTCCTTTGCGGACTTGGAGTACATATGTCATAAAATATAATATCTAACTGTACCAAATGATTTTCTCATATTAAACTGATCATTTAATGTGGAAGAATAAACGGGAACAAGAGTTAGAATAAAGACATGTGCTTCTAGACCTATCTCAACACGGGATCAAAATGAGAGATGGTTGCATCTCAATAGGGGTCCAAAAGGAGATGGTCTATCAAAGAGTAATGTGCAATAAGTGCTTCTAAACTTACCTCAATAGGGGACCAAGAGGAGAGATGGTTACATCTCAATAAGGGTCCAAAAGGAGGAAGTCTATCAAAGAGCAATGTGCATCTAATGGAGCTTAAAAGACCTTAAGCTTAGCTTCATTAAAGACCTCCAATGGTTAGTGTTAAAAGTCCTTTGACCTTAAGCAAGCTAGGGCTGAGCTTGAGCTGGGAACCCGACCTAAACTTGTCTTTGACCTTAAGCAAGCTAGGGCTGTGCTTGAGGTGGGAACCCGACCTAAACTTGCCTTTGACCTTAGGCAAGCTAGGGCTGAGCTTGAGGTGGGAACTCCACCTAAGGTACTTGTCATGCTTGATGACTAAGGTACTTGAGGTACTTGTCATACTTAATGAGGAAGTTGCTTGAGAAGCTTCCTATGCATGGGGGGTGAGATGCTTGAGTCAAAAAGAGACCCTACACACTTAATGAGGAAGTTGCTTGAGAAGCTTCCTATGCATAAAAGTCCCAAAGCTAGGGGAATCTTTGACCTAACCTTCCACTTACCCAAGGGGCACCCCTTTTCTAAAAGGGCACATGGGACACATGTCAGACTCTCACTAAGCATAACCACATGGTGTGCTTGAATGTTATTGGCTGAGCTAAAGAGGGGTCCAATGAGCTTCTACTTCCATCCAAAAAATATCTAGATATTTTCAAGCTCTCTCTCTCTAAGGGGTAAGGAGGACACTTGTCAAAAGACTACCCATGTGCTTGACTGCATGCTGCATGTGATTGGCTAGGGGGAGAGGGGTCCAATGAGCTTGCAACATGTAGAAATTTCACCCAAAGCAAGGAAGGGGGGTGCTAGGGGGATATACTCCACACACACACACACACACTCATTTGCAAGGGATTCTCACTTGGTGAAAGTGGAGGAACACCACCACCTTCTCCAAACTTGTGAGAAGTGAGAGCCTACATCAACACTCTTGGCTATGGAATGCAAATCCAACCAAGAGACATGCTTCAATGCTTAAGCTTGCCATATTATCCATCTCCATTACTATGCTATTATGTATGCCAGCAAGAAGAGTAATATGATAAGTGAGGAACTATTTCTTTCTTCTATGGAATGTTTCTTCTTCCTCTTCCCTACCCTCATTCCCCACTAGCTCTCTCTCCACCTTTGAAGGTGTTTGAGGCCTTGGGATAGTTAATGCTTTCTACAAGTTTATGTTATGCTTGGGATGCATGAAGCTTTCCATCTTCATTGCATCACGTAGGTCACAAGGAACGCAAAGATTGTATTGTACCAAGTCTCTCTTGATGGGAGAAACTATAATACAAATGCTTGAGGGGGGACATGCTCCATATGAATCCGGTCCTTGACTATTGTCATGTTCTCTAAACTCTCTCTCTTGCAAAAGTATTGTTCATGCCAAGTTAACTAAGTACCATGTTTATGTTGCTACCATCAATTAAGTTCACCCACTATGCTCACAAAGTAATCTCTCAAAAGTGCTTCACCTAATTTCCTAATTCCGCTACTCTCAAAGTTCATAGGCCATTTCCATTACATTGGTATCAGAGCATTTGTTTTCTCTTTTCTTGCTTGAGAAGAGAGGTCCTTAAGTAGCCTATTAATGGTTGATTTTGTTAATTATATTAGGGTAAGTGGGATTGGGATCTATTATCGGTTTTGTTGAGCCCACTAGGTGGGATATGGTGCACACCTCGGGAGATTTGGTCTTAATAATGGAGTCTTTTTAGACTTGCCTACGCCTTTACCATTATTGAGCCACAAGAAGTCCGAAAGGAGCTATCCCTCGGCGACTTCGGTATGTTAGACTCACTCCACTACTCACTCCACTACTCTCTAAATTAACCAATTCGAGCCTGGGTGTAGATACTTAATTGCCTATTTTCAAAGGCTAAGAGGAGTAGCAACTAAGGTTTTGAATTGCCAAACCATACACTAAGTAAACATATAAGTTTAATTAACATGGCTTACAATAACCAGGAGAGTAGAATGAACATTGATAACTTTAATTTTGCACATGAAGGTGTTAATGATGATGTCCTCATGTTTGTTAATTATCTTGTTACTAGGTTGCAAAAAGCTATGGGCAACCCCTCTTTGCAAGCCAAAGTTACTCAACAACTTCGTGCTTATGGGATTTCCTTCCTCTCAAAGAGGAGAGAGAGCTTAGGAGGCCTCTTGGTGAGACCCCCAAAAGAAGACCCTCTCCCATACGAGAGGAGGAATCCAAAGAACGAGAAAGTAATGACTCCCTAAGTTCCTCAAAAGATGTGGTTCCATGAAGATGGCGGTCTAGACGATCGCCAACTCCTCCCAAGAGGAAACGGTTAACCCATAGTCCTTCTCCTCATCACTCCAAAAGGGAAGAGAGGAAACAAAGAAAGAAAAGGGCAAGAAAGAGGTCACCCTCTTCTCCTTCTTCTTCACCTTCCTCCTTTATCGATGAAAGCTATGGCTATTCTCCTAGAGAACACAAGAGGGGAGGACATTGCAAATCTTACCCTGCATGGCGAAAGTCAGAAAAGTTAAAGAAGTTCAAAGAGGAAGAAAAGAGTATCTCTTTTCTCACCTATGATGGCACTTTTGGTGCTACCGACAAAGTATTGGTCTTCATCCAACAATTTGATGCAGCCTTTGGAGACGAGGGCTTCACGGAGTCCTCCAAGCTACACCATGTAGCTATGCACTTCCAAAAATCGGCTCATCAATGGTGGGCTAACCTTCGTGGCAATGGCGAAGCCCCAAAGACATGGAAAACTCTACAAGTTTCCATCATGAAGCAATTCCTTGCAAGTGATGCAATTGACAAAGTGCTTACCAAATGGTGAAGTTTAAAGCTTCTCTCTCATGAGTCTATCTACAAATATGTGGACAAGTTTTGGGATTTACATCTCAAGACTACTATCCTTCAAAAGATAGACTTTGCCGTGCAAAAGAAACAATTCTGTGCGGAATTACCCAAAGAGATGGCTGAGTATGTCAACTCTCAACGGCCTGGTTCTATCACCAAGGTAATCCACCACACCATGTTTGATTCGTGCATCAATTTCCAACAAGGGGCTAGATGGAATGTCAAGCCCATGGAAAATAAAGACAATAGTGATGCCAAGGAGAAATCCAATGCCCAAAATTCTTCCCAAGGCCATTCCAACAAACAACAAAAACAATTGGTCCAAGGAGAAGGGAGTTTACAAAAGTAAATAGAAACTCTCCTAAAGAGCTAGAAGATTTTTGTAAGGACCACAAATGTTTTAAGTGTGAGGAGCAAGGCCATGGTTATCGTCCTTGCCCCAAGAGAATTTCCCGTAATGAGACTTCTAGAGCCTCTATGTTTGAAGCTCCAAAAAGAGGATGCTCATTGCTAAGGATTTCTCCTTTCCTATGCTTGGGGAAAGATGCAAGAGTATGATTCATTTATTTTGTTTGACCCCGGTTCAACTCACACCTTCATATCCACGGAGTTGACCACTAAGCTAGGCATACAAGCCCATGAGATGGGAGATACATTGAAAGCCAATGGAGCTAGATCAAGGGACAAGACGTCTCAGTTACTTACTTAATTGGAAAATTAAGGCTTCATGTCCAAAGCTATGTGGACAAAAAGGATTTCTTCATCTTCCCTCTCAAACATGAGAATTTTATCGTTGTGGCACCACGGTTTAACCACATGGCTTCAAACATGAAGTTCCTTGAAAGGAGAATCTACTTCACCTACATGGAAAAGAGCATGTACATAGATGCTAAGGAGTTGGGGAACACCATATCCCTGCAATAAAGGGAATCAAGAGGAATTAGAGTTGTTTAATTTTCTAAATGGATTCCAAGATGTTTTCATTGATGACATCCCTAGTGAGCTATCTCTAAAATGAGGGATGATGACCATGCAATTAAGCTCCTATCAAGAAGCTCACCACCTAGCAAGCCTCCTTATCGAGTTTCACAAGCTCAACAAGAGGAGATCATGAGGCAAGTGCATAAATTCGTTAAAAAAAAAAAGGGATGGTGAGGTCTAGCTCCCCTCCATTTTGCTCACCATTGCATTTAGTGCAAAAGAAAGACGACATATATCTCATGTGTGTCGACTATAGAGCACTAAATAAGATCACTATCAAAAATAGCTTTCCTGTGTCGCCGGTAGAAAATCTATTTGATAATTTACAAGTTTTGGCTTGACAAATGCTCGAGACGCATTCAAACTCATGATGGACAAAAATCTTCAGACCATCCAAATTCACTTGAAGAGTACAAGCGACACCTCCATGTAACCTTTCAAGTTGTGAGAGAGAGTAAGCTTTTCATTAATCAAAAGAAAAGTGAATTTTTTTCTACAAGAGATTCAATATTTAGGTCACATATCTCTAATGATGGCACCCGTATGGATCCAACAAAGTTAGAGATAATAAAAGGATGGAATAATCCAAGGAATCTACATGAGGTACGAAGCTTCATCGGTATGTGTGCATACTACAGATGCTTCATAGAAGAAATTCTCGCTAATAGCATGCCCATTACATCACTTAACAAAAAAAAACGTAAGTGCAAGAAGCTTTTGAGAAGTTTAAGGAGAATCTTATCTCTCAATATGTGCTCACGCTATTAGATCTCTCAAAGCCATTTGAGGTCCAATGTGATGCTTGTGGTAATTGCCTTGGAGTTGTTTTGCTTCAATAAGGGCATGCCATAGCATATGCGAGTCAAAGACTCAACTTCGATAAGTGAGTATTGGGCAAATACAAAAAAGAGCTACTAGCTATTTTATATGCCCTAAACACGCGGAAACACTGTCTCTTGGGGACTCCATTTATCCTACGAATGGATCACAAAGCCTCAAGAACTTCATGACGCAAACCAAGCTCTCCGACAAACAAATGAGGTGAGAAAATTTTATTTTGCAATTTAAATTTCATATTGCTCACATTGTTGGCAAGCACAATCAAGTAGTCGATGCACTTTCACAACGACCAAGGGTAATGTGGTTCTATAGCAACTCACAATGATCTATCTTTTATGATAGATGAGTATGCTACTGCCCAAGACTTTAAGTATGTAATTAGAGCCTTTGCAATAGGGAAGAAACAAGAACCATTTACCTTGAAGGATGGTTATCTTCCAAACGAAAATAGGCTATGTGTTAATCACCCATACAATACAAAAGTCTTGTATGAATCCCATACTTCTCCTTATGCAGGGCAAACAGGGATTCCATAGTCTCCTCTTCGAGGAGTAGAAATGTATTTTTGTTGGTCTACCATGAAAAGTAAACATACAAGAGTATGTTTCAAAATGCGTGGTATACCAAAAGTTGAAAATTGATCGAGGGAAGCAACTTAGATTGTTTCAGTCGACAGGCTTAACAAGAAAACACACTCTATGCTTGTCAAAAGGACTATTAAGCCACATCAAATGGCAACCCTCTTCAGATCTCAAATTTTCAAGCATCATGGATTTCCAACATCCATAGTGTCGGACAAAGATCCTAGAATGACCAGTAAGTTCTAGAAGGGTCTCTTTGAGAATCTAGGAAGTAGATTAAGTTTCTCTTTCGGCCTATCGTCCTCAAACGGATGACCAAAGCAAAATAACTAATCTAACAATCCTTGATATACTAAAAGCCTATGTCATGGAAGTAGATCAATGTTCTCAATGATAGAAGTACATACTGTAGACATGTAGTAGTGTTACTGTGTATACACGCTTCACCAGGGGCACTTTTCTCCCAGTGGGTTTTTCCCCCTGGACATCTGGTGTGAAAGGACACCTTATCTCTTAGGGTTTCATATAAGCTTTGTAGCTCTGAGTTTGTATATACTCTATTATTCTAATACAGAGAGACAGACTACAGAGATCTCGTACACAAGCTCTGTGTCTTCTCCTTCTCCATCTTCTTCCTACTCTGAGTTGCTGTCTTCCGTCTGTTTCCTGTTTCATCATCTTCAACAATTGGTATCAGAGCAAGGTGATTTCCAGAGCCTCTACTTGCGTTTTCGCGTCCGCGCGCGCAATCGCAGTTTTCAGGCAATTTTCAGAAAATTTGCTCGTGGGAGCATCCTCGACGTTCCGGGAGTATTCTGATCAAGTGACCTAAGGTTTTACCCCCCTTTCGAAGCCGTTCAAGCCCTCAAAATTTTGTTCCGGGCAGCGTAGCAGAAGTTACTTTTCGGAGGCGTTTAGATCAAGAGGGTGTGCTTTTTGACAGATTTTCTTCAGGTAAACAGTTCTTTTGGGAAGCAGCTTGTCTTAACTTTGTGCTGAGATTTTGTGTAGAGTTTTGCTTGGATTGGAGAGGAGATTTGTGAATCTCTTGGAGGTTCTTTTGCTCTCTTGTGTGCATCCACAATATGGCTCAATCTACGAAGAAAGAGATTTTTGGTGCGTTTACATCCGAAGACAAATTGGATGGTACCAACTATTCTCTTTGGTCTTTTATGGCCAAAAATGTTTTGGTTGGTAAAGGATTGTGGGATTATGTATCTGGAGATGAAGTTCGTCCAGGTAGCATTACACCTACCACACCTGATCGTGGTACAGCTGTTGGTGCAGGACTCTCACAAGTCACTCCAGAGCAAAAGAAATGGGATACTAAAGATGCACAAGCTATGGCTGTGATTGCCTTAACCATAAAGAGGACAATCACACCACATATCAGATCTTGCAGAACTTCTGAGGATGCTTGGAATACTCTGCAAGCTATGTTTGGAGGAAGAAACGCTGCCAGAATAGAGTTTTTGAAGAAACAACTTAACAAAATACAGATGGACGAAGGTGACGATATCGTCGAGCATCTTACAAAAATCAAGGATCTTAAAGAGCAATTGCTTAGCATTGATGAAGTGATTCCAGAGAAGGACTTGGTTTCCAAAACACTCAATTCACTACCACCATCTTATTTGACTTTTCAGACTTCTTTGACTCTGTCTTTGCGAGCTAATCCTGAGCCTCTTCATTTTGAAGAGTTAGTGGCTTTGCTATTGCAGGAGGATCAATCACGTAAGAACAAATCTTTACATGTGGATGGTATGGATCATGCTCTTGTTGTACAGAACAAAAACAAGGGTAAAGAGAGTGCTCATCACTCCAAGTCTGGTGCAGGACAGTCTTCAGAGAAGTCTAAAGGTGATTCCGACAAGTCCAAGAAGAAAGGTAAATGTCACTATTGTAAGAAACCTTGTCACTACATTAGTGAGTGTAAAAAGCGAATTGCTAAAGAAAAGAAGAAAGAGTCAAGTTTGGTTGTTTCAGCTTCTGGTGATTCTTCTACAGCTAAAGAAGAGTCTGCAAACTTTGTGCAGGATTCTTATGCTTTCGTAGTATGTTCATATTTTTCTGCTTACAGTGTTGACGAGACACAAATGATTTGGTACTTTGATAGTGGTGCATCCAGGCATATTACTTCAAGGAAGGATTTGTTTTGTTCATTGGATGCAGCTCCAACAGGAAAGAAGGTGACATGTGCAAATAATGCTTCTTATCCAATCAAAGGCGTTGGTAAGATTTTGATTACCATTTCAGATGGTTCAGATTTATGCTTGCCAAATGTCTTATATGTTCCAGGGATCAAGAAGAATCTGTTGTTTGTACCCTCTCTTGCAAAAAATGGTCTTCGGATCATTTTTGAGGATGATAGATGTGTTGTACGAGATCGAGAGAATGGTTATTCTCTTATCACTACAGGTACGCTGGAAAATGGACTATTTGTGCTAGATCGTTATGAAAAGCAAATTCAGGTATGCATTGCAGAAACAAAGACTCATGCAATGCAGGATGCTGAGTTGTGGCATGCTAGATTTGGGCATGTTGGTTATGGCAGTTTGATGACTTTACAACGTCATAATATGGTGCATGATTTGTGTTTATTGGAGATGCCACCAAGACATGTATGTGAAGGTTGCGTTCTTGGAAAGATGCACAGATTTGCATTTTCGCAGGATGGTTCAGTTAAAGGGACACTAAAGTTGCAGCTTGTACACAGTGATGTATGTGGTCCTATGAGGACGCCATCTATAGGAAACAACCTTTATTTTGTGACCTTCATTGATGACTTTTCCAGGTTTTGTTGGGTGTATCCACTCAAAGCAAAGTCAGATGTGTTTGTAGTTTTTCAACATTATGTTGCCATGGTTGAAAATGAAATAGGTTGCAAAGTATAGACTCTTCGTACCGATCGAGGAGGTGAATACATGTCAGTTGCATTTAAGGATTTTTTGGGAAAGAAAGGCATTAAACACCAATGCACTATGCCATACACACCACAACAGAATGGTGTTGTAGAAAGGAAGAATAGGTCTTTAATGGAGACGGCTAGATGTATGATCAAGGCTAAGAGTTTGCCTCATAAGCTATGGATGGAGGCAGTTGCTTGTGCAACACATGTTTTGAACAGGTGTCCTACTCGTGCCTTGAAGACCATTACTCCATATGAAGCTTGGTATGACAGAAAACCTTCAGTCAGTTATCTTCGTGTTTTTGGTTGTCTTGCTTATGCTCACATCCCTCAGCAGTTACGTGGGAAGCTTGATGATAAGGCAATCAAATGTATATTTGTGGGGTACAGTAGTGGAAGTAAAGGTTATAGACTTTACAATCCTGCTACAAACAAGATTTTTGAAAGTCGTGATGTAATTTTTGCAGAAACTACTGCTCAACCTATGGTTGCTTTTGATGTACCTCATATGCAGACACATGATGTATTTGAAGGTTTACTTCCTTCTTATTGTTGGAATTAGGGTTGCAGAGAAACACACACAGCTTGGAGAAGACGAAGGGAGCTCAAGGCACACAATAGAGAGTGTGTTACTTAGTGTGCAATGGAAAGATAGATAGCCCTAGAGTGATGGGCGTATATACAATGCACGGGGGAAAAAACCTCCTAAAGAGGGAAAAAATGCCTCGGCGGTCCTAGTGTGTTCACACACATCACTACCACATGTATATGGTAACAAATCCCCCCTGGAGTGATGCGGTGAATGAGAGCTGGCACATGAGTAAAGGGAAGTGCCATGCCCTGAGGACAGGATCAGTCCACAAAGGGGAGTAAGCCCAAAGCTTTGCGGAAAGCTTCAAGCTTCTCACGAGACAATGCCTTTGTGAAAAGATCTGCAAGGTTGTCCTGTGTTGGCACATAAGCCAAGCTGATCTCTCCTGCTGAGAGCCTCTCCCTGACATAGTGGTAATGCACCTCAATGTGCTTTGTGCGAGCATGAAAAACTGGGTTCCTCGCAACTGCCAATGCGCTCTGACTGTCAGTGTAGATAGTGTTGGCAGTGTCCTGTCCAACACCCAAGTCAGCCATAAGGCGTCTGAGCCATACACACTCAACCGTAGCTGTGAAGACTGCCCTGTACTCAGCCTCACAACTCGAAGTGGCCACAGTAGGTTGCTTCTTGCTCAACCATGATATACATGAACTGCCAAGCATGAAACAAAAACCACTTGTGGACACTCGCGTGTCAAAACAACCAGCCCAATCTGAGTCCGAAAAAGCATGTAAGTCTGGCGGCAATGATCCCCCCTTGGGATAAAACAAGCCAAGATGTAAAGTGCCACTAAGGTAGCGGAAAATCCTCTTGACAGCCTGCCAATGCTTAGACCCTGGGCTATGCATAAATCTGCTGACCTGCGAGACTGCAAACTGAATATCTGGCCTCGTGTTGCATACATAAATGAGGCAGCCAATAGCAGTTTGGTAAAGAGTGACATCAGCAGGATCGCCAGCATCATGTAGACTCAACTTCAAACCTGTTTCCATGGGAGTGGCAATAGGTTTGCAATCCTCAAGTCCAAACTTACATAGCAATGTCTATATGTAACTTTTCTGACACAAGGCAATACCACCATCACACTGCTTAAACTGTATACCCAAGTAATGATGCAACAGCCCCAAATCTTTCATCTTGAAAGTAGCATTCAAATCAGCCTTAAATTCAGCAATATGTCTCTCATTTGGTCCAGTGATCAGCAAATCATCAACATAAAGAACCACAATGAGAAATACATCATCCTCACGCTTTACATACAATGTGCTTTCTGTTGGACTGTTACGAAAGCCTCGTTTAACCAAATGAGTGTCAGCTTTCTCATACCAAGCACGAGGAGATTGCTTCAACCCATACAAAGCCTTCTTACATTTGCACACTTTGTCCTCTTGTCCTTTTATGACAAAACCGCGAGGCTGCGTTACATAAACTTCCTCAAATATGTCACCATTCAAGAAAGCAGTAACAATGTCTGATTGATGTACATCCCAACCAAAATGAGCTGCCAATGCACATAGAAAACGCACAGTAGTCATACGACAAGTGGGAGCAAAAGTCTCTTCATAATCTATGCCTTTTTGTTGTGCATAACCCTTTGCAACAAGTCGAGCCTTATGGCGATCGATCTCACCATCCGGCTTGCGTTTCAACTTGTAAACCCACTTCGTACCAATGGCCTTTTTGCCAGGAGGCAAATCACATAAAGTCCATGTGTCATTCTCTATAAGTGCATCATATTCTGATTTCATGGCAGCAATCCAATTTTCTGAATTCTGTGCTTCATCAAAAGACAGAGGCTCCTCAACATCATGTAAACTAGACACAGCCAAAGCATAACAATCTGATGCATAAGATGCATGGCGAGAGCCTGAACGAGTACGACTAGATAAAGGTGCATCCAATTTACTGTCACGCAAAGTGTGCACCAGCCATTTTGGCATACCTCTAGCCTGCTCATTTTCAGCCCTTTCCTCATCAAGTACATCATGTACATCTGCATCAGTAATAGGCTGTTCTAAAACATTTTCAGAAACCCCCATAGGCTGTACATTTGCCTCATTGGAACTTACATTCGTATTTCCACCACTGAAAAGAGGCAACAAAGTGTCATAAATGTCTTGTGAGCTTACATTACTGTCTCTAGTACATGACAGCAAGGGTTGAACAGAATCTTCCACAAACACTACATCCCGTGAAACCAGAATACATTTTGTTTGCGGATGATACAACCTGTAACCTTTGCTTTCAGCACTATAACCAACAAAAATACATTTGACAGCCTTATCATCCAATTTTCTGCGCTGCACTTGTGGCACCAAAGCATATGCCAAACAGCCAAAAACACGCATGTGCTCAATAGAAGGTTTTCTATCATGCCATGCTTCATATGGAGTAATAGACTGCAAAGCTTTCGTAGGACACCTGTTAAGTACATAAGTGGCACACATGATGGCCTCAAGCCAAAAAGAATGCGGCAAAGCTTGACTTTTGACCATACATCGTGCCATTTCCGTTAGTGACCTGTTTTTCCTCTCAGCAACACCATTTTGCTGAGGTGTATAAGGCACTGTACATTGGTGTTTTATCCCACGACTAGCCAGAAATGCATTAAATTCATGAGACATATACTCCCCCCCTCGATCGGAACGGAGGGTGCCCATAGTACATTTTGAGACATTTTCAGCCATAGCCAAAAATTGTTTGAAGCACATAAAAACTTCGGACTTCGCTTTAAGCGGAAATACCCATGCATGCCTGGAGTAATCATCAATGAAAGTCACGAAGTACACGTAATTGCCCAAGGACGGAGTTTGCATGGGCCCACAAACATCACTATGCACAAGTTGCAACCTGCATGTGGCCCTAACTGAACCATCCTTTGGAAACTTAGAACGCTGCATTTTACCCAGAATACAGCCTTCACAAACATGTTTGATAGGTGCTTCAAGAGGCGGCAAAGAAGCAACCATATCAGATTTCTGCAAACGCAGCAAACTGGCAAAATTCAGATGACCAAAACGTGCATGCCAAAGTTTTGCATCTGAAATAGCCCTTGAATCTGCAACAGCATTTGCAAAATTTTGTCCACACTCGTCATACAAAGTGAGCTTATACAGCCCACGGCACAAAAGCCCAGATGCAACAATTTCATCACCAAAACTGAGATCATGAACTGTACATCTGTCATCCACAAATTTGACTACAAGTCCAAGTCTAGCAAGTGCGGATACAGACAAGAGATTCTTCTTGATCCCAGGTACATAAAGTGCATCAATAAGTGTGAAGGAACTGCCATTAGCAGCAGTGAGCACAATCTTTCCAACTCCCTGAACTGGATAAGAGGCGTTGTTGGCACAAGTGACTGAATTCCCATGAGGGACAGACTCGAGAGAGGTAAACAATTCACGATGTGAGGTAATGTGCTTTGTAGCACCACTGTCGAAATACCACACATGTGAATCTGCAGCAACTGACAAGCATGCATCATGGACAGCAGGATTGTAAGTGCACTCTGCGCTAAAAGCCCATTCTGCATCAACATCAGCATCACAATCTCCTTTCACAGAAGACTCAACAATGGCTGCATTTGTAGTGGACCCAGCATTTGCAGTGGAACCACCCTCTTTCTTCTTAGCCTCTTTGGCCTTCAACTTAGGACACGACTTGATCAAGTGATCATTGGCTTTACAATAATGGCAACGCATCTTCTTTTTGCCCTTATCACCAGAATTGCCAGACGAAGTGCTGCCAGCAGAAGCATTAGGAACAGAATTTTTGCCACTCGCAGCAGAACCATAAGAAGTGGCTGCATTACTGTTACCACCCTTTCTTTGAGAAGCAATAAAAGCCTGTTCAACTTCACGCTGCCTAGTCCTGTTTTTTCTAGAAAGTGACTCTTGCAACAGCAATGTGCATAATGCATCAAACTTGACAACTTCAGGATTTCCTTGGGTCATCAGTCTCCAAGTACTAGCACAAGGGAACTGTCAGAAATGACTTCACCTGCAGAAATGAGTTGCTCATTGATATCCTTGACACTAGCAAGGAAAGTGTTCATATCATCTTCCTCATGCATAATCTTCGACTCTAGCTCTTTACGCAGCAAAGCAATTTTAGCCTCATTGCGGCTTGCATAAAGACCTGCTAGAATATCCCAAGCCTGTTTTGCAGATTTTGCTGAACGGATGTGAGGAATAATGGTGCGCTTCACAGACAACGCAATCAATGCATGAGCCTGCGCATCCTTAACATCCCAACGAGCTTGTTCTGCCGTAGGCAAAACAACTCTAACAGCTGCAATCCTTGCAGCAAGACCTGCAACATCCTCAATATCGCCTACATCTTCAGAACCAGGACATACATCAATGCCCTGCACAATGTTCCAGACACCTTTTGACACAAGAACATGTTGCATCATATAAGCCCACATAGGGTAGTTGTCCCCATCCAACCTGTCCTCAGCAGCAAACATCTTGAACACATCTGTGTTGTTGTTGTCAGCCATGGTAAATGCTGCACCTGATGTGAAAACTGCCCGAAAATAGGAGAAATGGAGCGGGAACAACTTGTGCTATATAGCACAAACCGTAGAAGACTATAAGGCACCTGTTATGCAGAAAACGGCACTGATAGAAAATCTGCACAAAATGACGAAATAGCCTGTGCAGTACTGCCCGTAGTGGAAACGGAGGCCGAAATGAGCCCAAATCAAAATTCTGAGCAGACCCAGCTCTTAGAGCTATCCCAAAATATTTGTCGACCGGCGAACGCTTGCCAAAGCTCACTGAAATCGGAGAAAGTGAGCAGGCATGTGCTGGAGCAGCTGGTGACTAAGCCCGGGAAGACGTGACCTGCTCTGATACCAATTGTTGGAATTAGGGTTGCAGAGAAACACACACAGCTTGGAGAAGACGAAGGGAGCTCAAGGCACACAATAGAGAGTGTGTTACTTAGTGTGCAATGGAAAGATAGATAGCCCTAGAGTGATGGGCGTATATACAATGCACGGGGGAAAAAACCTCCTAAAGAGGGAAAAAAAGCCCCGGTGGTCCTAGTGTGTTCACACACATCACTACCACATGTATATGGTAACACTTTTGTGGAGAATCAAGAATCACAACAGGTTGATAATCTTGATCAATCTTTTGATCAGCATGTGACACCTCATGATGTAGAGGAAATTGTGCGTGAAGAGCAAGAAGTTCTAAGGAAAGAAAGAACCTTGCCTAAATGGGTTCAGAAAACTTTGCAGGATAGCAAGTTGGATGCACCGTTGCCACGAAAAACACGTGCTGGTACTACTTTTGGCAGAGAGCAAGTAGATTTGGCTTGCTTTAGCACTCTTTGTGATGCAGATGAGCCTGATTCATTTGAACAAGCTTTAGAGTGTGTTCAGTGGAAAGATACTATGCAGCAAGAAATTGATTCTATTCATAAGAATCATACATGGGATCTAGTGGACTTGCCTATAGGTAAAAAGCCTATTGGTACAATGTGGGTTTTTAAGGTAAAAAGGAAACAAGATGGTACTGTTGACAGGTACAAAGCAAGGCTTGTGGCAAAAGGCTATGCGCAACAGAAAGGCATAGATTATGATGAAACCTTTGCTCCTACTTCTCGTGCGTCCACAGTTAGATCACTAGTTGCAATTGCTGCTCATCATGGTTGGAAAGTGCATCAGTTGGATATCAAAACTTCTTTTTTGAATGGTGATTTGCAGGAAGAAGTTTATGTAAGTCAACCAAGTGGTTTTGTTGTAAAAGGTCAAGAGCAAAAGGTATGTAGATTGCGTAAAGCTTTGCTCAAACAGGCTCCAAGAGCATGGTATGAGAAGATACATACTTATTTGATTGGCTAGGGATTTCAGAATAGTCCAACAGAAAGTACTTTGTATGTGAAAAAGAGAGATGGAGTTCTCATTATGCTAACACTTAATGTGGATGATATGCTTCTTACAGGCAATACTGCAGATGAAATTGAAGCGTTTAAAGATGCTTTGAGAAAAACCTTTGAGATGTCTGATCTTGGTTTGCTACATTATTACTTGGGTATTCAGTTTGTGCAATCAGAGGATGGCATATACATGTTGCAGGCAAAATATTTGTATAAAATTTTGGACAAGTTTGGTATGCAAAATTGTAAACCAATCTCTACACCTGTAGAAACTGGATCAAAGTTGAGCATGCACGATGCTGGAGAACCTTTTGATGTACATACTTATGCAGCAGCGGTTGGTTGCTTGATATATTTGGCAGGCAACACTCGTCCAGACATTCAATTTGGGGTTTCACAAGCAAGCAGATTTATGCACAGCCCAGGTATGCATCATTGGCAGGCTGTGAAGCGCATACTTCGTTACCTTTCAGGTACCCCTAATCTTGCCATGTTCTTTCCAAGGGGGGATATGTATGGAAAGCACAGTTCTATGCAGCTTCTTGGTTACAGCGATTCAGATTGGGCTGGTGATTTTGACACACGACATTCCACAAGTGGGAATTGTTTTTTCTTGGGAAATGCATGTATATCTTGGCTAAGCAAGAAGCAACCCACAGTGGCTACATCAACTTGTGAAGTTGAGTACAGGGCAGCTTTCATGGCAACAGTTGATTGTGTATGGATACGCAGGTTATTGGTAGATCTTTGTGAGTGTCAACAGGCACCCACTACCATTTTCACTGACAGTGAGAGTGTTATGGCAGTTGCAAGGAATCCAGTATTTCATGCAAGAACAAAGCACATAGAGGTTCACTACCACTATGTCAGGGAAAGGCTACATGCAGGGGAGATCACACTAACTTACTGTCCTACACAGGATAACATTGCAGATCTATTTACGAAGGCGTTATCACGAGAAAAGTTTGAAGCTTTTCGAAAAGCTTTGGGCTTACTCTCATACACATGATGATCTACTACCTTGTACGGATTCACACTATCACTACAGGGGGGATTTGTAGACATGTAGTAGTGTTAGTGTGTATACGCGCTTCACCAGGGGCACTTTTCTCCCAGTGGGTTTTTCCCCCTGGACATCTGGTGTGAAAGGACACCTTATCTCTTAGGGTTTCATATAAGCTTTGTAGCTCTGAGTTTGTATAAACTCTATTATTCTAATACAGAGAGACAGACTACAGAGATCTCGTACACAAGCTCTGTGTCTTCTCCTTCTCCATCTTCTTCCTACTCTGAGTTGCTGTTTTCCTTCTGTTTCCTGTTTCATCATCTTCAACACATACCTCTTATAGAGTATGCGTACAATGATATTGTACATAATTCTATGGGGAAAGTACCTTTCAAGGTTAAAGAAGGAAGATCCAAAAGTCCCTTACTACTTAAAATACATGGGAAGATCTTCGCTTGCTGATGAATATAGCCGAGACCTACAAGAATATTTTACAAAGATTAAACGGGCTATATCCATCTCACAGGAAAGGCAAAAAGGGTTGCTGCTAATAAGCACAAAAGAGTCTTAGCCTTTAAGGCAAATGATTGGGTCTTGCTAAAGTTCCTCAAGGCTCATCTGAGGCATACTACGGGCAAGAGTCCTATGGACCTACAAGAGTATGATGCTAAACTAGCAAAAAGATACTATGGTCCTTAAAATTCTTAAGCCAATCAATGAGATGGCTTATCAATTGAAGTTGACCAACCATTGGCTCATGCACAATGTTTTCCATGAGAACCTACATAAGCCTTACAAAGGAGCGCCATTAAAAGAAGCAATAGTTGCAAACCCTCCAAAAATCGAAGATCAAGAAGAAGTACTTCAATCTAAGTCCATCCTATGACATGAAGACATGTATTAAGAAACGGTGACGATATCTTATTAACTTAAGAATTATCCTTTTTAAGATGCTAAATGGATGCAAGGAACCTAGCGTAAGGATAATATGAACCTTGTCAATGCTTACAATGCTGCACTAAAGTAAGCATATGAAAATGCATTTTAAATGAAAAATGTTTTTGTCTTATAAGACTAGTTCTCTTTTTATTGTGCACAAATTTAAGAAGTATGCATGCTTAAAATCATGTTTGTGGTGACGATGTCTCCCAAACACCAAGTAGAACTTGTCACTCTACTTTGGAAGTATGATATGGACTAAAGGGCAGACATGCTTGTGGCAGCTACGTCTCCCAAACACCAAATGGATTAGTCATCCATCTTGGAATGATGTCGAAGGGTAAAAAGGGATCCTCTACCGGCTAAGTAACATGGAATAATGACTAGCCTTTATCTTCTCTACCTCATAGTCGAGGACGACTATGATTTCAAGAGAGAGGTAATGTCATAAAATATAAATTTAACTTTACCAAATGATTTTCTCATATTAAACTGATCATTTAATGTGGGAGAATAAACGGGAACAAGAGTTAGAATAGAGACATGTGCTTCTAGACCTATCTCAAAATGGGACCAAAAGGAGAGATGGTTACATCTCAATAGGGGTCCAAAAGGAGATGGTCTATCAAAGAGCAATGTGCAATAAGTGCTTCTAAACTTACCTCAACAGGGGACCAAGAGGAGAGATGGTTACATCTCAATAAGGGTCCAAAAGGAGGAAGTTTATCAAAGAGAAATGGCATATAATGGAGCTTAAAAGACCTTAGGGTTAGCTTCATTAAAGACCTCCAATGGTTAGTGTTAAAAGTCCTTTGACCTTAAGCAAGCTAGGACTGAGTTTGAGGTGGGAACCCAACCTAAACTTGTCTTTGACCTTAAGCAAGCTAGGGCTGAGCTTGAGGTGGGAACCTGACCTAAACTTGTCTTTGACCTTAAGCAAGCTAGGGCTGTGCGTTGAGGTGGGAACCCGACCTAAACTTGCCTTTGACCTTAGGTAAGCTAGGGCTGAGTTTGAGGTGGGAACTCCACCTAAGGTGCTTGTCATGCTTGATGACTAAGGTACTTGAGGTACTTGTTATACTTAATGAGGAAGTTGCTTGAGAAGCTTCCTATGCATGGTAGGTAAGATGCTTGAGTAAAAAAGAGACCCTACACACTTAATGAGGAAGTTGCTTGAGATGCTTCCTATACATGGGGGGTAAGATGCTTGAGTCAAAAAGAGACCCTACACACTTAATGAGGAAGTTGCTTGAGAAGCTTCCTATGCATAAAAGTCCCAAAGTTAGGAGAATCTTTGACCTAACTTTCCACTCACCCAAGGGGCACCCCTTTTCTAAAAGGGCACATGGGACACATGTCAGACTCTCACTAAGCTTAACCACATGGTGTGCTTGAATGCTATTGGCTGGGCTAAAGAGGGGTCCATTGAGCTTCTACTTTCATCCAACAAATATCTAGATATTTTCAAGCTCTCTCTCCCTCTAAGAGGTAAGGAGGACACTTGTCAAAAGACTACCCATGTGCTTGACTGCATGCTGCATGTGATTGGCTAGGGGGAGAGGGATCCAATGAGCTTGCAACATGTAGAAATTTCACCCAAAGCAAGGAAGGGGGGTGCTAGGGGGATATACTCCACACACACACTCATTTGCAAGGGATTCTCACTTGGTGAAAGTGGAGGAACACCACCTCCTTCTCCAAGCTTGTGAGAAGTGAGAGCCTACATCAACACTCTTGGCTATGGAATGCAAATCCAACCAAGTGCCATGCTTCAATGCTTAAGCTTGCTATCTTCTCCATCTCCATTACTATGCTATTATGTATGCTAGAAGAAGAGTAATATGATAAGTGAAGAACTTTTTCTTTCTCCTATGGAATGTTTCTTCTTCCTCTTCCCTACCCTCATTTCCCGCTAGCTCTCTCCACCTTTGAAGGTGTTTGAGGCCTTGGGACCGAGGCTTGGGATAGTTAATGCTTTCTACAAGTTTATGTTATGCTTGGGATGCATGAAGCTTTCCATCTTCATTGCATCACGTAGGTCACAAGGAACACAAAGATTGTATTGTACCAAGTCTCTCTTGATGGGAGAAACTATAATACAAATGCTTATTGGAGGGGGGACCTGCTCCTTATGAATCCGGTCCTCAACTATTGTCATGTTCTCTAAACTCTCTCTCTTGCAAAAGTATTGTTCATGCCAAGTTAACTAAGTACCATGTTTATGTTGCTACCATCAATTAAGTTCACCCGTTATGCTCACAAAGTAATCTCTCAAAAGTGCTTCACCTAATTTCCTAGTTCCGCTACTCTCAAAGTTCATAGGCCATTTCCATTCATATGTATGGAATGTATGGCTTGATAGGAATAAGACCTGCCAAAGCAGAGCCCACTCTACAAATGCTATTCAACTTAGGCTTGGTTTTGTGAGTGTCATGAAGGAAATTCAAGCTGATGTGATAGAAGCTTCCACCGCTATCATTTCCCAGGGTATTTGTATATTTCTAATATTTATAATTCAGCATTTTTTTCTCTTAAAAAAAAAAAGACTAGTTGTGAGAATGTACGACTAAAGCTTCTACTATCTACGTGAGTGAAGCAGAAAAGAGAAGCAGGCTGCAGCATTACAATCGGCAACCACGCACCGACGGCTCCACTCTTTGATCGGTGCCCAGTATGAAGCTTCGACACAGAGACTTTACCCTTGATGGTCCAGGTGTTGTGAAGGTAGCAACGGCAGCGTATTTCCCTTCACAGCAAATTTAGTAGTGTGTAGTTCCGTTAATGGTTCTTGATATTTTTCCATACAGATTACACCAGAGAATCCGGAAGATTTATGGTTTAGTTACAATCTGATAGCAAAAGGGGATCGTCTTTCTTCGGCCACCATTAGGTAATGCTTTCTAACCTAATGAATTTTTCATATTTATCTCCTCTTCTTGCCATAAGAACTGCAACTTTCAGAAAAGTGCAGAAAGAGACTTCTTCTGGGAGTAAAGAAGCCGAGCGTGTGCACACAAGGCTAGAAATCAAAGTCGAGGTATTTGAATGTTTTTTTCCTAATTTCAAGGTCACAATTACGACTTTCCACAATTACAAATTTCCACAATATGAACACAAAAGATATCATGTATACATAGATCACATTTTGCTCTAGGTCTCCCCTAAAAAGCCTTGAAGTTATCAATGCCAATTATGTCGTGTCATAGGCCATCGATTATGACAATGTGGCTAATGTTTTGCGAGTTCGCGGTAAAAATGTTGGTGAAAACGAGCATGTCAAGGTGAGAATTGAGGTCTACCTTTTTTTCTATTGGGATGTTTGTAACTTTTAACATCTTTTCTTTTTCAAATATGAAGCTAGGAGCTTACCATACTTTGGAGATCGATCAACAAAGGCCCTTCACGTTAGCCAAGGTATGTGAACGGTTTAACTCTATAGAGCAAAGATTCTTTTTTGAATGATTGGATGGAATGTGATGATGAAAGGCTTATGTAGGCACATGCATTTTTTATTTGGTACTGATAGCCTATAGGACTTGGAGGCCACCTTTGCAAGTAAAAGTAAAACATCCCAACATTTATAGTGTGTTGAACTCCACTCAATTTAAGCATAGTCTCAAAGTAACGCGGTTTCAAGTTCTTGGAACGGGGGAGCGTGTTGCAAGAGGGTTGTTCTTATTTTTGTTCCCATTTTAAAATTTAAAATGGCAACAAAAAATGTGTAATGATATTTGTAAACTATGTTTACAGAAATATTAGAGTTTTGGAGGATATCTCATGGTATTCTCCTTGTATCCAGGGAGAGAAGGCTTCTTTGTAGTTGTCTCCGCCCTTGTGAGGCTCATGTGTGTGTAGGTCTTGGGCAGTGCCCACCATGTGTCTGCTAGGGTCAATTATCAAGCCATTTCTCAAGTGCGCCCATTTTATGCTTGTGTCTCTTCATTAGCAACATTTATTGGGTCGTCGAGGTTTTTTTCCAAGTCAAGTAGCCATGCTACATCCCTCTTAATTGATTGAGCTTCCACCCGCCTTGTGAGATAGTCGATAGCCAAAATGATATACTTCTTGCCATTGTTTGACTTTGATAGAGGAACCATACCAACAATCCCCCACTTTTTAAACGCATTGTAACTTTTGAGGCTCTGACATAAGACATTGATCACCTTGCTCTTTACACAAATGAAAGATTTTGGACCAAAAATCTGCATCCCTCCTAAGAGAGGGTAATACAAAACTCGCCCCCAAGATACGGAAGATAACTTCATCTTTACCTTGATGACCACTTTCCTCATGGGATTGTTGAAGGATGAGAGCGGTTTATTGATAATTTGGTTAAGGGTAGGATTTTTTGGCTCTCGATGCAAAGTGGATGGGGGAAGAGAACCTCACGGTTTCTCTTCAATTTTGAGCTATACCTTGAGGATTTTGGATTATTAGCGGTGTTTTCGAAAGTTACCGATGAATTAGCAGGTAGAATATGGTGCGATGCGGACTGCATAAGAGGGAAGCCACTCCACTCCTTTGTCATAGATTGTTTAGATTGAATAAAGCCATTAATTTCTCCTTGAGATTTTAGGGATACTGACAGGCTGATAGTATTTGGGGAATGACTTTATGAAAATATGTGCACTGAATTGGAAATTTCCTAGATTGAACATGCTCTTTCATGTGTGTATTGTTAGAGTATGTGTTGGAAAGATGAAATGTCTGTAGCATTTTATTTGATGAACGATTGAACTTAGTGCATTTAGACATCTGTTAGAGATCAGCGAGATCTGGATGTGATAGTTTAGTGCGAAGGTGATTCTAGTGCATCAAGATTTCTATTTGGATGAGATGACTGGATACTGATGTTAGTGCATCAAGAGTTTCCGGAAGGATGAGATGATTACACAGAGATCTAGGTCATAGCTACCAGGAAATTGGCCCAGATATCCGCCGAATCATGTCGTCTCCTCTCTCTTTTATTCAAGTGTTTTGAAGTGCTAAAGTGTTGCCAAGTGAGTAGATTGCAGTTATCTCTCTGTTTCCGTTGGATCCCTCGCCGGAAGTGATTACACAAACCATGCCCATGACTATCCCCCCCCCCCTAGATAGTACATTCACAAAGCATGCATTTCACAAATCACATGTTGAGTTCACATTGAATACCATGTTTCATTCAATGTAGCCATCTCATCTAGTCCAGAACTCTTGATGCACCTAGATCATAATTACCTAGAACGGGGAACGGGAACAAGACCAACAAGGTCATCAAAGATGGAAACGGGTTGCTCATTTTATCGAAACGGTTCTCGCAAAACTGAGTTAAGTTAGCTCAAGACTCGAAGGTCGCTGAGATGTTCTTGGCATCATGCAGATGACATTCAGATGCAATTGCACATAGGGGAAATTGATCACGGCACAGAGGATTCCGGCTTTGGCCAAGAGATTGATATGGACAACCTTTCTAGGGGGAATGAGTCTGGGGCGGGCCAAATGAACGTATTGATCCGATGCATCTATGACCTCAACGCAAAACCCTAACCCTAAAACCCATCACATATTGCCTTCTAAAATCAAAGCAATCGTCCTCGATTGCAAGATACAAAAATGTTCATACTTCTAATTATTCATGCAACTTAAAATCTAAAAATTGATCATTCAATCATGCGTTCTTTTGTCATGATGGTTTTGCACACATAACAGCTAGCTGTAGAGACACCTCGATGCGTCTGAAAATCGATCATATGGCTAGTTTCTTAGCCAATGCCTATAAAAGGTCATTGGATCTTGCTTGTGGTGCGTGCACACACCCAAGCTCATAGTTCTTAGTCATAATCATAATCTTTATTAATCATAAATTTGTGCAAAGAATTCTCAGTTCATCATTAATCTTTATTCATAGTTTCTTTCCTTTGATTTGTGATTCTTAATTTGCCGTCGCTCCTTGAGTAGCTTGATTACCGAAGTTCAACACCAACTCTTTGTTCTTGTGCTTCAATTGGATGGTTCGTTCTCTTGCATCAAATCGGCCATGATACTTGTAAAACCAAGGCATTCCTAGTAAAACATCGCATCCTCCCAAATCCATAATATAGAAGTCAACTAGATCTGTAAATGTCTGAACTTGAAGTCAAAGTGATCCAATCAATGGTGTCGATGATGTGTAGGTCCCATAAGCCATTTGTGCTACAATTTGTGTCCCCTTGGCGTATTCCTCAATACCTAATCTTGCAGCTAGATCTGGGGAGATGAACTTTTGCATGGAGCTTGGATTGAAGAGCATAAGGGCATCTTGATCTTTAACTTTCCCCATAGCTTTACATGGTTCATTGGATGCGTCGATGGTATGAACACTTACCAAATCAGAAATCATTTGAAATGAGGGTCGGGATCTCTTGTTTTCTGTGCTTTCATACGGGAGGGATCTTTTATTGTTGGGGTTTTCGGGGTAGTCCCAGGTAATATGGCCGTGAAGGCCACATTTGTAACGCCTTTCTTATGATTGGTACTGTTCCATTTCTTCAGGAGTCAGCTGTTTAGTAGGTGTGTTGGCAATTGTATTAGTTCGTGGTTGTGGGGTATCTTGGGCGATGATCGAGGATTTGGGCTTCTTTTTTAGGAAGGGTCGGTAACGTTAGGGAATACTAGTCCTTTTTCATAATGTGATAGCCAACTCTTGCATGTGACATAAGTTGTCGTATTTGATACCACTTTTCCTATGCAGTAATCTCGCATGGAAAGGGTAGGCCCACAATGTACTTCTCAATCTGTTCCGCGAAATTAATGTCTTGGAAGATAAAAATTGGCAGATAGGTGTCCCAAAATCTTTGGTTGTAAATGGGGAGTGTCCGAGGGGTACATCCTGACGTCGGACCATGCTGCAATTATATCTACTTCAAATGTCTCATCAAGGAAGCTTGGGTTGAAAGCCAGCTTGAAGTCATGCGAGGTCTTCGGTGTCACAAACTGCTGACGTGTCAAGCCACTGAAGAACGGAGCCACTGTGCAGATCTCGGCTGAGGGGCCTAAACCCTAAGAATAAGCAGACGAAGAAGAAGTTCCTATCAACTTATGGACCCCGTCCGATGGGGCCCAAGTGACACGAGGACAAAATAAAGCAAGACCCACACACTCACACACGCACGTGGAGCTGACGACGTGGTAGAATCGTACGGATTTCCTAATTTTGCATTGCTGACGTGGCAAACTGTACAGATTTTCGCAGATTGTACTGGTTGTGCTGACGTGGCAGAACTGTACGGATTTTCGTAAATCACTCATGACTACTTTTTGTACCAGATGCTTTTAAGTTAAAGGCTTCCATGTAAACTGCTATTGGGCCTAGGGCCTTTAAATATGAGGCTAGGGCTCATTCTCTGGCACTCTTCTGGGAGAAGGTGCAGAGTGTGTACCGGCTTGTACCGTGTTGATGCAATATAAAGAAATACCGAAAGGGGCGCCAAGGTTTGGGGCCAACACTCTCTAGGGTGGAATTCTGCCACTCCGTGTCGCGTGTGCTCTCTCTCTTTCAGTTTAGTTGTTATTGAAGTGCTAAAAGTCTGTTCAGTCTGTTCTTTTCTATTGGCACGTGGTGCTTGTCTTGTGACATTTGGACTGTCCGGTTTCTTGGTTAGGGCAGCCCACCATGTCAAAGCACTATCTTTAAGAAAAGAGTTAACTCGTAGCAACTTGGATTCTTCTGTAAATTTCCATTATTGAACAGGACGTCAAACCGTTGTAAGAACTTAAGAGCGAATCTTGGATGCCTGAGAAGGTGAAAAATTTAACTGTAGCACCACCATCCTTGAAGGGTTTTGGACCCGAATCTGGCACCTAATGTGCTGAGTAATAATAATAATGATGATGGTGCCCATCTAGTGAATAGGTAGGTGCAGTAGGGGGTGGTGGGACATAGGGCAGTGGAATGGGCAACGTTCAGGGTACTTCGGAAGCTATACATGGTCGTTCTTTTGAGGCCATATTTTTGAAAATGCCTCCTAGAAATTGAGAGACATCTCCAGTGTTCTGCCGTGAAGTGGTAATTGGGTAATTTCAAGAAGGGTTAGGTGGAAGAGAAGAGTAAGCTTGAGAAGGTTGGGGTGGCATAATGGAGTCAACAGGGGATTCGAGGTGCTTAACTAGTTGTGCAAAGCTTCCAAGTCAATCCTGCCATCCGTTGGTCTGTGTTTTTGTTGCTCCGACAGTGTGATCTCTTGGTGTTCCGTCCATGTCGATAGGTTGTGCTCCGGTTTGGAGAGGGCAAGGGAGCAAGCTCTGCTTTCATACCACTGTAATCACTTTTGGTGAGGGGTTGGACGGAAACACAAAGATAACTGCAATCTACTAACTTGGCAACACTTTAGCACTTCAAAACGCTTGAATAAAAGAGAGAGTGGACGACATGACTCGGCAGAGTTCCGAGCCAAGATGTATTGGCCCCATTGGCTCCCCTTTCGGTATTTCTTTATTATTGATTTGCAAAGTACAACTCCCGAGGGCCTGACTTGCTTTGACTCTACGTCTAGATGCTCTTGAGGAGTGGCCCTGGGCACTTTGAGTACAAGGGATGCCAAAAGCAGGGCCCCCAAAAGCGTAGGTCCTAAAAGCACTTAATCCTAAAAGCTCTTGCTCCAACAAGCTCACGTAAAATCTGCCCACAGCTAGCGTAAAAAGCAGGATTTCCAAACAGCAATGCCGCTTGTCAGCGCAATTAGCGGGGGACCAGGGTGCTATACAGCTTGCCACGTCAACAATCTTTTACGCAATTTGATGACTATGTGTGTGTTTGTTGGTCCCTTTTTTATTAGGTAAGGCCCCTCGACGGAACTTTTTCGGAAAGCTTCTGTTTCTTCTTCTTCTTCTAAGATAGGCCTCTCGGCCGGTTCCTGCAAAACTTAGTCAAGTTAGCTCAAGACCCGAAGGTCACTTAGATGTTCTTGGCATCATGCAAATGACATTCAGATGCAATTATCACATGGGAAATTGATCACGGCGTGGATGATTCCGGCTTTGACCAAGAGATTGGCATGGACCACCTTTCTAGGGGGAGTAGGTTTGGGGCGGGCCAAACGAACGCATTGATCTGATGTGTCTATGACCTCAAGGCAAAAACCCTAACCCTACAACCTGTCACAGTTTGCTTGAAATGTGAAAAGGATATGAATCTAATAGTGTGCCAAGATTTAGTAGATCAAGACATTCGAGAAAAGATAAGCGTGGTCTAGATGTGATTGCTAAATATGTTACAATAATCATGATTTGTATTTGAGACCCTCGACGAAAATGTAATGTGATCAATGACTAACGTCTTTGTAGAGGTGCTGGATTTGTGGAGCTTGCTTGAGTACATAGAGTCAATGTCTATTGAGCTAGTTTCTGTTCTTTGGCTATTTTTGCAAGCTTAATCGAGGGTGAATACAATTCTTTCAAGAGATGGGTATGTCACAAGTTTGTGACATGGCGTGCCCAACTCGAGGAATTGGCCGAGAGGACAAGGGGTTTAAAAAGTCTTTACTCAGAAGATCTGATGGAACCTAGAATATGTGGCCAAACCTAATCCTACCAACTTGAAGAGCACCGGCCAAAGGGCCTAAAACCCTAAAAAGACAAAAGCATGAGGGCTGGGCAGATTTTCGTGATTTGCGTTGCATGGTGATGTGGCACAACTGTACGGATTTTTGGAGTTGTAGTGGCTGATTTTGGCAATTTTTGGCGCATGCTTTTGGTATCCAGTGCTTTTGGACTAGAGTTTTTGGGGCTTTGCTTTTGGGCATCCTATGTAGCTTTCTAAGAGCCCCTTGGGCACTCCTTGTAGAGGATATGAACGTAGTCTCGGAGAGTTGGACCCTTGGGGGGTTGTACCTTTGCAAAGCAATAATAAAGAAATACCGGAAGGGGCGCAAGTCTTTGGGTCAGTGCATCTGGGAACAGAACTCCCCCGTTCCGTATTGAATCTCCTCTTCTCTCTCTCTCTCTCTCTCTCTCTCTCTCTCTATCCAAGTTCAATTCATTCATTTTTAGTTTCTATTCGTGTGTTGCTCTTGATCTTTGGCTTGGGGTGTCCAAGTCTATTATATCATGTAACTCTAAGCAAAAATATTCCCGAAAGCTTGCCAAGTCCTTGGAGCGTGAGGCTTGGTAGCTATAGAACTCCACCAGTGCATCGCATTGTCTTTGAGAAAAGTAGTGGCTCGAGAGATTCTTGATTCTTCCGTGTAGTTCCCCATACCATAAATATTGTTGAATTGTTGTTGGAATTGTAAAGCTTTCTTCTGATCTTTCACTCCTGAAAAGGTGAAAATTTTTATCGTAGATCCATCATCTTTAAAGTCCTTGGGCTGATTTTGTGTCAGCCCGGGAGGTGGATAATAAGGGCAGGCATACGGACTCCATCCGTTATACCTAGCTGGCGGCGTGTACAAATCAGCCCTAAAAGTGAGGCGCCTTTCTTTTCATAAGATAAAAGATTGGATAATTGAAAAGCCAAAGGTCAGACAATTGAAAAGCCAAAGGTTGGATAGGGGTACCCAAAAGGTTAGGCTAGTGCCTATATGAAGACCTCTTGGGGGCATTTGTACCATCATTAGTTTTTGGACGATCTCTCTCTTTGAGCATTTCTTGAAGATGACGAAGGCTTGAGCACTTGTGAAGATCAAGAAGGCCTTGAGCACTTGTGACAACAACTTGCATTTTCATCTTTTGCAACATAAAAGAAATACCCTTTCGGGGGCGGTGGTCTCGAGGGCCAACGTTTCTAGGGAAGGAAATCGGTCTTCCTATGTCGTGTTTGGTCTCTCTCTCTCTCTCTCTCTCTCTCTTTCTTTTCAAGTTGAAGTGTGCTATTGTGATTCACCATCTGTTTTTAACGCGCAGAAAGGCACTAAAAACTCACAGAGTCCAAAAGCGGTACGGAATGTTGTCTCATGATCATCCTCAGGAGCAATCTGGGTGTGATGGTAGCCACTTTTAAGGTCAATCCTGCCAAAATGACTTGATCCTTGAAGTCGATTGTCACAAGACGGGCACCACGTGCCAATAGAAAAGAACAGACTGAACAGACTTTTAGCACTTCAATAACAACTGAATTGAAAGAGAGGCGACACGCGACACAGAGTGGCGGAATTCCACCCCAGAGAGTGTGGCCCCAAATCTTGACGCCCCTTTCGGTATTTCTTTATATTGCATCAACACAGTACAAGCCGATACTCCAGACTCTGCACCTTCTCCAGGAAGCATGCTAGAGAATGAGCCTTAACCTCATAAAAAAAGGCCCTAGGCCCCAAAAGCAGTTTACATGAAAAGCCTTCAAACTCAAAAGCTTCTGGTCCCAAAAGCAATGCCAAAAGCTGCCGGCATAATTTACGAAAATCCGTACAGCTTGCCACGCCATCAGTCAACGTAATTTTTGAAAATCTGTCACGTCATCAGTAGCTACGCAATTCTTGTGTGTGTGTGTGTGTTTGTGTGTGTGTGTGTGTGGGTCCTGCTTTATTTCTTTTATGTCACTTGGGGCCCCATTGGACGGGGTCCCCATAAGTTGGGAGGACTTCTTCTGTTACTTGTTCTTCTTAGGGTTTAGGCCCCTCGGTCGGCATCTGTAAGTTTGCTCCATTCTTCAGCGCTTTGACACGTCAGCAGTTTGTGTATGGGCCCACTGTCACAAGATGCGCACCACGTGCCAAAAGAACATAACAGACTGAACATACTTTTACCTCTTCAATAACAACTGAACTGAAAGAGAGAGACGACATGCGACACGGAGTGGCGGAATTCCACCCCAAAGAGTGTTGGCCCCAAACCTTGGCGTCCCTTTCGGTATTTCTTTATATTGCATCAACACAGTACAAGCTGGTACTCCAGATTCTGCACCTTCTCCAGGAAGCATGCCTGAGAATGAGCCCTAACCTCATATTTAAGGGCCCTAGGTCCCAAAAGCAGTTTACATGAAAAGCCTTCAAACTCAAAAGCTTGTGGTCCCAAAAGCAATGCCAAAAGCTGCGAGCGTAATTTACGAAAATCCGTATAGCTTGCCACGTCATCAACCCATAGTCACAAGGGACGCATTCCGGGACGGGGAACGAGGCTCAAATGGATTTTTAGTGTAAAAAAGAGGACGGGACGGCAAGTGGGGATGGAAAAGTGGGGACGGGAAGCCCGAAAAATGGCATCCCCTGTTACTATGCATCAGTCAACGCAAAACGTGGAAATCCGTACAGCCTGCCACGTCATCGGCCATATTTTCGAAAATCTGCCACGTCATCAGCAGCTACGCAATTCTTGTGTGTGTGTGTGGGTCCTGCTTTATTTCCTTTATATCACTTGGGACCCCATCGGACGGGGTCCCCATAAGTTGGGAGGACTTCTTCTGTTACTCGTTCTTTTTAGGGTTTAGGCCCCTCGGCCGGCATCTGTAAGTTTGGCTCCATTTTTCAGGACTTTGACACGTCAGCAGTTTGTGACATCGATCAAGGATGTCGTCAATCTTGGGTATATGAAGCCTATTCTTGATTGTAATCTTGTTGAGTGCACGATAATCGATGCACATTTGTTGTCACAAACTGATGACGTGGCATGATCACTTGATAAGTTGTTTCCAACTTATGGACAATTGCCGAGGGGCCAAAGGACACCTACGCATTAAATTAAAGCGTGGTGGAACCTGCTGACGTGGCTGCTGTACGGACGACCGCGATTTGCGCTGACTATTGTACAGACTGCCACAAAACGCACTGACTTCGAAGGTGGGAGGTTCGTACAGAAGCTGTACGGAATTCCGCTTTTGGCCCTGCTGGCTATTACTGGAAGCTTTTGGATCAGGATGCTTTTGAGTTTATATGCTTTTGGGGCTCTGCTTTTGGCATCCCTTGTAACAATAAATAAGTCTTAAGGGTCTCACTTCTCAGAGTAGCTGGACGCAGAGTCTGAGAGCGAGCACCCGCGGGAGTTGTACTTTGCTCAAAGATTAATATAAAAGAAATACCGAAAGGGGTGCTAGTCTTTGGAGCCAATTTCTCTTGGCACGGAACTACGCTGGGTCGTGTTGAATCTTGAATTTGTTAAGTGTTTTTGAAGTGAATCTCTTTTGTGTCGCGACAGAATCTAGACTTGGGGTGTCCAAGTTTGTTACAATGGTATCAGAGCACGACCGATTTCTCTTCCACCGGGAAATGCGATCCTTCTTCTCGTGACACTTATGGATTCCGAAAAGAATCAGTCGACCCCTTCTGCCACCGCTGAGGCGGAAGGAGGCAATACGGAAAATTCAAGCGACTTAGCAGAGATTGAGTACGGGCCACCCCGGCCCACACAGTATGAACTCATGGAGATGCAACATAGACAGCAGGTTGACGAGTGCACAAAGCAGATGCTTCAGTTTGCTAAGGATCCCCAGCATGCAAAATTTTTGACCCAAATGTCGATGGTTGAAGTGCAGACACTCAAGGAAAAATTGACTACTGGACGAGTGTTGGCTTTGCCAGAATTGCAAAAGCCATTCGAAGTTTATTGTGATGCTTGTGGTTGTAGTCTGGGAGCGGTCTTGATGCAAGAAGGCCATGTGATTGCTTATAAAAGCAGAATGTTTTCAAGGCCAGAATTGGTAGCACAGATTTATGAGAAAGAGCTATTGGCAGTGATCCATGCTCTTACACAATGGCGACATTATCTACTCGGAGCCGATTTCACGGTCTTTACTGATCATCAGAGTCTACGCTACTTCTTGTCACAGAAGCAGCTTTCAAAAAAGTAGATGCGGTGGGCTAATTGCTAATAGCATGTCACAGTTTCACTTCCAAATTGTCCATGTTCAGGGACAAAAAAACTAGTGGCTGATGCATTGTCTCGGAAGCCCCTCGTCTTGGCTATTTGTCATTTGACACATCCCAACCCTATGTGTCCGTGGACAAGCTACACCACAACAGGGTTCAGTTAGTTCAGTCAGTCTAGATTAGCAGTGATCTGGCACTTTTGTGAGTCTATTCGTAGACCGTGCATGCCCAGTCACTTAGCATAGATGCATATCCTCTGGTTGCATAAGCACAAGCATAAGCATTTCCATCAGATTCCATCAGAGTCAGTTTGGGGATTTTTCAGATGACTTTATCCCATTATTCCCTATTTTTGACATTTTTCACTTATTTATTAAGTGACTTTTGTTGGGTAGTCAGTAGGGCAAATTGGGTAAGTTAATATATAAGCAAACCCAAGTTAGCACAAATTGGCAGATGAGCAAAGACACAGCAGGCTTCCCCAAGCAACAGGTGTCCCAACCTCTCTCAGCAAGAACCCTCTCCATTCCCTTGGCGAGGCCACTCCCCGCAGCACCATCGCCTTGAAGTTTCCCTCTCTTGGCGCTTGTTTCCCACGACAGAATCAGCCCCAGCTTTAGCGTTTTACTAATGCCAGACCACCAGCATCCCTCAGCGTTTTTGTGGCAGATTCTCAGCTTACATGATTCAGCCCTTCAGCGTTTTCTGCAGAAACTCTAAAAACGCAGAAAACCCTAAAAACGCAGCAAACCCTAAAAATTTCAGCATTTTTGGATCAGAAATTCAGCAGTCGAAACGCAGGTTTTAGGCCTTAGCAAAGGTAGCAGATCAGTCCAAAAAGGTTGCAGATGGTTCCCCATTTTCAGCCACCGAAACAGTCCCAGAAATTCAGCATCAAGAAGATCCCAGATTTCAGCCCAAGTCGCCGTCGTCACCATCGTCGTCGTCATCGGCATAGTCCCATTGCATCAGTCCATTGCATACGCATTGTACACCTTTGTGCAAATCAAGTAGACCACTCTTGCTGACGAGAGTGGGGCCTTCGGAGGAGGGTTTTACAACCTCTCGGGTGTCGTATCTCTTCTCTCTCCTCTCAGTCTCATTCACTTGCACGCACAATCCACTCACTTTGTTCGTGACCACAGCACTCTACAAGACGGAAAGCTCTCTCTTACCCTAAAGAACTAAAAGGAACCTTGAGCAATAAAGATCACTAATCTTGAGAAAATACAACATTCATTCCGCTGCACCTAACACTATTTCCACGACCCATCATAGAAGCTTAGAGGATATGGTTGACGAGTACGCCACCTATCCGGATTTTACCGATGTTTTTACTCGGATACAAAATGGGGAGATAGGGCCAAGATATTCCATACATGATAGCTACTTGATGAAGAAAACAATGTTGTGTTACACAGCCGTTGAGGGAAAGGGTTTTGACAGAGTGCCAGTGTCCACCATTTACGCGTCATCGCGCATCAACACCACCTTGAAGGGGGTGGAGCGTTGGCCGAGACTCAAGAAGGACGTGGACGACTTTGTTCGCAGTTGTTTAGTATGCCAGAAGGTCAAGTTTGACAGGCACAAGGGACAAGGATTACTACAGCCTTTACCCATTCCCACCCGCCCCTCGGAAACTATTGCAATGGATTTCATCTTTGATCTCTTGAAGACACAGAGTGAGCACGATGGCATTTGGACATTCATTGACAGATCTACAAGCAAGCTCACTTCACTCCAGTGAAGAAAATAGTCAAGCCGGACCATTTAGTGAGATTGTTCATTGAATAGATATTTTGATTACATGGCATGCCTGAGACAATAGTCTCCGACAGAGATCCCCAATTCACGAGTTTGTTTTGGAGGGCTATTTGGAGAACATTGGCACGCGGTTGCAGTTCTCGTCATCATTCCACCCGCCGCAGGCAGATGGGCAATCTGAGATCGCAAATTCAGTTGTTTAGGATTTATTGAAGTCTTACATCTTTGATCAGAAGACTCAATGGGATTTTTTTTTGCCTTTGGTGGAATTTGCTTACAATAACATGGTTCACTCTTCGATGGGGAAGGCGCCATTTGAGATAATTGAAGGTGCTCAGAAGGTTCCACCCTTTCTCAGCATTGCTTTCTCGTTCTTTCATTAACTATGGAAGTCAAGCTAATTTGGTTAAATTTTCATTAGAACTTTCTCATTAAAGAAAGTCATAGTGTCTTCCTACATATCGCATCATCTCTTGAATGCTTCTACTTTTATGCTTCAAACAGCAGTGATTAAGCTTCATAGGAAATCCACAACAATACTTTCCAATATGTTATGCAAGCGGAACTTGTCTAAAACATGCCATTGGATAGTACGTCTCCTAGTACATTTGATTGTATTGGATGAATGAATCTCTGTTCTTGAGCTTGAGATGATTCCAAATCTTGAGGATATTAGCTTCAAATTCTGCAGTTAGCCATAATGAAGCAAAAAGCCGTTTGAATCCCAACCATGTTCCTTGCACCTCATGCAAAGTGTTCCACCATGTCAAAGCAGTTCCCTCAAGAAAGGATGTTGCTTTTTTTTAATCTTGGAAGCCTTCGTGAAGTGCCCACCTAAAAAAGCTGCATCAAATTGTTGATTAAGGGTGAGTGCTTTCTTCTTGTCTTGTTTGCCATCAAAGACGGAAAACTTTACACTTAGTTCATAGTCTTCTAGGCGGCTCACTGAACTCAATCCATCAAAAAGAATTGTACAACGAAGATTATTCTTTGTGTGTCAATAAGCATTTCCAAATTCAAGTTGCTCGTCTTCCATATGCCTAGCAAAATGATCACATGCTTCGTCTTGAGGATTTCCATAATGAGCATTCTAGAAACCTCGCCTTTCGTGAGACGAACACAAGTCATCAATTGCTTCAAGGAAAACAGTTTCTCTCCCCATAAATCTGTCTGACCGCATGTTGAGCTGGGCTTTTTGCTTTTCTCGTTTTGCGATAGCCATTCTCTCTTGAGTCGCCCTCTCCAAAAGTTGTGGATTGTTTGCCTTCCACTGCTTTACCGCTGTCTTTGTGAGTGTGCGTGTGCGGAAGCGTGAGAGAGGAGACGAGTGAGAGAGACAGTAGATCACAAACTCAAGATATGGTGAAGAGGGAGCGATCAGCCCCCCATGACCACCATGAGCAAAAGACCCAATACAACAACTAGATATTTGGGAAGTGGGTACCCCTCTGGCCCCATAAATAGGTGCCCAAGGGAGGTAGGGCAAGGCCTGATAAAAATCCCCATGACCCAACAAAAAAATGATATTATATGAGGGCGCCCCGACAAGGTGGGCGGCCGGCCTAGAAGTGGGTGGACGAAAAGTGCAGACTAAATGCATATGCAAAGGGTGGCCAGCCCAGAGGCACACTAGCCGTACATGCATGCCCTAGACCTGTGAAGCAGCAAAGTGGTGTAAGCCTTAACACCCCCTCTCAGCACCTGATGCTGAACAAACCGCATGAAGCAGAAGATGTGAGGCAAATGATGAAGATGTCTGCTGCTATTCTTGCAGCAGTCTAGGGTGTCCCAACCTCCGAGAAATCTCCATGGTAAAGTGCTGTCACGAGCAGTGTAGCAAACTGCTGTACTCCGCCGATACAAGGTGAAGATACTGCGTGAAGGTCCCGAATCGAGTGTGAAAACAACTCCTTGTCGTAAAAGAAGTGCCAATAGACCTACAAGTGTCCTGCCCAATAGGATCTGTAGTCAAATTGTCTGGAGAAAATGAGGAAGCTCAGGAACCTTCATGAGCATGATTGGAAGCCTGTTAGTGCATGAACCTGCAACCCAAGGTGGCCAGGTGGCTAAGCTATCTAAAACTCTAGGAAGGCCAGATGTAGCAATTTGTGCCGTAATCGTCCTCCGAATCAGGGAAAGTCGGACTAAACAGTTTGCATTGTAGAAGCTACCGTAAGCTGTAGCAGTCACTGATAGACCGCACGAACCACCATCTGATGGTGTCCTGTGAGAAATTAAGGTAGGATAATCCAAGACGAGGGGAAAGCTAGACTCAACAATCTGCATTGTGAAAGGCCTCTGAGAAGAGGTGTGGTCAGACCAAGCTGTTTGCATCGTAATCATCCTGTATGAAGAAGGGAAGCCAGACTGAGAAGTTTGCACTGTGAATAATCTTTGAGTTAAGGAAAGGCTAGACCAATCTGTCTGCGCCGTCTTGCCTGTATCTCTTGCCTCCAATCCTCCGGTGTCAACCAAAACAGAATCTCTTTATTTCAAGAATCTCCTCCTGTGGTTGGAGTTCAAGAAACTCTTTATTTCTTCACGGCTCACTCAAGAGTACGAACGAGATGTGAGAATCGATTGGAACCACCTTCGGATGACCAGGGGTGACACTTTGGATGATTACTGTGAAAGATTTTGGGATACTTTCCTTCCAACCTCAAGAAGATCAGTTGTAAGGAGCAGATTGAGAGGTTTTGTTGTGGACTCCCCAAACAAATTCGAAACTATTGCCTAGAGAAGAAGTCAGAGTCCATTCAACAATTGATGGGACATGCTAAGTGGGGATTCGCTATGCATTCGAGTAACTTGACTTACCCACTAGATAAACCTTTGACAAGTCAGAACAAAAACATATGACAGACAGATACACGATCTCGACTGACAGAAGACCAGAAAGATGAATATATCAAAGCAGGAAAGTGTTTTGAATGTGGAGAACAAGGACATATCGCTGCACGGTGCCCCAACAAGGCAAAAGAATAAGGATGATTGATAGATTGAAAATACAGCAGGACCAGGAGATATTCGTTCCAGAACAAATTTCAGATAGAACATTATGGATGAATTAGCATTATTTTGTTGTATGAATTTATGAACTAAGACTTTTTTGGAAGATGATTTTGAATTTTTGGATGAAACCAATGTTGTATGGAAGGATTTGCTATTTGTGAGCATATAACACGATCATGAATGAGATGATGATGAAGGCTCTGAAGCAGTGATAGCTCCCGGATAAACCTGAAATGAAAAAGAGCGAGAAGATACTCGTTCCGGAACAGATACTATCTTTCCAAGACAGGAAAGAGAAAGGTAAAGTGAACGGTGGTTCTTAGTTAAGAACCATCCGACATTGAATGCGAAGTGGGTGGAGGAGGAGGACCTAGCAGATACTCCTCAGATTTGGAACTTTACCTCGATGCTTTTGGTCTAGCTGTGGCTGTTCCAAGAGTTCCCACAGATCAGCGGGTTGAATCTAGTGTAGACAGGACTGAACAAGAGGGGGTTACTCCGCTCCTTTGTCACAGATTACGTGGATAGAATAAAGTCATTGATTTCCCTTTGGACTTGAGGGATTAGGGGAATTTCCATTCGCATCAATTAGGGGAATTTTCCAGTGCATTTAGCCTATTTTCCTATTTATTGGGATTTTCACTTATTATTTTTAAGTGACTTTCCTACAAAAGTAGGTAGGGCAATTTTGCTAAGTTAATATATAAGCAAACCAAAGTTCACACTTTTTGGCAGAAGAGGCAGCAGGAGCTTCCCGCTCAACAGGTCACTTCTCAGCAGTACCCCCCAGAGCCTAGCGTTTTGGATAAAGACCTCCGCCGGCGTTTCCTCTTTCAGTTACCGGGGCAACACGAGATTCCCAGCATTCCTCCCAAGCAGTCATCGCCATCATCACTCCCATCTTGGCGTTTTTTCCCACGACTCCCAACCTAAGCCTGGGCGTTTTTACTAACGCCAGACATTGCTGCTCTTCCCAGCGTTTTCAGCCCAGCACTAACGCTAGCAAACTCAGCCTTGGCAGTGTTTTTCCAGCGTTTTTTCCAGCAAGTACAATCAGCCTAAAACGCAGCTTTATGGAGCAAGAACATCAGCGATTTCACCTTCAGCAAAGACCCCGGCAAAGCCCTCAATTTCAGCCATGAAAGCAGCAGCAAAACAACCATTTTCAGCCTTGAAACAGTCCCAGAAATTCAGCATCTAGAAGATCTCAGATTTCAGCCCAAGTCGCTGTCGTCGTCACCGTCGTCGTCATCGGCATAGACCAAGTTGCATAGTCCATTGCATCTGCATTGTACGCATTTGTGCAATCAAGTAGACCACTCTCGCCGACGAGAGTGGGGCCTTCGGAGGAGGGTTTTACAAACCTCTCGGTGTCGTATCTCTTCTCTCTCCTTCTCTCAGTCTCATTCACTTGCACGCACAACATCCACTCACTTTGTTCGTGACCACAACACTCTACAAGACGGAAAGCTTTCTCTTTCCCTAAGAACTAAAAGGAACCTTGAGCAATAAAGATCACTAATCTTGAGAAAAAAACAACATTCATTCCGTTGCACCTAACATTGGTATCAGAGCTTTGGAAGTGTTCTGCATTACTCAAGGGAAGAACCACAAGAATTTTTTGTTTGCTTGTTGCGATCGCACGAACCCAAGTTTACTTGGGCATGGCGATTCCTAATCGTGTTTTGTTGAAGAGTGACAGGAATCCCAAGAAAGAAGGGCTTGTCTAGCCTCCCCTTGTGTCTCTTTTCACTCATTGAGAGCGGACCGTGCACTTAGCGGCCGGCCAATCGACGTGAGGTGGGAAAAAGCAACCTTGGTGTGAGCGCAAGGCCGCCATGGGGTGTGCCCGCAGAAAAGGGTAGAACTCGGGTGAAGAGAAGATCCTTCTCCAACGTGATTTGCAAGCGAAAGAAAACCTCAAGAACCCAAGATCCTCAAGACTCTAGAACCTTAAGAACCCTAGATTCTCACGAATCAAGGACCTCAAGAACCTCAAGAACCTCAAGTTCCTCGTGAACTTAAGAACCCAAGACCCCCAAGAACCCAAGTTCCTCATGGACTTAAGAACCCAAGAACCCAAGAACCCACAAGAACCCACGATTGCAGAATGATCATCACTCGAAGCGGATTGGATACTTCGCTTGGAAGTGATGAGCATGAGAGAGGCGAAGAAGAATTTTCCCCACCAGGAGGTTTTTCCGACCCTTCCCCATCTACGACAAAGATTGCATGAACTCCTATGGAGGAGTTAGACCTAGAAAGAGAAGCAGAAAGAAAAGCCTACGAAGAAGACATGGCAGCCATAGAGCGACAGTACCAAGAAAGAATGGCAGCCATAGCGCGTGAGAGGGAGCAAGCACGCTTGGAAGCCAAAGCAAGAGAAGCAGAATTTGATCGCGAGAACAAAGAAATGCAAGCCAAGTTTGATCGCGAGAACAAAGCAATAAGGCAAGAGATGTTGCGACTCTTTTCTCGAATACAGGCTCAAATGCAACAAGATCGGGAAAAGGAGACTCTCTCAGTCTCTTCTTCTCCCAAGCATGACACACAGGATTTGCATGATTGTGTGAAGCATGATGATGATTTGATTGACAATGATTTGCATGATGATTTGAATGACAATGATCAGCATGATGATTTGGATGACAAAGATCATGATGATTTGAATGATATTGCTAAGCATGATGATTTGGATGCCAATGACAAGCATGATGATTTGCATGATCAAGATGTGATTTCTCACAAGCATGATGAGTTGCATGAAGATGATGTGATTGTTAACAAGGATGATGTGTTAGTTGATGCTTTTTCTAGCGAAGCTAACCTCGTTGTAGATTCGATCAATCACGACGAATCGATCTTGGCTTTCGAGTCAAGGTCCACAGATCCCCCACAAGAAGATTCGATAGATCACGAAGGATCGATCTTGGCTCTCGAGCCTAGTCAACGGAACCCCCTCAGAAAGAACCCACTCAAGAAGAACCCCTTCAGGAAGCACAGATCTTGGCTCTTGTGCCTAGGTCTCAAGAACCATCACAGGAAGTATTATGTGTTCGCATGATTGATACACACGCATTGTTCGAGTGTTTCATTCGTGAAGGTTTCCTGTATTTTAGTCAACATCATTATGTGATCCCTTTTCCTAGGCAAGACATATTGTATGTTGAGCACGTTTCTCTCATGGATGAGCACGAATGTATGCGGATTGTTCATGAAAAGTTGAAAAGTTTGTATGTCAGGAAATCACATTCCACGTCTCTTCCTTGGAATGACACAGTTTCCAAAAGAGCACATGATAGTATGAGCACCAAGCATGGGCATTTCCATTGTGATTTGCCACAGTTGATTGATTTCGATCAAACAAAAAAGATTCGATCGCATTGTTTGCATGTGTTTGATGAACGGGTTGTCATTCCGTCTCTATGTTCATCTACATTGCATACACAGTCTTTAGAGAAGACAAGAATTTTTTCCTTCACTTCACATGAAATGGGTATGTTCATGGTTTTGTGTTGGAGATGGTTTCAAGAATTTTCAGCCATGGAGATTCTTGAAGACGAAAGAAGCAGGACTCTAGACGCAGTTGAAGCAAGAAAGGAGATTCAGAAGACTTTGTGTCGCTTTCGACGCGGCCCAAAGAAGCAAGCGTTGCAGACCTTTATGAAGTTAAAGTACCTCTCGAACCACACAGCGTGGGCCGGCGAAGAGTCTCTTTCAGGATTCCGGATGCTGTTGGCGATCTCCCTCGACGCCATACAGTTCGGTACCAGTACCTCACTTTGAAAAGGAGGGGATGTCACGTGACACATCCCAACCGTATGTGTCCATGGTGGACAAGCTACACCACAGCAGGGTTCAGTCAGTTTAGTCAAGTCTAGATTAGCAGTGATCTGACACTTTTGTGAGTCTATTCGTAGACCGTGCATGCCCAGTCACTTAGCATAGATGCATATCCTCCGGTTGCACACAGCATGATCATCGGAATTTCCATCAGAATCCATTCGCATCAGTTAGGGGAATTTTCCATTGCATTTAGCCTATTTTCCTATTTATTGGGATTTTCACTTATTATTTTTAAGTGACTTTCCTACAAAAGTAGGTAGGGCAATTTTACTAAGTTAATATATAAGCAAACCAAAGTTCACACTTTTTGGCAGAAGAGGCAGCAGGAGCTTTCCGCTCAACAGGACACTTCTCAGCAGTACCCCCCAGAGCCTAGCGTTTTGGATAAAGACCTCCGCCGGCGTTTCCTCTTGCAGTTACCGCGGCAACACGAGATTCCCAACATTCCTCCCAAGCAGTCATCGCCATCATCACTCCCATCTTGGCGTTTTTTCCCACGACTCCCAACCTCAGCCTGGGCGTTTTTACTAACGCCAGACATTGCTGCTCTTCCCAGCGTTTTCAGCCCAGCACTAACGCTAGCAAACTCAGCCTTGGCAGTGTTTTTCCAGCGTTTTTTCCAGCAAGTACAATCAGCCTAAAACGCAGCTTTATGGAGCAAGAACATCAGCGATTTCACCTTTAGCAAAGACCCCGGCAAAGCCCTCAATTTCAGCCATGAAAGCAGCAGCAAAACAACCATTTTCAGCCTTGAAACAGCCCTAGAAATTCAGCATCTAGAAGATCTCAGATTTCAGCCCAAGTCGCCGTCGACGTCACCGTCGTCATCATTGGCATAGACCAAGTTGCATAGTCCATTGCATCTGCATTGTACGCATTTGTGCAATCAAGTAGACCACTCTCACCGACGAGGGTGGGGCCTTCGGAGGAGGGTTTTACAAACCTCTCTGTGTCGTATCTCTTCTCTCTTCTTCTCTCAGTCTCATTCACTTGCACGCACAACATCCACTCACTTTGTTCGTGACCACAGCACTCTACAAGACGGAAAGCTTTCTCTTTCCCTAAGAACTAAAAGGAACCTTGAGCAATAAAGATCACTAATCTTGAGAAAAAAACAACATTCATTCCGCTGCACTTAACAGGTTCACTCTTGCCAAGGTAGCTCCACTCTTGACCCTCTCTTGAGGAAGGAAAGATGAAGAAATTCAATGAAGGACTTTTGCCCGAATTTTGTAGACGCATCTGCAAGATACTTTGCAGCAAATGGTGGAGTCAGCAATACAAGCTGAAAGTGTACATCTCAGTGTACATAGAATCTAATCCCCGCAGTGGGACGGGAACCATTGAACACAGAAACAACGAACTTTGTTACCTCTCCTCGAAGGATACATTGCTATCCGGAGAAAGTTTGGAGTAAGGGAATTCAATCTATAACTCCTGAGATTTTGAACAAAAGACCTTCGAACTTTAAGTGAGAGGGCACGTCTTTGATTAAAGTAAAATCTTTGAGGGATTTGAAAACTACGTATTGCTTTTATGCACGAGATATGCACGTGTCTAACCAGGACAATCACTCTCAAGTGTTTATGAGAGTAAGGTTGAGTCAGAACATTGTTTTATACGATGAACTGCTTTGCTTAACCATCCGGAAGGTCCATGATTTGATCTGGTATCCGGTAGTTCTCCAACAAATTACCTGCTATTGTGGGTAGGAAATTATGAAGGAACCATTTTGAGCTTTCAAGCAAAGAAAAGCTTTCATGAAGCTTGAGTACTCTTTAAGCCCACACCCCTTACCCGGTCAGGGAAGACATGGTAGTGCTTTTCGCACAAGTGAATGAATACTCTCTTTACGAGGGAAGGAACAAGTGACGACTATGGCCTGTGCTCGAGAAATCCAAGGATCGAAATCCTAGTTTATTTGATGAGCGGGTTTTGCTCTAACATCGAGCCAAGGGATCGTCAGGTTGAGCGTCTTCGCTCTAAGGATCTTACAAAGGGAAGGTAATTTCCCAGGTTCACCGAAACTCTAACACAGCTTAAGAATTATGTACACCTTTGAGTACATGGATAACACACAAAGATGCAGACCTATGCCAAGGAACTGGACGAGAGTTTGTTATACTCTCTTGAGCGCCTTTTTGCGCAAGGTTATGTGCAAGGGCAAAGACCTAGATTGATTTCTAGGAGGATTATTCTTCTCGGGATTGAGAAGGTGGAATTGAGCTAACAGATTCTCGGATAAGGAAAACTTCCGATCTGTTGGAAAGACGTGAATGATGAGTTCTTACATGGCTCGTTAGTTTGATGATTGGTGAAGGATATCCTCGAGGTACTAGAGGAAGAACATGAACCGGTAAGGTAAGTATTGAATTATTGAATTTTTGAATTTTTGTTTAGTTTAATTTTTAAGTTCTCTTTTGAGAAAGGACCAGCTCAACTCACCATTGAGCAAGATTTGGAATTTTTTTCCAGTTTCTCCCCGGCAATTCAGTTTGACCTCTACAGTTGAGGACAACTGTTTATAAGTGAGAGGGATGTTGCTAAATTGGCTTTATCAAACAGGAAAATAATTCAAAATGAATTATTGGATTTATAAGTGAGAGGGTTTTCTCGCTTGGAACACCAAGAAAATAATTCTAAATGAATTATTGGAATTTTAAGTGAGGGTTTTTCTCACTGGTGACATCCGAGTACAGAGTATTCCTAGTGCGTCATTCAAAGTAATGACGGGAGCTCTGTGAACGGGAATATCTGTAAGGCCACCAAGAACGGGTACTTCTGATGCGTCACATCGGATGGTTACAGGGAGCATCGGGAAGAAGTATTCGACCATTCGGGAACGGACATCTCTGATGCGTCATAGGATGGGTGACATAGAGCATCCTGAAGGAGATTGTACCGTAAGTTCGGTAGGAAAGGACTAGGTGATGGGTATTCCTGATGCGTCACAAGGTGGGTGACGGGTGCATCAGAAAGGGGATCCATAGTCGAGAGGAAATCCGAACTGGAAAGAGGAATACGCGTAAAGACGCAAGCACAAGAATAAAGATGGGTTTTGAGAAGCTTTTCTTAAAAAGCGGAATATTTTAACGAGTTTTTCGGGAAGAGCAGACGCTTTCCCACGAGGAATCTATGTTTGCATTGCATTCGTGCATGTGGTTGCATCCAGGGACGCCTGGGAAGTACTGTGAAAGCATTGTTTTTAACTTATAAGGTTTTATTGAGTTTTTGGACAGGTTCAGACCAATTTTAAAAATATGCCGGCCGTCCACGTAATAAGTGGGCAGCCACTTAGAAAATAAAGCAACAAAACCAGCCAGCGAATTCTCTCTCCCTATTTCGGGTAGAACAGGAAAAAAAAAAAATTTTGAAAAAAAAGAGAAAAAAAGAAAAACAGCCGCGATCTCTCCGCGAGCAGCTATTCGTGCCGTGGTGAAGGAGTTATAAAAGCACCACATGCCCTCACTGAAGGGAAGTTACCAACGCCAGCAAGAGAAGACTCTGCCGCCAGAAGACGCGAGAGATCGCGCGAGACTACGAAGCACGGAAGTCGCTTTTCCCGCGCAAGAGCAACAGGTATCTATTGTGGATTCGCCATACGAATTGTTGTCACGTGTTTGCGTGTGTGTGTTTGCAGGTACTTCATCGCGAAGGAGAAGCGAGAAGGCTTCAGCTTGCGCTTGGGAATTTCGTTCCCGGAATTCGGAAATTGTTTGTGGAGTCTCAACTTCGAGTACAGACGGAAAAAGGATTGAGAGCTTGTCTCTCGGATTTCCCTTACGGGAAGGAATGACCATCGAGTCAGAGATTTAGAACGGAGGGGTTTTCTGCGGTTCTTGTGCTTGTAAAAAGATTCTCCCTAATAAAGGATTCTCTTTAAGGGGACCAGCCCATCTTCTGGTCCCCAGTACTGTGTCGATCTTCTCACACTCTCTCTCTCTCTATCTATTTCTCTCTATATTCTTTGGCTTCAGTATTAAGTGATAAATTCTATTTATCCGAGTATATTTTATATTGTTATGCGCTCCCGTTTGTGACACCTGCAACCCAAAGTGGCCAGGTGGCTAAGCTGTCTAAAACTCCAAGAAGGCCAGATGTAGCAATTTGCGCCGTAATCGTCCTCCGAATCAAGGAAAGCCGGACTAAACAGTCTGCACTGTAGAAGCTACCATAAGCTGCAGCAGTCACCGATAGACCGCACGAACCACCATCGAATGGTGTCCTGTGAGAAGGTAGGATAATCCAAGAGGAGGGGAAAGCTAGACTCAACAGTCTGCATTGTGAAGGGTGTGGTCAGACCAAGTTGTCTGCACCGTAATCATCCTGTATGAAGAAGGGAAGCCAGATTGAGAAGTTTGCACTGTGAATAATCTTTGAGTTAAGGAAAGGCCAGACCAATCTGTCTGCGCCGTCTTGCCTGTATCTCCTGTCTCCAATCCTCCGGTGTCAACCAAACAGAATCCGCACCAACAACATCGCAACTCGGTGTGGCTCTCAATGTGAATGAGCTGGGAGTGGCCTACTACCCAGGTCAAGGAATAAGTCTGTTGTAAGGTTACCGAGGGTGAGTGTAAGCAACTCTGAAGGTAGCAATCCAAATGATCGGGAGTGTAGAAGGGCAACTGCACTACCATCCAAGCCAAGCTCCGGGTGACTCCGGATGTAGTCACGGAATGATGCCTGATCTCCCACATCGCGCTGGTAAACTCTCCGAGAGAGTCCAAAGAACTGAAGTCCCACTCCAGTCTGTAGATCCAAGCAATGAACCTGTCCAAGAAGAGATCCAAGATCCTCTCCTTTAGTCCATGTAGATGCTCTTGTGTAAGCAAGTGATCTGACATGTCGAGGTCAAGTGGTAAGTGTTTGTCCACCCAAGATGGTGGTGTCCTCTCTGGGAATGTCGGAATCCCATATGCCATGAGCATGGCCATATCTCGTGTGAACTCCTCTGATGAGTGCATAGGTGTGTCCATAGCAAACCACAAGTCACCACCCCCTCTGGAGTGCGCAACCGCCGAATGATGGCTGGAATGAATGGATCTCCCAAGGATCGTATGCTCGTAAATGATCAAGCCGATGTCGAAGATACCATGTACTGCAGCAGTCACTGAGAGACTGCATGGACCACCATCGGATGGTGTCTTGGCAGGAGGTAGCTTCATCCTCTGTGAAAAACCCAAACCATGTGGCTGCTGTCCAGCGATTTTCAGCGTGCTTGTACGCTCCCCGTAGGGTCCGGAGCGATGCAGAGGGTGTGGGGAGGATTTATTCTGTGTCCACAACCGTCGGAGGGATGAAAACAGGGAACAAACAGCAGGTATGTATGGCTGAAGTCTGTAACAGATGAAGAGGAATCACGCCGGCAAGGCACCGACCGGATGCCAAGCCGGGTAGGAGGCAAGATCCGTAATGGGCATGGTCGCGCTCCCCTCCTCTGCTGAAAACGCAGCACCCTGCCAAAAACACATATGATAGCCAAAAACGCAGATGGAGGGAGGGGTTTTCCGGTGAGGAAAGAGCTTGAGAAGGCCAGCGCTGACTGCCAGATTTGGTGATCGCCATGTGTGGAGACAAAACCGTAATGGAGGTGGGGTCCTCCGCGACAGAAAATCCATATTCCATCGCGTGCCTGGCTTTTGCAAAACGCTGGAAGATCTGCAGAAAAACGCTGGCTGATCTTCTTGGGAGGAGAACCTGATGCGGAAGAAGGGCCAAGACCATGGAGCGTGGCTGATGCTCTGATACCATGTGAGAGTGCGCGTGTGCGGAAGCGTGAGAGAGGAGAGGGAGAGAGACAGAAACACAAACGCAAGGTATGGTGGAAGAGGGGGCGATCAACCCCCCCTGACTACCATGAGCAGAAGATCCAATACAACAACGAGATAGTGTGGAAGTGGGTAGCCCCTTGGCCCCATAAATAGGTGCCCAAGGGGAGGTAGGGCAATGCCAAAAAAAAACCCCCACGATCCAACAAGAGGAAAAAAGAAATATACCACCGTAGGTGCCCCGTGCAACACCTTTTTGCCACCTTGTATGCGGAACTTCCCAGTTACTTGTGACTTGTGCCAAAGAACAGCTTTGGCGCATCCACCCTAGCCAACCTAAGACACGACCTTCAGAGGGTCATTCGACGGGTAATCGACCAGCTAGTTCTTCCTGAAGAGCTCACCTTGGAAGAAATTGACATGGTGGCGTGTCACACCGGCATTTATGCTGGCCTGATGGGCCACCCTAAGGCGCCCAATACGGGGGAGGCGTACCAGTCTGAATCCTTTTGGTCCTTTGTGGTTGGACAAGTGGGGAGATGGGTGCTCCAAACCCCTCCTGAAATGGATCCTTTACTCTGGCTTAAACGGGGCCAGCTTGACTAGTCAGATTGGAGCTACCTCAGCGAGCATTAAGGAGGCACACCGGACGTCCTCATCTACAAACCTCATTGACTTCCAGAGGGGGAGGTCTTGGGACACCCCATCCTATGAGAACTTGCCCTTTTTCATATAATGGTGGGCTCCAGAAGCCTTGTCTATCTCCCTTCCCAGACAAAGCCGTACTAATCCAACCAACTTACAGATCATTGGCCGAGGGGCCTAAACCCTAAAATAAAGCAGGGTGCTTGCTTTTGGACGAGATGCTTTAAAAACTAACGCTTTTCATGTGAGATGCTTTTGGATAGGCCACGGGCCTTTAAATATGCTGTGTAGGCTCTCTCTCTCTGGCATTCTACTGTGTGGAGAAGCAGAGCAGAGTTCCTAGAGCTTGTACTTTGTGGAAGCAATATAAATAAATACCGAAAGGGGCACCGAGGTTTATGGCGAGTGGAACTCTGCCACTTCGTGTCGCATGGATTCTCTCCCTCTCTTTCAGTTCAGTTGTTTTGAAGTGCTAAAAGTCTATTTCAGTCCGTTCTTTGTAGTTGGCATGTGGTGCCGTCCCGTTACAAGAGCCCTTGCTTTTGGGTACCTGCTATTGTTGTAGGTCCTCTAGGCCTATGAAAGCAACCCTCTAGGGCATCACTTGCATACACGGATCACTTACATGTTGACTGTGTGATTGCGTGAGCAACAACTCTTGGATTTCAGCCCTTCGACTCCTTGTACGAGAGGGATCACTTGCAGATTGACTCCGTGTGATTGCGTGAGCAACAACTTTTGGATTTCAGCCCTCCGACTCCTTGTACGAGAAGAGTTTGATCAATAAAGAAATTCTCGAAGGGGGGCACTGACTGTGGCATTTCAGCCTCCGATTGTGTAAAGGGGCATCCCGCTCTGACATCTCTCTCTCTCTCTCTCTCTCTCTCTCTCTCTCTCTCTCTCTCTCTCTCTCTCTCTCTCTCTCCCCCACACACACACACACACACACACACACACACTCTATTACAATTCAGTTGTTCCAAGTTGTTTGAAGTGGTAAAGTGTTCCAGAGTTCTGGAGATTGTAGTTGTCTTTGTGTTTTTATCCGATCCCTCGCTGGGAAGTGATTACAGTGATACTAGAGCATCAATTGTTTGCTATTCTAACTAGAAAACCAGTCCTACGTCAACCTACAACTAGAAGCTATGGAGTTGGAAGAAGAGGAAACGATAGTAGAAAAAGGAGATGAAGAATTAGGAGTTCGTTCTTCCCCTAAAAAGCTCTGAAAACATGCTTTTTAACACTTTTTTGTGTTTAAGAGACCTCTAAAAATCTCTTCAACGGATGAGAATTTGGATATGCATCAGAAGTCAAAGTTGATCCTCTCGACAAGCCCTATCTATTGACATGGATGAACTTTGATTTCGACAATATCAAAAAATCAGGGCTTTCAATAGCAAATAAGGGTTTTTGCAGAAAATTTCAGCAGGACATTGGTGTTCACCCTACAACGGTTGCCAATGACAAATTCTTTGATTGGCCTACTCTCCGCAAAGATGTCAAGAAGTATTGTTTTCGAGTGTCTCACTCCTCAAAAGTGAAGTACAACTGTCAGAAGGCCTTTGGCTTGCTACCTCCTCTTCCTATTGCTACTCGACCATGGGAAAGCATTGCTATGGATTTCATCTTTGACTTGCCAACTATGTCATCTGGTTGTAATGGGATTTGGACTATCATTTACTGCATCAACAAGCAGTCTCGCTTCATTCCCGTTAAGAAAACAAAGAAAGCAAATCGGATGGCAACCCTCTCTTTACATCATATCTTTTGACTCTGTGAGATGCCCAAATGTATTGCGAGTGATCGAGATTTTTCCGTACTACAAGTCTCTTTTGTAGAGTTCTATGCGACAACATTAACACTACAATGAAGTTCTCATCTTCCTTTCACCCTCAGACTGATGGGCAATTTGAAAATGTTAACTCCTTGTTGCTCGATCTACTCAAAACTTATGTTCCCGATCATAAGAACCTAGGGGAGAAATCCTTACTACTCATCGAGTTTGTCTACAATAACAACACTCATTCCTCAATTGGCAAAGCTTCCTTCGAGATCATTGAGGGAACTCATTCCTCAATTCGCAAAGCTTCCTTCGAGATCATTGAGGAAACTCACAAAGTTCCTCTTATTCTTCTCGCGAAAGACAAGATCTTTGAGACTGACAAATTTGTGCAAGATTTGGATATGGCTTACACAAAGATTAAAGAAGTTTCACAAAATTCTCAAGACAAGCAAAAGAGAGCTGCTGACAAATGTCGAAGACAAATTGATATCAAAGTTGGTGACTCGGTTTTACTTCGCTTTGAAAAGGCACGGCTACGCAAGATGAAAGGCAAAGAATGACTATACCCCAAGCTTAGTCGACGCTACTATGGCCCCTTAAAAGTTGCTGATCCCATTAATGATGTTTCCTTCCAATTAGAATTGCCTTCACACTGGAAGATTCACAATACCTTTCACGTGAGCCTTCTTAAACCATTCAAAGGAGATCTACCTATTGAACCCTCAGACAACGCTTAACCGGAAGTTAAAGAGATTGAAGAGACTTTGATCCTTGAACAGAGTCTTGCTCACAAAGATCGAACCACTCGAGGAAAAACAATACAATTTTTTTTGGTGAAATTCAAGAATTACCCACCCAGGGATGTCCAGTGGATGACCTTTGAGGAGTTAGACAGATCGTGATGATCTGATACAATTGTATAAAGAAGCCTTTGCTTTAATGTGTTTTTTGTATATATGGATCTGACATGATATGGCCGATGGCATGACCGACTTTGGATGGGCAATCTCATTCAAAGAGACAAGAGTGGGAAGTTGGAACTTGCCGTTTGATGAGATCCAATGTCATTTGCATTGGAATGGTGTACACTCATGACATATTTTCGATTGGAAGAATGAAGATTATCTCTTTTTATGCACACTGCCACCATTTTACATGAATTCTTGATTGCTTGTTTATGTGTAGGAATAACTTGGGGAACATTGTGTACATGTTAAGTTGTGTTGATCTTCTTCCGCTTTCTTTCTGCTATATCTTGCAATCGAGGATGATTGCTTTGATTTTATAGGGCGGTATGTGATGAGTTTTAGGGTTAGGGTTTCTCATAGACGCAACTACTCATTGCTTTTGTTTGGCAAACCACATACTCTCTCTCTCTTCTCTCTCCAGGAAGGTGGTCCATTCCAATCTCTTTGTCAGAGCGGGAATCCTCTACTCGCATTAATTTTCTCTGCTAGAAGCTACCGATTTTCTCTCTAAACCTGAATTTGTAATTTTCTCTCTACTACAAAATTTTCTCTCTCAAAACGAGTTTTCTCTCTCTAAACTTGAATTTAAATAACAAAAAAGTGCTTTTCTTCTCTCATTTTATGGGAAAAAACCGGGAGGAGGGGATTGGAGAACCCTCGACTTGCTATTGTTGTAGGTTCTCTGGGCCTATAAAAACAACCCTTTGGGGCATTACTTGCATACACAGATCACTTGCAAATGGACGCCGCGTGATTGCATGAGCACCAATCTTGGGTTTCAGCCCTCCTACTCCTTGTACGAGAAGAGTTTGATCATTAAAGAAATATTTGAACTAGGGTTTGGCAATTGAAGGCTACCAATTTTGTTCTCTTTCTCTCCCTTCACTCTCTATTATAGTTCAGTTGTTTCAAGTTGTTTGAAGTGATAAAGTGTTCCAGAGTTTTGCAGATTGTAGTTGTCTCTATGTTTTCGTCCAATCCCTCATTAGGAAGTGATCACATGGGCCTTGCTTGTACTTGACTATGGAGGATTTTCTTGTGACATTAGAGTGTCTTGATCATGGCACTGAAAAAGGATGTTGCGCAAAGGCTTGTGGAGACGACACTCTTGATGGCACATTGGATGATCCTTCGGAGCATTTGAGGTGGTCTACTCATGATATGTAGTTGCAAGAGTTACTTGAAACGAAGATTCTGGTGTTGTTAGTGCTCCTAGTATCAAAAGCTAGATGCCACGAACTTCTAGGATTGGAAAGTGCTTACGGAGGCAGTGTTGGAGACCTATGACCTTATTGTGATGGTGAATGACAAGATTGATTAGCCAAAGACTCCCACTCCCAACGGCCGTACACTCTCTTCCAAAGGAGTTGGAGAAAGCTTAAGCAGTACCAATGCTCATTGGAGCGGCTAAATCGTAGGATCCCATCTTCTATCTTCTTGAATTATACTTGGGAGATACCAACATATTTGGATGTGACTAATGGTTGGGCACACTTGGAAAAGGTTTCCAATAGGAGGACACCTACAAAGAGAGGTACAATTGCGGATTTTGGATCATTGGAGGTCAAAAAACTGTGAAGGATCACATTCACAAGATATAGGAGGCAGCAGGTGATTCGTTAGGCAAGGAAGCCAGTCTCTTCGGAAGATATGGCTTGCATCTCGTTGACTCCTCTCACATCGAAGTACAATGCTTTTTATTTAGTCTTGATTGCTTCAGGGAGGACCACCAATTTGACTTGGGAGGAGCTTGTTCCCATCGTGTTGAATCATAAGGATCAATTACAGAGTTCTAGCTTTAGAGGGGGCTTTGAGGCCTTGATTGGGCACTCATCCAGGACATCAAAGCAGAAGCAAAAGCAACAAAAGGATGTCTGGGTCTAGTGGGATGTCCAAGAATTTTGGTGGTCGAGAACATATTCGGAGGAATCGCCTAAAGAAGTCTTGAGTTGGACAATGCTGTATTGTCCAACTCAAGGCTTATGGGTGACTACCCTGTCTATAGCTGCACTTTCCTTCATAGATGAATTATGGCTCTTTCTGCATTCATCTAGGTATATATATAAATGTTGTATCGCATTCTGGTCTTGGTGAGGCAGCTCATGTATAACCCATGGTTCATCGATCTACATCTTCACGAGATACACACAAAGATTTGTAGATGGATAGCACTTTTGCCTAGTTTCACTCTCATCACCATTAGGCGATTGCTCCTACTAACTTGATAGAGCCTGGAGGACCTATCAAGTCTTTGGAGGATGATGTTGGCAGACGAGTCAAGATACTCGGTCATGGGACTCATGTCTATTGGCTTTTGGCATTGAGAGCTGGTTTATGGAGCAGGTTGGCTCGACTCGTCATGGAGGAGACACGGTCGGTCGATCTACGTTTCTTCTCAAAACAAAGATGTAAGTTCTTTCGTGTCCTCGTGTTACCTTGACCTTAGGAGAAATGGCACAAACAATCGTTAAAGAACAAGGGAAGTATCAAAATGAGATTCCCCCTGTGTTTGATTACCTAGGCTTAATCTTTTGTCGAAGTTGTCATCTAAGTTTTGCATTTCAGCATATTGAATGGGGTAATGGCAGTACTTGTATCCCTTTTTGTGTAAGGTATTATGAATCGTAAAACTTCTTTTAGCGTCTAGGATGGCTACTATTGTTGTGCCGCTTACGTTCAGCTTTGGATCTTTTACTTGGCACAGGACTGTTGGGACTCTATAGCCATTGACACCCTGAAAGTGGCATGCGGTCAGTTTCATAACTTGGACTCTGCAGCCTGAATATTTTGCACAATGCAGAGACTAAAACTAATCTGGTTTTTGTGTATGCCATCAGATCCTGCTGCAACTGCTGAAGTTGCTGCTTTAATGATTCAAGAGGGTTTAGCTTATGTGTGCTTGGTTGGACAAAGGTGAAGCCTATATTGTATGCCAACTAACGACTTGGTAATCAGATATACACTGTAAAACCTGACAAGCTTTAGTATTTTGGCCCAGTGTAACTACCACTAAAACAAAGATTGAAGCTTCAATCCCTAGAAAGCATGGTCCAGCGATAGCAGGCTATGACAAGGTACAGTTGTGTTTTTGTGGATATATTCAGTGTTTTGATTAAAGGTTTATGTTTAAGAGACTACATCTACGATCGCATTAAAACCATGCATCTGTGTGGCAGGCTATCAACAAGTTTTTGGAAAACGTTTTACAGGTTCCAATCTTCTCTTATATGCTGGATTTTAATCGCTCTCATTTCTTGATAACTTTCTGACTGCCTCATATTATAGGCTGTGTTGCGACATATTGATTTCAGTGTTGTTCGCTGTCTCATTATTGCTGGCCCTGGTTTTACGAAGGTGTGTTTTAGAGACGTTTAGTGCATATCTTGATGTTAAGCTTTGGTACCTTATGTTTAGGTTTAACTTAAAGTGTACCCTTCTCTGTTTATACCTGGCGGCAGGATCAGCTACATAGCTACATGCTTAGTGAAGCAACGAAACGTGAACTGAGGACTATAATTGATAACAAGTCAAAGATTGTTCTTGTGCATGCTTCCTCGGGATACAAGTAAGCGGTTTTCTTTTATGCATGTAATTATTTGCATAAAGCAAATATCATGGATGTGGTCAGTGAATGAACATGGCTGGTAATAGTGACTTTCAGGCATGCTTTGAAGGAAGTTCTGAGTGCCCCTTCTGTCATGAGCCTAATTATGGATACAAAAGCTGCTAAAGAGGTGTTTCTAAGCTCAGTTTAATGCTGTTTACATATACCAATGAGGATTCCTGGTTCTTATTGTGAGTGGCCAAATTCTTCTGGACAGGTGAGGGTTTTGAAGGACTTTTTTGACATGCTCTCAAATGTAAGTTTCATATTTTGGACTGGTTTTGTGGAGTGTTCTTTGTGTGGTGACATTGTTCCATTAGGATCCATCAAGAGCCATATATGGCCCAAAGGAAGTTGATGTTGCCCACGATCGACTAGCCATTCAGACTCTGCTTCTTACCGATGAGCTTTTCAGGTGTGTCTCTCTTTATGTTTATCCGGTTGTTTCTCTTTTTTAGCATTCTTTTTGTTTTCAATTTCTAATTAAAATGTCCTTACCGAAAATACTAATTTGGTGTCTCTATGCTAGTTAAGAGCTCAATCTGTCTAGATTGAAACATAATTTGGTGCCTTTGTTCCAATCACACTATTACTGTTGTTTTGATTAACAGAAATGCAGACATTAGCACACGACGGAAGTATGTAGATTTGACCAATTCAGTGAAAGCAAATGGAGGGGAGGTCCACGTTTTTTCATCCATGCATGTGTCTGGAGAGCGTATGATCTTCTACGTTCACTCGTGCAAGCTCAGTCAATTGGATAATGACTTTTGAATTGTATGTCTCATGTTTCGTCATCTAGTGCTGCTGAACCTTTCTTTTTTGTTTATGGTGTTGTTGCAGAGCTAGGGCAACTTTCTGGTATAGCAGCGATACTAAGGTTTCCGTTGCCTGATCTCGAAGACATGGATCTGTGAGAAATCATGTTGTTGAGTTGGTCATTTGTGAGAACTGTTGCTTCTCAGTGCTGGTTTACCGATTCAATATACATGTCGGCGGACAATATTATCTGGCTTTCTTGGCATCAAATTGGTGTTTGTAGAAGAAAGTTCTTCATAAGATCATAAGGAAATGCCTAACGGCCTGCTTTGTATACAGTCCTCTGTCACACTGGCTCTCTCTTAGGGCTATCAATTTGTAATACTGTTGCACTAATCTCTGTGCAGTTATTAGAAAAAAACAGTCCTTTTCATTCCCACAGCACTTTTAGATAATTCTATGTTCAATGCTAGCATTCTTTACAATCAAAGTGCAACCTTGCATGCGTGATTGTGCTTCCTTCGTGAATTTTGGTTTCTGATTGAGGTGCACATGCCACTTCTCTCTCTCTCTCTCTCTCTCTCTCTCTGCGCGCTGCTCACTGCGCGCTGCTCCCTGCGCGTGGCTCCCTCCTGCGCGCTGCCTCCCCTGCGCGCTGCTCACTGCGCGCTGCTCCCTGCTACGCGCTGCCTCCTCTGCGCGCTGCCCCACCCCTGCACGCTACCCCTGTGTGCTGCTCCCTCCTGCGCGCTGCGCTGCTCCCTGCACGTCAAGTGAAAACACACACCCCATCCCCATCCCCTGCCCGCTGCCCCCTGCATACACACAAGCTGAGTGTTCTCTTCCCCTCTTCTTCACAATATGAAGAGAGGGTAGCTACGAAGCCAACCATGTCTTCCCCCATCATCAAGACGCCGACACCGACAAAGAAGACAACGTCCTTCATGCTCACGAATAAAAGGCTTGCACAATTGGAGAAGGACATGAAGGAATGGCGGATGGAGAGAGAAATATGGAAGGAGGAGAAAGCCAACTTCATCAAGCTATGGAACGAAGAGAAGGAGGACATGAGAGCGGAAATCCAAAATCTCAAAGAGGAGAAGGAGAGAAGGGAACGGGAGAACGAGAAGGAGAGGGAGAGATGGAGGAAAGAGCAAGAAGAGATGAAGGCACAAATCGATCTCCTTCATGCTTCCCTCACATCCCTCACCCCCGAGGAAGGAGAGATTAAAGGGGAGGCTAAGGAAGCCCTCAAGGAGGAGATCACCAAAGCCCTCACCGCAAGCATTGAGGACAAATTAGAGGCCACCAAAGAAGGATGGGTCGAAGTAGTCAAAAAGAACATCAAGAAGGTAGCAAGAGAGGAAGCCCAAAAAGATGAAGTACTCATCGTACACACAACCATCGAAGAGGAGAAGATGCGACAAGCTCGCCGTCTCAATGTGCGAGTGACCGGCATCAAAGAAGAAGAAGGGTCTACACCCGAAAGCGATGGGAAAGCTTTATGCAAGAAAGTGGGATACAAGGAAGAAGAGATCCCTTTCTCCAAAGTTTGGAGAGCCGGCAAAGATCCAAAGAAAAGAGCTCTCATCCTCCAATTCGCCTCCGAGGAGTCTCGAACTTCCTTCCTCCGAAAGAGGGTCATCCTGAGAGGGATCGACGGCCCACCGATTTATCTAGATGATGACCTCACAAAGATGCAACAAGATCACCGTCGCGCGTGCATGCCTCGAGTCCACCAAGCCCGCAAAGAAGGGAAGAAGGCAGTATATCGGGATGGTAGGGTTATCATTGATGGCAAGACCATCGCATAGGGACTCGCGGCCTGTGGGACACACGAGGAGATTCATGTCACGGTTTGGAATTGCAATGGAGACTTATGGACACACCCAGAGAGACTTGAGGAGGTGATGAGAGGTCGAGACATCATTCTACTTACAGAGACACACGAGAGCCCGGAGAGAGGGTTACCACGGATACATGGATTTCAGTGGGAGTCTCTACATCGAGGATGTATGCGCCAGCACACCACTCGCGGCTCAGGAGGAGTGGCCATACTCTTTAGACAGGGGCTTCACAGCAGACTACAGATTGTTGCCCGGGACCCACAGGCCCGCTACATGTGGATTCGCCTCGAGCTCTCACGAGACAGGATCGTCTACATTGCCCTTTGCTATTTTGCTCCCACAGGCTCCAGATTCGCCCCTATTGAGCAGGAGTCACCGTACGCATGCCTCACGGAGGAGATTATGGAGTACTCCACACTGGGTGAAGTCTTCCTTATGGGAGACTTCAATGCTCGTACACGCAGTGAGCAGTGTGAGACATATGACCATGAGGACCCAGAGACACTACACACTCTAGATGAGGAGGCTACTAGGAGAGACACAGCAGACAGAGCTCCAGTCACAGCTTATGGACGACATCTACTTCGACTTGGCTCCCAGCACCGTCTCGTTATTTATAACGGGATGGTCCAGTGGCCCACCTCAGGGGGCCTGACTTGTATGCCACATGGAGTTGCAGAAGGAGGGGGGAGTACAGTCGACTATATTCTGGGACCCAGGGAGGCTACACACCTTATCACATCCTTCACCATTCCACCCATACCCATCGGAGCCGACCACACATACCTCTCTTTCTCTATCACCGGAGATACCATCACACACAGCTCCACAACACGCACTCCACACACCACCATCCATTTCACACATGAGTTAGCCTCTATTTACTCGGCCAAGGTCGAACATGGCCTATGTCTCCTCCACCCATCCACACCACTCTCAGTTCTCACATCACATATCTCTTCCGTTCTCCACACTTCAGCTATTAGCTCTTTTCCACACACCACTCACACAGGACGCACTCCCCCCCCCGGGGCTATGCCTCAGAACCGCTGGTATGATGATGAGTGCAGAGAGCTATACCGACGCCTCCAGGCACGACGAGCCTTAGGAGAGATCACAGAGAGAGAGGCCAGACGGCATATGAAGACGCTGACACGCCAAAAGCGGCGAGCATTCGAAGAGGCACAGGAGCTTGAGCTATACCGCCTATTCATGAGCATGGATAGCGCGACGGCATGGCGCACCCTACGCGAGCCACGTCCGACTACAGCTATTGAGGATCCACAGATATGGCATGATTATGCAGAGCGACTTTATGAAGTGCCAGGGCAGCCTCCTATTCCACAACCACACGAGCCTCGCCCCACGTGCTCCTCCTTCTTTACGGCAGAGATGGTAGAGAGGGCCATACGCCGCATGCAGCACAGACGATCAGCTGACCATACTGGATTACAGAGTGAGCACATCATTTATGCGGCCTCCACTATAGCCCCGTTGATTGCACATGTCTTCAACCGGGCTATAGGGGAGGGCTTCCCAGAGGAGTGGACACAGCACACCATAGTGCCTATCCACAAATCTGGCGACACCCTGGACCCAGGGAACTACAGGACTATCATGATTGGCCACACGATGGCCAAGCTATATGGAGCAGTACTTGAGGCACAGCTCAGCTGCTACGCAGAGATCGAGGGTTTACGAGCTCCAGGCCAAGCAGGTTTCAGACGAGCTTTCTCCACCATTGACCACATCTTCGTTCTGCGCTGCCTCATTGATGGGGCAAAGGCGCGGAAGAAGAGGCTTTACTGCTGCTTTGTGGACTTCCGCAAGGCCTTTGACACAGTCCCACGCGAGAGACTCTTCCAGCGCCTTCACAGCATTGGGGTACCAATAGAGATGATTTGGGCCATATATGCTCTATATGAGAGGGTGACGGGTCGGGTTCGTTGCCCAGGCGGTTTTTCAGAGACCATTGCTAGCACCATTGGTGTTAAGCAAGGATGCCCACTCTCCCCGACACTCTTTGGGCTATACATCGACGAGATCTCCGACTACATACTACGAACAGGGGGAGAGGGGAGCGACTTGGCAGGTACTCCGGTCCACATCATGTTATATGCTGATGATATTGTGTTGATTTCAGAGTCACCCGAGGGCTTGCAACGCCATCTTGAGGCCTTGGACGAATTCAGCACACACAGGGGGTTGACTGTGAACCTTGGCAAAACCAAGGTTATGATCTTTCACACATCCAGTGCAGTGAGGAGCGCCGCCACCTTCACAGCAGCAGGAGGACAGGTTGATGTAGTCACCTCCTATGTCTACCTTGGCATCACATTCACCAGCCTACCAGGACCCTTCACTATGAGGCAGGCTGCTGTTGACAGGCTCACCCGAGGATATGCAGCTCTGGCCATGCTAGATCGGAGGTGCCACCAGGCACACTTTCAGGAGCCCCGCACGAAGGGGTGGCTTTTCGACACCTTAGTCACCCCGGCCTTGATGTACTCGGCGGCAGTATGGGCACCAGGATTGACAGCTGACCAGTGGACACAACTTGAGAGACCACAGGTATATATGATCTCACGCTTGCTCCGCAGCAAGAAGACAGTGCCACACGACATTATTAGAGCCGAGCTCGCCACACCACCTATGGTTGTAGAGGCACTATTCCAGACAGTTTGCTTCATCCAGAGGATGAGAGAGCTACCTCCTGACAGACTTACCCGTAGAGCATTTGAGGCAGCTATACAGCTATCAGAGAGTGGACATGAGAGAGCATGGTACTCACAGGTCAGAGCATGGTTTGAGGGACACGGTCTTGACATGGAGAGCCTACCACCATTCCAGTACGACCCCCACTCACCATATGTTCACCTCTCTCGCAGTGAGAGGAACTTGGTATTGAGACAGGATCTGTGGCAGCTATACACTAGGAGAGTCTGGGCGGCACCTAGCTTGGGGACGAGGATGTCAGATTACAGAGACCAGTTTCTCACCATATTGTCTGGGGGGTTCATACAGAGACCACGCTACATGGACACATATATGCCACATAGCTCACGGGTGGCGATTGGTCAGCTGAGAGTGGCTTCACACAGGTTAGAGATTGAGATCGGGAGACATACTGGTGTTCCGAGGGGGGAGCGAATCTGCAGAGCCTGCACAGAGGAGGTGGAGAGTGAGGAGCACTTTGTATGTAGATGCAGAGCATACACTGAGATCAGAGGCAGGTATGAGGCCCTATTTAGAGGACAGCCCACTCTCCGAGAGATCATGGAATCTCGAGATCAGAGACAGCTCGGACGTTTCTTACTAGAGATACAGAGCCATCGGGACACACTACTACAGCCACACACAGCTACACAGACAGAGGGGAGACAGTCGCAGCTCACAGACTTCTTTCAGAGGATTTCCGCCCCCCCCTCACCAGACACTCAGAGGGGAGTGACACTCCCACAGGCGGAGGTGAACCGAGCTAGACGACGACCACGAGTCACAGGCTACAGGGGCGCGAGCTCCCACCACCGACAGATCGAGGAGATCCGAGCCCGGGAGCGCCGTGCCACTGAGGAGCGAGTGGCTCAGATGAGGGCTGACCCGACAGCTTTCATCCGGGTAGCCTTGGCACCAGACCCACCCATGTACCACATCTTACACCCCCCCATTAGTACAGGATGGAGCTAGATAGCTTGATGCATTCTCATGATTGTACTACCTTGAGCATACAGACATGCATATACCCCTAGAGATAGAGCTCCATCCCTCCTCAGATACTCCACTATCTACTTTCAGCTCAGTTTTGTATCAATTTTGTTTCATTTGTCTTTCCGATAGACGGATGACATACACACAATGTACATTTGATTTGTCTCATAGGCCGATTTCGGCCTGACATAGACGTTAAAAATCTTTCTTTCTTTCTTTCTTTCTCTCTCTCTCTCTCTCTCTCCGCCCTACTGTCTCCTACTCTATTTGGTATGTATGTTGATGAGGTGTCTGATTACATTGACACAGAGGGTGATAGAGGTGCCCAGCTGACAGGGACGTGGATCCCATTGTTGTTATATGCTGATGATATTGTGTTGATCTCTGACTCACCAGAGGGTATGCAGCGACAATTGGATGCATTACACAAATTTGCAAAGGATAGTGGATTGTCTATAAACCTTGGTAAAACCAAGGTTATGGTGTTTAACACCACACCACAGCGGATCAGGAGATCAGCATCGACTTTCACATATGGTCAAGAGATTGTAGAGTATACAGATGCATACACTTACCTTAGAGTTGTCTTCACTGGCCGAGGTTTTCTTTGGGGAGAGCAGCAGAGACTAGATTGACTAGAGCTTTTGCGGCCTTGGGAGGCTTGGAGAGGATGTGTTCGCAGGTTCAGTTCTAGGAACCTCGGACAAAGTTATGGCTCTTTGATACCTTAGTAGCCTCATCTATGTTATATGGGGTGCAAACATGGGGACCTTCTGTAGGCCAGGATGGTTGGAGACGTGTGGAGAGGCCCTTGGTATCTATGATCTCTCGATTGATCAGAGCCAAGGCCTCCGTACCCCACGCTATCATTACCAGACGAGTCTCCTTTGTGCACAGCTTGTGGGATACTACTAGGGACAGATATGCTAGACTGGCCCTTGAGTCTTCCAGATAGTTAGCTCTTCAGGGGGACACTTCATGCTGGTATGCATAGATGACATCATGGTTTCAGATGCATGGTTTCACAATGGACAGGCTGCCCCCTTTCCAGTACTCTCTTCAGGCACCCTCGATGTCTCTTACACGGGTGGAGATTACTAGACTCATTCGTCAGGACCTGATCCAGCTGGATACCAGGAGGACATGGATAGAGCCGCCACAGGAGTTGGGCACGAAGATGGCTTTCTATAGAGAGCATCTTCTCCACCTCATAGGAGATGGGTTTGTGATTCGACCTAGCTATATGGACACGCATACGTCTCATGGTTTGCGGTGTGCCATTGGTCAAATACACACATCCTCACATCAGCTGGAGGCTCAGTAGATTTAGAGGGATACCAGCAGACATAGGATATGCCACTTATGTCAGTTAGAGCCAGAGACAGAGCTACATTACATATGTCATTGCACAGTGTACTATGAGATACGGGGTTGTTTCAATTGCTTATTCAGAGAGGGTTTCGGTCCTTTCTCTAGGGTCATGAGTTATGAGGATCAGAGATGTCTTGGGCTATATCTTCTTGAGTTACACAGATATAGGGACACTTTATTGGGGAGAGATAGTCATGGAGACAGAAGATTACAGATTTCTTTTCACTAGATATGGGACAGCCAGAGGAGCAGTCATCATTGCAGAGCTCGGCCCACACTCATTCAACCAATATTGGCACTCTCATCGATCAAGCACTGGAGCGGAGAGGGGCTACACAGCATCGACGGAGACTACAACAAAGGATATCCAAAGTGCAGACGAGGATGGATTTTAGTAGTAGTATAGTTCTTTTGTACCCAGACATGGTATTAGATTCACCATTTTGTACAGATTGGTCTCATAGATTATTTTGGCCTTTTGAAGACGTTAATATAACATTTCATTCTCTCTCTCTCTCTCTCTCTTTCTCTCTCTCTCTCTCTCTCTCTCTCTCTCTCTCTCTCTCTCTCTCTCTCTCTCTCTCAGACACATTAGGTGCTGGGAGAGCTTTGCTACATGTGATTGGTTACAAATGGGAGACTGCATGTAGCCACTCTTACGCATTGTCCATTGAGATGAGCAGGCTAGATACATGTGGGTGAGATTGCGGGCAGAGGCTGGTAGGTACCTATATATTGCTAAATGCTATTTTGCTACATCTAGAGGACAGTCCCCTTTCTTGGTTTTAGATGATGACATATGGGAATTCTCTGGGGAAGGAGATGTCATCCTTCTAGGGGGACTTCAATGCCAGGACATGCCACTCCTAGACAATATTCTATGACACTGTAGATGAACTGCTGAGAGAGCTAGATGTCCGTGACATGGGATTGGCTAGATGTTCCCAAGATGAGGAACACAAACTATGGGAGATATTTGACATATATGGGGACTGCACATGGGTTGGCTATACTGAATGACCTGCAGAGATTTCCAATAGTGGATCGTTTCACCTGTTTTTCGCATAGAATAGATCACATGGCAGGAGGAGTTATTGTAGCTTTTTGGATTTTCGCATAGCTTTTGATACAATTCCCTAAGCAGATTGATGTGCAAAGTACAAGAGATGGGAGTGTCCACATAGCTGATTTGGGGTCATGGCTTTATATAGGAGAGTTGTAGGGCAGGTTTGCACTCCAAAAGGGACCTCTGAGTTGGTTCCCTCTACTATTAAGGTGAAACAAGGTTCCCTACTCTTTCTGGTATGTATGTGATGAGGTTTCATATTACATAGAGAGGGGGAGTGATAGAGGGGCAGGGACATGGATTCCATTGTTGCTTTATGTTGATGACATTGTATTGATTTTCGACTCCCCAGAGGGAATGTAACGTCACTTGGATGCCTTGCACATTTTTGCTCAAGATAGGGGCTTGTCTGTGAACCTTGGCAAGACCAAGATCATGGTGTTTAACACCACACCCCAATGGGTCAGGAGGATAGCACCCACCCTTACCCATGGTCAAGAGACGGTGGAGTATACAGATGCATACACTGTTAGGTAAAGGTGGTGTGTCTCACCGTGCTTTGCCCGTGTCCGCCGGTCAGTGTCCGGCTACCCACATTTATCTCCTTATTCTTTATACATACAAAGAATAAGGAGCTCTCACTCACACTCTCACATGGTGCTCACACAGTGAGATTTGGGAGCTCCACCCCACATCTTGTGTCATACTCTCCCTCTCTCCCCTTCGCACTCTCTGCGCACGCGCACCGCATCCACGCACTCACAATTGTTATTAGAGCTTTGGCTTCGCGACACATGGAGTGCTACAAAGAAGTGAGCTTTCGGCTATGGTGAGCTCGCTGTCGGTGAAAGCTTGAGATCAGTGAGCAACCACCAGATTTGTGATCATGGAAGCTTGAGGGGCATTCCCAAGCTTGAGGGAAGAGTGTATTGCAAGTGTGTATGGTTATTTGCAGCCATATCTGCAGGAAGAATGCAGGTTTTGATTTCCGCATGTCATTTTTCGAGCCCCAAAAACAACTTTTTTTGCATAACTTTTGCATACAGAATGCGATTTATGCAAGGTCAGGGTGTAACCTGGGGTTTTGGCACGCTCCGGATGCAATGGTGATGTCCATTTGAGCTGATTTTGACCTCTGAAATTTTTGCAACAGCAGCAAGTTTTTGTTGCATTTTTGAGCCGAAAACAGTGTTTTTTGACATATCTTGCACACTCGGACTCAGATCTATATGACCTAGGGGCCTACCCCAGGGTTTGTCGACGTTCCAGACGCAATGGTGATATCAAAATTTTGAAATTCTGATCTCTGAATTTTCTGCAGCAACCTGTATTTTTTTGAGACATAAACGATTAAACAGTTAAGGGCTTGTATACTGCAAATCGTTGTGTAGATTGCGTCTGGGGATATGTACGTCACATTGTGGAGTCCATTGGGTGCTAATTTAACTTGCAATTGTTGATTTGAGATGTGGTTTTTTGACTAGGGCACATCCGTATGCAATTTCTCGGCACATGGTTTTGTGTTGATGCATACTCTATGTGGGAACAGATGTGGAGATGTGGAGCCATCATGGCTAGGTATTTTGGATGCATGGTTGATGCTCGCAGTTGAGTAATTGTTTATGCGCATCCATTGAAGCTACTTCATGTAAACAAGTTGACAGGTTTTGTCAATATTCCGTTGAGTGGTACTCCGATTAGAGCGTGCTTGCTCTTTGTATGACTTTGTGAGGTGATTCCGGATGACTGACTACATTCCCAGATTTGGCCATTTGGGCATTTTGTGTTGTCTCCATTTGTGGTTTACTATTGAGTTTTTGCTTTAGTTACAAGGGAGACTATGCCAAAATTTTGTCAAATTTGTTTGCTCTATTGTAGAGGCTTGTGAGCTTAATAGTTTGCTCACTTTGTCTGCTTGAGATAGTGGTTTGCTCTTAGGTGGGAGAGTTTTGTGATCTCGAGCATTGTTTGCCATTGTTTGGCATGGCCATGAGAGGCGATTTTTGTTCACGACGACTGACATGTTGGTATTGTGGCCACAAGGAGCATATTAGGCGCTGTTGCTTCAGGGTGTATGAGGCAGCGGAAGAGGCAGATGCATGGTGCTACTATGAGGACAGATGCTAGAGAGTATGCATGTGACGGGCATGTCACTTTTGAGTCTAGCTTGCCTTCAGACTACTTTGTGTTTTGGGATAGCACATTGTCTATTCGTTTTCTACTAGACGAGCATGCAGTTTTTCACGTGACACCACGTCGTGATTTGTTTTGCTCTTTCTCTAATGGGAGACTTGGTTGTGTGCAGTTTGCTGATGGTTCAGCATATGACATAGAGGGTGCTGGAGATGTATGCATGTCTTTTTCTAGCGGTGCATTGCTTACGCTACGAGATGTATGTTATGTACCAGGACTCAGTCAGAGTCTCATTTTAGTGCGTCAATTGCAGAGTACTGGAGATTGTGTACTGCTTGGAGAGCAGTCATTTCAGATGCATAGGGGATCACTGGTGATAGCTAGAGGTGCTAGGAGTGGTCTGGTATACCCTTTGCATATTTCTGACACACAAGACGGTGTAGTCTCTGTGTATTTGCAGCCATGTTTGGAGCGAGAGACGAGGCGTGTCTCTTTTGCGGATGTGCTGCATGGAGATCAAGTTGTGCATTTGTCTTGTGGTGACGTTCACACAGACAGTGGTATCTCTGGGAATGCACAACTTTGTCAGTCATCAGTTGAGGTGACATCAGTTGAGCCAAAGACCGATGCATTGTTCTATGATGTGTCTGATATGTTTGAGGGCGATAGTGTCCTTCAGACAGCTGTGTGTGATTGCAGTGGTGCTGATTTTTTGGTTTTGCAGTCATTCTCAGTGGACATGCCTTTGCTAGATGATGCTGACATGGTGATGCATAGTCAGGTGGTTCTTGATGAGGATGCATATGGCATTGAGGTTGCTGACAGGGATAGGTTGGCACACATAGTGCATGTTCCGTCGCACACAGCCTTTAGTGGGAGAATGTTAGGTAAAGGCGGTGTGCCTCACCGTGCTTTGCCTGTGTCCGGCTGCCCACATTTATCTCCTTATTCTTTATACATACAAAGAATAAGGAGCTCTCACTCACACTCTCACATGGTGCTCAAACAGTGAGATTTGGGAGCTCCAACCCACATCTTGTGTCATGCTCTCTCTCTCCCTCTCTCCCCTTCGCACTCTCTGCGCACGCGCACCGCATCCGCGCACTCACATAAACTTATGTTGGAGTTGTGGTATTTAGTGGCCTGGTGTTTTCCTTGAAGAGAGCAACAAAGACTAGATTGACTAGAGCCCATGCAGCTTTGGGGAGACTTGAGAAGATGTGCTCGTAGGTTCAGTTCCAGGAACCTCGAGCAAAGCTTTGCCTTTTTGATACTTTGGTGACCTCATCTATGCTCTATGGAGTGCAGAAATGGGGGCCTTCTGTATCCCGTAGCATTGAAGGATGGAGATGTATGGAAAGGCCGTTAGTTTCTATGATATCACGGATGATTAGAGCCAAATCTTCATTACCACATGAGATTATTCGCACAGACCTAGCTGCCTCCCCATTGGTGGTAGAGGCACTTACTAGATTAGTCTCCTTTATACATAGTATCTCGGGCATCCCCTGAGACAGATATGTCTGACCAGCCTTGGAGTCCTCTTGTTCACTAGCGTAATAAGGACAAACATCTTGCTGGTATGCACAAGTGACATCCTGGTTTCAGTTACATGGTTTCAGTATAGAAAAACTTTCCCCCTTCCAGTACTTTGGATGCACCCTCCCTGTCTCTCACGCGGATAGAGACCACCAGGGTTAGACATAAAATCGACATAGATACAATCGATGCATGAGTTGGGCACGAAGATGGATTTCTACAAAGATCATCTTCTCCAAATTATGGAGGATGGGTTTGTGATCAGACCTAGCTACATGGACACTCATTTATCTCATGGGATATGGTATGCTATTGGTCAGATGCGCACATCTTCACATCAGCTTGAGATTGAGGCTGGCAGATTCAAAGGAGTATCAGCAGAGGCTAGGAAATGTCAGTTATTTCATATGGAACCAGAGATAGAGCGGCATTATATATGCCATTGTCGAGTGTACTACAAGATACGGGGCCGTTTTCACTGTGTTTTCAAAGGGGGTTTTGGAACATTGTCTAGGCTTATGAGGTACCCGGAGAGATGCTTTAGTTTGTATCTTTTAGAGCTACATGTCTTTGTATCTTATAGAGCTACATAGACAAAGACAGGGTCTAGTGAGGGGATCAAGCGGACAGAGAAAGTACAAGAGACAAATCATAGACTTCTTCAGACTTGCTATTATGTAGCCAAAGGAAAAACCGCCACAGTAGGTTTCAAAGTCCACCTACACTAGCGGTACATTGATTTTTTGAGCCCTTGAGCTTGAGAGATCTAGACATCACGACTACGAGGAGCATCATGACATCGATGGAGACTACAATAGTAGATCAAGACTACTCTACTATAGCACAAAAGATGCTTATATAGAATACTTACCATGGAGGATATTGAGCGTTGCTAAACATCCTAGGACACCGACGACAACGATGATCTTTTTTACCCTCATGAAATTGTATCTTTATTTTTGGCCTAAGAGCTCCTAGTCACCCCCCCGCCCCCCCACCACCACCACCACCAACACACACACCCCCAAAGACCTTGTATCTAGACTGCAACATGATGTAACTTTGTGGTCTCATAGGTCATTTTGGCCTTTAGAAGACATTGATAAAACATTTCATTTCATTTCATTTCATATCTCTCTCTCTCTCTCTCTCTCTCTCTCTCTCTCTCTCTCTCTCTCTCTCTCTCTCTCTCTCTCTCTCTCTCTCTCTCTCTCTCTCTCTCTCTGGCCTGCCGTTGCAATATGATTTTGTAATTGGTGTTGCTTAAACTGGAAAATCAACCAATTGGGCATACTAGGTTTGGCATATTGGAATCATGCTCTACCAACCAAACTTCCTTGAGAGCCTCGCGCAAAGGGGGGTCTTTATGACACTTACTGTACTTTTGCTATGATGTATGTAGCAACAATTTGGACACCTGGACTTGTAGCCTCTGGTGGGCACAGATTACGATAATATCATGCCTCATTTGTAGCAAGCCCTTAGTTCACATGATATATAAAAGAGGAGAGCTTGCCACATTGCATGTCCTAGTGGAGGCACTGTTATCTAGAGGGTGAGGGAGCTCATTGGTACAGTTTCAAGAGCCCCCCACTAAGCTATGTAGCCTAGTGTTTGATACATTGGTGGCATTCACATTATTGTATGGGGTACACATTTGAGGCTCTAGTCTAGATCATCATAGTCAATCTAGTCGAATGTAGTATAGTCTAAACCATCATAGTATAGTTCAGTCGTATGTCTAGTTGGATGGAGAAATATGGTCTACCATCATTGTTAGTCTAGTCGATGGATGTAGAGATATGGACTACTAGTCACTAGGATGAGAGTTAATGTAAGGTCGCAGTGCCACGAGGTTGTTAGAGCAAAATCGGGAGCTACCAAGATTGTGGCTGTGGCACTTACTAGATCGGTTTCTTACATACATGGCTCGTGGGAGCCTCCACGTCATTGTTATGCTAGATTGGCCCTCAGATTTTCTTGACAACTCGCTATGGGGGGAGACTCCAAATATTGGTATGCATAGATGTCAGCCTACTTTAGTCTTAGTTGCATGGATTTACTATGGACAAATTGCCACCCTTTTAGTACTCCTTAGGTGCACCATCCCTCACATTCACACTCACACATTTTCTCAAGAAGATTGATATAGAGATGACATGGATGACTCCCCTCGAGAGTTGGGGGAGAAAAAAGTTTTTTTTTTCAAAAAGTATTTCCTCACCCAGTAAAATAGACTTTTTAGTGCATGTTCTTGTTCTTTGATGGTCAATCTAATGTGATGTCCTTGACTATTGGATGCGTTGTTCTTTAACACGGCTGCTACTTAGTGGTCCAGAATTCTTCTGGAGATTTGCGTCTTCAATGGCATCCCTTTGACTTAATTTTGGATGTCTTGCATCATTTGTAAGCTGGCCTATTTCCCAATAATACTTCTAATTGAATTCAAAGGCTTATTCATTCTGCAATTGCTTTGTTTGGCGATTCACTACAATGTCATCCTGTGTGAGAATGTATTCAGTCAAATATCTGGACTACATTTGGATGTGCAATTAAGCTATATGTCTGTTGTTCATGGTAGTTGATGGATTTCCATTGCATATCATTGTTTTGGCTCCCATATATAACATCTAATATTGTTTCAAATGCGAATAAATGTCATCGTCTTGATGATATGTTCAAATCCGAACTTGCTTTTCTCTTCTTAACTATTGTTTAGACTTAGACATTGATTTTAAAATATGTGAAGTGTGATTTAAGTCAAGATCATCCTGAATGGCTTTGCCTTTGTCTCTCCATGTAAGGACCATTTGTTGCTGCTTATCTTCATTCTACTAATCTGGAGGTTGGTTTTCTTGGTCCCGAGATGTCTAATTGCTAGTGGTCTCCAGGGTCTGGTTAGGTTCGGCTTGGGACTCATTAGGTGCCTGACTAACTTGACCCCCTCCTTGATTGGAATTGGGAGCATCTATGGGGTCATCATTTTTGTCATCATCATCCTTCTTTGACGATGGATCCCCTTCGATGGTGTCATCTTCATGGTCTTCCTTCTTGTCATCCTCATTCTCTTCATCTTCATCTTGGCTTGCTCTCAAGTGTTCTGAAGTTATCAGGTTGGCCAAGGCACTGGTAAATGAGGAGCTCTTTTCCTCCAAATCTTTTTTTATGGTTGCCACTAAGATTAATAATTTTTTCAGGTTGAGGGTAAGCTTGTCTTTAGAATCAGTTATGTCGACTGGCGACTGCTAAATAAATTTGTCCCTTATGGAGTACTTTAGGACATTATGTACTTAAACTTCCTTCAGACTCTCCTTAGCTGCTTGTTGTTGATCCAACAATGGCTTGTGCTCTGTAAGCTCTTTGGTGACTTTTCACTTTTCAACATTTAAGTTGGAATTTAGCAGCTTCAATTGTTTCGTCTATTCTAATTCCTTGATTGTTTTAGTATGCTGCTCCCTTTCATATTCCTCTTCGATCAAAATCTCTTTTAATTTCAAAACCTCATTTCTATACTTCTTGGCACTGATGAATTCTTGTTCAAGCTATAGCTGGAGGTGAGCGATGTCAAAATTTTGCATATTCGTATGAGCCTCCATCATTTGTCCCAGAGCATTCACTATCATGTTCCAATTCGTTTGAATGGTGGCTACACATCCATTTGTGATTGTAATGACATCAGTACTATCAATTTCATATCTGACAATTAGAACATTGCATGGTATTTCCATTCTTTTGGAAGTCTCAATAACTAGATCACCCACCAATCTATTCTTTGTAAGGCTTACTAGGGTTGTGGTGACTGTTGTGCATGTCTTGTGACTGTGGAATCTTGTTCATATGTTTTTGCTTGTTCAGTTGTCTAGTTGAGACTCTTTTGCTAGTCAATGACAGTCTTTGGACTAGTACCTGGCCATACTATAGTCGTAGTTGCAAAAGTTTTAGGTGTCTTCAAATTTCTTCTCCCCCGATGTTCGTGTTGTCTTCTTTGCTTTGGCACTAAGATGATCCCATGATTATTTTATTTTCGGTCTTTTAGAAGCCTTTTCAGAAGCTTCTACCACACTTTGCTCCAGAGCGTGCTTCTTAGTTGTCTAGGTTGTCATTTCAGACAACGCTAGTGCCTGAATTTTTTTTCCTTCTGGTCGTGCTAGACATTCTTGATCTCCACATGGTTTGGTACTCATGGGATCCAATAAAAGTATTTCCATACATACCATGCTTTGAAGAGATGCTGGGTCTTTGCTTTTTCTATTGTATGACTATACTATGATGCAGAATTGGGCTCATATTTATAGGGCATTTATTGTTTAGTGCTCTAGCTAATAACATACTAAAGAGTTCAAAGAATTAAGTCGATTTGTTCTTCAAGCTGATTGCCTCATCAACGAACTCGTATGTTGCTTTTTTCTCCAGTGCTCATTGGGATCCCTTGTCCACCTGACTTCCTTCTTTCTGGATTCATGCGGTTCATTCAAGAAACTATTGATTGCATCAATACTATAGGCTCGGGCTTTCTGGTTAAAGGATAGTCTGAATATGTGAGAAATTACAACAACAATTAACTGGATATTTTGAACATTGATCGTCATTGTAGCTATATCAACGTTAAATGTCTCCGCCACCTATCCTATGATGACCATACTGATTGGGATTTTTTCCATCCTCATGATCACTTCCATGCCCCAATTCTGGAGTAATTTCCTTTCGATGTCTTTGAAGGCATACTTGCTTATGGCTTGATAAGAAAATGTTGTTCATGATTGTTTTGCTAAGCCTTGTGTCGTTTCTTAATTATAACATGGTGTTGTCCTTCCAAAACTGTTTGCACTACTTCGGAAGAGATGGCACCACACTTCTCCATCTTTGAATTCTAAAAAATGGCTTGTGTCGAGAAGGAGAACTTGTTGGAGGATCTTGGCAATAGAAAGCAAGCATATACAAGAATGCTTATGTGTGCAGTGGTTGCATACGAAATCTCTTTAGAAGAAGGAATGTTTTTTGTATGATTATCGCCGTCACCAACTCGCGCGCGTGAGGTAGGCCGCCGAGCTCTTCTGGCACACACTTTCCCTCTCATTTTTTAATTTTCCCTCTCTCTCTTCCACCAAACCCCGCAAGGCGCATAAGATATCTCCCTTACCCCCCCTGGCGGGCTGCCATGCTTTACAAAAGTCTCTCTCTCTCTCTCTCTCTCTCTCTCTCTCTCTCTCTCTCTCTCTCTCTCTCTCTCTCTCTCTCTCTCTCTCTCCCTCATCTTTCTACACTCTTCCACTCTATGTGTGAACAGCCCAAAGGCGCTGTACAAAATCTCTCTCTCTCTTTTAAACACACCCTCCCCTCACCCCTCAGCTCTCGCTCTCCCCATCATTCTCCCTAACTCTCTCACACTCTCTAACACTCTCTCGCCCTCTAGTTCAAGCCCCGCGGCCGCAACAATAATACACACTCTACCTTATTGGATGCCAATGGTTTCTCGTAGAGTCCGTCAAGCGACTTCATCAAGTCCTCCATGGTCTTTATCTCCAAAACGTTGAAGGCCACCATTGATGCCAAGCATATCCGGATTGTTCCTAATGCCTTTCGGTCAAGGACAGTCCATGCTTCATCTACCATTATTGCTAGCAAATAAAGGTCCTTCTAGTAGAGGTAGTCTTCAATCTGCATCTTCCAATTTTGGTAGTTTTTGCCGTTGAACTTCTCAATCTTGAGCTTACCTTCCTCTGCCATTATTTCCACTCAATTCAAGTAATCCTTTCCTTAAGATGCTTTAGCTACGAGCAAACCTTGCTTTGATACCAATTGCTAAGAAATAGAGTTGTAGCTAAAGTTTTGCATCCAAAAATGCTTTTGAATCCACAACTACATTTGCAAAATTCTGCCCACACTTGTCATACAAACTGAGCTTATACAACCCACATCATAAAATGCCAGATGCAACAATTTCATCACAGAAATTGAGATCATGAATTGTACAGCAATGAAGATATGCCTTACCTTGTGTCCAAGGACCTTGGCTTGAGATCTTTCAACATTCCAATAGGTGTAACAATAGATCCGTTGGCCATTTTTACCACTACGTTTGTGACTTCAAGATGAGGTCTTCCCATAGATTCCCAATAGCTTTTTGTTACAATGCTGACTCCTGCACCACCATCAAGGATTCCCTTGACATTTAATCCTTTAGTAGTGATTGGTAGGCTTGCATAAGATTCATCACCTTCAAAGCCCCAACTTGCTAACATGTATTTCAACAAATGAGCTTTCATTTGGTTTGGGTTGTGGATCCAAGCGTTCCTCCTTGATTGGGATATTGTTGGGCCTATTCATCTATGAAAATTGTGGTAGGCTAACTTTTAGTTCTCCGTTGAGGAATGCTCAAAGAGCTAGGAATAGCTATGGATCCCCTATACAATCTAGATATGATAGTGGTTTTGACTTCAGAAGCCATGAAAGTTGTTAATTTGGCACTATTCAAGGGAATTTTTTGAGACTCTGGTCCATGGCCTCAGGCTAGTGAAGATGGGATCTCCATTTCTTTGATGGGGTTAGGTATTCCCTCACAAAACATTTTTTCAATCAAGAAAGGAGTATGTCCACTTTCCAATGGTTTGAACTCACTTTCTTCCCAGATGATACTAGGTATGGCCAACGGGTTAGGATCTACTTGAGGTTGAGGTTGTGTGGGGAACACTGTAATTATAATCCTGATCCGCCTAGGTTCTAGCTCAAGCCCTCTTTGGGTCTCCTCTACCAATTTTCTTGAATGCTTGACTCGCTCAATCTCCTCTACAAGATTTGGGTAAGTCCCAATTTTCTTTATCGTTTATTTGGGTTTTGGTCCTTGTGGCCTCTCTTGGAGGATCTCACCCAATTTGGTTAGCCTTGAAGATGCTTGTTGCATCATCATCATGGGTATGGGAGTGGTTTCCTTATGTCCCTCCCTAATACTATCTTTGCTTGATTTCCTCCTGTGGTGGTCATTGGTTTTCTTCCTTATGGTGGCAATTTTGTTATGTGTGCACATGAGGTGATGGAATGGTTTCAAGGTCACACACTCATCGCATAATGATTATAATTTGTCATGAATGCTCCATTACAATCGTTATTGACGCGGCAATCATCCATTGGTCCTTCCTTATTGTGATTAGCGATGGAACACCCAAAAGTATTGTTATACATCCCATTGCTAGCTGCCAGATTGGGCCTCGACACTAACAAGTTGAACATGAGACGCCCGAACGCTGAAGAAATCTGGGCAAACCTGGCTGTACTTGCCTCCCCTGTGCTATCTTCAAGCACTGTATCATCAAGACTATCCAACACATATGGATGTGTCACTGCCGACACTGGGAAACCTACGTCCCTGTCACCCATAGGCAAAACTGTGCGTCCTGACACCAACTCATCAGCCTCTAACATGAGCATATCAAATGTAATTGAAATGGCCTATGAACTTTGAGAATAGTAGAATTAAGAGAATTAAAGTGAGCATTTTTGTGAGATCACTTTGAGAACATAGAGGGTGAGCTTAATTGATGGTAGCAACATGAACATAGTACTTAATTAACTTGGCATGAACAATACTTTTGCAAGAGAGAGTATTAGAGGACATGAAAATAGTTGAGGACCGGACTTACTTGGAGCTGGTGGTCCCCCCTCCAAAAGGCGTTTGTATTATAGATTCTCCCATTAAGAGAGACTTGGTACAATACAATCTTTGTGTTCCTTGTGACCTTGGTGATGCTATAAATATGGAAAGCTTCATGCATCACGAGCATAACATAAACTTTGCAGAAAGCATTAACTATACCAAGCCTCAGTCCCAAGGCCTCAAACACCTTTGAAGGTAGAGAGAGCTACCGGGGAATGAGGGTAGGGAAGAGGAAGAAGAATCATCCGTAGGAGAAAGAAATAGTTCCTACTTATCATCACTCTTCTTGCTTAGCATAGCATAATAGCATAGTAATGAAGATGAACAAGATGGAAAGCTTAAGCATTGAAACATGGCTCTTGGTTGGATTTGCATTCCATAGCCAAGATTATTGGTGTAGGCTCTCAACTTCTCAACAAGCTTGGAGAAGGAGATGGAGCTCTTTCACTTTGCACTCCACACAATGAGAGAATGTGTGTGTGTGTGTGTGTGTGTGTGTGTGTGTGTGTGTGTGTGTGGCAGAGTATACCCCCCTCTCATGCTTGGTCCACACCTCTCTCTCTCTCTCTCTCTCTCTCTCTCTCTCTCTCTCTCTCTCTCTCTCTCTCTCGCTCTAGACTCTCTCTCTCTCTCGTAATATTTAATTATATCATTTGGGACATGTGTCCTCTTTTTCCTCTTTGAGAGAAAGAACTTAATTTTTTTTTAATGCATCTAAATTCTCATTGGACCCCTTTAAAGCATATCCAATAGGATTCAAGCACATCATGAGGGCCACATGTGGATAATTTTTTTAATGCATCTAAATTCTCATTGGACCCCTTTAAAGCATATCCAATAGGATTCAAGCACATCATGAGGGCCACATGTGGATAATTTTTTGAACACGTGTCTTTTATGCTTCTTAAGTCATTTGGTTTGAATTGAATACTTCAAGCACTTAGTCAATCAAACATGGAAACGTTGATGACTCTTGAGAGTTTATCTTTGAATTGAACATTTCTAGAACTTTAGTCATTTTAAGCATAAAAATCTCCTCAATCTTCGAACAAGGTTCCCACAAACATTTTAAGCACTTTAGTTAGCAAGCCGACAAGCACCTCATGCTTAGGTAGGGTTCCCACCTCAAGGTTAGCCCTAGCTTGCCTAAGGTCAAAAGACTTTTTAACACTAACTTTTGGAGGTCTTTAATGAAGCTAACCCTAAGGTATTTAAGCTCCATTAGATAGCATTGCTCTTTAACATACCATCAGCAGCAACGAAGATCTTCCCATGTACTTTAAGTAGCAAGGGACTTTTAGGTCTTCCCTCTATGATCTCAAAAGGTGCTTTTCCCGTAGTAGTATGGACAGTATTATTGTATGCATACACTACAAGGGGTAAGTACTTCTCCCATTGTGATCGTTGATCTACTTCTGTAACATAAGTCTTTAGTAGATCGAGTATCGTAAGATTGGCTATCTCACTTTGGCCATCTGTTTGTGGGTGATAGGCCAAAGAGAAATTCAATCTTGTTTCTAGATTTTCAAAGAGACCTTTCCAAAAATTACTGGTCATTCTAAGATCTCTATCTGACACGATGGATGTTGGTAATCCATGGTGTTTGAAAATCTGAGATATGAAGATGGTTGCCATTTGGTGTGTCTTTATAGTCTTTTTGACAAGAATAAAGTGTGCTTGCTTTTGACTATTGTCCATATTCTCGTATTCCCATGGAAAGACTTGGGTAATCCAAAGATAAAATCCATGGATATACTCTCCCATGGTGAATTAGGGATTGGCAATCGGTGGAGTAATCAACGTTTTTTCCCTCTATCATACTTAGTCTTTTGGCATACCACACATTTTGAAACATACTCTTGTATGTCCACTTTCATGGTAGGCCAATAGAAGTATGTCTCTACTCCTTGAAGAGTAGGTTGAATGCCTCTATGCCCCGCATAGGGAGGAGCATGGGATTCATATATGACTTTCTCATTAATGGAGTGGGTAACACATAGCCTATTTCCATGGACAAGATAACCATCCTGCAATAGGTGAATGGTTCCTCTTTCTTCACCAAAGCAAGGGATGACATTACATCTTTAAAGTCAGGGTCCGTAGCATACTCATCTATCATAGAAGATAGATCATTACGAGTTTCTATAGACACCGCATTGACTTTTGATCGTCATGAAAGTGCATCGGCCACTTGATTCTGCTTACTAGCAATGTGAGCAATATGAAAATAAAATTGCGAAAGAAAATTTGCCCACCTCATTTGTTTGTTGGAAAGCTTGGTTTGCATCATGAAGTACTTGACTTTGGTGGTCTGTTCATAAAATGAATGGAGTCCCCAATAAATAGTGCTTCCATGTGTCTAGGTCAAGTAGAACAGCTAAAAGCTCTTTCTCATAAATGTCCAAGACCCGTTTATCCGCATTGAGACTTTGGCTCTCATATGCTATGGCATGCCCTTCTTGAAGCAAGACTGCTCCAAGGCAATCACCACAAGCATCACATTGGACCTCAAATGGATTTGAGAGATCTGGAAGATGAGGACTGGTTGTGAGGTAAGCTTCTCTTTGAGCTTGTCAAAAGCATTTTTCTCCTTAGCAGTCCATGAATACTTAACGTTCTTCTTTGTTAAGTCATGTAATGGTCTTGCTATTTGAGAAAATTTTGCTGTGAAGCGTCTACAGTATGCACACATACAAATAAAGCTTCTTAGTTCATGTAGATTCCTTGGATTAGGCCATGCTTTTATTACCTCTAACTTAGATGGATCCATATGAATACCATCTTGAGAAATAATATGACCTAAGTATTGAATCTCTTGAAGGAAAAATTCACTTTTTTTTTGTTGAGAAAAAGCTTGTTCTCCCTCAATGCTTGAAAAATCACTTGGAGATGTTACTTGTGTTCCTCCAAGGACTTAGACTAGATGACGATATTATCAAAGAACACTCCAATGAACTTGCAGTAGGGTCTAAATATTTTCTCAATCAAAAGATTGAATGTGGCAGGTGCATTAGTGAAGCCAAAAGGCATGACTAGATATTCATAAAAACCAAACGTTGTACGAAACGTGGTCTTTAAGATATCTTCATCCAGTATCCTTATTTGATGATAGCCACTTTTAAGGTCAATCCTACTGAAGCAGGTAGAACCTTGTAGCTTATCAAAAAAATCTTCTACCTGAGGCACGGGAAATCTTTTTTTGATAGTGATATGGTTTAGTGCTCGATAATCCACACACATACGGTATGTACCATCTTTCTTTTGCACTAAAAGAACTGGAGAACAAAAGGGAGAGGAGCTAGGCCTCACCATCACTTTGTCTACCAATTCTTGTACTTGCCTCATGATCTCCTCTTATTGAGCTTGGAAAACTCGATAAGGAGGCTTGTTAGGTGGTGAGCTTCCTGGTAGGAGCTCAATTCGATGGTCTCCATCCCCTTGTTTTGGAGGTAAGTCCATAGGGATATCATCGATGAAAACATCTTGGAATCCATTTAGAAAAGAGACAAGTATAACTCTTCCATTTTCATTTGATAAATCATTAGCATCATTAGTCGATTCTTTGACAAAAATCATGTACGAAGAAATCAAGCTTTTCATCGACTTATCAAAAGCTAGTGAATTTACAAGTGGTATAGTACGACCAGACTCATTAGCATCTATATACATGTTCTTTCCCTTATAGGTGAAGTAGATTCTCCTTTCAGGAAACTTCATGTTGGCAGCCATGCGATCAAACCATGGCGCCCCTAGGATAGCATCCTCATGTTGGAGAGGAGGGATGAAAAAGTCTTCTTTGTCGACATAGCTTTGGACATGAAGCCTCAACTTCCCAATGAAGGGAGTAATGGAGGCTTGTTGTCCCTTGAAAGCTGTGTCAGCCATTACAATATCTCCCATCTCAAAAGCTTGAATGCCCAACTTGGTGGCCAACTCTGTTGATATGAAGTTGTGAGCAGAGCCAAAGCTTGAATGCCCAACTTGATGGCCAACTTGGTGGCCAACTCCGTTGATATGAAATTGTGAGCAGAGCCAAAGTCAAACAAGATGAAGGCATCATGCTCCCTTACCTTTCCCCAAGCATAGGAGAGAGATGATCCTTTGCAATGAGCATCCTCTTTCGGAGCTTCGATGGTGGAAACCTTAGGAGTCTCATTGCGAGCATTTTTCTTGGGGCAAGAATGATAGCCATGTCCTTGCTCCCCACACTTAAAACACTTAAGGTCCTTGCGAACAGCTTCAAGCTCTTCATGAGCGAGTTTGGTTTTACCTTTGTAAACTCCCTTCTCCTTTGACCTATTGTTGTTGTTGTAGGAAGTATCTCGGGAAGAATTTTGGGTATTGGTTTTTCCCTTTGCATAATTTTTGTCTTTGTTTTCCATGGGTTTGACATTCCGTCCAGGCCGTTGGGAGTTGACATACTCGGCCATTTCTTCAAGTAATCCCGCACAAAATTGTTGCCTTTTCTCGGCGAAGTCTATCTTTTGGAAGAAAGTAGCCTTGAGATGTAAATCCCAAAACTTGTCCACATATTTGTGAATAGACTCATGTGAGAGAAGCTTCAAACTGCGCCATTTTCGTTGTTAAGTACTTTGTCCCTTGCATCGCTTGCAAAGAATTGCTTCATGATGGAAACTCGTAAAGTTTTCCATGTCTTTGGGGCTTCACCGTTGCCACGAAGGCTAGCCCACCATCTCTCCCTCTCTCTCCCTCTCTCTCTCTATCTACTAATATTTAATTATATCATTTGGGACATGTGTCCTCTTTTTCCTCTTTGAGAGAAAGAACTTAATTTTTTTTTAATGCATCTAAATTCTCATTGGACCCCTCTAAAGCCTATCCAATAGGATTCAAGCACATCATGAGGGCCACGCGTGGATAATTGTTTGAACATGTGTCTTTTATGCTTCTTAAGTCATTTGGTTTGATTTGAATACTTCAAGCACTTAGTCAATCAATCATTTGCCTTTATGCTTCTTAAGTCATTTGGTTTGAATTGTATACTTCATCAAGCATGGAAACGTTGATGCCTATGGAGAGTTTATCTTTGAATTGAACATTTCAAGAACTTAAGTCATTTTAAGCATAAAAAACACCTCATTCTTATTTGGATCCTTCTTCCATGTTCTCTTCGGAATCGTTTGAAGTGGGACTTGAAATGTCCTAGGTTGACTCGTTCCTTAAACAGTGGAGTTAGCATTGTCCTTTTGAATGAGCATGTGGATCGCCTCCTTCTCAAGCTACTCTCTATAGTCAGTCATCATCTTGACTTTGTATGGCGTGAAAGCATTCCAGGTCTTTGTATCAACATCATAGAGTGTTTTCCTTCCTTTGGTAAGTCTAAATGTGGCCATCTTATGGTAGATCGATGTGAGGTTCTTGTATGAACATATAGTCTGCAGATTTGCTTGTCCGATCGGGATAGTTTCAGCCAGAGAGCTCACTTCATCAACGAAACAATTCAGATCCTGACTAAAATCTTTTCAATCAAGCCTCAAAAATCAACACCCCACTATCAAAGATGCAATGGACAAGTTGAAAGAAGTAACAAAACAATCAAGACTAGTTTGAGAAGGGACCCCATAACTGGGATGAAAAGCTTCAGACAGCGTTGTGGGCCTACTGCACAACTCATAGGGCTACAACTAGAATGACTCCATTTCGGATGGTGTACGGGACAAAGGTAGTAGTTCCAATGGAGTTTGCAATCCCTAGCTTGAAGATGGCTATCGAACACAACATGAGTTTAATTCAGCTCTGAAGAATAGGCTAGATTAGCTAGTGAAGGTAGATGGGATAAGATAGAGGGAACTTCTGGAATAGGAAGTGGTCCACCAGAGAAGGAAGTTTTGGCATGATAGTAAGTTGAAGGTTGGAGAATTTAAGAAAGGAGATTTGGTCTTGTTATACCAATCAAAACTAGGCCCTAAGAAACCTAATATGAAATAGCTTGGTCAGGACCATATGAGGTAGATTTGGTTTTCTCAAATGGCATAGTTAGACTCAAAGATTTACTTGGACTACTATTGCCAATGGTCAGTAATGGAGCTAAGATCAAGCTATATTACTCCAGATTAGATGAACCTCCAACATCAGAGGAACACAACAACTCAAATTTTGAGTCTAAAAACCAGTCGTTGGATCTGTTTATGATCAGACTCGATGTTGTTGGAGTAGTTGAGCGATAAGATAGAGGTCAAATCTTTTTTAGTACCTCACCAGTAATCATTAGGAAGATGGACCAATGCATGGAGGACACATCAAATACGATGGGCATAAGATCGAGACACAAAAAAGAGTGGGGCATTCATGGCCCAAATCTGGATTAGTACGAGGAGGGTGCACAACCTTGCATTTATTCCTTCACCTCCTACGAGCCTTGAGCCATTTCCCTAGAGCTTTGTCATGTATCACCTACGCCATCTTCAACTATTATTGTGTCACCCTCACTAGTTACTATTGTACATCTTACCACACCCGTCTACTCTTGGTTTGCATCGCTATCTTCTTCAAGTGAGTTTTCATTTTCCATGCAAAGTTTATCACAGAGCTCAGCCATGAAGAAAAAGGAACAACTATTGTCACAAATCATGCATCAAAACTCAAAGGAATGCTTCAACCTGTCAAAGAGCAATGTTCTACGCCTCATCAAAATCTTAGCAAGTACATCTTTTAGCATAATGACAGGGCTTTGCTGAAGATATGGGATATGCAAGTAGTGTGGAGGCCAGAAGAATCTCTTCTCATGCTACTATTATCGAGCAAGTCATCGATGCCTTTGATTCTGATATTGAAGCAGTTACAATCAATGGCAAAACACTATAGATGACCGTTGCAGCATTAGCACACATTTTTAGTTTACCATTTGATTGCAAAACCACAACCCTACTCAACGGATGAATTTAGAAATGGAAGGATGGGGGGCATGGTATCCCAATTCACCCCTAGACTACAAAATAGCCTATAAGTTTGTTGTTGAAGCTATCAATTTCAAAAACAATCCCACTTATGTCTCTGAAAAATTATGCAGCATGCTACTTGCTCCAACATCGAATACTCGGGCGCCAATCAATCTGAGGTCCATACTATTTAGCAATGTAATGATCCAAATCAAAAAAATGAAAAACTAGAATCTGCAAAGCATGGTACATTTGGCAATTTCTCTACTGGGCAACTTGTATCGTAGCGCATGCCAATGTCACAAATGCTTTAGCAAAGATTAGTGGGGTAGCTACAGCTAAGGACCAAATGATAGATTCAAAAAAATTTGCAAGGGCAAACGACATAATAGACGGCTATGGTGACTATGGGGACAAAGCAGGATCTCAATCAATCGAAAGCTATGACATTAGAGGTTGCATCAAAAAGAGAAAAGAACTATGAGATCATATCAAAGTCCAGAAGAAAAACAATTCAATCAACAATTGGCTAGCAGACCAGTGCAAAGCCGACTACTGGTAAGACTTAGGGGATGTCAGTAGATAAAGCGATTGTATTATAAGGAACCCTACCAAACGCTACAATTGAAATCCCAAAGAAGCTTGATCAAGCTACTACATCTAAAAAGCCTATTGCAAGCGAGTTCTTCCATAAGGGAGACATCACTTACAAGTTACACGCTCTGCATAAGAAGCCCATGGTGGGAAATCTAGTGGTTAACACATCTGGGAAATTATCAGTTCCTTATCAGACGCCGGTCATTTTATATGAGATGAATCAAAAAAACAAGGATACAATCACAAATGGATGTATGGCCACCATCCAGAGATGGTGGAACACCATTGTGCATGCAACATGCCATATGGTGGACGCTAAGATCTCTAGCCAATAGTCTGAGGTGAACTGACTAGAAGCTAAATTAGAAAGGGAGATGATTCAGGCTGATGCATACAGAATGGAAAATATTCATGTCAAGGAGTTGATTATTAATCTGAAATGCAAACATGAGGAGACCAAGAAGGTTGTTAAAGCACTTCAACAACATATCAAGAGTTTGAGACGAAAAAACTTAACCCTTAGTGTGGATAAGTTTAGGCTGATAAAAGACGTCAATGCTCAACATGCACAATTGGATCAGAAGATAGCCGTGCTGAACAATTTGAAGCAGGTGCATATGGTCCTAAAGCAATTTATTTTACATAAGTATATCTACCAGTCCCTGGTGGATATATCTAATCAAGGTGGAAATTTAACTTTGAACTATGAATACCTATAAAACCTAGTCAACACCATCAAGACCGACTTGGAGAAAAAGATTGAAGTGTGTACACAGATACACTAGCCAATCAGGCACTGATGGAGCACCTTATCCATGATGTAGATGATGATGAGGATGAAGATGATATCGAACCCAGGCAGCGAGCTGATAAGACGGACGATGAGTGATGATGATCAACCCCCTCCACCTCCTCGTTCACCTAGGAAATACACAAAGAGAAGGTATTGGGAACCAGTTTGTGAATAAAATCTAACAGCAAAACGATCAAAACCAATCTGGCCAGACTTATGAAGCACCAGATCAATCAGCAACATGAGGGAAAAAAATTGGGGCTCTCACATGCCTCCTTGTCCAAATTTGTTCACTACTTTGATCAAAACTATCTACATTGGTCTGCCTTTGACCCTCTTCTAATTTGAAGTCTTCAGTTGCCTGTGTTGATTTTGCTGGTGTCTGTAGAAGGCGATAACATTCTCTAACAGGAGGCTGGCGGATGGTGGGACTGGAAGCTTCCAATCCCACCATCTTTGGGTTATTGCTTCCAGAAGCAATAACCCAAAGATGGTTACCATGGTAACTGACACAGTACACAATCAGACAGACACCAATCCCATAACTATAAATAGAACCCACTATTCTTTTTGGGGACCGGACTGAATACCTAATACTTGACAGCCTAGAGTATAGATCCAATCCCTAACCCCAAGCACCTGTTTGTATCTTGAGCCATTGGTTGATGTACTGTATTCTCATTGAGTTGAGCACTTGTTCAATATTGATTCTAGTTGTACACTTGTATAATATGAATAATACAATTCCACTTCTAATTTTCATTTCCAACGTCTTTCATATTTCGAGTTCCAGTTCTGTCTTTTAGTATACTCAAGTCTGATTTGAAGACTAACTCTAACTACCAACCTGGAATAGCTTTCTGAACACATTCAACTCTCTCCAATGTCCTTCCATCCAAAGTCATTGGTCTCTCTCCTAGTCTAGACTCAATGAAGTTTTTTGAATATTGTTTCCTCTCTCTTTCTGCTCTCTCCCTATCCATTAGCACCACATTTAGATCATTTTTTTCTATAAGAAATATGTTCATGGATACAAGCACAACTTTTTTGGTTGCATAACTTTCTTCTAGCTTTTGGTGTTGTTGGTTTTACCTAAATGTGTCTATCGGGTCCCTGTATTGTCAATGTATGGCCTGCATAGTCACGAATGGCTACGGTTGCTCCAATAGCATGTTATATGCTCCTTGAACATCTAGTACTAGAAGGCTAGTTTTAAACTTCTCTTTTCCAACTCTTATTTGTAAGTTTTCCACCAATCCAGTGGCCTAGATAACTCTCTAGTCACCCATCCTTATTCTGAATGGTGCTAGCTTCATGTCCTAAATGCCTATGATATGTTCCCCAATATATTTACCCCTACCTCTTCTGTTAGGAAATATGACGTAGCTAAGTAGATAACTGAGTAGATTACTTAATGGAGAGATAGATTTCACACACAAGAGATTATAGAGTAGAGAGAGAGAGAGAGAGAGAGTACACACGATATACATGGTTCACCCAATGTGGGCTACGTCCATGGGAAAGTAGCCACTCAATGGCTTTAGTACTTCAAAACAAGAAGTAGGTTACAAAGGGATTATACCCTTTTGGAGCTCCCACCTTGCTTCACTCTCACCACCTCACACCCACCTTGTTGCATCAACTTCACAGTATGAAATGTGTGTAGAAATGGCCTCCTTTTATAGGCCAAAAGGGCTGCCCTCTCTCATGAGAGGCAGCCATGTGTAGCCGCCCTTGTGTAGATAAGTCCAAATCGGACCCTCCAAATCCGCCCATGTGTGGCCGCCCTTGAGAAGACAAGTCCGCTTTTGAATTCGATCACCGACCATTGAATTTGGCCACCGACCACCGGCCATTGACTTCCGACCACCGGCCAACCGACCAACCGACCAGTCGTTTTCCGACCACTTTTCGGCCACCGTCCGGCCATAATATTCCGGCGAGAAAATTTTGGTTTCCGGCGAGTGGTTTTATTTTTCGGTGAGTTATTTTTCTTCACGCACGATGGCTTCTCCTCATAATGGGGGCCTTAAAAATGTGCGTTTTTAACATAGAAAATTACAAGGGGTAAATCAGGCTCCATACTTAACAATCTCCCACTAGTATTACACCTGATAATGGTTATCATAGTCTCCTTACCTTGTAGTCTATCAAGATGATTGGCATTTCATCATCCTTTATGTGAGACAGGTCCATGGCCATCGCTTCTAATGCTTTCTTCCTCTTCATTCTGATAAGCTTTGCAACCTCTGGTAGGGTCCGCCTGATGTCATCTAACTCTATGGTTAGCTTTTGAATCCTCACATAGACCTTAACATAAGTTTCATCTTGTTCATTACGAGAGCTACTTTCTAAACTGGAGGATCTTCCCTCTGAATGGTTGTCTTTGTAGGGTCATGCCTCTGTTGGCCTTCAACGTCTAGAGGTTGATTGACCCCTTGGTGAGGAATCAGATTTTCATCCTCAGGTCTATTTTCTTAGCCTCAGCCAAGTCTGGTATGACTTGTCATGCCTCCTCTTCCAGGCACTCCATTGAGGCCTTGACCGACTCTTCAACTTCATTATCAACTTCATCCTTACGAGTTTGATCTTCTGCAAGCTTCATTTCCTAAGCTTCGATGACAACCTTTGGATGGTTCTCGCATATGAGCACTCTGGTTGCTCCGGCATCTTCTTAGCTAGATCCTCTCTGATCTTGGCTACAAGAGTTCTCTACTCTTGCCACTCATTGAATTCCTTAGCCTTACCCTTAGCTTTCCAGGTAGCCCACTGCTTTTCCCATCTCCGAGCCTCTTTGGTATGTTTTGTTTTTTGGACTGGCTCATCAAGTAACTCTTCAATTACCAATCCAACACTCCTAGTGATTGCTCTCACTAGAACAAGTTTAGCTAGTTTAGCTGAAATTTCTCCTTCCAAAATCAACTCTACCTCCCCATCTTCCATTTGGGCCTTGACACCTTCCTCTCCCAGACCCATTGCTGGTATTGGGCTTGTTATCCCTGGTACTTCACATTCCGTCATGCTTTGGTACCTCTGGGTTCATCACTACAATCATTAATACATCTTTTCCTTTCTTAAAATGGTGCAATCATTGATACATCTTTTCATTTCTTAAAATGATACTGTAAGGCCAAATGCCTTACAGTACGTGCATAGGTAGCACTCATTAGACCTTTGATCTCTTGACTTGCATTTTGAACAAAAGGTCTTGACCTCGCCTACAATCTTTAATATTTTTGAAATCTACCTGGACATTACCTCAATTTTCTTTGGCCATGACCCTTTCTTCTTGGTCTTTGCTTGATCATTTGACTCACTATTAGATGAGCTTGAACTAGAGTTGAACATTGACTCCTCTGTTGGCGACTCACTATCACTCGAGTCTCTTCTCCCCTTGTGGCCCTTCTCTTTCTTAGCCTGTTGCTCTAGTTTCAGTGCCCTTTGCACCAGATGATTGAATTTATTTGTCAGTGTTGGTACCTCTTGTTCTCTGATATTTTTACTTCTAAAGCCACTGAGAAACCAAGTTTGCATTTGTTTTCTAGAAGGAGGTTTTTTAGTTACATGATAGGTTTATTTTCTCGATGTAGCTTCTAACTAATAGCTTACCTTGCTTAATCTTATCCAATCCACACAATATGTCATCGCCTCTATTAGTAGTACACTTCAGACGAAATGCCTTGATTAATTTATTATACATCTTCAGCTTGTAGGCTAGGTAGTGGCAATACCATTTCCTTGCTGCGTCCTTCAAGGTTTGTGGAAAGTATTCTCCCCATTTGTCCTCATTGATGTCCTTCAATTTGCGTATTTTTTGAATGTCTATACAAACATCGAGATCATATTTCTTCCCACCTTTGAATATTTCTTCCCATCAAGATCATATTTCTTCCCACCTTTGAATATAGGAGAAGCAATTTTCAGGTCATTAAATTGTTTGGCATGTCTGGTTCTGTGATGATGTGGCTTATGATCCATGTGTTTAGACTTTTCCTTATGGCTCGACTTCCTCTCTCTGGTTCTATGCTTACTGTAATGATCACTGTCAACATCCCACCTATTATTGTACTGATCATCTTCCTCCGCGATTCTGTCCACCTCGTTCTTCCCCTTAGACTTCCTATGTGTTGTTTTTCAACTCCGTCTACTCCCATCACTACCATCTATTTGATTCTTCCCTTTGCCCTTCTTATCTGCTTTATGAGACCCCTGTGAGTGAGAACGTCTCTCAACTCTCTTGGAATGCCTTCTTCTCGATTGAGCAGAGTGTTGAGAGCCTCCAAGCCTCTCAATCTCCCTCTCATTGAGGTTAGCATCCATCTTGTCATTCTCAAAGTTAGGTCCACTTGTCAAAGCCCTGCTTCAACTCTTCAGCCATTGTGTTGATATGGTCCTATTCCTCTGTGAATAATGTGGTAGGTCTCCTCCCTCTTCCTGATCTCATAGGTGGCATTGCGAGCGTTAGCTAACTCCAAACTGCAACTAAGAGATAGGTTCCCTGTCAAGAGCTTGAGCTCACCGCCATGATCGCCAAAATGGAATGAGTTGGTCACTTTTGACAACTATTCTAGCTTGGATACTTTGGAGTTAATTATCATATCAGATAGCACGAGGAATCAGATAGAAACTAAAATAGAAATGTATAGACAAAGACTAAACACGAGAGTCAAACTTGTATATTCATATACTGAAAAGAGTACCCCTGGCACTAGATAAAGCTACAAGATAGCTCAATGATGCTAAGAGCAATTGCTCAATGATCCCAAGGGTTTGCTCTAGACTACGGAAGACAACCCTGCAAAATGAAGTAGTGGGTCCTATTTATAGGTACTCAAATTGGACTCTAACTGACTCTGTATTGTACAATCACGGTGGTACTTACATTCGGTAATTGCTAGATCCAACTAAGTGTCTTAATTATGAACTAGCACATGTTCCCACCATCTATAGTGGAGGCGTATGAGACTGCATTCCCTAACTTGGAAGGCCCTCTAAAAACACCGCTATCAAGCCTATGTGAATGTGCTCTAAAACTTGAGTGTGTTTGTCGAACAAATTTTCATAGGCCAAGTGCTATGATGTTCAGCTTCTCACCTTCCTCTCAGAGCTCAATTCATATTCGATGCATTCACACATCGTTTTTTGAAGTTGATCTAGCATTTTCATAAGCTATCTGGGCAAGAGTGGTTGGCCATCTGATTAGAGGTATCTACGCAAATACATTGTTTGCACAATCTATATGTGCATGACACTTCAACATGGTCATCTTGTGTCTACTCTAATGTGACACTTACCTAAATCACAAGAAAATCCTGAATCAATGTTATGTTAATTTGACTAACATTCTTAGCTTTTTATGTTAAAGATATTTTAAGGAAATCCATCCTAATCAAATGGTTTTTAGGATGATTTTATCATTATGAACATTATTAGTTTGTCAAACTTCTATTGATTCATGTAGAGCTAAGTAGATAATGTGGCCTATGGACCCTTTTGAGTTTGTTGCATGTGTGATATCACGGACAAAAGTCTTTGAGGAGATGCAATCGGATAAGTCCTTTTCTAGTTTTAATTTTGTTTTACTTCATAAGATTTATATGAAGGGATTCGTTACTTCTTGACCAAATTAATGTCCATATAAGTCTTTTATTGGTAGTGTTTGTTTGAGCCACTAAATCCTTAGGATGAGACCATGGCACAATAGACATATACAAGTGTAGGCCTATACTTTGATGTAGGCCTATACTTTGATGAACATGGCATTCCACTTGGGTATCCCCTCACATGGAAGACGTAGAACTTCTTTTCCTTCTTAGTACACAATACTATATTTTCTTTTCCTTCTTAGTACACAAGACTATATTTAACCATAGGTGAAAATTTTATGATAGTTGTGTCACATAGCCTGCAATAACAGTTGTGACAAGGTTGATTGCACTATGGCCAAAGAGCTTGGAGAACGGCGTTCAGGGGTGAGATCACCCAGTCGTAGTGCTCGAGTGGTCAGACCAATGTGGACGGCAGGTCACACACGTATATAAGGTCCATGAATGAGGGGGAAGCCTCATTCGCTGATGGTTGGATGGAGAGCTGACAACCTAACCCTCCTAGGCAGGTATGCCTATAGTGACATTACGACATTCTAACATTGGTATCAACGCAGGCTCTCGATCTCAAGGAAAGCCGTGTGAATTAGACTCGACAACCTTAGCTTATCATTAAGCTTTGATGAGGGTAAGTGTGTGGATAAGGTCTCGGCAAAAGTGCACAAAGATAACGTAGAGCTTTGCCATTGCTGGGGGGTAAGCAAGCTCTCTCTAGCACTCACATACTCCCACCACACTCTTGCATGCACACACACACACACACACACACAACTTTTGCCAACACCCTCTCCCTCTCCTGGCTTGTTTTTTCTCTCCCTCTCTTACTGCCTATCGGTGCCCTCCCTCATTGTCCATCGGAGCCTCTCTCGCTACCGTCGCTCCTTCTGCCCTCACATGGGCTAGCCGAGCTACCATTAGCAGCACCCATGCTGCTACCAGCCATAGCCAGTGGTGGCAGTCACTACCCTGGCGCCATCAAACGCCCTTCTTGCCACCATCGCTTAGTGCCATCCCGTCTCGCCCCACCATCGCTACCAATGGCCGAAGTTGCCAATGCTCATAGATGTGTGTGTGTGTGTGTGTGTGTGTGTTTTCTTTGTATTCACAAAGAGCATTAATTATTCCAATGCTTCAAAATGCTAAGCTAAACTAAGAAGCTCTTCACACGTGCAGGCAAGGAGTTTTTTTCCAAGGAGCTTCTCATTACAACACACTCACACAGTGAACATACTATGACGCACCATTGATTTTGACATTGGTCCACGATTTTGAGGGACTATTTTTCTCTATTGCTCATTTGTTAGTGTTGTTGCAAATCTCCATTATTTACTTAATTTGCTACAAAAATAAATAAATTGTATTCTCATCATAGTGTGTCCTTGCCACCCTCTAGTTCTCTAGGATTTTTGGGTTTACTCTCATTCATTTACGATCTTAACCCCGACCAAATTGTCATGTTGTAGACGTAAAGCTCTCGTCCATTTTGGAGCACACTCATCGATCACGTCCCATGACTCGCAAATGCCCTCCACGTTTGTAGACCCCATCTTTGGACTCGACGTGCCCATAGAGAGACTGCCAACCTTGATGACCCTCCTCTGGCCGATGAACTAGACCTTATGGGTACATACATCACCGAGTGGGATGATGAGGACCTCTTGGATAAAGAGGATGATGACTATGACTTAGCGGATGTTTCCAGTGTCCTTACAGAGACAGAGCTCTCTAGCTGGATGTTTAAATATTTTAACGCAAAATTGACCACTTAGAGAAGGTCCATGTTGATGTATTCACGATGTTATGAGCATCTCCGCACGCTCAGATGTGTTGATGGCCACTTTGTTAGGCTGTCCTCTTCCTTGTAGTAGGAGAGCTCCCACGATGTAAGTGAGCATAGCTTCACCCGCAGTCACGGGAGTCCATGTCGATGTGCCTACGAGGTCGTCTGTAGAGATAGCCTCATCCGTAGCTACTTAAAGATTTTAAATTGCCTAGATTTGGAGGTGAGGAAGGAGAATGGAACAAGGATGAACTGAATATGTTCTTAGCAAAGTGGTTGTGTATTCATGCACTTCAAAAATAGTCTAGTCGTGTGTAGCCCGTAGAAGCTAGCTTCTTGTTGACCGTAGAGGCTAGCTTCTTGTTGACCGGTAAGGCGCACAAGTGGTGGATGATTTTGACTACTCGTCTTTCCACTTGAGCAAAGTTCCAAACAATGTTCTGAAAAGAATTTTTGCCAGGCAATGAAGAAGAGAGAAACTAGGAGTTATGGGACAAGTGCTCGATGGAGAACATGTCCCTCACTCAGTACATCTCAAACTATAGAGAATTAGTACTTAAGTTGAAAGGGATTGATGCATTCCACATGTTGAGGGGCTTCAAGAGAGACCTCATGTGTGATTATCTTGAGTATGTTGAGCCTCTTCAACCAAAAGACTTATCCAAGGCAATCAAATATGTGAAAATTTATGATGACATCAAGCATCGTGGCACATGAGATGGGGCAAGTAGGGCCGGGGTTAAGGAGAAAAAGGGGTCACGGTTGAAAAGAAAAGGGTTTCATAGCGATAGTCAAGGGGAGAAGACGGACCAAGGGAGTCAGGGTGGCCATTGAACTTAAAAAACCACGATCATTCAAAAAGAAGAGAGAGTTCAAAGTCCAAAAAAAAAAAGAACTATTTTAAAGTGTGAAAGGGAAATTGTTGCTTTAGCTGCAATGAGCTAGGGCACACCAAGGCCAAATGTCCAAAGCTTAAAGCTAGCACTAGTGACAATTAGCCAAGAAAGATGGTAAATCCTCTGGGAAGTTGCATACGGTGCAAAGGCTTCCTCTCGCTTTTCAAGAGTTCAGGGAGGTGACTGTGTGCCACCATGATGAGCGTCATGCTTGTTCGGTGACACCACCTATATGGAAGCCTAGTGTAGGTCTTTGTGACATGTTGCACATGTATGGCACCATAGGTGGCTGTAGAGTCACTATCTTCATAGATAATGGAGCTAGCTATAACCTAAACTACTTTGTTAGTTAAGAAGTTGATCGAGATCGCAAGCCATGAGTATAATGTTGGGCTGGCCAACAATTATGATAAGACGATATGGAATATCGTAGTCTTGAAAGTTTCATTAGCTATGCAAGACTACAAGGCTTTGTCTGACTTTAGGTCATACACTTGGTTGCTAGAGCAGATGTATATGTAGGTAGGGAGTGGCTGTATAGCTTGAGTCCTAGTCTAGTTAAGAGTTAGTTGCATGGTACAATTTTAGCACAATGGTAGGGTCATCACCCTAAAGGCAATCGTAGTGTCCCATCTACCCTTATCATTTCATCCATGGAGCTACATAGAGCAGTCCATAGAGGCCAAATAGCAAAGATATTTGATTGTTATCCTCTTTTAAATTTTGTTTTTGTAAATAAAATTAGTTTTAAAAAAATCATAGTTGAAGTTATAAGTAATGTTTGCATAGACTAGCATGATTAAAAATAGATGGCTTTGGATGAGCCCACTCTATGAGAACCCTATTTAGCATGCTTGCAATTTTAAAACAAAAAATTCTAAGGCAAAAGAGACCCTAAATTAAAAGTATATAGATGATTTAATGAATTTATTAGAGGAGTTTCGGGACGTTTTTTTTGGCGATTTACACGATGCTTGCCACCATCTTGGGAGGTAGACCATGGCATCAATGTTGTGCCAATATCAAAACCTATAAGTAAACCTACTTATAGATTAAGCCACTCCAAGGCATATAAAGTGGAAAAGCAGTTGATGAAATACTTGAACAAGGGGTTTATTAGGCCTAGTTCTACTCTGTGGACATCACCCAATCTTCTAGCAAAGAAGAAGGACATATCTAGGTAGATGTGCATAGAGTATAGGGCTCTTAATCAAATAACAACTAAGAACAAATATATGATGCCATGTATGGATGAGTGGTTTGATCAACCCTTCGGGTTGAAATATTTTAGAAAGAGAGAGGGCTTGAGATTTGGGTATCATCAAGTGAGAATTAGACTAGAAGATGTTGCAAAGACAACATTCAGGACCCATTTTGGAGATGTTGAGTTCTTTGTTATGCCATTTGGGCTAGCCAATGCACCAACGACATTTCTAATGCTTATAGATAGTATTTTGTGTTTGTACTTAGGAAGATTTGTAGTAGTTTACTTAGATGATATACTTGTAATAAATCTAAAAAAGAACACATGACATTTATGTTTAATGTTTGAGTTATAAAGAAAGCATAAATTACTTGAGACGGAAAGGACTCTTGAGTCTTAATCAAATAACAACTAAGAACAAATATCTGATGCCAACCCTTCGGGTTGAAATATTTTTGAAAGAGAGAGGGCTTGAGATCTGGGTATCATCAAGTGAGAATTAGACTAGAAGATGTTGCAATGACAACATTCAGGACCCATTTTGGAGATTTTGAGTTCTTGGTTATGCCATTGGGCTAGCCAATGCACCAACGACATTTATGATGCTTATGGATAGTATTTTGTGTTTGTACCTAGGAAGATTTTTAGTAGTTTACTTAGATGATATACTTGTGGTAAATCTCAAAAAGAACATAGGACATTTATGTTTAATGTTTGAGTTATATGGTCACATTATAGCCGCAGAGGGAACACAAATGGAATCTTAGAAAGTGGACGCTATTCTTGAGTGGCTAGGGCCAAGAAGTCTTAAGGAATTGCAAATTTTTCTTGGTATGTTGAGGTTTTATTGACAATATGTGAAGGATGATGTGAAGAACGCACTCCTATTGACAAGTGAGTGAAATTCAAAAAGTAAAAGTATAAGTTGGGGGAAAACCCAATAGAAAAGCTCTGAAAACCTTAAGGTGGCTATAACAATCGCACCTATATTGACTATAGTTCATCTGAATGATTTTTTTTTTGTCTTGGATACAACTGCAAGTAATGAGGCGTTGGGGTCATACTTATGCAAAGGGGATGTGTGAATGTTGCGGGAGCGAATCACACCACCTATAAAGTACATGCAGCACTACCTAGATCCACATAATGTCAATCAAGGACACAGATGATATGATAGGCGCATGGAGGCAATCTCTATAGCTTGTCAGGCTCAGACCATCCCACACATACAAAACTCTGGAAGGCCAACTAAACAAAAATCAAGAATCTCACAGGTCTCAACTACACCACCCAACCCACATACACACAAATGGAAAGAAACTCGCCAAATAATATCAGAGTCGTACGAAACTTAAGGAACACCATCCCCTCACTAGGATACACCTACCCCAAAGCCTCTACACTCAAAATTCTCACTCCACACCCATCTGCTACAAACGCCTATGAAGACAGAGTAGAATTTTGAAAGTGCCCAAAATTGAAATCTATGAGTATTTGTTCGTAGCTTAAGTTGCCATGATTCTAACAATTACTTGCACGCAAAAAACAGACATCATTTGATACACTTACGACCACAAATAGCTTGTGGGTGCATTAACGCATGTGCTCCATTTCACGTTGTTGTGTGACTCTCTCCAAGCCTATTGCAATGGTGCAGTTGGATCTCCAATGCGATGAGGGAGTAGGGAGTAGCATCAGGATGATGTTGGAATTAGGGTTGCAGAGACACACAAAGCTTGGAGAAGATGAATGAAGCTCAAGGCACACAATAGAGAGTGTATTACTTAGTGTGCAATGGAAAGATAGATAGCCCTTGAGTGATGGGTGTATATACAATGCTCGGGGGAAAAAACCTCCTAAAGAGGGAAAAAATGCCCCGGCGATCCTAATGTGTTCACATACATCACTACGACATGTATATGGTAACAAATCCCCCCTAGAGTGATGCGATGAACGAGAGCTGGCGCATGAGTAAAGGGAAGTGCCATGCCCTGAGGACATGATCAGTCCACAAAGGGGAGTAAGCCCAAAGCTTTGTGGAAAGCTTCAAGCTTCTCATGAGACAATGCCTTTGTGAAAAGATTTGCAAGGTTGTCCTGTGTTGGCACATAAGCCAGGCTGATCTCTCCTGTAGAGAGCCTCTCCCTGACATAGTGGTAATGCACCTCAATGTGCTTTGTGCGAGCATGAAAAGTTGGGTTCCTCGCAACTGCCAATGCGCTCTGACTATCAGTGTAGATAGTGTTGGCAGTGTCCGGTCCAACACCCAAATCAGCCATAAGGCATCTGAGCCATACACACTCAATCGTAGCTATGAAGACTGCCCTGTACTCAGCCTCACAACTCTAAGTGGCCACACTAGGTTGCTTCTTGCTCAACCATGATATATGTGAACTGCCAAGCATGAAACAAAAACCACTTGTGGACACTCGCGTGTCAAAACAACCAACCCAATCTGAGTCCGAAAAAGCATGTAAGTATGGCGGCAATGATCCCCCCTTGGGATAAAACAAGCCAAGATGTAAAGTGCCACTAAGCTAGCGAAAAATCCTCTTGACAGCCTGCCAATGCTTAGACCCTGGGCTATGCATAAATATGTTGACCTGTGAGACTGCAAACTGAATATCTAGCCTCGTGTTGCATACATAAATGAGGCAGCCAATAGCAGCTTGGTAAAGAGTGACATCAACAGGATCGCCAGCATCATGTAGACTCAACTTCAAACCTGTTTCCATGGGAGTGGCAATAGGTTTGCAATCCTCAAGTCCAAACTTACATAGCAATGTCTATATGTAACTTTTCTGACACAAGGCAATACCACCATCACACTACTTAAACTGTATACCCAAGTAATGATGCAACAACCCCAAATCTTTCATCTTGAAAGTAGCATTCAAATCAGCCTTAAATTCAACAATATGTCTCTCATTTGGTCTAGTGATCAGCAAATCATCGACATAAAGAACCACAATGAGAAGTACATCATCCTCACACTTTACATACAATGTGCTTTCTGTTGGACTATTACGAAAGCCTCGTTTAACCAAATGAGTGTTAGCTTTCTCATACCAAGCACGAGGAGATTGCTTCAACCCATACAAAGCCTTCTTACATCTGCACACTTTGTCCTCTTGTCCTTTTATGACAAAACCGCGAGGCTGCGTTACATAAACTTCCTCAAATATGTCACCATTCAAGAAAGTAGTAACAATGTCTAATTGATGTACATCCCAACCAAAATGAGCTACCAATGCACATAGAAAACGCATAGTAGTCATACGACAAGTGGGAGCAAAAGTCTCTTCATAATCAATGCCTTTTTGCTATGCATAACCCTTTGCAACAAGTTGAGTGTTATGGCGATCGATCTCACCATCCGGCTTGCGTTTCAACTTGTAAACCCACTTTGTACCAATGGCCTTTTTGCCAGGAGGCAAATCACATAAAGTCCATGTGTCATTTTCTATAAGTGCATCATATTCTGATTGCATGGCAACCATCCAATTTTCTGAATTGTGTGCTTCATCAAAAGACAGAGGCTCCTCAACATCATGTAAGCTAGACACAGCCAAAGCATAACAATCTGATGCATAATATGCATGGCGAGAGCCTGAACGAGTACGATTAGACAAAGGTGCATCCAATTTACTGTCACGCAAAGTGTGCACCAGCCATTTTGGCATACCTCTAGCCTGCTCATTTTCAGCCCTTTCCTCATCAAGTACATCATGTACATCTGCATCAGTAATAGATTGATCTGTAACATTTTCAGAAACCCCCATAGGCTATACATTTTCCTCATTGGAAATTAAATTCGTATTTCCACCATTAAAAAGAGGCAACAAAGTGTCATAAATGTCCTGTGAGCTTAAATTACTATCTCTAGTACATGACAGCAAGGGTTGAACAGAATCTTCCACAAACACTACATCCCGTGAAACCAAAATACGTTTTGTTTGCGGATGATACAACCTGTAACCTTTGCTTTCAGCACTATAACCAACAAAAATACATTTGACAGCCTTATCATCCAATTTTCTGCGCTGTGTTTGTGGCACCAAAGCATATGCCAAACAACCAAAAACACGCATGTGCTCAATACAAGACTTTCTATCATGCCATGCTTCATATGGAGTAATAGACTGGAAAGCTTTTGTAGGACACCTGTTAAGTACATAAGCGGCACACATGATGGCCTCAAGCCAAAAAGAATGCGGCAAAGCTTGAATTTTGACCATACATCGTGCCATTTCCTTCAGTGACCTGTTTTTCCTCTCAGCAACACCATTTTGCTGAGGTGTATAAGGCACTGCACATTGGTGTTTTATCCCACGACTAGCCAGAAATGCATTGAATTCATGAGACATATACTCCCCCCCTCGATCGTAACGGAGGGTGCCCATAGTACATTTTGAGACATTTTCAGCCATAGCCAGAAATTGTTTGAAGCACATAAAAACTTCGGACTTCGCTTTAAGCGGAAATACCCATTCATGCCTGGAGTAATCATCAATAAAAGTCACAAAGTAAAGGTAATTGCCCAAGGACAGAGTTTGCATGGGCCCACAAACATCACTATTCACAAGTTGCAACTTGCATGTGGCCCGAACTGAACCATCCTTTGGAAATTTAGACTGTTGCATCTGACCCAAAATACAGCCTTCACAAACATGTTTGACAGGTGCTTCAAGAGGCGGCAAAGAAGCAACCATATCAGATTTTTGTAAACGCAGCAAACTGGCAAAATTTAGATGACCAAAACGTGCATGCCAAAGTTTTGCATCTGAAATAGCGCTTGAATGTGCAACAACATTTGCAAAATTTTTTCCACACTTGTCATACAATGTGAGCTTATACAGCCCACGACACAAAAGGCTAGATGCAACAATTTCATCACCAAAACTGAGATCATGAATTGTACATCTGTCATCCACAAATTTGACTACAAGTCCAAGTCTAGCAAGTGCGGATACAGACAAGAGATTCTTCTTGATCCCAGGTACATAAAGTGTATCGACAAGTGTGAAAGAACTGCCATTTGCAGCAGTAAGCACAATCTTTCCAACTCCTTGAACCGGATAAGAGGCATTGTTGGCACAAGTGACTGAATTCCCAAAGAGGGACAGACTCGAGAGAGGTAAACAATTCACGATGTGAGGTAATGTGCTTTGTAGCACCACTGTTTAAATACCACAGGTGTGAATTTGCAGCAACTAACAAGCGTGCATCATGGACAACAGGATTGTAAGTGCACTCTGCGCTAAAAGCCCATTCTGCATCAACATCAGCATTACAGTCTCCTTTCACAGAAGACTCAACAATGGCTGCATTTGTAGTGGAACCAACATTTGCAGTGGAACCATCCTCTTTCTTCTTAGCCTCTTTGGCCTTCAACTTAGGACACGACTTGATCAAGTGATCATTAGCTTTACAATAATGGCAACGCATCTTCTTTTTGCCCTTACCACCAAAATTTCCAAACGAAGTGCTGCCAGCAGAAGCATTAGGAACAAAAATTTTGCCACTCTCAACAGAACCATAAGAAGTGGTTGCATTGCTGTTACCACCCTTTCTTTGAGAAGCAATAAAAGCCTATTCAATTGCACGCTGTCTAGTCCCTTTTTTTGGAAAGTGACTCTTGCAACAGCAATGTGCATAATGCATCAAACTTGACAACTTCTGGATTTCCTTGGGTCATAAGTCTCCAAGTACTAGCAAAAGTCTAGTAGGAATCTAGTAAGGCATCGAGAACAATCTGCACAAGGGAACTGTCTGAAATGACTTCACCTGCAGAAATAAGTTGCTCATTGATATCCTTGACACTAGCAAGAAAAGTGTCCGTATCATCTTCCTCATGCATAATCTTTGACTCCAACTCTTTACGTAGCAAAGCAATTTTAGCCTCATTGCGACTTGCATAAAGACCAGCCAAAATATCCCAAGCCTGTTTTGCAGATGTTACTGAACGGATGTGAGGAACAATGGTGCGCTTCACAGACAATGCAATCAATGCATGAGCCTGCACATCCTTAACATCCCCACGAGCTTATTCTGCCGTAGGCAAAACAACTCTAACAGCAGCAATCCTTGCAGCAAGACCTGCAACATCCTCAACATCGCCTACATCCTCAGAACCAGGACGTACATCAATGCCCTGCACAATATTCCAGACGCCCTTTGACACAAGACGTGTTGCATCATATAAGCCCACATAGGGTAATTGTCCCCATCCAACCTATCCTTAGCAGCAAACATCTTGAACACATTTGTGTTGTTGTTGTCAGCCATGGTAAATGCTGCACCTGATGCAAAAACTGCCCAAAAATAGGAGAAACAGAGCGAGAACAACACGTGCTATATAGCACAAACCGTAGAAGACTGTAAGGCACCTGTTATGCAAAAAACGGCACTGACAGAAATTTTGCACAAAATGACGAAATTGCCTGTGCAGCACTACCTGTAGTGGAAACGGAGGGCGAAGAAATGTGCCCGAATCGAAAATCTGAGCAGACTAAGATCTACTAGCTCTCCCGAAATATTTGTTGACCTGCGAACACTCATTAAAGCTCACTCAAATCAGAGAAGGTAAGCAGGCGTGTGCTAGAGCAGCTGGCGACTAAGCCCAGGAGGACGCAACTTGCTCTGATACCAATTGTTGGAATTAGGGTTGCAGAGAGACACACACAGCTTGGAGAAGACGAATGAAGCTCAAGGTACACAATAGAGAGTGTATTACTTAGTGTGCAATGGAAAGATAGATAGCCCTAGAGTGATGGGCGTATATACAATGCTCGAGGGAAAAAACCTCCTAAAGAGGGAAAAAATGATGCGGCGGTCCTAATGTGTTCACACACATCACTACCACATGTATATGGTAACAGATGAAGTTCACGCTCTCTCTCTTTCTCTCTCATACACATTCGACGACATCAAAAAACCTCGATTAAGATTAAATTTTTTTTTACAAAATGACATAGGTACCTTCTATACTAAGGCTACCATAGGTTAAACCAAAAATAGAATTCGATGGGTTAAATGGCTTTGTATCTACAATCTGAAAGTGTCATCGAACCCCGGCTTCTGCAACTAGAATAGCTACTCATTACAAATGATGTTCTCAAAAAATAAGACTTTGGTACAAAAATTGAGTTATGTGTCGTACTGTTGACCCACTCCCCCCCTCCGAATTCATGTCGTCCCTGACATGACCTAATTGTCAATGTTGGTGCGATCTTTATTGTCGTATTTCCTTTTTTTTTTCTCGACTACTTGTACATTTTCTTTTGGATGCCTCTGTAAATTCCTTACTAGAATCTCTTTTAATGTCCAGTGCTTGTCGACTTTACTATAACTTCAGGAATGATTAAAGTTGCATTTGCCACTATTAGCTTTTGTGTGCTGTGTAAATCATTATATTGCTTCTACTTGATACATGACTTAATTAAAGCTTGACAAACCCCATTTAATTCCCCAAGTTAGTAACTTGCTTCAAAAAAGGCCTTATACGACAACATTCGTGATAGATGACCATCTATGAGCTATCATTGTGCATTTGTCCCCAAAACTCATATACATGATGTACAGGGTACATAGATGGCTATCATGGCTTCAAATTTGAAAAATTGCATCTCTGGCTAGGGATTAACCTTCTATCCTTTTTCAAATTTTCTTCACCCTTAGCTTATATTCTATATTCATAGCCTACTGACAAATTTTGGCTTGATTTGGACTTGTATTTGGCTTTCTAAGCTAACTTTTTGGATTTCAATCTCGAAAATGATTGATGGGTACCTTCTGGCTCCCAAACTTGAAATGAATTATACCCTGAGCATCCTCTAAACATGTAGAACCAATATGATGACCAAAATTTGGCTTGACCCCTGGTTGCTCCTGCAGACATCTATCACGATAGATGACTGAATTGTCATTTTTGTCCCCTTTTTTTGTCAGTTAGTCCCTTTTGTTTGTTAGGATTTATTAAGTCACATACAAGATAGAAGATTTATAGTATAAAGATCTACTTCCTATATATGGCCTCGTAGTCACGTGAAATGTCTGCTGATAGGCAACTTTACAATTGATGGTGCTTTTGTTTAGTCGCATCACCAACTTTCTTTGTCCTTGTAGGTCATCCCAAAGTTTTATGACCATTCTCATTCATTTTTTGCCTCATATTATTGTTGACATTGATCAGCATTCTTTTCTTACCTCTGCCATTATAGCCTTGTGCATATGGATTTTGAGACATACCTCATGAAGGTTCATCATTTTCCTGTACCTTCTTCTCTTTGTACTGCTTTGGAACCTCTGCACTTTTCGATGTTTTTCTCAAGATAATCTTAAAAAATAACTACAAGCAAAATCATTTGAATAGAATTCTAAACGCTATGTACATTGTACACATGTCCCTAGGGGCTCATATATGGCTTTTGTCCCCATACTCCTCCTATAACGCTATTATGAGGGCATATACTCTGAATTTTGTTTAAAAAAATTATCACAATCAAACGCAAAAATTTAATGCAGCTCACAAAACATTGCCCTCTAATATTCATAATATTAGGTCCTAGGTCCGCATTTAGGATGCCTCCCCCCATCCTATTTGGAGTCCTCTTGGATGACAGGGTACCGTCAACCGTCAAGGTACATGTTGTGCTTGAGCAATTCAAAATTGTGCCAATGCAAGCCTTGTAATGTAGCCGTATTATGCATACATAGTCAATGCATGGAAAAATTTATGATGTGCAAGATTTGGGTATAAGCAATTTGCTTATTGGCATTTGCTAGCGAGGCTTCCTATTCAAAGTAATGTGATGGTCTTTGAAGCTCCTGTGCAGTTTGCTTGATTGAAGCTTGTAGAGATTCTTTAAAGGCTTACTTATATGTTTAATGCTTCTTTGGGATCCATTTTAGCCTTGTTCTTGGTTGTCGTATTTGGCATTGTTCCTCAGCAGTGGGTTCTAGCTTGACCTTTGGTATCCATATATATGCTTGATTAGCCTATGCTCTGACCAACTTCTTTGGTAGCCAAATTTTCTTTGTTCTAATTTTCAAAGTCCACTATGATGACCTTGATAGTTGCTTCTTCTTTAGAGTGGGTCTGCATGACTGTGTTGTAGGGTTGGCTTGTTTGGGGATCCAAATGTATTCTTGACTTTTTTGTGCTTGGATCACGTTCTTTGGAACCCATACACATTTGTAAAATCCAATTTGTCTCAAAGGTTTTAGCTTACTTGTTTGAGATTTGGACTTCCTCTTTGGTTGCCTCTGGTTATTTTGCTTCCGAGCTTTTCCTGTGCATTCACTTTATCTCATGATCTGTAAGCCTTGTGCAACATGCAGTGATGAATTGAGAGACTTGATCTCCTCTAAGTGTACTACAGCCGTAGGAGGAATTGAAAGAATTCAAGCAATGGTGTAGTGTCAATACTTTTATTGGTTTCCTTTGGGACCCACTTCTTTGTGATTACTAATTGTTTTGTTGATGATGCTTGTTTGGGAACCCATAATTGTCCCTTCTTCGTTTGTGTTTGAAGAGACTTTTTGGGATCCACCTTGTCTTTGTGTGAGTCATCAGTGGTCTTTGCTTAAGTCCTTGTATGCTTGGTTGGGAACGATATTCAGACTTTGGGAATTGATACTTTAACTATTTTGGAATCCAAATAAACTTATGACCTCTTTGTGCTTGAATCAACTTCTTTGGAACCCAAATCTGAGTTGCAAAAGTTTGCAACTTTGTGATTTTCTTAGCCTTTCTTGCATACTTCTAATGTTTTCCTTTTGGTGTTGGATCTTGTGACTTTTCATCAGAGATCTTCATCTGCTTGATCCATACCTGCTTTTGGCCGAATCGGCTCTTTGGAATCCAGATTTGTCAAACTTTTTGGCTATGACTTGTTGTTATTTGATTTTGGCCTTCCATGGTTGTTACAAAAGCTGCTAGTAATAGTGATGACATGAGTTCCTAGTAGGGTATGTCATAAGAATCATCACTGTTGCTACTATCTTTAGCAAGGTTGATATCCGCACGCTTTTCCTTGGTGGGTTGGATGGTTAAGGAAAGTTAATGTTTGTTTGCTCTTGGATTGCAGTTTTTGGAAGGACTTTTCTAGCCAATTGATTAGAACGTTGTTAGCTCGTTGCCAAGGTTGTCTTCTTCTAGACTGAGTCTTTTCTTCCTGTATAGAAGCAATGTATGAGGATGCTTGTTTTGGTTGTGTCACCACCGAGGATTTTAAAGTCCACTTATGATGCACTTTATTCTTACAGCGGTGACATTGGTTCTTGGATATTTGATCTGGATAATCATAAAACCGTGCATTAGTTAAAGTGTCGTTCGTGTCACCTACTGGGTTGTCCAGATTTTTGTTGTCGGTATCTTCTTGAAGCTCCAAGTGTTCTACGGAGTCATAGAACTTGTCTTCTTCTTCGTCTTTTGATTTACAACATTCCTTTGTTTGCTCTTCATTTTGGGAACTTGTTGGTGCATGGTTCTCTTCGTTTTCGTGGATCATACTCACTGCAAAATAAGGAACGACATCAAAGCCATCTTTATCACAAAACCTCGTTGTTGGACCGTCTTGAATAGCGCACATGTCCAGAGTAGCCAAGATGTGTTCCCATTCTAGTGGCTCTAACGCTTCTTCAGGAAATGGTTCTGGGATATAATCCTTATCTTCGATCGCCCTCTCTAGAATACACTCCTCTTGTTTCACGCTACCAGTAGATATGATCATAACCCCAATCTTGGACCATTTTCAATTGTCGCATGAATGGTCTTCCTAGAATGATGTCATAGTTGTTCTTCTTGCCAAAGTCAACAATAGCAAAAGTGTGTTCATATTCAATGCCACAAGAAGTAACAACTACTTTTTCTAGCAGTCCTATGGGCCTTTCCATGTGTCCGTCTACAAGATGCAGTTTCATCATGGCAACCCTCAGTGCTGGTTTTCCCCGTTGTTTCCAAATCTCTTTTGTTGCGATGGCAACACCAGCTCCGCTGTCAAGGATTGCCATGGTTTTTACACCTTGGAATTCCATAGGAAGAGTGGTGTTCCCATCTTCTCCCTCATATTACTCCCCTACTTTGTTCAAAGGTATTGGTCTTGCCTTCATATTAGGTCTTTCAAGATCCTGGATCTCCACTTTGATCCTCGTTGTTGGGTCTCTTACCCCAAATGTTTCTAGACATTCTCGTACTTTTGACCACATGTTTAATCTGATTTTTAACAATTCTGCTAATGTGATTGTGCTAGTCACCAATGATGACAAAATATCCACTAATCCCTTGGAATTTATGACCTTCGATGCTAAATGTCTATGGGACAACATGACCTTGATGTCGGATTTTGCTTCATACTCTCCCATGTCAGATGGCAGAGTCCTTAATAACTGTGGTCGGGTCTCTATGGACATCTCTGAACCTACATCTCCATAATAAGATTGCAAATCTAGGTTCAAGTGTGATCTTGCCTCGAATTCCTCTATGGGAGCATAAGGTAACGTGTCACTTCCGTCTTTTTCCTCTCTCACTACTCTCCATAACTCCTCTGGCCAATGGTCCTCGACTATCAATACATATGGTGAAAAGTCCCTAAAAGATTGATATATCATATTTGGAACAATCCTCGGATCCTCTGACTCTAACTTTGGTCTTTCATCATTTATCTTTTCTCGTGTCGGCTCACTCTCACGCACTCTTTCCATTACTTGAGTTACCCTTTCTTGATGCGTAGGCTCTTGCACAGATGGAATGACTATGTATGGACTTTGGCTTTTTCGTAGGAAATTCTTGCGAATTCAGTTTTGGCACATTTCTAGTCTCTGTTTCTCTAATTCAACATATGGATATTTCATCCGTCTTTGGTCTTGGGTTTGATTGTTTTTTATCCGCGCTTCATAGGCTTTCAAGAGGGCATCTAATGGCTCATTAACCTTCTCGACCAACACTAATCCTCCTGAACTAACACTTCTCAATTACTCTTCCGTGGATGGTTCTTCTTGAGGTTGAGATATCCGCGTAAGAGGAGGTGCAACCCTTTCCTCATGCTGTCTTATCTTCTATTTAGCTTGAGCAAGCTCCTCAATTAGGGATTTCTGCTCTCATTCCCTACGTGCTTTTATCCTAGACTTTCTATCTTTTCAACTATTCCGTTTACTCTTGGTTTTTTTACCAGCTGCATCGGTCTTTGGTTCATCATCCGTCTCTAGTCTTGTGTCAATTTTTGTTTTCTCTGTCTCTGGTTTCTCATCAGCTTCCTTTTGAGCTTGTGCTCTTGTAACTACTTGAACTGGTACAACGTTTTTGTTTTTCGAGCTACTGATAGTTGAACGATCCTTGAGACATTCGTTGTGATCTTTTGGATTTGGTTTGGTTTTTTTGGACAATCGAGGAACAAGTGAATGATGCCACAATCAAGACAGTAGGAATTTACTTGAGTGATCTTCGTCTGAGGACATTGTTTGACCAAGCGGTTGTGACATCTTTTGTGACAATCTGTCTCTGGTTGAGGATTTTCTTCTTGCATTTCCTCTTGGCTACATGCTCTGATCTAGCTAAGCCTCTATTCACAACAATGAACCGCAATGTCCTTTCGTCCATCTCAAACCTTCTTTCTTCATGTCAAAATGCAGGAGGTGGAGGTTGTACCAGCCTCACTACTCCATGTGTTTCTCTCACCTTCTGTCGCTTCGAAGGGCAGCACCCGCTTTGGTTGTTATAATACATTGTAGTTGGTACTAGCACTTGTTTATTTGATGTTTCCATCATCGGTGTGTATCTCATGTCTACAGGCATTCTAGCACCTGGCACCGGAGGTTGTTGTCTTAAGACAAGGCTGTGGCCTTGAAACTCCTACTGGTCCTAAAAGGTTCCTTTGCATGTATCACGACATTGGTGGGACTTGTGCTAGCACTATTTGGGGTTATGGAGCATATGGGCATTCTTTCACATACCCCTTATTGTAATAACACTTCTCAGTACTATGGTTTGTCCACTTTTGCTCTATCACATACTACTTTAGTTGCTTTACTTGAGGCTCAATATTTGGAGTGATCCTTTTTAGCAGCTCTTTTATGAGTTTCTCTTGGCTCAATGGTGATTCAATCTTTTGAAGTGATGTTGTAGATCTTGAACCACTATTTTGAGAAGAGGAATCATCATCTTGATCCTTGAAATCCCCTTCCTTGTAGGTTGCACAATTGTCTACGATATATAAAGCTTCTTTTGTCAATTCGTTCAACGTAGTGCTCTTTTTCATATGAAAGTCTTTTTGAAGGTCATCATTTTTTAGTCCTTGAATATATATGAGCTTCGATCTTGATGACTAAGTTGGTAGTTCCTTAGCAGGATAGAATTTCACATATCTCTTCAACCTCAGTGTTGCCTTTCGCACAGATTCTCTTTCTTTTTGTTTGAATTTCTGGATTTGCGAGACAATATTGTGGGTTATTTCTCGTGGAAGAATCCCTCAATGATTCTTACTCTTTCTTCATAAGGTAACCTTGTTGTAGTCGATCTAACGGTTGGTCCTCTCCCTTCACTCAAGTACGGATCTGATGGAATAATGGTGGTGCACTTGGTCTAGGGATGACCGGATAACCACCTCTATTGATATATGGTCTTGGTACGGCATCTTGATGTAGCCTAGACTGCAATGACTGGGGTGTATTTGGTTCGACGTTGTTCATTGGTGGATAGATCGGAATTTCCACTCTCCTTGTTTGTTCCAATCGATACCTGATTGTAAATTGGTCTTCTTCGAAGGGATTGGTTGTTCTATTGGAGATTGGTTCATTAGGGAGATTCACTTGAGGAGGCATGTCTGCTATCTTTGTGATTATTTGATCTCTCGTTATCGCTCTAGGAGGGAACCCAGGTGGATCCCTTTTTGGAATTCTTGTAGGAATTATCGTGTTTGGTGGACGTATCTATGGTCCTTTATTGACCAAATATCCACCTATTTCTAATACAGTATGTGGATTTGTGCTTTCTACATCTCTGTATTCTTGTCTATACTTGTTAAAAATATAGATTTCCATTGACATTTGACTCTATATATATAGACATATAAGAGCTTGTAATCCGTCAGCTCTTCTAGGTATGGCTCTAAGCACCTATAAAGGTTGACCTCACTGTCGCCAATGTATCTATATAGTCCTTCACTCTCATGATCTTTCATCCAAACTCTCTAAAACAAATTGGTCTTTATCAATTGCAAGTTTGGAAGATCTATTATGGGCTGATGCTCCTCTATCGCTAGGATCTGGGAGCTTGTATAAGTTGAGTTTGAATCTAAAGTAGACATGATTTTTGGGCTTAATAGCTCTAGCTTGATGTAAGCAGTCTTATTCCAATGTGTTCAAGTGCTTTGTCTAGAAAAAAGTTGAAACTATGTCCAAAACTGCGATCGTTTCCTCACAATTCTCTCAAATTGTCACTTTTAGACACTCCTAACTTTCGGATGCATTTTGAGGCCTTAAATGACGTTTTTTTGAACGCAAACCAACTATGAATGGTCTTTGATTGTTGTTCACGGGTTACACTTAACACTGTAGAGCTACTCTTTAGCTTCGTTTTGATAAAAATAAGTTTCTTAATTTGATATCGAGAGCTCAAGTTATGGCCAAAACAGTCTTCTATCGCATTCAATCTTCCGCTAGGTCAATTCTTGTGATTTCAGAGTGTCAATACTGGATACATGCTTTGGTCCACTGATATGTGTCCAAATTTTGTTTTGGAATGATATTTGGGATTCTAGGGTCAAAAGAAAGTCCTTTGACTAGTCAAAGTTCCTGTCTGGTCTCAACTTGTGCCTGGAGTCTTCATGCGCGTATGATGTCTCCTGACTTAGAATTGCTCCATACTTTAATTGTAGACTCTCCTTGATGTACTATAACCACCCCAAGTCTCATTTTGTGATTCTGACACTTTTAGTCAGGTCTATCACTCCTTTTTTTGTTTGGTTGCTTGCAACTTCTCTGGGAGGTTAGCTAAGCCAAAAGTGATCCAAATTGAATGAAACTTGGTCTCTAGGCCTATTTTGTGATGGTAAACACTTCTGTAAGTTTAGATGTAAGTTTTGGCCTCTGATTTGGGACTTGAGACATCATACGCATATTATGTCTTTTGTGGCAAAATGAAATGAATTTTATCCCAAAGATTCTTTATCACTCAAGCAACTCTCAACAACTTTCAAAATTCAATTTCAAGACTTTTTGTGCAAGTTATGGTCAATACAAGTATGAACCTTGCCCAATTTCCATCTTTTGACACTTTTTAGCCCATATCTACTCCAAATGCAATGAAATTTTGGCTAGGGACTTCTTTTATGCTTTAGAACACTAGGGTATACTTAGATGTCTGATTTGACCCAAATCTGGCCTAAAAGTCTTCATATGCGTATGATGTCTTTTGGCTCAGATTTCACTTCTATTTCTACCCAAGGTGCTCCTTGATGAATACAACAAGAATATGTGCTCACAAAAAAATTTGGATGTAAAAAATGCACAAAATCACTATTTTTTACTTTTACCTTCTTGGAATTGCAAAAATATTTTTAAAATCAAAGATATGTGTCCAAATGAGATGAAATTTTGCAAACAAGTTTAAATCATCATTTCCAAACCTCCTGTGTGGTCAGAAGTGTAATTGGACTTTTAAATATTGACTTGAGACATCATACGCGTAGGTTGTCTATGTGCTCAGATTTTGAAACTGTCTTTACCTTAGGTCCCCCTTATCATAAGCAACAAGAATATATAATCACATCAAAGTTTAGAGCTCAAAATTGCTCTCAAAACATAAATTTTACATGTCACCTTTCATGAAGTGCAAAATCACACTTTCTTTCAAGATATATGTCCAAAATGATTCAGACTTGGTGAGGATGCTCAAAACAATATGTCAAAGCACCCTATAATGAGAAATGGTCAGTTTTGTTCAAAAATTGGCCCAAGAGTATTCATACGCATATGAAGACTACAAGTGAATTTGCAGCACTAACCAAGCCCAAATTGATCATTATGGTCTCCTTACTAGATTTTAAGCCCTTTCAGGAGTTTTTGTACCTTTTCAAGGTCAAACAAGGCAATTTTTCAAATTTTAATCTTTTGTTTCTCGGCTTTTGTGTTAATCAAAATTATAGTTTCAAGGTATACGTAGGGTAAAAGCCCATTTTAACAATCTGGTGCAGCCAAAATTTTCAAATTTGATTTCTAGGTGCCTCTTGAGACATCATCCGTGTATGATGTCCAAGTTTGCAGAATTTCAAATTTTCTTCACAAAACTCTTGCAAATGCCCTCTTACATGCACAACATCAACCAGTCATGAAAAAATATCAACAAAAACTTGTTTATTGCATTTTCACCCTCAAAATCAAACTTTTTTTGTGATTTTAAATGCAAACAAGCACTTAGCAAATAAATCGGTGATAAATAGCTCTAGATCAAAATCAGATCACTTACCTAAAGCTACTCCTACTCATCATGTGGGGTTTTGCAATTGTGAACAGAAAACGTTTCAGTGCCCGCACAGAGACCATCAAACACTTTTATCACCTCACAAATCACTCGACCACTAACAACTACTCTAATCTACAACTAATACTACAAATCCTAACTAAATCTATCTAGTCGTAGACCCTCGGCAAGACATATGCTTCTTGATTGTCCACTTGATCTCACAATATCCTCTTCCGGATCCACTTAAGAAAAATGCTAAAAACTAAAGCAAGAAACCATCACACGAGTGTTAGTAGGATTACCTACTTAAGTCCTTGTGTCCCTGGCTCAAGTGCATGCAACACTACCTAGATCAACATAATGTCAATCGAGGGCACAAATGACACGATAGGCGCACAGAGGCAATCTCTATAGCTTGTCTTCCTCTGCTATTTGAAGTTTGATCTGATCTGATAATTAACTTCAAAGTCTCCAACTTGGAATAGCTATCGGAAGTGACCAGCTCATTCCATCAACACCGCATTAAATACGATACACATTTTGGAAGCACTCCTATCATAGAGGGTCCTTGAACCACCCTCTACATTTTAGAAGGCCTTCTAAATTGGGGTTGGCATGCTAGAGCAAGTAATCTATACCCTTTACCTACTATCAAAAGTTCTTTTTTGCCCTCATTTGGAAGTTTCAATATGATCACACCCATCTACTTGATAGGATATCACCTATGGGGATGAACAACCTTCAAAAAGCCCCTCCATTTCGAAAGGCCTATGCAGGTGGCGGGCGCTCTTATTTTGAGCCGAGTCCCCCCTATGCATGAGTGGATTTGTGGGATTAAGAAAATATTGCTAAATACTAGTCGCACAATAAGTGTTTGATTTTAGTGAATGTAGGGAACACATTCCGTAGAGATACTTAATGCTTGCTTTTTTCCTAAGATTAAGTCCCTTGAGATACACAGAGCCAATGAAAATTCCCCCTTTGTTTTTGGCCTGCCCAAAGGGCAAAGGCTATAGAGATCACTTCTCTTTTTGCTGACTAAAATGTTTTTTATTTGTTTTATGTTTATTTTGTGGTTTTTTATCAAGAGCCGCTTTGTGGCATGATTAAAGTGGTTGGGAATGGGTATCCTAGGTGGTTGGTAGAGGCAAGGCCGACGTGTAGGATTTTTATTGGGTAATGATGATTTTTGAAGGGAGTGATAAGGCACGCTGTCGAGAAATTTGCGGTCTTGCCAGGAACGCACCGGGCTTATGGCTGTGAGAGTTTGTGAGAGAACTCCAAAAAAACTATATGAAGGAGTTAAACCATAGATGCCATGAAGACTAGGGGGGTTTGGAAGGAAGTGCAATCAAAGAAGTCCAACTTTTTCTCTCTTGCACTCACACACACAAAGAAAGAACACAAAAGAGAGTGTCAAAACAACACAAAGATGAAAACATCAAGGCTATGGTCATATCGTATCATGGGTAATATGAAAGGGTTAATAGATGAGTTAATGGCATTCAATCTTGGTTGACCAAATAGGCTACGAATTGTTCTTTGGAATTGTAGTTTTGTGCTTACCATAATATATATATTTTGTCTAGTGATTGGGATTAATTGTGTGTACAAATCCTCTTCATTCATAGCAAGATAAGTACGCTTACGTCAAAAGAAAAGTTATAGTCTATGAGAGGTAGTATAATGGGATCCGGTGATAGAAGTATTTCATTGAGCCTTTCTGGGCCAAAGAGAAACACTATACGTTTTTGAAAATGTATTTTACGGCTAATCCATACGTTAATTCTAATAGATCGTACAGAGTGAAAGCGATAGAAATTATCATCATGTGGATTATTCATCTAGGATAACTCTAGTATGTGTCAAATGTAGATATGAGAGAAGAGAAGGGAAGAGAAGAGAAGAGAGTTTCCCTCCCAAGCCCTATTCTTGCCCGTAGGCAATAAGGATACTGCGGGGAGAGACGTACCTGTAGCAAGGAGAACCTAAAATTTGTAGAGAGAATGAATTACTAAGAGTGAGAGAGATAGGTTTGGTTAAGGAGATGAGATTAGATATATATATATGTTGGATTAGAGACGAAAAAGAAAACAACAAGAAATCAAGAAAACATCAATGTAGAACACATCTTACTTGACAAACCCTTCGACACCATTATTGATGGAGAGAGAAGAAGAAGGGAGAATTCAACTTTGATTGATACGCCAAGTCCACGACCTTCTTTGATTAGAGTTGATCTTCCTAGGATAGCATGCAAGAATGGCTAGTCTTCCTCTAGGAGAAAGTGTAGGCTTAGGCGTATGTTAATGGCTAAGTACAATTAAACATTACTACACACTCCCTCATGAATTCCTCTCATCAATGGCTTGAATGCTTGAGTTCCTTTTCAAGGAAGAAGAGGTACCCTTTTATAAGTGAAGGGAACCCCCAAGGGTTTACACAAGAAGAGAAGAGCCAGTGTGAATAGAAACTAGAAAAGTTGGAAATGAGTTGTCCCAGCATGATGTGGGCAGACTAGGGTCCAGTATTTTGATCATATCTCCTCAACCGTGGCTCCAAATAAAAAAGTAAAAATATGGGCAAAAACTTCAGCTCATTACCTACGACTTCCTTTTTATATGTATTTTCCAATTCGGATTGGAACCTTGTGTAAAAAAATCATCAAAATAGGGTCCATTTCTCGCAGCAAAAGTCTTCCTGTGGTCCCCTTAGCTTAGACTTTCATTTGATTCCAAAAGACACCTCATGCCATATGAAAGCATGACATTGCTCCTTGACAAAGTTTTGTAATCATGCTTGCAATAATGCATTAAAATAAGTGTATTTTTGAAAGCATGCCACTTAGTGTCCCACTAGGATTTGATTCCCCCCTAGTAGCTATTTAAAAAGAAATATAAGAAAAATATAAAAAATACATAGAATATATATATATATTGGAATTTACTCTAGATATAGGATCTAGCTAAGGTGTGAGATGATAATGAGATAGTAGAAATAAAGAATCAATGCTTTTTGCCCCAAGTTAAAGAGGCGGAGCTATTGACACTTTTTTTATAGTATTTTCTGATGGTAAAGTAAGAATAGGTTACGCTTGAGATAAATAATAGGATGAGATAGAAAGCATATTATTATACTTAAATATGCGTATGTACATTAAAAAATATAACTATGTATCTAAAAAGTTACAAGATAACTCTTGTAGGATGCGTTCCCACTATGTACGTGTCACAGCACGACAACGCCGTCTAGGTTTTCAAGGGGAGCTCATCATTTGGCCATTGAGCGTTTCTTTGTCGTCTGCAGTCTTGACCGCTGAGGCCTGAGGGATGGCGAGCTCGACAAGGTTGCTCCCTTCAAGGCAGTGAGCCTCGGAGTGCTCTGCTGGGCAAAGTTCTGCAGTCACCACAGAGCTCGAAGGTCGGCTTCCTCGCACTCTCTCCCTCTCTCTCTCTCTCTCTCTCTCTCTCTCTCTCTCTCTCTCTGTCAGGAATCATGGCTTATGGTGCACATCGAGTTGGAAAACAAGGAGTCCCTCGCTCGGGAGAAAGACCTATTGTATGTACCATGGCTGATGAGGTAAAGAGAAAGATCATCCTTGACAATGGTTGGATCTACCTCAAAGGAACGGGTTGTAATGTATATGAGGATCGCACTCTTATGCAACAAAATGTACGTCGCAAAGCATACGAGGAAAGAAGCAAGAAGGTTAAGGTATCATCTCAAGAAGAAAAGTCACTTGAGGAGGATGCAAGTCCACCCAACAAATAGGGACACATGATCTATGAGACCAACTCACGCTTGCGAATAAGCTTTTGGAATTGTAACGGGTATCCATGGAATGCGGGAATTGGCATTGATGAGCTTACCAATGACTCCGATGTGATACTTCTTGTCGAAACATGGGAGCATGATGCGCAACGAATTCTTGGATTTGACAAATACGATGTACATTCTTTGATGTGGGCCAAAAATGCAAAGCAACGAAGAGGCCAAGGAGGCGTAGCATGTATGACCAAAAAGGGTTTGAAAGATGTTTCCATTGTCAAAGAAGATAAGTATAAACGCTACTTATGGCTGAAAATCAGCCCACCAAATGGTCAAGTCATGTTTGTGGCCGGCTGCTACATTCCTCACTATGACTCCAACTTTTATGCTCGCTTGAATATGGATAGAGATCAGCCCTTTGTTGAACTAGAGGAAGACATTGCTCATTACAAGGATCAAGGTGAAGTCATTGTTTTTGGAGACATGAATGCTCGCACAAATATGTTACAACACGACACACAACAAGTCGACATGCCGCATGTATCAAGAAGAGTGGATGACTCATACATGTATAATCGAAGTTCTAATGATGCAAAAGAAGTGGATCACTATGGAAAGTCACTTCTACATATGTGCAATAGTACCGGAATGCTCATTGCAAATGGTGTATCTCTATGGCAAGGCACCAATGACTTTACATGTAGAAAGCACAATGGTGCTAGCGTGATTGACTATATGTTGTTCTCAGAAGCCACTCTAGAATGCATACAAAGCTTTACACTTGGTGAATGGAATCCGGAATCGGATCATAGGATGTTATGTATTGACCTCAAGTGTGGTAAACGGCCTGAGCATGTAGCCTCCAATCATGATGTGAATCATTTGTACCTACGTTTAGACTTCAAACGAGCACTTATATATGCTGATATGGTGGACCAAATGTTAAGCATGATAGAGCATCAAGGGAGCCGAACATTAGAATGCAAGTGGAAAGTTTTCAAAGAAGTAATTTTCTCTTGTGCGAAGGAATGCTTTTCGGTGAAACACATGTCTTGCAAAAGGTCTAAGAAGGGTAGCACCAAGAAGAAATGGTTTGACATGGAATGTAGTCAAGCCCGAAAACACTTGCTAAGATTGGATGTAATCAAAGACAAGGAAGTTTACTTGGAATGTTCACACACATACAAAGCACTTGTTCAAAAGAAGAGGAGAAGGTGGGAAGTCGAAAAACAACTTCTTTTAGCACAAGAGAAAGCACATGCATGTGGCAAGTTTTGGCAAAATCTAAAAGGCAAGCGCGTTGAGAGCTTTGGTGACTTGACTCTTGAGGATACGTATATGCATTGTAAGAACCTCTATGAGCAACCCAATGTTGATAAGATGGAGGGTTGTAGCTCCCTTCCATTTATGTCTCCCTTCTTTACCATTGAAGATGTATGCCGCGCGCTTGAGAAACTTGCTACTCGCAAGGCAGGTGACCTTCAAGGTGTCAAGGCTGAAATGATTAAATGGACAAGCAAGAAAACACGATATTGGATATGCGATATGTTTAACCTTGCACTTCAGTATGGCATGCCTCATGATTGGAGTGCAAATTGGATCAAACCTTTGCACAAAGGAGGAGATGTAAACAATGTGAACAACTATCGCACTATAATGGTTGGTTCTTTGATGGCAAAGTTATTTGGATGTATCATGGAGATGAAGATAAGTGAATGGGCTGAAAAGAATGGCAAACGTGCGCTTGGCCAAGCAGGTTTTCGAAAGCATCATAGCACTATTGATCACCTTGTCACTCTTCGAGTTCTTATGGAAGCGTCTCGATTGAAAGGAAAAAAGTTGTATTGTTGCTTTGTGGATTTCAAGAAAGCTTTTGACATGGTACCGCGAGGAAATCTTTGGAGACGTATGCAAAGCCTTCAAGTGCCGAGAGAATTTATGCATGCAGTCTTTCGCATCTACCAAAAAGTGATATGTCGATTACGTATGGGAGATGGAATTTCAGAATTTTTTGCAAGCACTATTGGTGTCAAACAAGGATGCCCACTTTCCCCAACCCTCTTTGGGCTACTCATTGATGAATTGGAATACATGGTTCTTGATTTTATGCAGCAAGAAGGCATAGAAGAGGTTAAGATTGGAAATGCGGTGATCATGCTTTTGCTTTATGCCGATGATGTAGTGCTCTTGGCACATACCTTAGAAGATGCACAAAAGCTTATGAGTGTCTTGGAACGCTTTTGCCTACATAGCGGGCTGATCGTGAATGGATCCAAAACCAAGGTTATGCTTGTAAAGACCCTCAATGACGAAAATCCATGCATTGTATACAACAATGAGAAACTTGAAGTGGTAGATCACTTCAAGTACCTTGGCCTTGAGGTTCCATCCAATCATAAATGGAAGGATTGTGCAATGCGTCGCTTGGAAGCCGGAAAGAGGGCTTATTATGCATTTGAGAACATGTGCAATGCAGGAGAGATCAAGTGTTGGGCTCTCAAAAAGTACCTCTTTGACACATTGGTGACACCGGTGCTTCTTTATGGAGTGGAGGTGTGGGGTGGAAGCATCGGGAAGTCTACTTGGAAAGAGTTTGAGAATGTCCAAAAGCGTTTTCTCACCAACTTTCTCCAAGTCAAGACACAAACACCCTACATGCTCTTACTTCTTGAGTCCGGATCGCTTCCCATTGAGGTCTTGGGCATGGAAAGGGTTGTGGAGTACATGCGTAAGACACAACGTAGCCCTTTGCATCGACTTCCTAGAATCGCATATGAAGCAAGTCAAAAGGTTCAAAAGACATGCAAGAGCAAAATACTAAGTTCGGGGTGGATGCTTGATATCAAGAAATGGTTTGGAAGATGGGATGCATGTCACTTGGTCAAGGATGCGTCGATCGAATCCCAAGTTAATGAGGCCTTCTTACAACGCCAATGTATCATGGCTTGGGAGAAATCCGGAGGTTCTCGCTTCAGCCATTACACCACACACGTTGCCCCAAACTACAAATCTCTCTTCTTCTCGGAACGAGGTAACCGAACCCATTCCTACATCCTTGAGCCCATCCCGTTGAGTGCGATCCGCACCATTGCCTCCATTCGTCTTAGCTCCCATTCTCTACGCTGCGAGACAGGACGTTGGGGCACTGGCGAGGAGTGTCATCGACTTTGCACCTTATGCCCTCGTCAAGTGCGAGAGAGTGAGTACCACACACTACTTGAGTGCTCAGCTTTTGACCACATTAGGTCCTCTTTTCCCCATATATTCAGCCATGAGCTCTCCCTACATACCTTCCTCTCCCAACCACGATGTGGACTCTCTATTGCGACGCTCATTTCAGCCATTTTTGAGCATCAAGAGTCACTTATGAACTCCACTCACACCACGTGACATGTTCATTTGGTCCCATAGGTCATATTTGACCTCCCAGGACGATAATAGAACTATCTATCTATCTATCTATCTATCTCTCTCTCTCTCTTTCTCTCTCTCTCTCTCTCTCTCTCTCTCTCTCTCTCTCTCTCTCTCTTTCTTCTCTCTCTCACTGTGCTTTGACATATTTTGTTTTTTCTTGTATCAGATCTTCAAGACACCTCTCGAAGCCACTGCAAGCTCCCTGATGCTCCATCGTCCTGTCTCACGAAACCAGGGAGTGTAGGAAAAGATCTGCACGGCATCAGCCCCGGTGCATTTTGCTATTGTGCGCATCAGAGCAGAGAAAACTTCGTACACACCCTCCTTTCTAATCGCTTGGCAGGAGTGTACCGATGCGCTGCACCACATCTTCTTCAACTTTCTCAGCCTCTCTGATGTGCTGCAATGCCGCCTTGTCTGTAGGCCCTGGCATCTCCGTCTCAGCAACATAGACTACATCCGCTGCAGACTCTGCTACTTTTCCCATCATCCACTCCACTGGCTCGCCCATTGGGCTTTGCTTCCCGCCGCTTCCACAGTGTGATGGTGTTCGGGCATGCTGCTGCACTTCTGTTGTTTGCCTAAGGTGTTGCAGGTATTCTATGTTTGCCTCGCAACACTTTTACAGAGGTTTGTATACCTTAAACATATGAACTTATGTATCTTGCCTTTCCATATGATGTGTATGAAACTGTACCGGATTGTAGGGCAGTGGTAGATGGACGTGGGTTAGTTGCGACGGGGCTACAAGCAGTTGCTCAGAGGGGCCTAGAGGCAGTGCAAGCATTTATGTTAGCTTCAACGTCAGCCGTGGTGCCTTTACCTGCCGGCGTCTGCGTGTTTGCTTTTGTCTTTTGTGTATGATATTGTGCCGGATTGCAGGGCAGTGGTAGATCGACGTTGGTTTGTGACAAGGCTGCCAGCAGTTGTTGAAAGGGGCCGAAAGGCAATGCAAGCATTAGCATTGGAGGTTAATTCAACTAATTGTTCGCTTCAGACTATGTTGAGGTTCGATAATCTTGAGGTTTCCGATATCGACTGGGGCTAGATAGCTTTGGCTTTGCTTCCTTTTCTGTATTTATTTGGCTATTGTAGTAAACGGGTTCAATTGTTTGATCGTGACGCAAGGGGATAAACTGTTAAGAGTACATGATTTTGTTTTTCTTGTTATCTATGATACCATCTGTTTGTGACTTTGCAGATCCGTTGATGAATGTTTTTCTCGAGTAGATACACTCATATCTGTCGATCTCAAGCCCTTAGCCTATTTATTTGTGCAGCTGTAACACCATGTTTAATTCTGGCTTGTGGCTGCTGAAGAAGCTCAAGGCTGCTCCTTGTATGCACTTGTTGCCGTTCACTGATGGGGCTATATATCCAGTACTTTTTCCTCTTTAAGCTGAGTGAGGAAAAGCTTATAAGTACTTCAAGAATGTTTTGCTACTTTGATCTCCTTAGTTTTGCAAGGCACATCTTGGAACAATATATGAATTTGTCTTTTAGACTTTCGTGATAGCATCTTTGATGCTTAAGATTGGTTATATTTTTCTATATTATTCATTCTTTGTATGTAGTGCGTGTTGATTTTCCTCGAATATTTTTGTAATGCCTCCACAAGCAAAGCAATAGAGCTTTTTATCTAAGACTTGCTCTCAGTTTATCGGGGATTTTTTTGCGATGATGTCTACTCATTTGCTATTCATCTCTAGATGAATAGAGATTTTTTTTAAAAAAACTGAGCATTAAAACGAATGGTACTCTTCTACGGGATAAGTTGTGATGATGACTATACACCCAACTATGGATTCACGTCCTTTATGTTGTTGGGTGTTCTATTCTGAGCTTATGGGATAGGAAAGATAAAACAACAATGAGGAATTTGATTGTGCTCGCGGATAAGTTTGTTTGACAATCTCTTTTGAATTTTGGTTTGTTTCTAATTTTTGTCAAAACTTATGATAAAATTCTAAGCAAAAAAACTCTTTAGTTGTCATTATTTTCCACTTAATAATTATCAAAATAAAGAAGATATCATTATACACAAACTTAATTTTAATATTATAAAGTGGATAGGCTTATATTACTTTTGAGAAACATATACTACCCTTATTAAAAGGATTAGGACTTTGTATTGTGCTAGGTTTATAGAGTCGAGATATTTTAATATTTAAAATGAGCCTAAAATTAATTTCTTTAGATCTTTAGATTATATTTAAATCTATTGAAAAAAACATGTCGCCCATGATAAATGCACCATCCTATAAGATATTTGTTAACTATAATTTAGGTTCTTTTATTTCGATTTATTGTGAGATGTTCAACTCACTTCTTTAAAAAAATAGAAAACGAGTACTTATTGTCATTACTGCCAGGAGTTGTTATAAACTCGCCCTCAAAATATGCGCTTTTACTTTTGAAAACGTGAAATGATACCTCTCATTTATGAAAAGATATTGCAATATCTTTTTGCAATCTTTTGCTTTGGTTTCTATGCTGAACGTGAGGCATTGGCTCTCATCATACAAACATATCTCATTGCTCTCCACTCCTTCTCTCACAGCTCCTATATAAACAACTATCTCTAGCACCAATTACATATGCTATTCCTGAAACTTAAGCTCTTATTGTCATAGTTCCTTGCAATTCTAGCTTACATACCTAATATAATGGATACTCTCATGAATGGTGAGTATGTTGTTATCTAGATTTTACTTGAGCTGTGTTTACTTTGAGCATATGATCATGAGCATTGACATGAGCATATGTTTGTAGATATTACTTTTGATGGTGCACTGTATGAGCCCGAGCGTGTAGAAGCACCTTCTTTGCAAAAAGAGCTTCGTGACAGTGAGAAGTGTAACACTGCTACTGCTGATTTTTCACCTTTGGCTCAAAGCCTCAATCAATCTTCAGAACCTTCTCCGCATAGCAAAAAGCTTAGCCCAAGAGGAAAGTTGAATAAAGCCTCTTCTTTAGCTATTAAAAAGGCATTGCTTGCAGTTAGAGGTAATGCTTGTTGTTTCCCTATTGATTCGATAGAGTATATTACTCACACCAATGGTTGTTTTTAGGTAAAGCGTCTAGGTGATTGGCAGATACCTCATTCTCGTCACCTCTGATAAAAAATATAGGTGAAGAGAAAGATGAGCCTAATGCTGAATCTTTCACTTCTCAGATGGCCATAACGCCTGCCCTAAGAAACTTAGCGATCTCCGAGTTGTCAGAGACTGCAAATTTTAGATTTGCCTTCGAAGGCAAAGTGCTCTGTAAGTATGGTACTTATAAAATACCCAAGTCTAACTATGGTAGATACATGCATGCAGACCTCCTTCACACAGAATCTCGCCATACTGTGACTTTTGTTGTGACTGAGATACATCTCTCAGAGTTTATAGAGGCGTTTGTTGTCCATGATTACGTGCGCATCGAGGGGGCATGTGTTAAAAGGGCTGTTGCAAAAGATGGTGGTACTTGCTTGTGGGCTTTGTATGCAGATGCAACTACTTTAGTTGTTAAGGCGGAGCCTTTCGAGTGCTGCCTCTACCTTTATCCTGAACAAAAGATCAAAGAGCTGTTGGCCCAAGTTTCTAATGCTAACGAGTAGGTGTCGACTGTTGCATTCATTGTCGTCAAAATAGAGAATGCAACTCGAAGTGATGGCACTCCTAGTTTTCGATTGACTATTGCTGATGGGCCGTCAACAAGCGATCGAGCTAGTGTAAGTTTTAACCAGCCTTTTAGATAGTTTTGTGTATCCTTTTTCTAAGCTTTGTGTGTGGCAGCTTCTCTTTGTCCCAACACGGCGCCTCGACTATCAACTTATGGTCAATGACGTCAAAGAAAAGGGATTCTTCACTTGCATTGCTCGTAACATTAACGTCTTCAAACACCTATCGAACACTCTAAGTGTCGTCGATGCTACAATCTTGTGTCCATTGCCTCCTTCGTTGGCTAGAGTAGACACGACAACAAGAAGGTGCTGCAAAAGATCCTCTCTCTCTCTCTCGCTCTCTCTCCTCTGCAGACTGCAAAGTAGGACTTGAGGTCTTTGCAGTCAAGCGACTCTCTCTCTCTCTCTCTCTCTCTCACTTCTCTGCAGACTACAAGGTAGGGCTCGAGGTCTTTGCAGTCAACTCTCCTCGTCGGATAGATCTTTAAGGTCTCTTAGGTTAGTTTCCTACGACGTTAAAATTCTCTTCTTCTTCTTCTTCTTCTCTCTCTCTCTCTCTCTCTCTCTCTCTCTCTCTCTCTCTCTCTCTCTCTCTCTCTCTCTCTCTCTCTCAGGGTGCGCATATGCACCAAGAAGAAGACCCCGATCGGTGGAGATTCCCTGGTGTCCTGCCACATTTTTGGACTGCACTGAATCGCTTGCCCACCGTGTAGCCGCTGCTTTCAACGGAAAGTCACTCCTCTCCCCTACCATTTGCAACGGTGCCTAAACGGTGGTGTCCTTTATTTAGGAAAATCTGCATGTGCGTCCTCCTGCGCTGTAGACGTGCATGTACCCCGCCAAGCTATTGGTCGCCGTTTGCCCTGCTGCTGCCCCACATGCGTGCAAGATGGTCTTTCCGACCGATGAAGATTCCTTGATGTGAGGAACGGTCGGGACTCCGCATGTGCGCTCTCTCAGTGCCGCCGTTGTTCCAAGTGTCGTGGGGCTTTAAGGGGGGCATAGCTGATTGGTCAAAAGTAAAGGGCGTGGATCATCAGCAAATGCATGAAGGCCGTTCGATAAGAAGTTTAACGAACGGCGATGTCTTAAGAATTTCCAAAACCATGATTCCCTCTATTTAAAGTATCAAAGTGCACTCGAGATCTTCGACCGACTCTGCGCATTCTTTCCTCTCTACATTGGAAGCTCCATAGCCACCTCCAAGCAATGGAATCCGGGAAGTCAGCCAAGGGCGGGCGTGGCAAGGTTGCCAAGAAGAAGGCCGTGTCCAAAACTGTGAGAGCAGGCCTGCAGTTTCCTGTGGGTAGGCTCGCCCGCTACCTCAAGAAGGGCCGCTATGCCAAGCGCGTTGGCTCTGGGGCTCCTGTCTATATCGCAGCTGTGCTTGAATACTTGGCTGCTGAGGTAGGCCTCTCTTTCCACTTCGCCTTACTTTCTGTTCTTGAGTCAAGGCTTTTGCTTGACCTCACGGAGTCCCCCCCTGCCTTCCCCTTGTTGGTCATCTGTCTGTTTGGGGCTTTGTTCATTACACTTGGAAAGATGATGCTGGCGTCTTTTACTCTGTGTAGTTAGGGTTGCCTTGTTTGATTTAAAGGTGTTCTGGTATGCTGCGGTTTGTCCAGGTGCTGGAGCTGGCTGGAAATGCAGCCCGTGATAACAAGAAGAATCGAATTATTCCCCGCCACATTCAGCTAGCCATCCGCAATGATGAGGAGCTGGGAAAGCTTCTGTCTGGGGTCACGATTGCTCATGGCGGTGTTTTACCCAACATCCACCAGGTCTTGCTGCCTAAGAAATCTGCAGAAAAGGCTGAGAAAGCCAAGGCGCCAAAGCAACCAAGGTCTCCTAAGAAATCTTCCCCATAGAAGGGCTCCATTTCTGTCTGCGATGGTGTAGAATTGTGCCTTGCGGACGGGTGGTTTGGAATATTCCTTTCTATTGCAATTTATTTATGTCGTACAAGTATGAGAGAAACCACATAATAAATCCCATGATATTTGTTTTTGCTTGAACCTTCAAAAGTAGCATCTCACCACCACCATTCAAATTGTCACTCTCCAATTCAATTACCTTATAATTTGTGCTAGGTAGGATGTGGCAATTGACATTGCCATCATTGCCATTGACGTCCTCGTGCATATTACATTGGCTCATAAAGTCTTTATGTACATCCTCATGGTTCAATTAGTAATATTAATGTTCATCTATCTAGTTCTTCATTCAATGTTGCAACCATCGTTTGTGAGTCGTAGTCTCTCTCTATTCTCATGCGGTATTTGTGTAAGATTAGGACTTTGTTAAGCTTAAAGTGTAAGATTAGGACTTTGTTAAGCTATTTAACCTACTTAAATCTTTATCAATTATGTTCTTAATCAAGAGTGCTGTCGTTGTATGTTATGACCATGGATAGCGTGCCATTTGTAGTTTGCCTTGTACACCAAAAACTGCCTCAAGGGTATTATAAATCCAAAAAGCAAAGTCTTGGAGCTTGACTTTAACAATTGCTTGGCAGCAGCAATTCATTAGTAAGTTGTGGCTGTTGTGGCCAAGCCTCATGAAACTTTGCATTCTAAGGTGCACGCATGCATGTGTGCACACACACACACACACATGTAGGCTTTTGTCCATACAGTAATGCTAATTGCTCATTGCACTTATCCTCACCAATTGCATCCCTTGAAGGCTACTGCCATCTTGAGATCAAAGTTCTTTTTTGCTTGTTCGTCACACCCTTGTCATCCAACAATTTCCACTAAGTCAAGCTAGGTAGCAACCAATTTCTCTTGATGTCTCAAGAATTCCTTGTCATTGTGTTGATAAACTGCTTGATAGCCTCTCATTTTGGTCACCAGAAAGAGCTTCTCTTTGTCTCATGCCATTGTCACTCAATGTTTGCAGCATATTAGGCCAACCTTCCATGTTTATTAGCTTATTTTATTATGCCTAATTAACTTGTTATTGAGGCCGAACACTTCTTTGTATAGAGATGAAAAGTCCACGAGGCTTTTCATTTCCTAGACTCACCTTTCACTTATGCATTTGAGATGTTTTTAAAGAAGTTTTATTTTTTTTGGAGATTGGGGAGCCCTACTACTTGTCGAGTTATTCTAGTAAAGGTTCACACCTTGGAAAATACACTCATAAATTCATTCTAGACTTCATAGATTAGTTCACCTTTGAGCTAAAGGGGGGAATGCTAGCTCTATGGGAACCTTTCCTATAGTTTTCCTTCTTTGGTCTAGTCCATGAAGCCATTATCAACAAATGACGCAATCAATGCACTCAACATGCATCACATTGGTTTATAAATCATTCATGTACATTCTCTTAGTTAAGTGAGTGAGATTGTTTGTCTATTGAGTTCAATCATTAAATTATTACAATCTCTTCTCTTTGAGTCTTGTGTATACTCTCTCCCCCCCCCCCCCCCCCCCCCCCCCCCCCCCCCCCCCTCCCCCCCTCCCTTGAATCCAATGAAATCTATCATTCTCATATAGCCATTCAAAATCTTGAAGGCGTGCCATAAATAAGGAGAATCTATGTCCCTTGAATCCAATGAAATTTATTATTCTCATATAGCCATTCAAAATCTTCAAGGTGTGCCATAAATATATAGGGGAGAGAGAGAGAGAGAGAGAGAGAGAGAGAGCATGAGCAACACTACTCTTCCCGACTTGGCTTGTCAAACACATCCTACCCTACCACAAACGTTGTTTGGCTATGATCTATAGTATTAGACCTTGCATCATTTATATTGGGGAATTCACTAGTAGATACACTAGCCAACTATGCTTGGATCATCCTTTGCCCTCAAATATGCTTTAGGAACTCTACATGGGACTTCAATCTAGTTGCATGGGTGCACTTTCCTTCGAGAGTGCTTCACACCCACTCCATTGGCATAGTGATCAATGGATGATAGGTGCATTGAAATGTCATTTGGTCACCATACATGACCATCTATGTCATTTTTGAAAAATTACACATTTCACATGTTTAGGCTCTCTACTTGGTTGCACCGACTTTGTTGCATCTAGCTTGTTAGTTGTCTCTCCATTATAACTATTGGATGTCACAATGTTTTTTTGGTCATCATTCCAAGGTTTAAAATATCTTTTTCAAAATTCTTTGAAAATTTGATGGCAAAAGAGGGCAAGATTCTCTTTGAAACTGGATGTCATTTCTATATACATAGGGTTATGGTAGAGCACACTATGCTATAAAGCTTAAAAATTAAAATATCCACAGGTTTTCTAGGTTTCACTCACAAATTTATGCACCACTACATAGTAGTTAGTGCCTTGAAAGAAAGCATCGTGCCATTATTTTCACGTATGCAATATGGTGTTTTTGTGCCATCATGACTTATGCAAGTATTTAAGGTGCACAAAGTCACAAACATCACATAAAGCTTGGTTATGTTGACTCCTTGATGCACTAACATCTAATATCGGTTTTTGACTTGTTGATCTTGAATAATAGCAACAAGTGAAGAAAACTATATTAGCATTTAAAACTTCCATTGAATGCATGTGTTGCTTTAATAACACCTTTTGTATGAGATAGTGATATGAGCGATCTCAATTCTCATGATTGGCACAATTTTTTGCAATCTGTCCTACCAATTGCAACAGACAATTATCTCATTGAGGACATCAAGGCTACAATCTCGAAGATTGGCTCTTTGGTACATTTGACCTCACCAAAAGAGCTCATAAAGACAACATAGAGGCTAAATGCTATAGGGACAATTTGTATGGTGGATAAGTATTTAATCACAAACATTCTTACAATTTGAATATACTTTTTCATGTGGTTGATGAAATTGCAATTCCGAGGACCATTCATAGTAGATAAATGACTTTGAAGAGAACTGTTTGTCAAAGAGCTTGCCCAAAGGAGCCATGCGAGAGTCGCTTGTATATATTAGTGGCTTCTTAGATTCATCCGACCCAAATATGCTTTGACTAGGGTCACCTGACACAAAGTCAAGAGTACTTAGGGAGGAGCCGAAAGGGTAAGGTGTCATGAGAAAGAAGAATCTTAAAAGAACTTAAGAGGCCATACAAAAGTGGATCAAGAAATACAAGAGACAAAGCAACAATGCAAAGTTGAATTTGTCATCAATGATGAGTAGGAGCTACCCAAGGGTTATGATTGACATGCAAGCACCTCCAATTAAAAACTTGTAGGTTATCGTATTATGAGACTTTATTTTTCTTGTTTTGTTTACATTGGATGTAGTATAAAAAATTGGGGCTCTATCGATTTATGGTCAACATTTTAGGGTGCAAGGAAGAGCGACACCAGCGACCTTTTTTGGTAGTGGTGTGATGGGAAGCTGTCTAAGAAAGCCAGAGTATTGCTAGAGACGACAACACATAAATATGACAGATAGCTAACTTATTCTACATCCAACACATCTTGAATATAAGATTCACAAAGTTTGGTATCTTTTTTCTTCCATGTGGAGTGGTTCAAGATTGTCACTAGTGGCCCCAATACAAAATGAGCTTTGGTGAGTTTTAGTTGATCAAGGAATAATTTGGGAAAGCTTGTAGAGCTTGGTGTGATCAAAATTTTGATTCGAGCTCATTTTTGCCTCCATTTCCACTACATGCAGTGTTGTGCCTGTAATTTCATCCTTTTGTGTGAGATTTTTGTCAGTGCGATTTTTTGCAGAACAAGTCCCTTGCAATTCTTTTTGGGTTGTGCTATATAGCATTGTTAGTCCTCTTTCCCTCTTTCAGGGTAGTTTTCACATTGGGTACAATCATTTTCCGTGGCTAACAACAATACATATGTCTGTTGTTGAGGACAAATCAAATAGGGATAACTACCCAATGTGGACTTACATGATGACGCATGTTCTTGTCTCAAAGGGTGTCTAGAATGTAGTGTAGGGCATTGATGTACGTTTGCCTTTTGTGGATATAGACTCTATTGAGGGATCTGTTGCTTGGGATACTCTGGCTTGTCTTTATGCAAATCCCAATGAGGCTAAATATTGCATTTCTACGTAAAGAGCTTGAGTCAAAGATTATGCAAGAGGGAGATGACATGGACACTTTTCTTGTTGGTATCAAAAATATCAATGAGCAACTCAATTCTGACGGTTAAGTTATTTTTTATAGTTCACTTATGTAGACTGCTCTTGATGCATCCGAGACTCTTAGTAGCGTTTTGCAATTACTCAAAAACTTATGACCCAAGGAAACCCTCAAGCTATCAAGTTTGATGCATTATGCACATTGTTGTTTTACAAGAGTCACTTTCAAGAAAGAACATGGCTAAACAACATGTAATTGAACATGTTTTTATTGTTTCTCAAAGAGGAGGTGGTAATAGCAGTGCAACCACTTCTTGTAGTTCGTCTATGAGTAGCAGATCACCTGTGCCTAGTGCTTTTGTTTGCAACAAGTATTTGGAAATTCTGGTGAAAAAAGCAAGAAGAAGATACATTGCCATTATTGCAAGGCAAATCATCACTTGGTAAAGTAATGTCCTAAGTTGAAGGCAAAAGAAGCCAACAAAAAAGAGGCTCAATCTCCTACAAGTGCAACTATTGTAGAATCTTTTGGAAATGAAGATTGTGATGTTGATGTAGATGTAGAGTGTACTTATGACAGGTCTCTCCATGATGCATGTATGTCAGTTGCTAAAGAGTCACATGTATGGTAGTTTGATAGTGGTGCTACAAAGCACATCACTTTGCATCGTGATTTATTTGCCTCTCTTGAGACTCTCTCACGGGAATACGGTCACTTGGGCCAACAATGCCTCTTATCTGGTCAAGGGAGTAGAAAAGGCCGTGCTAGTTGTTGCAAATGGTAATTCTTTCACAATTAGTGTGGGTAAAATTTTGCAAATACAATTGTGGATTCAAAGGAAATTTC